>NW_028261393.1:58344816-58973121 GCF_051295495.1 Thamnophis sirtalis | reverse complement strand
GCTTGTCAAAAGGGGCTCTTCGGCGGTCCCAGCTGCCTGCATTACAAACCCTCTTGGTGAACTTATTCTTACCCCGACCTTCCCAACCGCCTGACCTTTCGGTTCTCCCATCAAGGGAATCCATAATCCTTTGAGCTAAGTTAATTATTAATCACTCTCCCAGGAGCATGGGGATTCTAGAGATGACTGAGCGGGAAAGGCACATGGGCACCGGGACCACCGTCTTGTTCATCTTCGAATCGAACCCGGCCGCGGCCGTCTTTCTGCTCCTCGGTTGCCACACGGGGGGGGGGGGGGGGGGGGGGGGGGGGAGGAAGTTGCAAGGCATTGCTAGACGAAATAAGGAGCTTTCTCCTGAGAACCAAGGTCATCTCTACGGGCAACCGGTAAGGTTGGGGAAGGAGTGCCTGAAGACCCGCCAGTGAACCCAATTGCTCAACGTGACACTTGGGGAAAGGGTTATTTCTTAGTTTAATTATACTGAAACCACGGGAAAGATTTTGATTTGCTTTTCCATTGAGGCTGTGCCAATGTGATGTAGTCAGTAAACAGGACCTGTTCTGGCCCACCAGCAGCCAGCAGAGCTGCTGGCAGACTCAGACAGGGAGGAGGCTGGGGAGGAACCTGGGCAGCCCTGGAGCCTGGGGGAGGCTCGGACGAGGGCTCTGCGTGGGAGGCAGAGGGGGGGCTGTGCTACCTCTGGAGCCTCCGCAGTCTGATATCAGCGAGGCAGAAGAACAATGGGAGCCTGTTCCCAGTGTGTCCATGCGCAGAGCTGCCAGAAGGCAAGAACAATTAAGGAAAAAAGGGTGACTCGGGATCCCATTTTTACAAATAACAGACCGTTTTTCGCAAAACCGAGGCGCTTTTCTCTTCTCCCCCAGCGCTCAGAAGCACTCTGCAGGCTTCAGCAGGGCTGGGGAAGGCAAAAATTCCCCCATTTTTGTGAAAAATGGTCCATTTTCCGCCCATTTTTCAGAAAAACGGGGGTGTTTTGGCCTTCCTCCGAGGAGGGCCGAGGAGGAAAAAAACTTTTTTTTCTCATTTACCTCTTCAAAATCTTGGTGACCTTATACACCGATGCATCTTATAATCCGAAAAATACGGTATGTGCAGGAGGTGGGCCTCCACTTACAACAGTTCCTTTCGTGACCATTCACAGTTAGAACAGCGCTGAAAAAAAGTGACTTAATGACCGTTTTTCACTCTAACGAACATTGTAGCATCCCTTGGTCAGGGGGTTAAAATTCATACACTTGGCGATGGACTCATATTTACAGTGGTTGCCGTGTCCCACAATCACGTGATTCACTCATTCAACCTTCTGGCAAACAAGGTCAGTGCGGAGGGCGGATTGGCTTAACAAATCGTGCTCCTCACTTCACTCAATATACAGTCTACCCTCTTTCCCTCCCCGGATAATAAGCCCAGTTGGACTTTTGAGCGCATGCGCTAAAATAAGCCCTCCCCCGAAAATGTTGCAACACAGCAGCAGCCAATGAGGTGACCACGCTCGCCTCCTCCTCCTGCACCTCAAAAATGATAAGACCTCCCCGAAAATAAGGCCAAGCGCTTATTGCGGGGATCCAAAGAAAATAAGACCCTGTCTTACTTTTGGGGAAAACATGGTAGGTAGGTGGGTAGATAGATATTTTAAAAAAGCAGATGTGATTAGGATTAGATATAAAGGAAATAAGAGAACAGGTCAAAAGCTAAATTTAGTTTTTATATAATTGGCTATAATTAAATCTTACTAAAATGGTAATGAAATGAAACCCAAGTAAATCTTTAAAAATCAATTTGTTTAATGCAGCTAATGTGATTTCTCTCTGTTCATTTTCTCCATCTGCCAGATTCTGGAGAGGCAAATTATTTCTCAAATTCTTGCCTTGGATCAAATAAAGATGGGTCAAGCATGTCATTCATCGTTATTTGATTTAACTTGCAAAAGATTAAGTGGGTCGCTGCAATGGATCCATCTCATTTTGCAATGCTCCTTGAATTTATATATATTTATATATATTTATATATATTAGATTTTTTTACAACCACCGGTATGCCCGGGGTGAAAGGTATCTATTAGATTTTTAGATTTTTTTATCTAATAGATACCTTTATCTAAAATCTAATAGATACCTTTCACCCTGGCTTGGCTGATAACGGATAAGAGCCTGTGGCCTAATGGCTAAGATGTTTGCCTAGTATGTAATGCAGCCCAGGTTCAAATCCCAGTAAGGGTATGGCTAGCTGATGAGAGCTAAATAGCTTGAAATAGATCTATACTAGTCTCCCTTTATTTATTTATCAGCACAAATACACACACACACACACACACACACACACATGATAGATAGATAGATAGATAGATAGATAGATAGATGATAGATAGATGATAGATAGATAGATAGATAGATAGATAGATAGATAGATAGATAGATTTGTACTTAGTCAGAATAGAATAGAATAGAATAGAATAGAATAGAATAGAATAGCAGAGTTGGATGGGACCTTGGAACTCTTCTAGTCCAACCCCCTGCTTAGGCAGGAAACCCTAAGCCACTTGAGACAAAGGGTTATCCAACTTCTTCTTTAAAACCTCCAGTGTTGGAGCATCCGCAGCTTCTGGAGGCCAGTTGTTCCACTGGTTAATTGTTCTGACTGTCAGGAAATTCCTCCTCAGTTCTAGGTTGCTTCTCTCCTCCTTGATCAGTTTCCATCCGTTGCTTCCCAACTGCTTCTAATTTCAAAGGTTTTTTATACGCCATCCAGAGACTTTTCAAGGAATGGGGGTACAACTAGTCCTCGACTTACAACAGTTCATTTACTCACTGTTCAAAGTTACAAGGGCGTCGAAAAAAAGCGAATTATGGCCATTTTTCACACTTATGACCATTGCACCATCCCATGATCAAAATTCAGACTCTTGGCAACTGACTAGTATTTATGCCTGTTGCAAAGTCCCTGGGTCACGTGATGATCCCCTTTTGCAACCTTCTGAGAAGCAAATCAATGGGAAAGGCAGATTCACTTAGCAAACCTGTTACTAACATAACAACGGCAACAATTCACTTAACAACTGTGTCAAGAAAGGTCATAAAATGCGGGGAAACTCACTTAACTCGCTGAGCGACATAAATTTTGGGCCCCATTGTGGTCCTACGTCAAAGGCTACCTGTCCTTCTTATGTGTCTGCACTCTCCGTGTTCAAAGATAAAGGTGATTGATTCAGAGGATGAATATGGTTAATTTTACGTTTTAACCGCTGCCGCCGTCTCTTATTTCCCTGCAGAAACTCAACATATTGCATGAAAGTATCCATGTCCTTGACGGTTGCCGAAAATGAACTTGGACTTTGTTACAACAGCACAATTCGTTACTTGGAAAAATCAGAAATCACCAGGACCAAAGTCATTTCCTGCCCGGATACCGAGGATTACAAAACGGGCAAGCAAGAACAGGATATAATCTGGTATAAGGTGAGACAGTTACAAATAAGGAAGGAAGGAAGGAAGGACATAGATGAATAGATAGATACATAGGTAGATACTGTAGGATGGGTGGATAGATGGAGAAATAGATAGATAGATATAGATGGATGGATGGATGGATGGATGGATGGATGGATGGATGATAGATAGATAGATAGATAGATAGATAGATAGATAGATAGATAGATAGATAGATAAAGGGGAGAAGGAGAGAAAGATTGGATGGATGGATGGAGAGTGTGTGTGAGAGAGGGAGAGAGGGAGAGGGAGAGGATGTATAGACAGACCATCAGATAGATGCCATAGTTAAGCGGGGGGGGGGGGAGATTGCATTTTAAAATGAATTTCTTCTCTGCTTTTTCTGGCAACCGAAAGCAACTAACAGGAGCAACTCATTAAAAATATGCAGATGGAACAACAGGAAAACAAAGCTCAGAAGATGAAGGCTCAGAAGAGGGGGGGGCTCAGAAGAGGGGGGGGGCTCCGGGAGCTGTTTCTTGGGAGTCGTGACCCCAAATTGCAAAAAGAAAAAAAATAGTTTCAAAGCCATCCGACTTTTCAGGTTTTCCTAAAAAAGAAAAGGGAAGGAAAAGAAAAGGAAGAACAGTTCAGACCTCACACTGGTGAAGAAACAGCTCGGTGGAGCCTCTTTTCAGCGCGAGGAGCTTCATAATGGGGGGAAATTATGGGAAAAGAGCCAAGGTGGCGCAGTGGTTAAAAGCAGCACTGCAGGCTACTGCTAGATCAGCAGGTCAGCGGTTCAAATCTCACCGGCTCAGGGTTGACTCAGCCTTCCATCCTTCCGAGGTGGGTAAAATGAGGACCCGGATTGTTGGGGGCAATATGCTGACTCTCTGTAAACCGCTTAGAGAGGCCTGAAAGGCCTATGAAACGGTATATAAGTCTACTGCTATAGAAAAGACACTTTTAGTTGATGGAAATTGTTGCTGTTCCTTTGTTTTCCTTCTTTTATATATGGACGACTTTTCATTCTAGAACAGCCTTCCTCTTTCTTCCTCAGTTGGCCTCCCGGGAGCTTTTTTAAAGTCCTGTTTTTCCTTCATTTCATCTGGAATTTCTCCCCCCACCCTCCTTCCCTTCCTTCCCTCCTTCCATACCTTCCTCCCATCTCTCCCTCCCTTCCTTCCTTCCCTCCCTCCCTCCCACTCTCCCTTCTTCTCCTTCCTTCCTTCCTTCCTTCCTTCCCATCAACCACCACCTCTCTTTCTCTGCATTTTGCCACCAAAGCAGAATGAGGCCTTTGAAACTCCAACTGGTGAGCTTGGCTTCCAATGCTGCAATGTTTGCATTTATCATTTATCTAAAACCCGGATGCCACGCAGAGTCTTGCCGTATGTCACAAGAGAGCAGAGGCCTCCTGATTCTGGGTCTTATGTCAGGGAAGGCTGAAAACACCCATGCTGTCATGGGAGATGAGCAGAAGCCAAGGGGATTAGTGCAGGGTGTTGGGTTAGTTGTATCAGGCTGCATTAGTTGGGGAGCAACTTTGCCCCCTGGGAGGAAAATATTTATCTCAAGCCAGGCTAGCAAAGGAGGCCACCGGAGGACGTAGCTCTCCCAAGGAGGGGATGATCTTGATTAGAAGACAGCATAGTGGCCTCCTTCAACCTCCAGGGACGTATGCAGATTTTGTCCTAAGCCCATGAGGTCATTATCCTGCTTTTGAAAACTGTCATCCAGAAAGCAATTTAGCAAAGGTCACATCTCACTTCAGGGGTGGGTTGCTGACGGTTTTACTACCAGTTCGCAAATCTCCCCCCCCCCCCCAACGCCAGATGCGTGTGCTGTTTAATGGAAATTGTTCTGCGCACATGCAGTCACCAAAATCCAAAATGGCAGCGGCCCAGCAGTGGTGAGGGAACCGGTTCAGGGGCCTGGCAGACCTCGGTCTCTGCTGGTTCTGTGACTCAGGCCAGACTTGCACGACCGGTTCGGACGAACCCACAGCAACCCACTCACTTCCCTGCTGCCTGCTCCCTCCCTCCCTCCCTCCCTCCTCTCTCTCTGTGTTTAGGTTTGTGTGTTTGTGTCTAGGAGAGGGTAGATATAAAAAAAAAGAAGAGACTGAATAACAGAATACCAGAGTTGGAAGGGACCTTGAAGGTCTTCTAGTCCAACCCCCTGCCCAAGTAGGAGACCCTATATGCCATGTCAGACAAACAGCTGCCCAGTCCTGTCTTGAAAGCCTCCAGTGATGGGACGCCCACCATTTCTGAAGTCAAGCCGTAGATTGTTCCCACAACTCCAAGAGTTTATTGTGATAAGAAAGTAGCCGTGACTATTTCTTGACCCGGCCTAAGCTCTTGACTGTGTTGGCTGAGAATTTGGGAGTTCCCCCTCCAATACACGTGGATCCCCTCTCCCTCTCCCTCTCTTTCTCTTTGGGTTTGCATCCCTGTGACCCACACATTTATTAGCTCTGCCTGTGGAAGGCCCAGTGAGTGTATAGCTGAAGCAACATTTCAACACATCTGATGCTGAGGTCCTTTGCCCTGCTATTATCTGAGTTCCACCCATAAGTTACGCCACATCGGCCTGATGGGTGACAGCTAACAATTAAGTTGTCATCCCGATTAAGCTGAGCAGGAGGAGATTGCCCATTGAAGGACGCAACGGAGCAATGACAGGATTGCAAGTCAGAAGTTTTGAAAATAACTGGTGTGCAGGCAGGACAGCAAAGCACATCGCAACACCTTCTCCCGGGGTCAGGTTTCCCGCTTGGGGTTGGGACTACAGTCTCCAGAATTCCCAGCCAACAGGGGAAATGAAAAAAACCAAAGGATTCTGCCCAGAGACTCTTCTAATCTGCTCTCCAACCTTCGTCCCCTGACGTGAGGTAAATCCCTCACCTCAGAAACTTGCAAGGTTGACCTGGAACTTGCAAGATTCTCCTTCCTGGGTCACCACCGACATTGTAGTAAATAAATAAATCAAATCATGCATAATTGAAGATCCAGTCAAGTCGCATTAGTGGATCTCGCGATCTCGTTGGCTCGAAGCACCGATCTCTTTGTTCTTTTGCTTCCCTTCCTCCTCAGGAGTGCAAGCCCAAATTGTGGAGAAGCGTGGTTGTTCAGAAAGAGAACACGCTCTTAATAGAAGACGTGCAGGAGGAAGACGGTGGAAACTACACCTGTGAGCTGAAGTTCGAAGGGAAGCTGATCAGACGCACCACTGAACTCAAAGTTACAGGTAAGTTCTGCAACTCACCTGTAAGTAAGCTTCCGGCGTGGATTCAGAAGACAATGCTCACACCGGGGGTGGCCTCAGAAAATCGATGGCCTGTCTTACTCCTTCTTGACTTACTGTGGTTTATGTGCCAGACTGGCAGCTTTGCAGGATCAATGAATCCAAGAAAGGAAGACTTGTCCAAAGGATAGAATAGAACATCAGAGTTGGAAGGGACCTTCTAAGGTCTTCTAGGCAGGAAACTCTATACAGTTTCAGACAAATGGTTATCCAACATCTTCTTTAAAAACTTCCAGTGTTGGGCATTCACAACTTCTGGAGGCAACTTCTGTTCCACTGATTAAATGTTCTCACTGTCAGGAAATTCCTCCTTAGTTCTAGGTTGCTTCTTTCCTCCTTGATGAGTTTCCACCCGTTGCTTCTTGCTCTACCCTCAAGTGCTTTGGAGGATAGTTTGACTCCCTCTTCTTTGTGGCAGCCCCTGAGATATTGGAAGGCTGCTATCATGCCTCCTCTAGTCCTTCTTTCTATTAAACTAGACATCCCCAGTTCCTGAAACTGTTCTTCATCATATGTTTTATCCTCCCAGTCCCCTAATCTTCTTGGTTGTTCTTCTCTGCACTCTTTCTAGAGTCTCCACATCTTTTCTACATCGTGGCAACCAAAACTGGATGCCGTATTCCAAGGGTGGCCTTTCCAAGGCCTTATAAAGTGGCATTAAGACTTGACGTGATCTTGATTCTATCAAGGCACTGTATGAACTCTGTCCTTGGGTGTCCTTGGCCCCAGGCCCACTCTGATACCCACAAGACAGTGCATGATATCATGTACAATAAAACACTTCGGTAGAAGCGGACGGGGAAAAATAATCTCGCCATGAGAGCCCGCTCTGCTTGTTTGCTTATTTTTATTTGATTTATTTCTTTCCCACCTTTATTATTTTTAGAAATAATGCAAGGCAGAAAAATATTTCATACTCTTTTTTCCACTTCCTATTTTCCCTACGATGATAGCCCCATGGGGTGGGCTGAGAGAGAGGGACTGACTCAGAGTCACCCAGCCGGCTTTCATGACTAGCTCTCTAGCCTGGTGCCTTAACCACTAGGCCAAACTGGCTCTCATCTCCTTATAACATCTCATAAATTCCTAATTTGTAAGAGTATTATGGGTTCTCCAACCTGTTTCTCCAAACCGATGCTGAGATAACTTGGGCTGTGAGCAGAGGTGATCGTTGCCTGCCCTGATGTTTGTTTGCAAAGATTCCGAGATGTGGAGGAGCTGCTTGAAAATGGCCCAGATTTTAGAGTCCATATGAATATTTCAAGATCTCAGGCAGGCAGGGATTGCGGGGGGGGGGGGGTAAAGGGGGGGGGGTCTTCTCTCCTAGCCTCTGAGTTTTGCCTGGGGACCTATCATTGCCAATTCTCACCCTCGGTGCTCTGGGCCAGGTGATCCCTTCTAAGCCAGGGCCTGTCAAATGGAGTGAGGATAATTTGATCTGTTGTTTCTCCAGACTTTACGGGGTTTTAACCATTTTGTATGATTATTTCGTATCGGGAGCGTGGATCTGTCAGCTCGGCTGGCCCTAGGGAAGGAAATAATGAACCCCCAAATGAACTGAAAGACAGATGGGGGCGGGGAACGGGGACACACGCTCTGGTGTCTTGTTCTATATATATTTTTCTGTTGACTTACACCCACTTTGTCATGGTTGGGAAGGCAAGGTGGTGGCCACACCCGTGTGTCTGGAGCCCTGTGCTCCTCCAAGCTTCTTGAATGAGAAGCAAAATGTTCTCAAGGGGCGGGGGGAATCAAGGAAGCCCAGTTGCCTGGGTCAGCCATGGCTGAATGATGGAGAATCTCCATAGACAAGGTCAACAGTGGCGGGTAACTGAAGAGGACATCTTAAAGACAAAAGCCACCAGACCCAACCTTAATGCAGCAAATGGTTTTTGCCAAAAGAAATGGAGGGCCTCCTTTCCGATGGATTCCATTAGACCAGGGGTCAGCAACCCACAGCTCTGGAGCTGCATGTGGCTCTTTCGTCCCTCTGCTGCGGCTCCCTGTCACTCAAAATATACGTCACAAACGCCAACGTGCGACACTCGCTGGCATGCAATTTATTAAGCTTTTTGGCCCTCGGTAGACCCACCATGGATCAATCCAAGAAAAGTTTCAGAAGAAAACAGAACGTTTAATTCAACTCCATATGCCAGTTTTGTAGCTGCTCAGGAAATAGTCAGGCACCGGAAGGGTTTTGTGGCTCCCGGTGTTTTCTCCAAGTGGCTCTTGGAGCGTTTAGGGTTGCCGACCGCTGCGTTAGACAGCTCCTCTTCAATTCCCCAGTAGCTGCGTCAAGGTTGGCCATGGAGCCACTGATGAGATGACAACTCCGAAAAGGAAAGGAAGGTTTCCTTCATAAAGGCCTCTGAAGACGCTGCGAAAAGGGAAGAATATTATGCTGCAGTCTATGAATTATATATAGTCCCAGTTCTCTGTTGCTTTGCTTTACAGCCTCCCAAGTAGAGTGTTTCGCATGCGGAGTAATTAGAAGGGTAAATAATGTTCCCTTTTATCATTTTGTGAGGCATTCTGCCGTTTTTTCCCCCCCCAGAGTCAACTCGTTTACTTTACTCCAGTCTTAAATCACGAGATTACTCGGTTGGCCCGAGAGAGAAATGTGGTCTCCTCAGTTTCTTCCTCTGTAAAGACGTCTTTGTGTCGATGCTCAGTTGTCTCCCAACTGAGAGGCACCACTGGAAGGGCAGGGAGCGATTGTTTTTGGTTTCTTTATTTTTCCTCTTGTCAGCAGTTACTTTGGCCCCAATTTTTAGCGAATTCTACTTTTACTTGGAAGAATCCGAAAATTAGTTTCAAAGTTGGGAGAATGAGAGCCTTTTGTGAGATCTTTTAGTCGCTTCTGAGCCTCAGGGCTGTGTTTTTTCAGCCTTGGCCTCTTTATGAGGTGTGGACTTCAACTCCCAGAATTCAGTGCCGACAGGGGAATCCCTGGGAATTGAAGCCCACCGAACCTGTAGTCCCAAAAGATCAGCCTCCCGGTCGAATGGGGCTGTAAGCTACACCTTTCGCCTTACGCTTGCAGATACGGTGCTTCTTGTGGCATCTTCTAGTCTCTGACTGAAAGAATTAGTAGTCTGGGAATTAGAATTAGACTTCTGGGAATGGATGTCCACCGAAGCCGAAGTCCCCAAAGACCCCCTGCCAGCCTTACCTTTCCAGAGAGAAGGTTCCCGCGAATCATCCTCTGCGCCATTTGGAAAACAAGAGGGCTTTGCACTTATAATGCCCATCTGACTCTGAGCTACTATTGGGGGATGATCAAGATGAAGTATTTATGTCAGCGTAATTAATCAATTTCTGTGGATAATTAACTGGAAGAAATTCAAGGGTAAAAGGATTGTTAGCAGTCAATACTTGGAAGTTATCATGGTAGCCTCAAAGGTGCTTTTCCGAAATGCAACTGGACAACGCAGATGACAGCAAACCTCCATAGACGTCACACAACTGGATAAAAGGTTGTAATAAGATTTGAAGCAGTGTAGAACTTGGTACAGGTATGTTCTCTTCACACATCTATTCTTCTTCTTCTTCTTCTTCCTCGTGTGCCATGTCCGTCATTGGATGTTGGCGATCGTGACGGTAATCCCATTTTCATCAACAGCTGCACCAAAAAAGTGCTGCTGAGTTTTGTCTAAACCGGTCCCTTAGATTTTGAAGCCATGGTGGTCTTCTTCTGGAGCACTGATGAGGTTACCTAGTTGGGTCATGAAATGCCTGCAAGAAAACCACCAAGCTCAGAGAGCAGCAAGGACAGTTCAACTCTTCAGCTCTAAATGTTCCCTTCTAAGAGAATCTCTGTAGCTCAAGATACAGGAGCTCAATACCAGGGAATTACTGACACTCTCAATAATTATGATACACGCTCACAAGTGACTTTCTTCAATGCCGTCATTGCGAATGCCTGTCACTAAACGAACTGCTGTAAGTCGAGGACAGCCCGTACCGGCAATTTCCTACACGTTCTTCTTTTGTGAATGAGGTTATGACTCTGCTGGGACGGTTCCTGACAGATGGCAGGATGAAGGTTTGCATCGATGGATGGGGAAGTGCCAGGTAATAATGACAGGTTTCGTGTGTTTTTTCTCAACCACTCTTCCCGGAGGAACAGAGCCACCCGCTTTTATTAGAGAAACTTTACTTGAAATTGCAGATCTGTTGTTTCCATAATTGGAACACACATGGCCACGACACCAAAGATGTAATTATTTTTCAGGCTTAGGAGTTCAGGAAGGGAAAAAAAAATAGTTTTAGCGGGAGAGACATAATCGTCTGTTGCAAACAATGGTGCCAAATTCCAATTGATCTAACTGGATGTAAAACTAGTATGCACCCCTTTCTGTTTTGTGGATGGAGAAGCCATTGGCTGCCTTTCAGAGGTGGAATTCAGCCGGTTCGGACCGGTTCGCCCAAACCGGTAGCGGAAATTGTGGGTGAGCCAGCCCCCCCCCCCCAGTCCTTAGATAAACATTAAAAACATTGGCCACAGTGCGACATTTCTGGCATAAACGTTTCCATAGAGTGATTAGATCTTACAAGAATTACGTTTGATCTCCTTTACATAGATGTATGTAGTCAGTCAGTTGATCTTTTCTTATATAGAATTACTAATCATGCAAATATATATCCTACTCCTACCTATCCCACCTTCTTAAGACCGCATGTCCCAATTCTTGTCTGTGTTTTCCTGTCCCGGCCTTTCCCCTCCTTCCTAACCATCGGGACCATTTGTCCCAGATTTCCTGGTGTTCCGCCTCCCCCTCGTCTTTGAGCTCCGGAGTCAGCCTGTCCATCTCTGTCCACATCAGCACCTTATTCATTATTTCTTGTTCCGAGGGACTCTCCTCATTTTTCCATTCTTGTGCAAAAACCAGTCTTGCCGCCGTTAAAATATGCAGCATTAAATATAGCCCACCTTTGCCATGTTTTTCTTTTGTGATCCCTCAACTCCATCTTTTGATTTAGCGGATCTTCCAAATACTTTCTTGTCTGCTGCTATGTAGGCCGGGGGCATGCGCAGAAGGTTCATGCACGAGCAAAGCACATGCGCAGAAGTGGTCCATGCATGGCAAACTGGTGGTGGCTACAAAATGTGAAGCCCACCACTGCTGCTGTTGTGGCTTTTTCCACATCTTTACTACAACAACACGGAGGGTCAGGGTGGGTGAGTTTCACAGGACCGGAGTCCATTGGGAGGCAGCAAATTGCGGACAGGCGCATCACACAAAAGGATGAAAAAATAGACGTCGTGTTTTCACTTGTCCTCCTTCCGTGCTACCCAGAATTCTGTTCATCTTATGAGAGAAGTAGTAGAGTGCGGCATTGACGTATTACCTTGGTGTATTTTAACCTCCGCAACTTTAGGATCAGGGAGGGAACTTCAACCCCCAGAATTCCCCAAGGAACAAGCTACCGGGGGGGGGATTCTGGGAGTTGGAGCCCACCCAATCTAAAGTTGCCGAGGTTGAAAAACGTTGCATTTCTACTACAAGATTTCCTTTTTTAATTCAGCAACATTTTGCAAAAGGAAGGAAAGGGGAAGGGAGAGAGGAAAGGAGAGGAGAGAAAGAAGAAGGAAGGAAAGAGAGAAGGAAAGAGGGGAGGGAAGGAAGGAAGGAAGGGGAGGAGGAAGGGGAGAGGAGCAGAGGTGGGTTCCTACCGGTTCAGACTGGTTCAGCCGAACTGGTAGCAACTTGGCAGCCAGGGTCGCTGGAACCAGGCCTGCCACCCCCCCCCAAACCGGTTCTCCCAGTGGCCCCAGAGACGGCGCCATCTTGTTTTTTGCTTCTGCGCATGTGCAGAGCAATTTTAGTGGTACTGTGCATGCGTGCACAGCGTGCATCAAGCGTGCGTGCATGACATGCCCCTGAGCGAACTGGCAGTAGCGGCTGCTGCAACCCACCCCTGGAGAGGAGGGGAGGGGAAGGGAAGGGAGGGAGGGGAGGAGGAAGGAAGGGGAGGGGAGGGGAAGTAAATGGATGGGGAAGAGAAGGGAGGGGAAGAGAAGGGAGAGGAGGAGGGAGTAAAGAGAGAAGGAGGGAGGGAGAGGACGGGAGGGAGAGGAGGAGAGAGGGAGAGGAAGGGAGGGAGGGGAGAGGAAGTAAATGGATGGGGAAGAGAAGGGAGGGGAAGGAGGAAGGAGAAGAAATAAAACAAACTCTTGGTTTAACGGACCCCATTTACCAGACTTGAGAGGCAGTGAGTCGTATTTCTGTTTAGACTTCCTTCCTCTCCCCCCCCCCCAAATGACGGAGGCAAACCTGTTGCATTCAAAAGGTTCCTGATGAAGCCCTTAACGTTTACACTGAATGAGACCGTCTTTACCTTATTTGTATCAATTCATGTCCACGATGTGTAATGATGATCCCGATGTACGTTGACAGCAAGTGATGCAGTTTATGCCTTTTGCATTCTCAGGCAAATGAGCTAAATTGCCCCGAATGAGGCACTTTGGGAGGGAAGAGACAGGGGGGGAGTCCCGCGTGTGCTTCCCCTCCTCCCCAGGACAGCTGATTAATAAAACATTTGCTCTGCAGCTAGGAAAGGTGGCACCGATACCCACGCCGCCGTCTTCTTCTGGAGACCTTTGCAAATTGTCCTTGCGTCTACCAAACTCACCCGGCGCAGGGACGGCTCCTAATGAGGGCCCACAAGTGGCCGGAGCTGCCGTCTTTCTATAGATCTTGGTGGGGGGGGTGGGGTGGGTGCTGGCTTTGTTTCAGTAAGTGGGTTGATTGGCTGATAAAGCTAGAGAGCACATCAGCCTCTTTGCTTTTTAGGCAGTTTGGTTAATCTTTTTTTCCCCCTCCCTTTTTCTCTCTCCAACAAACCGTGCCTGGCTATTTGGCTAAGCTCTGCCCGAGAAAATATGAGAAAGGAAAACCCATATATTATCTCAGCGCTGCTTTATCCCTTTTGGGCTGTCTGTGAGGGGAGAATCTGCAGTTGGCATTTCTATGGTGAATCCAAGAAGTTGAAACTGAAAGGGTCATAGAAGTCCCAAGTGCCTTTTAAAAGCTCCCCCCCCCCCCACTCCATTAACTTTCTTCTACCTTTTCTCTAACGGACGCAGGGGCTCAGTGGCTAAGACCCTGAACTTGTCGATCAGAAAAGTCAGCAGTTCGGCAGTTCGAATCCCTAGTGCCGCGTAAAGGAGTGAGCTCCCGTTACTTCTGCCAACCGAGCAGTTTGAAAGGAGGTAAAAAATGCAAGTAGAAAAAATAGGGACCATCTTTGATGGGAAGGGAACAGCCTTCCGTGCGTTGAGTCATGCCAGCCACATGACTATGGAGACATCTTCAGACAGCGCTGGCTCTTTGGCTTTGAAAGGGAGATGAGCAGCGCCCCCTAGAGTCTGGAACAACTAGCACAGATGTGCGAGGGGAACCTTTGCCTTTATCTTTTCTCTTTGTTTACTATCCCACAGTTCTGCTTTGCGTTCAGTTCTTGAGTTCCGGGTGAGCTCTGGAAATTTCTAGAACTTTATTCTAGAACAGCAACTTCAGGGCGAGGGCAGGAATGTTGAGCTGCATGTTTTTAAATCGGCACATGCAGAGATGCACCAACCCCCCCTCCCTATCTTTTACAGATAGCCCTTGATGTATGACCGCAACGGAGCCCACGGTTTCTGTCACTAAATGAGATGTTTGTTCAGTGGATTTTGTCCCATTTTACGACATTTCTTGGCATGGTTGTTAAGTTGAATCACTGCAGTTGTTAAGTTAGGAACATGGTTGTTAAGTGAATCTGGCTTCCCCATTGACTTTGCTTTTCTGAAGGTCACAAAAGGGGATCCTGTGACCCCGGGACACTGCGACCGTCATAAATATGAGTCACTTGCCAAGCCTCTGAATGTTGATCATGTGACCAAGGCCATAAGTGTGAAAACTGGTCCTAAGTCATTTTTTTCCAATGCCATTGTAACTTCAAACTGTCACTAAATGAACTGTTGTTGTAAATCGAGGACTAGCTGTATTCTGGAACAGGACTGGATCTGAAAAACAAACCAAGCCATGAAAAGGTAATCAAGATTAAAATTAACAGAGTTCAGCGTGTTAAGAGAACGCAGCATCTAGATTTTAGGTGACCTGGATGTTACCCAAGGACAGCTTACAGCTATTGAATTGATACTTGTGTGTGTGTGTGTGTGTGTGTGTGTGTGTCTGTAAGTGTGCAGGTAGTTCCTGATTTACAACCACAACTGGGGTCAAAATTTCCATTGCTAAGCGAGCCGGTTGTTAAACAAGACATGCCTGATTTTACAACCGATATATTTGTTCAGACTGAGGCTTCCCCGGAAAGCATAAATCACCATCTTAGTCCCCCAAACCTCCTTTTATTTATACAGCTGTGAATGATGGTCATTCACAGTCCGCAAGGCTGCACAAACTCTCCGCGAAGGTTCCGACAGACGCCTGCCTGAGTTGCCACGGTCTTTCGGGGGAATGTCAAAAAACACCCACCTTTATCTCCCTTGGAACGCTGCCAGAGGCCTCATTGCCAAAGGCAGAGCAAGGCCAAACTTGGCACAGAGTCAAACAGAACCTTTCCAAGGTTGAACCGACCAGATGAACGAATTGCTTCCTGCAAAAGCTCATTTGCTCCTCTTTTATGTCTTATGGGAGGGGCAATCATCTCCAAGCCTTTCTCCCAGGTCGACACCCTGTTCTCTTAATTGTCCTTGCCTTCTGGCAGCTCTGCGCATGCGCACACTGGGAACAGGCTCCCACTGTTCTTCTGCCTCACTGATGTCAGACTCCGGAGGCTCCTGAGACAGCACATAAACCAGATGTCCCTGGGCCCCTTCTCTGCCTCCAACACAGAGCCCTCATCTGAGCCTTCCCCAGACTCCAGGACTGGCCCAGGTTCCTCCCCAACCCTCCTCACTGTCTGAGTCTGCCACCATGACAATATTCTGCCAACTTAAAAACACAAAAACTAACTAGAAACCAAACTAACTGTATTTATTATATAAGCCGAAACATAGGGTATAAACGTACTCTGTGTTCCAAACAGACAAATACACAACCTCATTAAAAGATAATGCACCCATTATGCACACACACACACACACACACACACTGCACACCCACAGAGACATGTACATATATGCCATTGATTATAAAGCTAGTGGCGTATTAAATTTAGTATATCTGCTGATGGAAGACTTGGGGAAAATAATCAGATTAGAGAGCGAGGCTTGTGGAGAATATCTATGCAGTTGCGAAGGGTGGCACATAATCAATTAAGCAGATACTGAAATACAGACTTGATTAATTGAATGTATATCATTTGAATGGGTATATTTAAGGACCGAGTCTGGGCAGGCTGTCGATCCATCATATTTCCACACTGCCATATTTCACAAGAACTCATGGCCCTGATATTTGCACTGCGTTGCTCAAATTGAGCGGCATAGAAACCCACCGCCAAAAGGTAATTTCGCTGTATCCACATCCAATCAGCTCACCCCCCGCCCTCCAAGTGTGAAAGTGAAATTGCACAGGGGGGATATAAAGCCAGACCGTTCTGTATGCAACGGATGCGAAGAAGGATGCCATGAACACGATGCTTTAGCCTGACATCATTCAGGGCTCCTGCTTTTGACAGCTGCAGTATATCTTCATCTGGGTTATTGTGCTTTAGTGCTCAGAAGAGAGCAATGGGGAAATTGAATGTTCATTGTTGCTGATCTAAAATAAAATCTTGGGGACCAGAGGCAAATTCCTATCAGTGACAAGCAGGGAGGTAAATACTCTTTGGGAGCAAGTTAGCAAGAGATGGGGGAGAAAAGAGCATTCAAACAAGCTCAAAACAAACAGTAACTATGGGTGAGCTGCTAAGGGTTATTTTTCCCCCCTTTCTTCTTCTTCTTCTGATTTATAGTCCAGACTTTTTGCTTTTGCTACAAGAATAGAGGAGGGGGGGGGGGACCCACTCATGGTTTCAGGCTTTGCTAAGCTAAGATAAAAATCTGCCTTTGGTGAGAAGGAAAAATATGGCCAAGTTTCATAACTGGTTTGATTGTTACTACTAATCAAGGTTAGTAAAGGGATGCGGTGGCTCAGTGGCTAAAACACTGAGCTTGTGAATCAGAAAGGTCGGCAGTTCGGCGGTTCGAATCCCTAGAGCCGAGTAACGGAATGAGCTCCCATTACTTCTCCCAGCTTCTGCCAACCTAGCAGTTTGAAAGCAGGTAAAAAAAATGCAAATAGAAAAAGAGGAAACGCTTTTGGTGGGAAGGGAACGGCGTTCCGCGTGCCTTCAGCATATAGCCATGTCAGCCACATGAGCATGGAGACCTCTTCGGATAGCGCTGGCTCTTTGGCTTTGAAACGGAGATGAGCACCGCCCCCTAGAGTTGGGAACGACTAGCACAGCTAGCGAGGGGAACCTTTAACTTTACCTTACTAATGTCAGGCTTGGAAGCCATCGGGGAATAGGGCCTCACATATTCAAACATGGCTACTCTGGGAGACTGGGAGGGGGGAGGGTGTGGGAGAGGTGTAGCCATAATAACATTCCTTCTCAGAAAGTCAAGGTCGCCTGGATGTGGATGGGAGGAATCTTCACCCACGGCAGTAACTGACTGGACCGTTTCATGGCCTTGCGGGTGTAGGGGCAGGGTCTTGGACTTTGAGCTGGGTGGGGGGAAGCCGGGAGGCTTTCAGATTTGGGTTTTCCCAGATGTGCCAACGTGGCTCTTCTAATCAATTGGTGTTTTGAGGGACTTCTTGCCTCGAGCTATTATTTCCTAGAGGATGCTCTTTGGAACCCTGACAACTAATCACAACATCCCAGAGAAAAGGGATTCTGGCTTCACTTTGGGGAATTGGTTAAGGGCCCCACATCTTGAATAACTTTCCTAACTGAGTTTTGATCAAGATTTGAGAGTAGTTTTCCAAGGTATATAGGCTCAGACCAGGCGGTTGACTGGATTTGAGGCCCAGATTTGCAGATGAGTTCATGATAGCAATAGCAATAGCAGTTAGACTTATATACCGCTTCCTAGGGCTTTCAGCCCTCTCTAAGCGGTTTACAGAGTCAGCATATCGCCCCCAACAACAATCCGGGTCCTCATTTCACCCACCTTGGAAGGATGGAAGGCTGAGTCAACCCTGAGCCGGTGAGATTTGAACAGCCGAACTGCAGATAACAGTCAGCTGAAGTGGCCTGCAGTACTGCACCCTAACCACTGCGCCACCTCGGCTCTATCCTCAAGAAATGATGATTTCTTGACGTTGCATGATGGACAGTCAACTTTATGAGGTGCCTCTAGTGACTGCTGGAATGTAGAGCTTTTCCACGTGTCCAAGATGATGGGGGGGGGGGGGACTGGAGAAGTAGAAGAGGGATGGATAAGGAAAAGAATAAGCAGAAGAGGAGGGGGAGGAGGGGAGGGATGGAGAAGTAGAAGAGGGGTACACAAGGAAAAGAAGAAGGTGGAGAAAAGGAGTGGAAGAGAAGAGAGGTGAAGGGAGGAGAAGAAAGAGGAGGAGGAGAGGCCTGGAGAAGTAGAAAAGAGATGGATAAGGAAAAGAGGGGTGGAGAAGGAGAAGAAGGAGAAGGAGGAGGAGAGGGATGGAGAAGTAGAAGAGGGGTACACAAGGAAAAGAAGAAGGTGGAGAAAAGGAGTGGAAGAGAAGAGAGGTGAAGGGAGGAGAAGAAAGAGGAGGAGGAGAGGCCTGGAGAAGTAGAAAAGAGATGGATAAGGAAAAGAGGGGTGGAGAAGAAGGAGAAGGAGGGGGAGAGGGATGGAGAAGAAGGAGGAAGAGGAAGAGAGGGGTAGGAAAGAAGAGGGATGAAGGGAGGAGGAGGAGGAGGAGACTACAGTATTTTTCAACTTTGTCAAGTTTTAAGATGTGTGAGTTCAAGTCCCAGCAGGTCGGCTGGGGGATTCTGGTACTTGAAGTCCATCCACCTTCAAGTTGCCACCGCTGAAAAGTACTGAGTTAAGACATAATTATGCTCTTTCCATAACAGACATTTCTCTGACTGCAGCAAATTCTGTGACATTTTTTACCCTGCTCTCCTGCCTTTGGAGGCTGTTCCAGAATGCAAAGCAATGCCTTAATTACGGGGAGAGGCTGGCGTTCCCTTGTAGCAAATGTCACGGGGATAGGATTTGGGGAGGGAATTCATTTGATTTGATTTTATTTTTGCTTAGAACAGCGCTGTCTCTTCTCTCCCAGATCCTCTTTGCTATTTTGTTGTCTTTAATATCTCTTGATTACATCTTGTTATCATCTTGTCCTCATCTGCTTTGTAGCTGGTTGCATAAAACAGGCGCTAATCTATCGGCAATTAGTTTCTTATTAAAGTCAATTGAGACTTCTACTAGAGAATGGGAAGTGTGTGTGTGTGTTTGTGATTAAAGTTCCCAGGTGGCAGGAGGGCCAGTTCCCCCTCCCTCTCCTCCCCCCCAATTGCCTTGTGCTCTTCCGAGATAAATGGTGAGACTTGCCTTCCTTTGTCCTCCAAGCAGAGTCTTTTGCAGTCAGAAGAAACAGTGGAAACTCCGTCATCTCCAGCCACCCTTGGACAGGCTCCAGCGTAGTTTCAACTGAGAAATTGAGCTCATCCTGGACCAAGATGAATCCAGGGAATCCCTAGAAATTTGGCATTCAGACAAATGAGCCATCAATAGTCGCATGGAGATAAACCACATTTAGACACCAGTCAGGAAAGACAATTAACTGACAGCGAACAATCAATTGAAATTGAAATCATCCACTGCTCTTGGACCAGACAGAGACAGTTTACAAAATAAGCTAAGAAAGGCGGGGGGAGGGGGAGACTGAGCAACCTAGATAAGCGAGGATTAACATTAGACAGTTAGGAAGAAAACAATATTCCAATCGAGGAACTATCAAGCAGAAAACCCTCACTGGCAGGGCAAACCACCCTATCTAAATAAGGGAGAACATGTCACACTCACTCGCACTGATGATGTTAACCACCCGTCTTTTTCACACTGTAAGACACACCTAAATTTACAGGAGGAAAACAAGAAAAAAATAGCTTTTGGCCTCCACATGTTGCATTTTCACCCTCCCAGTTCCCAGGAAGCACTCTGCAGCGCTACACATGGCATGTTTCAGCCAAAAACGGGCATGTTTGGGGGCTCCCAAGCCCTCCTTGCATCGCGTTTTTGCCCTCCCAAGTCCTCGGAAGCACTCTGCAGTGCTCCGGATGGCCCATTTATGCCAAAAACAGATCTGTTTTCACCAAAAACGTGCCCATTTTTGGCCTGCAGGGTGCTTCTGGGGGCTGGGAGAGCAAAAGCACAGTGCACGGAGGGCTTGGGAGCCCCCAAAATGCAAAAAATACGGTAGTTGGGTAATGAAATGTTTGGAAGCCAAGACTGGAGTTCAGAGAGCAGCCAGGAGGAAACGGATGACAAACCAAGAAAGTGAATCAGTGAACTTAAGTGGCGATGAGCTACTGATTTCATATTTGCTTTCACACTCTGATCAAGTTACCCCTTTTTAAATGATTAGCTGTATATTAGCACAGCTTCTGAAGCTGCAATCATATCCTTGAAATATGATCGAGCAATTCTGTCTGTGCGCAAAGCAACCGGCTGTGAGCGGCAGAGGTAGACTTAAGGGAGCGATGATATTATCGTTATTATAACTGCAACACTCTGAGTTTAAACAGAGAACTATTTGAGCAATCTAGAAAAATGATGCCCATCAATTTAGGCACATATGCGCAAGCTAGTGAAATCTGTGGAATGGATCTATCAGTCTTAATCAGGGAGATCAAATTATGTCCATAGAGGCCGCATAGAGGGTTGAACCTATAACATTACACCCTGCTTTATCTAGTTAGCTGTCTATTTCCTTAATCTGCATATTGCACTCTGATTCTAATGGATTGGAACGGTAGCAGTTTGGAAAGTTATTCTGAGCCGAGGGGGCGCAGTGGGTAGGGTGCAGTACTGCAGGCCACTTCAGCTGACTGTTATCTGCAGTTCGGCAGTTCTAATCCCACCAGGCTCAAGGTTGACTCAGCCTTCCATCCTTCCGAGGTGGGTGAAATGAGGACCCGGATTGTTGGGGGCAATATGCTGACTCTCTGTAAACCGCTTAGAGAGGGCTGAAAGTCTAACTGCTATTGCTATTGCTATTGAATCTTAACTGTTTCACGCTGCTCTGACCTAGGCCTCCCACGATCATGAAGCCGACTCCTCTTCCTGATAAAACCCCTTTTATGCAGCTTAAAAGGAATTCCTCTCCGGCAAAGTCCCGGCCAACAGTCTTTCAAGAGATTTCACAACTACAGATCTTCATCAGGCTTGGAGAGCTGCCAGGCTGACATCTTCCAAACGCCACTCTGTAGCAGGCAATATTTGGCAAGAAGTCAGGCACAGATCTTCACCCTAATTAAGCGAACTAATTGTCTCCTGCAAAATCCCCCCTCCCCTTTTGCTTCTCTTTTATTCCCTATGGGAGGGGCCATTCACCGTCCACCTGTGCCTTTACTCACGAGTCGACCCCTGTTCTTTAGCTGTTCCCTTCTCCTGGCAGCTCTGCGCAGGCACACCGCACACTGGGAACATTTTTTATCGAACTGGAAGTAATGCTGGCAGCAACCCACCCCTGATATACATAGACATAGGACACACACACACACACACACACACACACACCCCTCTTTAATAGCTGACCAGCTGCTGTAAGGCCATGTAAGGGCGTCTCTCCTCCCGTGTGTGCTTACATGTTATAGTTGAAGATTGATTGATTGCCTGGCTTTGCCTAGTGTGTGCGTGTGTGTGTGTGTGTGTAGATATAGAGATACACACACACCTTGTAGATAAACCACTGTTTGAAAGACAAACCTCTGTGTACTGTATTTTGCTCCTGGGTTGTCTCAAAATAGTGGTCACACTGTGCACACACTGACAAATTTGCATAACTTTTTTTTTAAAAAAACAGTGTTACTTTGAACTTGGGAAGATAGAAGCATCTATTTAAAGTGTGAAAGCAATTTGCTGCCCACACGAAAAAGGAATAACCAGATATGTATAATTGGAAAATAAGATCATTTTTTTAAAAATCCAAAATATTTTAGCTTGTTGATACGGTTTTAAGGAACTTACAAGGTAAGTTGATAGCGAAATATTCGTAAAAGTATAAGCTGCACCGTTCTGTGTTATGCGCTTTATCCCCCATAGTTGAGATAATGCCTTTATTCCCATTAGCAAAACAGCATTCATAAATCGGGTCTGCCAAGCTGCGATACTCCCAGACTCATCCCTCGGATGCCCGTAGGGGGGTTCAGGGTGGCCTGCTACATATTTGTTGCTCATGTACATTTTTTAATATCATAAGAGTTTGGAAAGTTGCAAATACCGCTATAATTTGACGGTTAGAACTCTGAAATGTTATTGTGCCTCCACAGTTAAAAACATCCTTTTTCCACAGGTTGGTATAACTCACACATTTCTACCCAAAATGGCTTGAAGCACGTCATCAAAGACTCGGTCATCCAAGCCAAAGCTGTCAGTAGGTTGAATCCTGGCAACCGGTCCAAACTTTGAGCAATGAAAAGTCTCCGATGAGCAACATTTGGTCCAGTGGCCACGATTCAACCTGTGGACGTCTTGTCTAATCTAGGATGACATACAGCGGTGGGTTTCACTTATTTTTACCACCGTTTAGCCCCGTGCGTGCACTCTCACTTTGCGCATGCTCTTCTGCACGTGCGCCCGGCCTTCTGTGCATGTGCTTTGCTCGCGCACCTTCCGCACATGCGCCTGGCCTCAAAAACATGACTAAATAGGACGGCATAGAGCCGGGGCGGGTGCGCGGGCCCACCTACGATCTCCGCTACTGGTTCGTCTGAACCGGTCCGAACTGTCTGAATCCCACCTCTGATGGTTAAGGCAGGAAGGGGATAACGTTAAAGTGAAGCCAATTAGTTCTGGTTGCATCATATGTCTCTGCAAGACCAAATTAGAGTGAAAACAATAACGCTCACCCAGGATTGAATCCAATCATGTTCAATAAAGCAAGGCTGGTAAATACATCTTTCTCCCCCCAACCCTTAAGATACGATTAAGAATGATCAGCGACGTTTCGAAACAGTTTTCTAAACACGATATTCTTTTTTTTCCCCTCTCCTGAGCATGGATGCATACACACACATTCCCACCAGAACATCTGGTGTTTATAATATCTAAAAATAATGAATATAATGTATTATCTCTGTTCCAAGAAATTAGATAGCAACCTTCGTTACAGAAATCTGTCGAGCTGGGTGGTTTTGGTCTTCCTGACTCTGTTTTGGCAGAATTTGTCCCAGCACGACGTCTTTCTCCCACTCTGTCCCCATTGATGGGCTTGGAATACATGAGAGTCACAGATTAAATCAATTTATGACGTGTTAACATAGCATATATATATATATCGGCTAATAAAGAAGACCCCTATCCGGGAAATCAATGGGTTGAGCTGCTTTGACGTCCCTCTTGGATTCCTTGTCACTTGAGGTAGTTAGCCAACTCCTCCCTGGGATAATATTTCTAGCTGAGGTTTACTTATTTCTTGGTCAGGAGGAGGAGGAGGAGGAGGAGGAGGAGGACAACAACAACTGTGGGATTGTGGTGCTCTCTAAGCTTAGTGGTTTTCTTGCAGACATTTCATGACCGAACTAGGTAACATCATAAGTGCTAGAAGAAAGTGGGGTGTTGTTGCGAGGAGGAGGAGGAGGGAGGGAGGAGGAGGAGGAGGACAATGACTATGGGATCCTGGTGCTCTCCGAAGAGTGGTTTTCTTGCAGATGTTTCATGAGCCTGCTAGCTAACATCATGAATGTGAGTGAGTGTTTCTGGATTCTGAATTTCTGGGTTCCCATTCGGCCTTGGCCTCTCATATATCAGGCACAGCTTGCTTATTCAGCAACCCAACAATGTCTTTTTCTGGACATTTATGCACACTTCACTCACACTGTTGTAGACTTTCTGATCAGACCCTACCGTCAGGCTCAAAGAACCCAGAACGACATGTGGAGTTACCTCTGAGTAGTTTTTCTCCTATTGTTGCTCGCCTACAGACAGAATCTCACCAGACTAAAGAAAATGTCCTTCATAACTATGGATGAACCGCTAGGGAGGATCCGGCCTGTCCTTTTTCCTGAGCAGAAGGCGTTCCAAGCTCCACTGTCCCTTTGCCCTCCCTCTGCAACTCCAGACTACTTCCTCATATCTGCAGACACCCCTGATTGTGACTGCACCCTGCTTTCCATCCCATAGCTTCCTTACCCAACCAGGCCATTTTGCCCATGGGCAGAATTTAACAGAATATCAGCATAACAGAGTTGGAAGGGACCTTGGAGATGTTCTAGTTCAACCCTGCACAGGCAGGAGACCCTGTATTATTCTGGACAAACGGCTGTCCTATCTCTTCTTAGGAACTTCCAATGATGGAGCACCCACAACCTCTGGAGCCATCCCACTGGTTAACTATTGTCACCGTCAGGAAATTCCCCCTTAGTTCTAGGTTGCTTCCCTCCTTGGTTAGTTTCTATCTGTTGCTTCTTGTCCTGCCTTAATTGAATGGAATTATTGGAAGGGAAGGGACATTAGAGATCTTCTAGTCCAACCCGCTGCTTAGGCAGGAAATCCTACACCACTTCAGACAAATGGATATCCAACATCTTCTTAAAAAACCTCCAGTGTTGGAGCATTCACAACTTCTGGAGGCCAGTTGATCCACTGATTAATTGTTCTCCCTGTCAGGAAATTCCTCCTTAGTTCTAGGTTGCTTCTCTCCTTGATTAGTTTCCACCCATTGCTTCTTGTCCTGCCCTCAGGTGCCGTGGAGAAGAGCTTGACTCCCTCTTCTTTGGGGCAGCCCCTGAGATATCGGAAGACTGCTATCCTGTCTCCCCTGGTCCTTCTTTTCATTAAACTAGACACACCCAGTTCCAGCAACCGTTCTTTATATGTTTCTACGGTGTGCATAAGCGCACCGGCATCCCTACCGTCGCTGTCCTTCTGTCCCCGTTTATTTGTACTCATTTCCTGTGTTCATGTCCATGTTCATACTTATGGCTGCTATCCTGTACATGTTAGTACAAAGTAATACAAATAAATAAATGTTTTATCCTCCACTCCCCTAATCATCTTTCTTTCTTTCTTTCTCTTCTCTGCACTCTTTAATAACAGTATCCTTGCTAACCAGAAACCCCCTCTTTAATAACAATATTTCCATGCTCTGCTTATCGGCGATATCCAACAATATAATTTTCCTGACTCGCACTTTCTCTAAGCTAGCAAATGACATTTTGCGCCACCACCCTTCAGGAATACCTCCCTGCCCGGCTTCGGTTTCCATTAAAATTAGTAACTTATCTTTATGTTAACCGTATTCCGATTCCAGATTCAGCGAGGAAGCTTGCTTTATGGAGCTATTATCAATATGCTGTTCTTACTAATGATCTTGATTTATGGAAAAGTTCATGGAAATGGATGGTTTTACGCAAAAGACGTGGAATGTAGACTCTGTCCCACTCGAGATGACTGAGCCATTAATCATCTCTCCTTTTGCCTGAGGATTTGATGCCTAGTTATTAAATTTTGGGGGGCAATTTCTAGGGAGAGTTTGCTTGCCCTGAATTATATCGCAGAAAAAGAAGTAATTCGGTGACTTTGTCTTTCTTAAGTGCCTTCTCTTGCTAAGTCAAGTTGGTGTAGCCTGCACATCATTAAATTGTGTAATTAAAGGTAAAGGTTCCCCTCGCACATATGTGCTAGTCGTTCCTGACTCTAGGGGGCGGTGCTCATCTCTGTTTCAAAGCCAAAGTGCCAGCGCTGTTCAGAGACATCTCCGTGGTCATGTGGCCGGCATGACTAAATGCCGAAGGTACACGGAACATTGTTACCTTCCACCAAAGCTGGTCCCTATTTTTCTACTTACATTTTTAATGTGCTTTCGAATTGCTAGGTTGGCAGAAGCTGGAACAAGTCACCGGAACTCACTCCATTATGCGGTGCTAGGGATTCGAACTGCTGAACTGCTGACCTTCTGATTGACAAGCTCACTGTCCTATCCACTAAGCCACCGCATCCCTTATAAATTGTGCAATTAATGGCTTCTAAATATGGTTCTGGTGATGAGTTCTGGTCATGTTAGATAGAAGCTCCATTCCTAAAATTGAGATGACAGGTGCTGAATGACTCTTGACCTCAGAGTCCGATCAATACTAAGGATCTTAGATACAGAAGACGGAAGAGAAATTGCTGCATTCTCCCGTAATGCTCAAATGTTCGTCCCTAAGCTAGTCTCATATTTATATCGATAAAGGAGAATATTTGCAGCTCAGGGTTGAAATGGGGGGTCCTTTGCTGCTATCTGAGTTTGGGTCTTTTCTTGTAGACGTTTCATTATCCAACTAGGTAACATCATCAGTGCTAGAAAGGAGTGGGGTTTTCTCTCTGTTTATATACAAGCAGCTTGCCCTTCAGTCTTGGTGGAAATGTTCTTGCTGGTTCCAGCCACTAGTAAACAAATATAGGGCAAATCCCATTCCCTTGTAGCCCTGATGATGTTATCTAGTTGGGTAATGAAACGTCTGCAAGAAAATAACCAAACATCCCGCATATTAAATATCATAGCAGAGTTCCCGAATTCAAATTTAGGAGACTTAGATTTAGCTTGGTTTAATGTGTTTGGGAAGGAAAATCTAGGAAGACCCCCATGAAAGCTGATACTGCCTCTATGATATTTATGTGGTACCACAGAAACCCCAACATATCTTGTTCCGGGTTGCCAGTCCTACAGGGACATTCACCACAGTTCAGTGAAATATTTCAAATATGAGCAACAGTGGCGCAGTGGTTAACGAGTGCAGTACTGCAGGCTACTTTTGCTGCCTGCAGTTTGGTGGTTCAAATCTTACCAGGCTCAAGGTTGACTCAGCCTTCCGTCCTTCCGAGGTGGGTCAATTGAGGAAAAGAGGCTGACTCTATAAACCGCTTAGAGAGGGCTGAAAGCCCTATGAAGCGGTATATAAGTCTAACTGCTATTGCTATTGCTATTGCTATTAGAGAAGGCTGTAAAGCACTGGGAAATGGTATATAAGTCTAAGTGCTGTTGCTATCGCTATTTGGGCAAAGCTGAAACCATCGCAGACTGAAGCAGAAGAGAATAGATGAATCAGGAAATGAAATCTTTTAAAAAGAACAAAACCTATATTTTCTGATCCCCAAATTGGATTTTACTTTCCGCCAACCTGTTATAAATCAGCTTTTTCACCGACATCAGGATTAAGTTCTTCTTACCACAAATGCCTGTCGGATTTGGCTAAGGACAAAAACAAAAACGCCACTTGCTCCCCGATGTCCAATTCTGATAAGCGATTTGCTTTGGAGATGTTATGTCAGATTTTGCAAATAGGCTTTGCTCCGTATTGGACCAAAAAGGATAAAGATGTTATCCAGTCTGGAGAAGGAAAAAGCCTTCCATAATCACTCCTTTCCTAAGCACCACGTTGGAAAAAGTGTTAAAAGTCATCGCAACTACGATAGGGAAAAAATATGTGGCACATTTGCTGGAATGCCCTAAAGCATCTTTTAAGGAGTGTTAACTTGGACAGCTGCATGTAGTACAGATAGATGGTAGCCATCCGCGTCCTGATAAAGGTTCTCGGAAAAAGACACAAGGCAAGATGAATGGGGACAATTGAAAAATAAGTGACTAAACACCAGGTTTTGTAGGGCATTGAAATGGGAGGGGAGGGGGCCAGAGGCAGGAGGTTTTGAGCCACAGGAACTCTGGATCCAGCAAGCCATAATTAATAGAGGGAGGGAGGGAGGGGGGGTAAGAAGGAAAGGGAAGGAAGGAAGGAGGAAAGATGAAGGGAAGAAGGAAAGGAAGGATAGGGAATTGAGGATGGGAAAGAGAGAAGGAAGGGAAGAAAGAAAGGGAAGGAAGAAGGAAGGGAAGGGGGAGGAGGAAGGAGGAAGAAAGAAAGGAAACGAGGGAGGAGGAAGAAAGGAAGGAAGGGTTGGAAGGGAAGAAGAAAGAGAAGGATAGGGAAATGAGGATGGGAAAGAGAGGGAAGGGAGGAGAAGAAAGAAAGGGAAGGAAGGAGGAAGGGGAGGGAGAAGAAAGAAAGAGAGAAAGGAAAGAAAGAAAGAAAGAAAGAAAGAAAGAAAGAAAGAAAGAAAGAAAGAAGCATCTGTTTTCCATAAAGAGAGTGGGAAAGACTTGCGATGTTTAAAAAAAAATAGGTTAATAAAGAGAAAGTGAAGGAGATGTAAATAAAAGAGAAACAAAACCACCTCTCTCTCCTCTTGCAGTGAATCAGACCTAAGGGGGAAAATACCTTTAATGAGTCCAACCTTGTACTCTGTGCTTTTGCTCTCATCCCTTTCTTTCATCTTGGTTAGTGGTAGCTGGAGAAAAACAAAGCATTCCTTTGAATGTTCCTTTCTGATTTGGGGCTGTGGGGTCCTTATCCCTGCATCGTCCTTGAGGGAGCAGCCCTCAAAATACGAGAGCAAAGCGTACCAATATCTACATTTTCATGCTTCTTTCCAGCCTAAAGGAGAATCTAAACCCACAAAAATCTAGAGGACAGGCCTTTGCCTTCTAGAATAGAATAGAATAGAATAGAATAGAACCTGTGGGAAATGGTCAGAACAAGTCACCTTTTTCTCCAGTTGTAACTAGGAACCTTCACTAAATGAACTGTTTGTAAGTCAAGGACTGTCTGTACTTTCCTATCTTTTTCTTCCTCCTGCTCCTTCTGTTTCTCTTCTGAGTCACTGGGGGCTCCTGGCTCTCTTCTCTCTTTCTTCCATTCATTCCCCAAGACCACCCAGGTGTTCCCACATGACAAGCATGCAATAGCCTTTCCCATTTATTTATTTACCCAGAAGCCTTTATTTATTACCTTTTTTTAACGGCCCCGTCATCCCTTGCATTGGGGTGGAGTCTGGGCAACTGTGTGGAGCTAGCAGAGGGTTTACTGCCCCGATGCCCTTCCTGTTGCCAATGCGGAGTTTTGTTCAGCAGATACATTCTCATGGTGCCCAGAGAGAGAAATATCTGCTGCTACCTAGGATCGAACTCACAGCCTCCTGATTGTCAGGCGAGAGAGCTCCCTCTCTAGGTCCCGACACCACTCTAAGAGCCTTTATTTATTCATTCATTCATATTTATTTATTTGTGCAATAGCCTTTCACATTTATCGCACAGTGTCTACAACATTAAGAGAGGTTTTACAATAAGTGGGTCTGGAGGGAGGCAAAGACATTGAATCTCCTCCTAGTTTCCATTCTCCACCCAGCCCAGTTTGTAGCCACATGCAATAGTAGCCTTTCCCGTTTATTTATTTATTTTCCCCCCAGAGCCTTTATTTAAAGGGACGACGGACGACGAGGTTGGAAAACTCCGAGGGAGCCTTGCAGCCGCCTCTCGGGCAACATCAAAGGGCCGAGAGATTCAGCCCTTCCCATCGCCAGAGAACAGATTCCGCTCTGGGTGGAGGGAGAATCACCCCAAATGTGCAGACCAAGTGTGCAGTCTGGTTAAATTTAATTTCTCCAATGTCTATCCAAGCAAAGACAATTGGGTTTCATGCTTCAAGACCCAGGCTCTTCGCCGATGAACGCTGGGGCAGGGAGGTGGGAGGGAACGTTTCCCCCCCCCACTTTCTTTGTTTGGTCCAGGTATGATGGAGATAGGATGTTAGGAAGAGTTCTTGATTCTCTCTCTCTCTCTCTCTTTCTCTCTCTCTCATTCTCTCTCTCTCTCTCCCCCCCTCTCATTCTCTCTCTCTCCCTCCCTCCCTCCCTCCCTCTCCCTCTCTCTCTCCCCCTCTCATTCTCTCTCTCTCTCTCATTTTCTCCCTCTCATCCGCTGTGTCTCTCAATCTCTCTCTGTCTCTCGCTCCCCTCTTTTTCAACCATCTGGTGCAGTTTGGGGAACTGGAAGTTCTCGCCCTCCAAACACGCCTCAGTGAACCTCCTCTTGGCAAATCCAGCGTTGCTTTACAAACCTGTGGCTTTGCTGCTTCCATCCCTGACTTTGCTAAATGAGGCTCTTTTAATCTAACCGCTGGGATCCAGATAATCCGGCCTCCTTTGTCAGAAGATGGAGGAAGCAGAAATCTGCGGGCCAAGTCTTTTTTTTCCTCAACACGCGAGGCTAACGGAGGTCTTGATGCAGAGAGGATCCAGATGGCGGAAGGAGCGGGGGTGGGGCTATTAGAAGTTGGGACTGGTTTTTGAAAGGCATCCATTGGAACAGAAAACAGTCAGCAAGTGTGTCTACTACACACTAGGCAACTACTTTGCTAGTAGTTGTGTCAGAGTCTGCCCAGTGGGACTGTGTGAGGCAACCCAGGAGCAAAGAGAGAAGGCAGAGGTTTGTATTTAAATAGTGGTTTTATCTACAAAGAATACATACACACACGTACTTTAGTCAGACCTCAAACAAACAGCAATCAACAATTACAGCACGGAAGCACAGATGGCGAGAGAGATACACCACAACAGGGCCTCTTCTTCTTACAGGCTCTTAAAGTGATATCAGCCCAAAAACCTTGCTGTCTCATTCCCAGCATTACATCATCGTAGCAGCCAATCAACTCTTAAATCATTAGTTTAGTTAGTTTAGTTTCCTTTATTTGTATGCCGCCCTTTTCCCTGGGGGGACTCAGGGCGGCTCACAATTCAAAAAGGGGGGGGGGGGAAGACAAACAGTAGACAATACAACATGTTAAAAAAAGAGCACAACAGTCACACAGTTCGGGTGGGGCTACAATCTTAACCCCAGGCCAGCCGGGACAGCCAGATCTTTAAAGCGGCGCGGAAGGACTGGAGGGTGGTGAGGGTCCGAATCTCCACGGGGAGTTCGTTCCAGAGGGTCGGAGCAGCCACCGAGAAGGCTCTCCTCCGGGTAGTTGCCAGTCTGCACTGGCGGGAAGATGGAATTCGGAGGAGGCCTAATCGATGTGATCGTATCGGTCTAGTGGAGGTAATTAGCAGTAGGTGGTCTCTCAAGTACCCAGGCCCACTACCATGAAGGGCTTTATAGGTGATAAGTAGCACCTTGAAGTGCACCCGGAGATCAACAGGTAGCCAGTGCAGCTCGCGGAGGATAGGTGTTACGTGGGTGAAGCGAGGTGCACCCACAATCGCTCGCGCGGCCGCATTCTGGACTAGCTGAAGTCGCCGAATGCTCTTCAAGGGCAGCCCCATGTAGAGCACATTGCAGTATTCCAGCCTAGAGGTCACAAGGGCCCGAGTGACTGTTGTGAGGGCCTCCCGGTTCAGGTAGGGACGCAACTGGTGTACCAGGTGAACCTGGGCAAATGCCCCCCTGGTCACAGCTGACAAATGATGTTCGAAGGTCAGCTGTGGGTCCAGGAGGACTCCCAAGTTGCGAACCCTGTCTGAGGGGCGTATAATTTGACCCCCCAGCCTGAGAGATGGAACACTTGGCCAATTCGTGGGAGGGAAACACAACAGCCACTCGGTCTTTTCTGGATTGAGCACAAGCTTGTTGACCCCCATCCAGTCTTTAACAGCCTCCAGACCCCGGCTCATCACATCCATCGCTTTGTTGAGTTGGCACGGGGCGGACAGATACAACTGAGTATCATCCGCATATTGATGGTATTTTATCCCGTGCCGTCGAATGATCTCACCCAGCGGTTTCATGTAGATGTTGAAAAGAAGGGGGGGACAGGACCGAACCCTGCGGCACCCCATACATTAGGGGCCTAGGGGTCGATCTCTGCTCCCCAACTAACACCGACTGCGACCTGTCCGAGAGGTAAGAGGAGAACCACTGTAAAACAGCGCCTCCCACCCCCACCTCCCGCAGGTTGTGGCATAAATAATACGATCCTGATAATCAAACTAGGTAACATAATCAATGCTCGAAGCGAGTGGGTTTCTTCTCGTTTTATATAGTGGAGAGCTGGGGAACTATAGCCCCCTTATGACTTGTGGACTTCAACTCCCAGGATCCCTGGGGCCCAGCATGCTTGGATACCACTGAGGTTGAGGGACCTGTAAAGGATGCTGCAACATCCCCCATTCCTCTTGATCAGCTGGGACTCCAGAGGCAGGGAATGGATGGGGGCGGGGCCAGCCAGAGGTGGTATTTACCGGTTCTCTCAACTACTCAGAATTTCCGCTGCCGGTTCTCCAGAAGTGGTCAGAACCTGCTGAATGCCACCTCTGGCCTACTGGTTCGGTGACTCCATCCAGCCACATCCTTCTCTGTCGTCCCCTTCTTCTATTGCCCTCAATCGTTCCCAGCGAAATTCGGCTGTTCTCCATACTTTAGGGAAGAATAAGGCCGGTGAGGCTAAAGGGAGAAGAAATTCAGATACGAATCACGCGTGTTGGAGACCTTGAACGCCTTGTGTTCTTGCCTCTGTTGACAAATAGAGACATTTGATGCGATGACAGGTGATATACTGAACCATATTTCTCTTCCTATTCTGTTTAAATTGTATATTTAGTGAATTTAGTTTTGATTGATGATAGCTTTGGAGCCAGTCACTGTGAAGGAGGGGGAAAACCCGCAGATGGAATATTTTAACTATATTAATGGTTCGAGACTTAAACTCAGCACTATATATTTTTGCAATCCTTCAGAGGCAGAACTGCAATTTATACAAATAGATTCTGTCTGTCTTCAGACCAAGACTGACAAAAGGATGTCAGGGAGAGGGCTGTAGATCATCCTTTCTTGGCGCAGGAGGTGGGGGCCAAGCAATTCTGATTAGGAGTTGCTTTTTTTTCCATGTCTTATCGCATCTTCTTCTTCTTCATCATCATCATTGCCATGGCTGGTTGAAGGTCATAACCCCACCAGTATGTCTGAGGGAAGATATTCTTTTTCCTGGTTTAAAATAATTCAATAAAGGAGAATCGTTGTAGCTCAGGGTTGAAATGAGGCCTCCTTGGTGCCCTCTGAGCTCGCTAGTTTTCATCAAGAATTGTTTCAGGAAGATTCTGAGCAGTTCGGAGAACCCCCAAATCCCACTCCTGGCTGCCCCCCCACCCCACCCTTCCCAGGAGCCCCCACCTGGCCTCTTTTGGGTGCAGGTAAGTGCAGGGCACGCACAGAGGTTTGGGGAGGGTGAAAAACGGGCCTACCGGAAGTTCAGGAAGGGCAGAAACGGGCCTGTTTCCAGCCTCCAAGGGGCCTCCGGAGCCTGAGAGGCATTTTTGCCCCCTGGGGGGCTCGAGGAAAGTCTCCAAAGGGCGGGGAGGGCAAAAACGCCCCTCCCCCACCGTGGTGCAGGAGTCTGGCTAGGCCACGCCCACCCATCAATCAGGCAGAGAACCCCTTGCTGAAATTTCTGAAGCCCACCCCTGCTCTTTTGAAGGGGTTATGGCAAAATCATTCTCAATTGTTTGTAGGGATGATCTTGGGAGACCAGGCAAACAGGGAATGGGCAGATAAGAGCCGGCATAGCCCTTAGCTGTATAACGGGGAAGGCAAAGGCTCATAAGAAACCCTCCATGAGTCATCGAGTGGGATAACAATGGGGGGACTGTACTTTCAGATTTGCAAAGCGGACATGTCAGCCTTCCTAAATTAGATCAGATGCTTATCGCGATGAGGATGAAAGACGTGGTTTAACGTGGTTAGGAGGGGAGGATGACCAGGTGCTTTTTTGCGATGAGAGAGAAACCTAGGAAGGGCATCCCACCTCAGAGAAGACAACACTGCGCGTTTGGCTTGAATTTGGGAGCAGAAACTGTGTGTGCCAGCTTTGATTACAGTAGCTGTGATGCTGGGAGAAATCATACAAGGCAGAAGAAAGGAAGATCTACTATGGTTCTCTCTGCAGACTTTTGCCCCGAGCTAAAATGGAAATCGCATTTTATATTATGTGCTCCTTGCTCTTCAGAATTGCTTGTGGAACAAGCCACAATTGGAGGATAAATGTGTTTGCATCCGGATATGAATTCTAGAAATTTTGCATTTTCAAGTTTTCCCCTTGGGGGCTGAAACTTATTTGTTTCAAAGTGGTGTCCTTGTCTCTTTGCACTTTGCACTTTGTCTACCGTTGACCAACTATCTTGTGAAAATTGGAGGTGGGTTGATGAAGAATCATCTTCATGAGTCTGCTCTTTTTTTGCAAAAAATAGAAGAATTGCGTACCAATGCTTTATGGACGGAGAATCAATTCAAAGGCAATTTTATTGACTCCGAGTCAAATCACCATTTCCAAAAGCCAGATTGATGTTTGAGATCAAATTGTCAATCAGATTGGATGCCCCTGAAGTCTTTTTATTTTCAAATCAATTTCATCTCTAATTGGATTGAACTAATGACCCAGAATGGATCCAGGGGTTCAACTCAGAGGAGGGGGGGGGCTCCTTCTATCGGTAAATATCCTGGGGGAAATGTAAACTCACATGCGAACACATTTTAGCGCAAGCAATTTTTTTTCTTTTAAAAAAAAATAGATATACAAGTTCCGCAAAACAAATGTGACATAACCACAAGAAGAAAAATTGAACTTGACAGATTCGCCGTCCCTGTTTCTTAATGTGGCGTCAAGATGGGGGAATCTGACAAGCATATTTCACTCTGAGGTCTCCTTTCTTACTTTCTTAACCCTCTCCTGCCTTCCTGACATTTTGGAACAGAGGAGAATTCTTTGTCGGCCGAGGGTGATTGGACACATGGGAGGAATTTGTCTCCAGTGCATAAGCTCCCAATGTGCATACAAGCAGCAAATACAAGCAGGTCATAGGTCATAGTTAAAGTCGTTAATCATAAGTTACACACCACAATTGATAAATCATAGGGAACCAACAGGAGAAGAGAATAGGGAAGATAAGAAAAGACGGGAAGTGAAACTCTGCCATGGGAATTAGATGTTCCGCAGAGCGATCGCACAAGGGAATGGTCGTTTAGGACTGCTGTGCTCTATCGCAATGGCCCTCAACCAGGGATGAAATCAACTTACTTCGCTACCAGTTCGCAAATATGAGCATGTATGTGCACGCTTTGCTCACACGCATCACCCCTGCACATGCACAGGCCCTGCCTCGCATGCGCAGAGTATCAACAACAGGACGTGATGATGTCCGGGTGGGGGTGGGGGTGGGAGGAGCCTCTTGCCACCACCGCTACCGGTTCACCCAAACCAAATAGAGGCGGCTGAGAAGCACCTCTGCCCTCAACCTTTTGGGCACTGGCTCCGTGGAGAGAGTTTTCCCCACGGACCGGAGGAGGCATGCTTTCGCATGAGGCCGGCATCCAGAGGTGGGCTGCACATAGCTTAACAACTGGTTTGTGGAAATATCTCTCCGTGCGCCTTCTTCGCTTTTGTGTGGCTTCAGAGACGCAGCAAATCCTCAGGCAGCCGCAGTGCGTAGAGAGGGCAGGCGCAGCCATCAGCTGGGCTTTGTGGGCCGGGAACGAAGCCAGCGAGGGAGAGAAATGGGACCGGCAAGCGCCAGGGCGAGTGCGCAGGCCCAGACAGGGATTGGAACTACCGGTTCGCTCAAACCAGTCCGAACGGGCAGCAGCTCACCTCTGCCTGCATCCGGCGGATGGGGCTTCACTTGTTTGCACCACCCGGTTTCTGGCATGCTGCGGCCTTTGGGACGACCCTGGTTGCCTTCAGGAGAAAACCGTGCCCTGGATCCCTGAGCATCTCCACAGACATCCAAAGGAACATGCCCATATTTGCCATTCTGAGTAGGGTCCTCCCAACGTTTGTGGAGTTCAACTCCCAGAATTCCCCAGCCGGCATGGACCACGATCTGGATGAACCGTTTCACCCTCCCATTGTTTCTGGCTGAACTGAAAGGCACGGAAATCAGTTGGATTTGTAGAAACCATCCCCTCTTCCTTCCCCTCTAGGCCTTGCGCTCTGCAAAGGGTTACTCTTAGCCCTGCACAAGGAGCTTGTTTGACTTTGAGTTGCTGAGTGTTTAGGGAAGAGAAGGATTTCCTTTGTTTTGCTGCAAATTGGGGGGTTTCCTCCCCCTCTTCTTTGCCTTCCCAGGGCTTGAAGGGTACGAAGAATTACTCTGAAGTCTTAAACCTGGTGAGACGTCTGTGAAAGCGCCAGTGGGGGCGACTCATCTGACTTTTGTATGGGATTTAGAAAGTGGGTTTCACACCGTGTTGCTTAAGCTGAGCAGATAACAGGCAAATACAGCGTAGAACTGATATCGCTTATCGGGTTTGAAGTCGTGTTTCTGATCCTGCAGAAGGCACCTGGAACGGTGGGAGGATCAGCTTCAGAGCTACGGTCGGCCTTATCCAAATGCACTGCTAATAAACCTCAAGAGGCCTGAGAGGAGCAGAAATGCTGCTTGAATGAAATTCAGCCGTGGCAAACATCCAGGGCTGGAGCAAAAGGTCTCCGTTTTGAACCCCTGACCCTCCTAACGGTGCTGCTTTTCTGCAGTTCACGCCCCATCCTTTAGGGAACAAGGCATTCTGGCCTAGGCTTCCTTAGAAAGCAAGAAGCAGAGTCTTGGTCCCAGCAAAACCCCTTTTATTTACATGACTGTGAATTCCTTTCATTCCCAGTCAGCAAGGCTTGGCAAACAGTCTTTCAGAGGAATGTTTATCAACACAAACCTTATCTCATTTGGAGCACTGCCATAAAACCAGTTTCCAAAGACAGGGCATGGCAAAACTTGGCACAGAGTCTCTTATAGTCACAAACAGAACTTTCCAGACCGGATGAATGAATTGTTTCCTGCAAAAGCCCCCTCCTCTGAATTTTGATCACACAACTGTGGCTGGAAGTTGCAATGGTCGTGAGCACGAGGACCACCAGTCAGAGGTCACTTTTTTCAGTACCGTTGCAACTGCAAATGGGTTTAGGCTGAGGACTACCGGTGCCTGGAGCGAGGGGTTAGGATGTCTGCTCCAAAGATGGAGGGTTTGAGCCCCAGTGGCGCAATGGTCAGAGTGCAGTACTGACTGAAATTTGGCAGATCGAATCTCACCAGGCTCCAGGTCGACTCAGCCTTCCCTCCTTCCGAGGTGGGTCAAATGAGGACCCAGATTTTTGGGGGGCAAAAGGCTGACTCCGTAAACCCCTTAGGGCTGGGAAGCAGTGGGAAGCAGTACACAAGTCCAAGTGCTACTGCTATGGCTATTTTGCTGCAGTGAAAGTTATTTGCATCGTTGTTCAACACACACACACACCCCAAGACAAGACAAAAGACAAAGGCCCCCCCCTGGGAACGTAATGCCAAGTTAACAATGTTTGCCATAGCTGTGAATCCATCGCCGGAAACCGTTCCGTTCCCGAGTTGTTGCCCACAAATGATGGATTTGCTCCTTGAATAAATAATTTGGGATGGAAGAGAGCTTTGTCATGGGATAATGAGGTCTCCCTCTCCCTCCCAGCTGAATGCCGAAGCACTTTATTCGGAAGGAGTGAGCGTGAGATGTTTATTTTCAAAGCCAAACACATTTATCCTCTGACAGGACTTGTGTTACAGCGACTTCATTTGGGCTCTATCAAATGTCAGATGCCGGAGTAATCACTTTGTCAGGTTGAGATTGCTGGGCTGGTTGCGGGGAAGGCAGCTCAGTCTCCAGAATGCCAAATTGCTATCAGATCACTCAAATAGGCAACAATGCTACGATACACTTATGTTTATTTCTCCTGCACGATGGCACCGCTTTAAGCTGACTGACACACTCCTGGCTTTTAAATGGAGTCCTTCTAGTCAGCGTGTATGTTCAGCCTTGTTCGTCTCTCAGTAGCATTTTTTCTTCATCAGAGTCATTCCGATAAATGGCTGAAGGAAACACCATCTCTGGCCAGGAACGCGAGAAAGAAACATGGCTAATTTCAGGAGCAGGAAGCCAAATCTCATTGTGCTTAACCAGCTTAGTTAAAGCCAAAGCAGCTGCATTAATAAGACACACTCAGCGTAGCTAATATTAATCTTGGTTCGATTTTGGGGGGCTTATGAGCAATGGACGGAGTCTCGTTATGCTTAAACAGTTTGTGAAATGAATCATGCCATTGGTAAATACGCCATTGGTAAGCAATCAATTGTTGGTCACCACACTATAAAAAAAGATGTGGAGACTCTAGAAAGAGTGCAGAGAAGAGCAACCAAGATGATGAGCGGACTGGAGGCTCGAAACATACGATGAATGGCTGGTCTAGTGAGGAGAAGGACCAAGGGAGACGGGATAGAAGTCTTCCAATGTTTGAGGGGCTCCCACAGAGAGGGGGGGGTCAAGCTATTCTCCAAAGCACCCGAAGGCCAGAGAAGGAATATCGGATGGAAACTGAGAGAGATTCAACCTGGAAATAAGGAGAACATTTCCTGACAAGTGAGAGCCATCAACCGATGGAACAGAAGTTGCCTTCGGAAGTTGTGGGAGCTTCATCCCTGGAGGCTTTCAAGAAGAGACTGGACAGCCATCTGTCAGGAATGGTGTAGGGTCTCCTGCTTGGGGGGGGGGGCTGGACTAGATGACCTACAAGGTCCCTTCCAACTCTGTAATCTGTATCAAATCGGGCTCCCTCGATTGACTTTGCGGAAGCCAGTTGGCAAAGTTACAAATGATGTTTGCATGGCCCCAAGGCAATTGCAACCATCATAAATATGGGCCAGTTGCCAAGCACCTGGATTTGATCGCATGACCCTGAGGATGCTGGAACAGTCGTAAGTGCATAAGATGCTTTTTTTAGTGCCATTGTAACTTCACATGGTCACTAAATGGATGGTTGTAAGTCGAGCACTGCCTTCCCACATGAAAATGGAGTATCCGATGGAGTGGCCGATGGAATTCTCGCCTATTGCCATGGGTGGTAAGTCCAGGGCACGCACAGTTCCTGGCTGATATTTTAATGCTGAGGTGTCCAACCTTGGCGACTTTAAGATTGACGGACTTCAACTCCCAGGATCCCAGCATGTCTGGCTGAGGAACTCTAGGAGTTGGAAGTCCACACAGGTCTTAAAAGCTGCCAAGGTTGGACATCCCTGCTAGAATGGATCTTCAGGGCCCCCTTCTCAAGCTGTTCAGCCGAGTGTGTGCTCATCCAGCACATTTCAGCCGGTGTATTTTTCAGGGCAAGCCAGTTGTGGCGAGCAAGCTGTCTTTCCGGGGAAAAAACCAACAACATGTTTTCCCGGACGGACCTTCCTGCTGAGCTCAGGTCCTCCAGAGTGCGAGCTGGAAAAAGTGCAACTTCCACGCCAGAAATTCTCCAGCGAGGCCTGCAGTGGGGATCCGTCACGGCCGTCACTCATGCGAAATGGCAACCCTGGGTGTTGAGTGTTAAGCGAACTGGCGCCCACCTGGGATCGGGGCGGCTGGCCGTGGAGTTAGTTCTTTGGGTGACTCTCCAAGCAGAAGACAGCAGCCTCAACCTCTGGGGCGAAGGAGGGGAAAAAAAGCCCAGATGTGTGAAGCGCTTGAGACGTTTTCATTGCAAATGTCTCCTTTCCAGCTGAATGGCCAGCATATATATTTTGCTACAAGCCGTGAAATAATGTCTGGGAATCTCCCAAAGTTGCTGAAGAAGCTTCTTGGGGTGAGAAGGGAAAAAAGTTGGAAAAAGCAACCATGGCCCGGATGACGGAGAGTCTCCGCTGACACGTCTGGGAATCGTTTTGGGGTCGTCTGACTGGAACTCAAACGATGCGGTTCAAAGGCACCTGCTCTGCAGCCCAAATAGATGTGAAGTCTTGAGCAAGGAGAACAGAATCTCCCTGTTAGTCCACGTGGCAGGAATTGTGGCTTACAGGAAGGAAACTCTCATTTCTTTGGACCATGAGCAGGGGGTTGGACTAGATGACCTCCAAGGTCCCTTCCAACTCTGTAACTGTTGCTGTATTTTCCTCCTGTTTTTTCTCTCTCCTCTTTATCCCCAAGATCCTCTATTCTCTATCCTCATAATTTACCCAATCCAGTGAGGGAGGAAGTTTGGTCTAGTGCTTAGGGCACCTGGCTAGAAACTGGGAGACAGTGCTGAGTTCTAATTCTGCCTTAGGCCTGAAAGCTGCCTGGGTGACCTTTGATCCATCACTAGGAGACTGGGAGTTCTAGTCTGCTTGAAGCATGAAAGCCAAGTGGGTGACCTTGGGCCAGTCCCTCTTTCTCAGTCCAATTTGCCTCACTGGGTTGTTGATGTGGGGAAAATAGGACCAAAGTGTGTTCTGCAGATGTTTCCCATCTTAAGTTGTTTGTGAAACTAATAAACAAGGATATAAACAACAAACAAGCCTTCATTCCAAATTCTTTCCATGACACTCAGCTTTCAATAGTAAAGTACCCACCGATGAGTATTATCAATAGATTTGTTATTTACTATAAAATCTATTTATTATAAGTCTATTCATTATTAAAGGTTATATTCTCACTGATTATCATTATGAAAACAGTAATAGAAATGCAGTTTAATTTTCTTTCCCTGATCTGCAAAAATAAAATGGGTGGAGGGAGATGGAGGTGATTTTCAACTGAGTGAAACTCCTAATTTTGGTTCCTCTTCATATCCTGTTTTGACAAAATTGCCTGTTTTCTTCTGTTTCCTAAATATTTCTGATTTGGATGCTCTGGGCTTTCCCCTTTTTCTATTTGTAAGTTAATTTTTTTATCGCATTTCTGCAGACGTTTGAATTTTTCCTAAAACTGTTATGTATTGTTATACTCCTCCAAATATATAATTTTTTAGCAAATGTGTCTAGCGGTCCCAGTTTCTGCAATTTCCCCTTAATGTACTTTTGTGCACTATTTTCATCAACAAAAGTATTTTTCTTCAATTGTTTCCCCCCCCCCCAATTGCACTTCTATTTCCTTTCCCCCCCATTGGCCACTTATAGACTTGTGATTAAAATGAGAATTTCAGAAGATAACTCTTTCACTGCCTGGTTTCGAGTCCTTTGCATTCTGCCATACTTGAATAAGAATTGAAGAATTGGGAAGGAGAATAGAAATAGCAATAGCATTTAGACATATATACTGCTTCACACTGCTTCACAGCCACCTCTAAACAGTTTGCAGAGTAAGCCTCTTGCCCCCAACAATCTGGGTCCTCATTTTACACATCTCAGAAGGATGAAAGGCTGAGTCAACCTCGAACTCCTGGCATGGGCAGAATTAGCCTGCAATACTGCTTTCTAACCACTGTGCCACCACGGTCATTCCTCCCTCCCTCCCTCCCCCACTCCCTTCTTTCCTCCCTCCCTCTCTCTCCCTCCCTCCCCTTCCCTTCTCCATCCATCCATCAATCTATCCATCCCAGCTGAAGGTTGACTCAGCCTTCCATCCTTCCGAGGTGGGTCAAATGCTATTTTCTTTCTTTCCTTCCTTCCTTCCCTCCCTCCCTCCCAGCTGGCTTTCATCCCTAGGATGAAGGAGAAGAACTCCCAGGCTCCTGGTGATTGGCCCAAAGTCACACAGCTGGCTTTCATGCTTGAGGTAGAACTAGAAATCACAGTCTCCCAGTTTCTAGAATGCCACCTTAACCACTAGACCAGACTGCCTCTGTCAGTTTGGATTCTTAGGCGTGCTATAGAATTGAAGTGCTTAATGGAAAGAATTGGAGAAACACAGTTCTTCATCTACCGGTTGTTCCTTCCGACCCTTGGAAGTTACAACTATTACAGGCTTTACCTGGCCTCCTCGAGAGCAGAGGACACCCAAAGCTCTGCGTGGTTCTTGGGGGGGGGGGGAGATGAGAAATCCCCTTCTTTCTATTACTGGCCATCGTATTGGAAACTCCTCAGCTTTGAACGGTTTCTCGAAGCTATTATTTCAGCCTTGGGTGATCAGCTTCCCATCTCAAGGCAGGTGAGGCGACCACCTGAATCCAGAAACCCTTTCTCTCTCCAATCACCCAAACTGTAATTGAAAGTCCTGGAAGAGATCAGGAGGAAGAGAAGAGCAGAGAGGGGCAAGGAGGGTTTTTTTTCCCTTTGCTCAAACCCCGAATGCACAGCGTTCGATAATGCGTGCTCTCAGGGCTGTGTTCTACCTTGCTTTCATATTTGTATTTACCTGTCAGGCTGTTTTATCTCTCTCTCTCCAGTCAACTGAGAAAGGTTCCCTCTTGCAAGCAGGAAGGCAAAACATCTATTATGAATTTGCCGCCTTCTGAATTCCTCAAACGCGCTCGGCTATTCTGATAACTGCAGATGAATTTTGCTGTTGGGGGGAAACGCTCCGTTCCCGTCTAGCTTTCTTATTAAGGAAAGAGGCGAAAGCAAAATGAAAATATTTGTGTGCTGCTTATCCTCAGAAGGGGGAAAAAATAATTTTGGGGGCAAATGTTCCTTCCAAGGAGAAGGGAATTGTAGCAAGATCCTCACTGGTAGAAGTTTCGGGGCGCATAGTTAGGAATGAGATGCCAGGATACCCACTTTTCAGCGTACGTTTGTTTTATTAGATTTTTATCCCACATTTATTAGTAGAATAGTAGGATTCTTTATTGTCCAAGTGTGATTGGACACACAAGAAATTTTTATTTGGTGCAGATGCTCTCAGTGTACATAAATAGAAAATAACAATAAAATATATTCATCAAGAATCGTAAGATTACTTTTTTTAACATACTATCACTTTTTATATGTCAACTCAAGGCGGAAAATATAAGTAATGCTCCTCCCCCTCTTTCTTTTTCCCCCACACAACAACAACAACAACAGCGACATGCGAGGTGAGTTGTGCTGAGAGAGCGTAATTGGCCCAGAGTCTTCCAATCAGCCTTCCGTGCATAAGGCGAAACTAGAATTCACTTCTCCTGGTGATTGGCCCAAAGTCACCCAGCTTTCATGCCTAAAGTGGGGCTAGAACTCACCATCTCCTGGCCAGCACCTTAACCAGCTACATCGAAGTGGCTCCCTTTAGTTGGCGTCTGGTCTCTCACGGTTTCCCCATTTTTCAAACCATGGGAATGACTTCACCCGACGGCCTTGTGAGCGAATGAAGAGAATCCTTGAAGGGCTTCCAAAAACAGGCCAAACTACAACTTACCCCTCCAAAGCTCTCAACTCCATTTTAGCCTGGCCCAGAGACTGAACAATCCCCATCCAAGTGTTGACAATGATGGAAATATGGAGGAGTTCCTTGCTTCTCCATCGGACCTGGGAGTTCTGACCCAACTCTCCAAGCATGACAAGCTCTCTGTAGCTGAAGCAACGGTTCCTTCATTAGGAGCGCCAGCAGCCCCGGCAAAAGGTTTCTCCCTCTCACCGCAGGCTCACAAGTCTGTCTGGCAGGGAGACGAGTAGTTGTCTGCCACATCTGTCCATCTCCTCCCTCTGCCTTTGGTCCCCAGAGCTCGGGTGGGGCTTCGCTAACGGCAGTGGCTCTTCTGTCCCAAGGACCGGCCCACAGATTTCCACTGCTCTCCTCTGCTTTCTGTGCATCCACGAGTCAGGCACTGGGCCCGGCTGTTCCTCCTCTTCCTCATCAGCCACCTCCAGCCCTGGGGGCTCTTGACTCTCCATCTGAGGGCTGACAGAAGTCTGTCACTCTCTCTCTCTGCCAGCTCCACTCCCTCTTCCCCCTCGGAGCTCTCAGGCTGCCTTGATGCTGACCCTGGACTCCCACACTGCCGCCTCCTCCTCCTCCTCCTCCTCCTCCTCCTCCTCCTCCTCCTCCTCCTCCTCCTCTGATTTGGCTTCTGGGGGGGGGGGGCGGTGACCAGAACACTGGGTCTCGAGGAGGATTCCATAAGACCTGGACTGGGGAGGTCGGGCCTCTCGTTTACCCTCTGCAAACTGTTGAAAATAATCTGCCAATGAGAAGCATTTCTTTTTGTTCTCTGTTCATTCTCTGCCTGATCAAGGCTGATTTTAAATCAGACCGGCGAATCCTGTGCAATTGATCCCTAGACTTTCCATCATCGGAGTCTATTTAAGGGAATTAGACTTTAAGGCTTGTGTACGAATCCACCCGGCCGCTTTGGGGAATTCTCAGTGGAGGTAAGGTGATGATTGGCAGGCCTCCCTCTTCCCTCTGATGGCATTCCACGTGCATTAGTGAAAAACATTGATTATTTTTTCCCACCTGCCAGCCACTTTCTATTCCCGGCTAATCCAAAAGTAATGTAATTGCCTGGGGGGGCCCATTCTTTCATCTGGGTCAGTTGCTCCATTTTAGGCTTGGAAGAGGCGTGTGAGGCTGCCACCCGCTTCCAGATAGAATCCCCCTTATGGCTTGAATCAAAAGGTCTGTGTGTGTATAAGCCACGAGAGGCTGGAAAGGTGCAGGGAAGAACCTTTCTCTCTTTCTCTCTCTTCCTTTCTCTTTCTCTTTCTCTGTCTTTCTTTCTCCCCCTTCATTTTTTTCTCTTTCTCTCGTTCTCTTTCTCTCTTCCTTTTTCTTTCTCTATCTTTCTCTTTACTTTCCCTCTCACTTTCTCTTCCTTTTTTTTCTTTCTGTTTCTCTCTCTCCTTTTCACCACTCATCTATTTAGATTTTTCATCATCCTCGTCATGGTTGTCCCAAAGGTGCTTTTCCCAAAAGGCAAGTGGGCTTCCTTGGTTCTTTTCCTTGAAACTCTTTCGCTTCACATCCAAGAACCTCCTTCACAATTCTGAACTGAAGATGCTTCTTGGATTAGGAGTGAAATATTTTCAAGGAAAAAAACAGGAAGTCCAGTTGCCTTTTGGAAAAAGCACCTTTGGCATTTTCTTTCTCGCTCATATCTTTTATTACTTCATTGTTAGCTGCATGGAGGATTCATTTGCATAAATTAGCATTGTAGGATTCTGGTTGTTGCTTTTGGTGCCATCATCGATATAATTCCTAAGGAGTGGCAGGGTGGCATAGTGGTGAAGACACTAACTTCCTATTTGGAAGGTTGAGGGTTCAATCCTATGTAGGGGCAGATGTTTCTCTCTCAGGGTCCAAAGAAAAAATGTTTGCTGTGAACCCTGCGTGATGTCAGGAAGGGCATCCGGCCAGTAAAGGCTCAGCTCCATCCGGTCACCCTGATTCTCCCCCAAATTAAAGGGCTACAGGTTCGTAAAAAGAGAGTTTTCATCAATATAGTCCCAAAGCTAGCAGAATCCTACCGACTGTTATTTTTTTAAAATGGGTGTGACTATCCAGGTACGCAGATCCAAACCTTTGCAGAACACTCCTTGTCTCCAGAACCAGATTATTCTTTTAATTGTCCCCATTCTTTCTCTCTCTCTCTCTCTCTCTCTCTCTCTCTTTCCGCCTTCTAGCTTTAGTCACCAACAGACCACCTCAGCCGTTGTATCCAGTGGAGAATCAGACAAGTCTTCTCGAAGTCCAGTTGGGTAAGTTCCTTTCTGAGAAGGGGTGATTGAAATGAGGCCGAGAGCAGAGGGGGGGGCTCAGATTACCATAGGCTCCAATCAGTAGGTTTCTTTCTCATTTGCAATGAGGGGGAGGGGCTCTTCCGACAACGGTTTCAAGGGGGAGATTTGCATAGGATTGGAGAATGGCAGAGCTGGGATTCAGACAGTTCGGGTCGGTTCACCTGAACCGGTAGCGGAAATTGTGGGTGGGCCTCGCCCCCTGCCCCGGTTCTATGCTGTCCTATTTAGGCACATTTTTGAGGCCGGCCGCATGCGCGGAAGTCCAGGCACATGCACAGACGGCACACACATGGCCGCTTCTCATGCGCGTGTGCGCAAAGTCGGCGGGCGCACACGCGGTGAACCAGTAGTAATGAAATGTGCAGCCCACCGCTGGAGAATGGGTCTCATTGTCTGAGCTTCGTCCAAGGATATGACGGATGGATTGAAAGATCAATGCATTAACTCTTGAAATGTTGCACGAAGCAACTGCTTTTTCACTGTCCGTGCGAGAAATGTGGATGAATTCAATGTACGGGAGATATGGGGATTGTATTTATAGTGTTATGCACGATATGCAGGAATCAGAAGTCTTTCTTCCCATCTCTGTACCGGTGGTCCTTGACATGCGACCACAACTGAGCCCAAAATTACTGTTGCTAACCTCGACAGTGGTTAAATTGAGTTTTGCCTCATTTTACGACCTTTCTTGCCACTGCTGTTCAGTGAATACCTACAGTTGTTCAGTTAGTCACATTGTCATTAAGTGGATCACTTTGCTTGTCAGCAGGGCACAAAAGGAGATCACGTGACCCCGAGATACTGCAACCGTCATAAATACGAATCAGTTGCCATTCATCTGAATTTTGATCATGTGACCATGGGGATGTTGCAAGGGTTCTAAGTGTGAAAAACAGTCCTAAGTCCCTTTTTTCAGTGCCCTTGTAACTTTGAACAATCACTAAGCGAACTGCTATAAGTCAAGGACTATCTATAATAGAATCTCTGAGTTATTCCACAGCACACGACCATTTTGATCCCTGAAATAAGCGCTTGGCCTTATTTTTTTGGGGGGGGGTTCTTATTGTTTTTGAGGTGCAGGAAGTGGCCAGCGTGGTCACCTCATGGCTGCTGCTGTGTTGCAACATTTTGGGGGAGGGCTTATTTCAGCGCATGCGCTCAAAAGCCCCATTGGGCTTATTATCCGGGGAGGTCTTATTTTCAAGGAAACGGGGTATTTGGATGGAGCTTCTCTTTCTTTAGGTAACTCTTAAGGAACTCGTCACCCTATATGGTTCATCAGAGGGCACACACCAGTGCCAAAGAGAACAACGTTTTTGTGTGTTTATTGTCAGTTTTATTTACAAGCCGTTTTTGTAAATTCGAAGTGTTAAGACCGCATGATTATTATTGTTTGCATGAATCTAGCTAGCTGTTTGCATTCGGACATTTCCCTAATGTACATTCGCAAAAATTGGCCCAGAATGAATTTTTTTTTTTTTTTAAAGAGTGGAATTCCAAGTGAATTATTTTTCATTTCATGTAGCACAGATACCTGAAACTGGATAAAACAATTTTTGTCTCCACTCCCCAATAGATCTTTGATTAAACAGTTTTAAGAGTAGATTAAACCAATTATTGTGAGAGAGTGTCGTTACTTCTTAATGGTGAAACCAAGTGGGGATTTCTTGTTTGGAAGTCACTCTGGGTTACAATTCTTAGGATTTACTTATATGGTTTTTGGAGTATTTAAATTCCAGAGAGCTCACACTGTTCATTTATTTATTTATTTATTTATTTATTTATTATTAAACATAAAAAATAATGTCTACTTAAACAGTGTGTTGTCTGGGTACAGTTAATTTTGAGAAATAACGATGATGATGATGATGATGATGATAACAATGATATTAATAATGACCACATGATAATAAGTGTTTGCTTATCCATTTAAGTAAACCTTCCTTATACAATTAATCATTCTCTTATGCTTTTAAACTTCTAACTTCTGTTTCTATTAGTTAGCCATTGGTAAAACAAATCCCATGTTAAAAAACATTCAGTTATTCTTCTCTCTCCTTAATTGTAAGTGTTAATCTATCCATTTCTAGCTCTCACTGTTCTTAACCTATGCTTGCAACTTGTGTTCAACTGTATTTTAAGAAAACATTTCATGTGTTTCAAGGTCCCTTCCAGCTCTATTTGGATTCTTCTTCTTCTAAATAAGTCCCGTTTTGTTGTTAACAAAGTTGGTTTCCGTGGATCACAAATGAACTGCCTCCTGATACTGTATATACATATATTGAATAAATATACCACTAAAGCTCTTCTATAAATCCATGCACCACTGTAACCTAATTTCAGGATTCAAGCTCGGATGCTAAAAAGCACAATCTCTTGTTCAGTTTCAAGATGACAAAGATGAAAACAATCCTATTAGACATAAGACAGGAATTTATTTTTCTACCTGTTTTTATTTTGCAAAATTTGCAAAGGAGATGGCAGGAGGCTGCTTTGATAAATTATATCTATTTTCTGGTGTTTTGATGAGATTGAAAATAATGTTAACACGGAGAAGATAAAGCAGTGATGGCTAACATTTTTGTTGTTGTATGCCGAATGCGCCCGCGTGCCTCCACCCATAATGCAATGCATGTGCAACAAACACACCCCGTGCCCCCTGGCGCATGAACGCATGACTCTCCCCCCCCAACACGCCTCATTTTGGGCCTAGTAGGGAGCAGCCTCCTGGGAACAAAAATGGGCCACAGGAGGGTCATGCTGCACACCCCACACCCCGTTTTGGGCCTGGTAGGCCTTCCTGCAGCCTCCTGGGAGCAAAAATGGGCCATGCCCCCCCCCCACGGCCACATGCGTGCGACCCACACACATGTGCGGCAGAGACCCCAAAATCAGCTGGCTGGCGGGAGGCCCGGGCGCATGGACGGAGGAGCTGAGCTGGGGCGGCATGCCATAGGTTCTCCATCACGGAGATAAAGAATCCGAAAGGGGTTTCAGTTGTGCTCTCTGGATTGGCAGATTGAACCTTGGATGGATTCTGGACTCAACCTAGGAGACGTCGTGCTGAAAAATGCAGTTTTCTCCCCCGCTTGTTTCAGCTGCTGCAGTTTTGAACACTGTCTGGATTTGTGGTTCTGGGAAAATCACAGCCCCTGTCGGTGTTTATAAGGAAGACAATATGTCTGAGCCCCTGGGAGCTCTCGGCAACTCTTGACGGTTAATCTAATTACCAGGAGTGTGGAAGAAAACAAAAAAACTAGTATGAAAAAGTTTCAGAGCAAGCAGATTTTTCATTTTTTTCCCCCATTCCTAAAGTGCTTTGGAACATCTCGAATTTTCACTCTCCCAAAACGCAGAACTAGGAGAGGGATGTTAGTCAGGGAGCATTTTCACGCTTTAGTCTGTCTACATCTCGAGAAATTTGCCAGTTCTGAATTTTGATCGGATTTATTGGCTATAAGGCTGGGAGGGAAAATAAATAAACAGTCTTGCTCTTTACCAGAGGGAGAAATTGAAATTAAAAGCCAGGTAAAATTAGCGATCTCTTCTCATCCTTCCTTAGGGTGGTGGGGAAGAATCAAATTGCAAAATCAAGCTTTTGAAATGGATTCGCACTTTTATGTTCTCTTTGCTTTGGCTGGTCCTGCAATGGATTATTACAGGGGTGTCAAACTCAAGGCTCAGGGCCCAGATGTGGCCCATGGGATGCTTAGATCTGGCCCACGGGGCTGCCCTGGAAACAGCGAAGGACCAGCCCAGGGTGGCTCTGCCAGCAGAAACGGGGCTCTGTATCTGCTGGCAGAGGGTTTGTCCTAGGCTTCCCAAGAGCCTGAAGCAAACTCCTGGTCCTGACAAAAAACCCCTGTTATTAATTGACTGTGAATTCTGCTCATTCACCTCCAGCAAAGTCTTTCGAGGGAGGAGGATTTACAGTCACAGACCTTCTCTGGCTTGGAGAACTGCCAGGCCGAGATCAGCAGAACTTGGCCAGGAGTCTTGGAGAGTCAGGAACCAATTAAGCGAACTAATTGCGCCCTGCAAACTCCACCCCCCTTTCGCTCCCCTTTTATTTCCTCTGGGAGATAAATTCATCCTCCACCTGTGGCCCTCCTCCCAAGTGGACCCCTGTTCTTTAGCTGTTCCTTTTGTCTGGCAACTCTGCGCATGCGCACACTGGGAACAGGCTCCGCCCTCGTCAGAGCCCTTCTCAGACTCCAGGACTGGCCCCTGTTCCGCCCCAACCTCCTCTCTGTCCAAATCTGCTGCCAACTCCACTGGCGGGCCACGACAGGGTTGCGGGGGGCAGTCACAGCCAGAAACGGAGCTTGGGAGCCCGTTTCCACTGGCAGAGCGCTCGGCCCACCACAGGCATCCCAATACAAGTGACATCGAGCTGGCCATGCCTCCTGGCCACACACCCCCTGCCCCCCCCCGAGGTCAAACACAAACCTGATGTGGCCCTCAATGAAATCAAGTGTGACCGCCCTGACTTGTTAGAACGGGAGCGGCTCTCAGCCGCGGTAAATTATAGGAGCGTCTCCTTCTGCAAATGTTCTGACCTTTCCAACGTTCTGCAATTTGCTAGACGATGCCACCCGCTTTCCTTCCTTCCCACCAACCTTGTTTACAGCTTCGCTAAAGGGGCAAGATTGGCAGAAGGAACGGCCAATCCAAGCAGGGGGGGTTGGCAAAGGTCAGCATCATTCTCCCTTCCGCCCCACGGTTGGCTGTCAAAGTTGACGGCATCCCAAATAGGGGAATGGGCTTAAAAAAAATAAATGTAGGGGTGACACCAAAATATAATTTCATCATATTTTATCTATATCTTAAATTATTGTATTTTATTCCAATTTCACTTTAAATTGTATTTCATTCCAATTTCACTTTAAATTGTATTTTATTCCAATTTCACTTCAAACTGCATTTAAAACATTTCTGGGTGCCGAAACAGTAGTAATGCCAGCAGGAATCCCCCCCTCCAGGCTAATAGTTTACTGCAAGGGAGTCCAATTATTTCGTTCGCACATCGGACGGGACACATTGCCGCTCCAGCTTCCTCTTATTCTCTGTTCATTCAAAGCGTTCTCCACCCTTCGTTTTCTCCACCCTTCGTTGCCCAAGGTGAATAGTTTATGGTTACAGAATTTACATATATTATAGCCATCCATGATTAAGCTACAAATTATAGTTCAGTGATCCAGAGACAACCGCTGGAGCTGGGCGAATAATTAATTAACCGCAGGTAATTAATGCAGTGAATTTCAACCTCCCTTCTCTTTGCAAATTGGACATGTGCGGAGTGTAGGGTGGCTTCCCTCTGATGCGTCTCAGCGATTTGGGTGAAATAACTTTTCGTCTGTCTTGCTCGCGACTTGAATGTCTATTTCTTTGAGAATTGATATTTAATTCGGACAGGCGGTGTTTCGATAGGGCCTTTCAGCCTTATGTGGAAAGCTGCTTCTCTTTTGTGACTGGTGAGATCACATTTTCCTACACTTAATTTTGAATGTTTGTGGCTCCAGGTAAAGGTTCCCTTTGCACATGTGTGCTAGTCGTTCCCAACTCTAGAGGGCAGTGCTCATCTCTGTTTCAAAGCCAAAGAGACAACACTATCCGAAGACGTCTCCGTGGTTATGTGGCTGGCATGACTCAACACCCATAGGCTCATGGAATGCTGTTCCCTTCCCACCAAAGGTGGTTCCTATTTTTCTACTTGCATTTTTACGTCCTTTTGAACTGCTAGGTTGGCAGAAGCTGGGAAAAGTCACGGGAGCTCCCTCCGTTACACCGCGCTGGGGATTCGAACTGCTGACAAGCTCAGCATCTTACCCACTGAGCCACCATGTCCCTTGGTTAGGCCAGCGTAATTGTTCTGATGCTTTTGGCGCTACTTCACGGTTGAATTTTCAACGCGTAGAATATCTTAGCAATTTGAAGATACCCTGGAATCAGCTCCTGGTATTGTGTGCACACAAGCTTATAGATTTCCAGAATTATTATAATTTACCATTTTTTTAAACTTCCTAACACTAATCCAGGCTGGCTGTGATTAGCTTCTGGTCCCAAACCATCACACCTTTTCAAAATTGATCTGTTTATGAAAATACAAGGTTTTGTGAAAGCTGATGCTCCTTTCTGGAGAAAGGGGAATTGATTGCTGTTTGCAGAATAGCTCTGTGCCAGGCCTGAAGGATTGAGTCTCTTCTCAGCCTTTCACCTGTTTCAAACCCTAGTCAGGAATGCTAATTTTAAAACGAAAGGATTAATGCAGATACTTCTCCCTTCTGGAAGGGGGTAAGGTTTGTGGAGAGGAGGAGGAGGAGGAGGGGGAGGAGGAGGAGGAGAACTATGGGGCTCTTGGGGCTCTCTGAGCTTGGTTGTTTGATTGGAGACATTTCATTACCCAACTAGGTAACATTATCAGTGCTGGAAGAGAATGGAGTTTGTGTCAGGCCTGCTGACAGTTTGCTCAATGTTTATAGGCAAGCGGTTTGCCCTCTCAGTGTTGGTGGTTCCTTAATTAGACTGTTGTTTACTAACTTGATAGTTCCGTGATTGGGAGATTGTCTGCTTTTAATATTGTGTTAATTTCTGCTTATCTGGCTGCTGGTTGCTGGTCCAGAGCTTTTAGCGTTTTGAAGCTCTCTTTCGAATGGTAGGTAGATGTTGTTTATCTCTGTGTGCCTGTTGATGGCTGTCCAAAAGGTGCTTTTTCAAGAGGCAACTGGACTTTCTGGTTTGTCTTTGAAGGCGTTTCACTTCTCACCCCAGAAGCTTCTTCAGCTCTGACTGGATGGTGGGGGGGAATGGAAGGATTGATACTCCTTGCAGACAGCTGGTCATTCACATCCTTTTAGAGAGCTGTTGAGGCCACCTGGAGGTTTCTCTGAGTCCTCAGGGTCACCTGAGTGGTGCGAATGGGTGTGTGGAGCCTTCTTGAAACTGTTGAAAGGACCGTGTTGTAGACGGTGTTGAAAGGACTAGAACACGGTCCTTTCAACAGTTCCAAGAAGGCTCCACACACCCATTGGAACCACTCAGGTGGCCCTGAGGACTCAGATAAACCTCCAAGCGCTTCAATGACCCACAAAAAGGATGCAAAGGACCAGCGGTCTGCAAGGAGTGTAAATCCTTCCCTTCCGCACCATCATCCAGTCAGAGCTGAGGAAGCTTCTCAGATGAGACGCGAAACGTCTTCAAAGAAAAACCAGAAAGTCCAGTTGCCTCCTGAAAAAAATCCCCTTTGGGACAACCTTGGATGACGGAGGATCTCCTTAGACATCAGCTGACGGCTTATTTGCCTAAATGCTTCCGGGAATTCACTTTAACTGAGCTCCTTCAATTTAGTAGAGGTGAATAAGGCCAGCGTATATTAGCTGCTTCATCCCATCTTCCCATCTTCCCATCCGTGATGCAGTTTGAAACTAAGGTTAAGGCCTCCGTCCTTTCATTGATTCGCTGTTTGGGGTTTCGCAGGCTTCCTCTTTTCAGGCAACAGCCATGTTTGCGGAGAGAAAGCGAGAAGAGAAACGTGTCGATTTTCCTCTTGGATAGAAAATGTTTAGTTTATTGGATGAAAACCTCAAGATACAAATCTCAACTCGTTTATCCCTTGCTACACAGCCTGACTTGTGCTGTTGTGTAATTACTCGATGTGATGAAAAGGAGAGAATGCCTGGTCACTGATGAGCTGAGAAAGAGCAGCCTCACTTGGCCAGGATGATCAAAGGAACAGAAAGGGACGTGGGTGTGTCTTCCGGTTACCTGTGACACTTTCCCTGGACTAATCCAAAGAGTCCTTGACTTATGGTCACAAGCAGCATTTCAGTTGCTTATGACCTCAAATTCCCCCAGCCAGCTTTCATGCCTAAGGCAGGACTAGAACTCACCATCACCTAATAATTGGCCCTAAAACCACCCAGCCACATTTATATCCAATGGAGGACTAGAACTCATCAACACCTAATAAGGGTTAGATTTGCTTTCATGCCTAAAGTGGGTCTAAAACTCACTGTCACCCAGCTTTCTAAATCAGCACCTTAACCGCTAGATCAAATTTGCCCCCACAAAAAACTCCAGCCCAAGGGGGAAATGCTACCGGTTCGGACCGGTTTGTCTGAACCAGTAGTAAAAAAAAATGCTACTGGTTGGGGTGAACCGGTATTTCCAACGATCAGCTGTGACGCGCAATTCATATTAGCTGGAATCATCAGATTTCCTGCTTTCTAGATAATCTAAATCACGTGGCTGGCACCCTGGATTTCCTCCCCCCTCACTGTTCAACTTACCTGGAAGGCCTCAAAATGTTCCTTTTTTAGCACTACGCAGGCGCACCTCTGCCACGCGTGTGTGCAAAGCAGACTTCAGAGGGTTTCACCACTGCTCCAGCCTGTCTTTATCCTGTTGTCCAATTTTATGCATTCTATTATATGACATTTTTTTTGTATTTTTATTATTTTGCAATGAAATGTAAGGGCTGTGTAAATATAACGGCATTTCTGGCAGAACTATGAATATTAATTAGAGCCGAATCTCCTCTCCCCATTTGGGTTTTTCCTCGGTTTCTCTAAATTCCTCCTCTTAGATTCTCTTCTCTGTCTTATTTGCACATCGATTGAAAAGCCAGGAAAGGGCTGCATCAAAATTGGTATGCAGCCTTGGAGCATCATTTCCCTAACATATAAAAAAAATTGTTGCACACATTTCTTAAGTGTAATTTTCTCTTTTGGCACCACATGCACTTTTGTATGTACATTTTCATAAGACGTGTAAATGTTGGCTTTATTTTTATGTATTTTTTTGCTCGTTTGTTTGTCTAACTGCTTTGCAAAATTCTACGGGGGGCGGGGGGGGGGATTCATCCGGAGTCATTTATTTGTTTTTTTGGGGGGGGAATAAAAGCAGAGGAACTAAGCTTTTAATGAAGTTTAAACTCCTTTTGGTCTTGATCCCGACTTCAGTGGGGAATTCAACACCCCCCTTCCCCCCCCCCCTTGGTCTGCCACTCAAAGGGCCAAGTAATTTATCTGGAGAGGGCTTTAACTGGCAGGGATGATGTTTGCAGTGTAAGGAATCCTATTTTTGCTTCAAAACAAATAACATCTTGCCTAGGCTATTTGAAGCTGCGCCAGTGAATTTCTCGATTCCAAAGCTGTGAAAAAATTGTCGCTGTGAAATCTGGATCCAGGCACCAACAGTCGGGCTGCAGGATTCTGTTTACATTAGGCTGAGTTTGCATAACCTTCACGGCTGACATTTTAACCTTCTTCGCTGCTGGGTTCCACTGACTGAACCATGTCCTTATTTTAAGACCCACGTGAGTAGAGGACCTGTTTGGCCTTGTGGTTAAAGCCTCGGACTAGAAACTGGGAGACTGTGAGTTCTAGTTCTGCCTTAGCCATGTAGGCCGGGTGGGTGACTTTGGGGCAATCACCAGCAGATGGTGAGTTCTAGTCCTTCCTTAGGCCGTTGTCAGGAGTCAACACCGTCTCGAAGGCACAACCATCACCCATAACAACAACAACAACAACAACAGCAGCAGCAACAACAGAAGCGACATGAACTTGGGGCATGGGGTTTATTGAATAAGCCAGAGTTCATTGAACTGGAAGTGCGCCTGCCATGCAAATGCAGCTATTTTGAAAACCTTATTTTTTAAAACAAATCCAAATCTGACATTTTGGGAGGCCATAATGGAAGATGATGCGATTGAAGATGAGGAGAGGAAACAGCTGAGCTGGTCTTTCTTTTTTTAATTCCTTTCCACCACTGGATTGATTGAAATCGCTACTTTTGCCCCCCTCGTGTTGATCGGGTGGAACCTAATTTAGATCCCGACTCAAAGCAGAATGAGACCCAGGGACAGCTGGAAATGGAGGCTCCCTCTTCAACACAACACAGCCGAGCTATTTAAAGACTTTCCTTAGAAAGCCCCAACTTAGACAAAGCCTTTATTATGATTATTACGCCTCTCAGGAGTTCTGACTCTCCCATAAAACACCTTTTCCCCTCTTGCATTTATTTTTTGCCTGGTAGGAAACTGAAGATCACACCGAGGCGTCCCTGGCGAAATTGGATTCCTTATAAGAGCAGACTCTGCTGGGAGGAAATTCTGTGATCCAGCAGATTTGAGTAGCTCTGTCTTGAACAAGTTCGGCTAACGTTCATTATTGCGGTGTGTGAAGCCAGCTGAGAACTGCCGGATGGCCCCCTCTCTGCCTCCGACACAGAGCCCTCCTCAGAGCCTCCCCCAGACTCCAGGACTGGCCCTGGTTCCTCCCCAACCTCCTCACTCTCGGCTGATCTCCTGCCAGCTCCACTGGCCTCTGGAGGGCCACAAGTGGGTTGCCATTGCCTGCTTCCTAGGGCTGAGCGAGAAGGACTGGCTCAAGGTCATCCAGCTGGCTTCACGCCTGAGATGGACCTAAACCTCATGGGTTCTAGCCTGGTGCCTTCACCAGGACACCAAACTGGTTCTCTCTTTCTGTAGTTGGCTGAACCATAAAAGAACCACATATTCCAGTTAGGGCAGCGGGGGTCCCAACCTTTCCTATACCCCTAAAATGTTTCTGATATATTCTCTCACCCCTAAAATAATTAAATAATTACGTATATGCATATAATTATACACATACACTATAATTTTGAAACCCAAGTTTTTGCACCCGCTGGACCAGGGGTCAGCAACCTGTGGCTCTGGAGCTGCATGTGGCTCTTTCATCCCTCTGCTGCGGCTCCCTGTTGCTCAAAATATGCGTCACAACCGCCAATGTGCGACACCTGCCGGCATGCGATTTATTGAGCTTTCTGATCCCCGGTAGACCAACCACGGATCAATCCAAGAAAAGTTTCAGAAGAAAACAGAACGTTTAATTCAGCTCCACATGCCAGTTTTGTAGCAGCTCAGGAAATAGTCAGGCACCGGAAGGGTTTTGTGGGAAACGAGTCCAAATGGCTCTTTGAGTGTTTAAGGTTGCCGACCCCTGTCCTGGAATATCGTCTTGCACCCCCAGGGGCTTCCAGCACCCCCGGTTGGGAACCGCCGAGTTAGAGCATCACAGCAACAAACTAGGTTCAATGTAATTTGTGAGTGTCACGCAAACTCAGCCTCTCTTCTGATTTATTTTTCTTCTGTGGAGACTTTGTGATATCTTCTCCGACACTTCTCGGATTGGACATCTGGCCATGCAGTATATCATGTGATATACTGCGTCCATCTGAGTCCAAACTTTAGAATTAATCCAAATAAGAAGTTTTCTGGATCAGGAATCTACGGGAAGCTGAGTTTAGGTGGAAGTAGGGGTGGCGTGATAGAGCTCTATCAGTATTTGAGGGGCTGCCCCAAAGAAGAGGGGCTCAACCTGTTCCCCAAAGCCCCTGAAGGCAGGACGAGAAGCAGCGGGTGGAAGCTAATTACGGAGAGAAGCAACCGAGAACTAAGGAGGAATTTCCTGACAGAGAGAACAATTAATCAGTGGGACAATTGGCCTCCAGAAGTTGTGAATGCTCCATCACTGGAGGTTTTAAAGAAGAGATTGGAGAACCATTTGTCTTGAATGGTGTAAAATTTCCTACTTGAGCAGTGGGTAGGACTAGGAGACCTCCAAGGTCCCTTCCAACTCTGTGATTCTGTTAAATTCAGTGGATAGGTAAAGATAAAGGTTTCCCTCACATATGTGCTAGTCGTTCCCAACTCTAGGGGGCGATGGTGCTCATCTCCGTTTCAAAGCCACAGAGCCTGCGCTGTCCCAAGACTTCTCCGTGGCCATGTGGCCCGCATGACTAAATGCCAAAGGCTCATGGAACACCTTCCCACCAAAGATGGAGCCTATTTTCTCTACTTGCATTTTTTACCTGCTTTCCAACTGCTAGGTTGGCAGAAGCTGGGACAAGTAACGGGAGCTCACCCCGTTACGCGGCACTAGGGATTCGAACCGCCGAACTGCCGACCTTTCTGAACGACGAGCTCGGTATCTTAGCCACTGAGCTACCGCGTCCCTATAAATTCAGTGAACAGTGCAGAGTGAATATAGAAAGATATCTGTTGAGACTTTCCAAAGGAGGAAGGCAATCATTAGGATGTTCCATTTTTATTTTTTGAAAAACCGGAGTTGTTTTTCTCCCCCTCCTCTCCCCAGGATACATCTCACACCAAGATACATATCAAGTTTCTAGATAATAAGTGACATAGCACAGAAGGGAATTGGTGAGCACCGTTTCGACTCTGTGCACACACCGAGCAAGGATTTTTCATTTCATCCGTCATTCACAGCTCGCTGCGGTGCTTCCAAAAGTCACTTAAACTCATCCTGTCTAGCAAACGACGGGATGGAAAAGGGCCAGAAGCTCAGCGCCACTTCCGCTTGTCTTGCGGTAGCCCTGGGATTGGAGGATGCGCGGCGGCCGGGACTCATGAGGATGGTGACCAAGGTTGGGAGGCTGATTGGAGGACGTCTCTCGGGCTCTGAGTCCAGGGCATCCCGTAAGCCTGATTCGGCAATCGCTTTTGCCCCCGTTTTGCCTCTGCAGTTGTTGACCCAACCTTGTCTGAAATGCAGGGAAGTCAGTTGTCAGGATGGAATATTTGTAGCTCTGGGTCGGACTTGGTGGGGTCCTTGGTGCCCTCTGAGCTCAGCTGTTTTCTTGCAGATGCTTCATGACCCAACGAGGTAACATCTTCTGTCCCAGAAGGGAGTGTGGGGTTTTGTGAAAAAGAAGAGGAAGAGGAGGAGAACTGTAGTGTCCTTGATGCTCTCTGAGCTTGGTTGTTATCTTGCAGATGTTTCATTACCAAGCTAGGTAACATCATCAGGGCTGAAAGGGAGTGGGGTTTGTTAAATGGAAGAGGAGAAGAATGGGAGGAGGAGGAGGAGGAGGAGGAGGAGGAGGAGGAGGAGGAGGAAGATGACTGTGGGGTCCTTGATGCTCTCTCATCTTGCTTGTTTTCTTGCAGACATTTCATTACCAAGCTAGGTAACATCTTCAATGTTAGGAAGGGGCTTGTGTATATAAGCAGCAAAACCCCACTAATGGTGTTACCTAGTTTGGTAATGAAACGTCTGCAAGAAAAGAACCACGGACATGGCCATTTCTTGACTCATTACAGCATCCTACATCTCTGCTTTCCTAAACCAGAAAGGACCGCAGGTCCAAACACCACTTTCCAAGGAAGCGATGGCGCAAGAGATGGAGGCCTTCGAGAATGAGTGGAGATGAGCGTCTCACGCCCACTGGAGAGGGGAGGAGGGGAGAGGGAGAAAGAGGAGAGAGAGAAAAGGGAGATGGGGGGGAGAGAGGAGAGGGGGAGAGAATATCTTAGGATGCATAGCTGGTATTAAGAGTAAGTATTTTCTGCTCAGTGGGACGCATCTGCACCTGGGCCTCAGGTATGGATTATGTAAATAGAAGCACTTTTCACTGGAGCAAACAGGCCAAGATCGTTTCCCTCTGAAATAGTTTCGCTTAGACCTCGTTGAGGGACGTCGCCTTGTTTCTTGGACTTCTCCGAGGACTTAGGAAGTCTGGGCTTCTCTGGGAAAGCTTCCTAAGTCCTTAGACCTAAAAACAACAACCACAAAGAGGTGCCAAATTGCGCGTTGCTGTAGAAACCGAAGAAGGATATTGTCATTTCGGTCACAAGTTCAGCCTTCCTGACTGTTTCCTCTGGCTGCCTTTGAGTTCTCCAGCAGAGGTGAATTCTATTATTTCTTTGGCATCTTTGGATGCCTGTGACATCTGCTCTCCAGTCGCAGGAGTTTACTCCAGCCGTAAAATATTCATCCTGAGTGCTAACTGTAGGTCAGCCTCTCTTATGGGGGGCACCCAGGGCAGCCAGCGATGGGCCCCACGGAATAAGGCACAGCGCCTGCATCGCTAATATCTTCATCATGGAGCAGGGTTAATTGCGGGTGTTGTAACTGCCAGAAGGAGTCCCCAAACCGAGCCGGCGGGAAGAGGCAAGATGCTAGCTCGAGATCTCACTTAGGAACAGAACGTGGGCTCGTAGGGTCGGAAGGGGCCTTAGAGGTCTTCTAGTCCAACCCTGCTTATGCCATTCCACATCCAGTCTCTTCTTAAAAAACCTCCAGTGATTGAACACCCACAACGTCTGGAGGCAAGACGTTCCACGAGTTAATTGATCCGGGGTTATAAAATAATGGAGTTGGAAGGGACCTTCTATTCCTCTGCTCAAAGCAGGAGACCCTCTGCCACTTCAGACCAATTTTTCTTTAAAACCTCCAGCCATGGAGAACCAGGGGTGAAATGCTACCGGTTCCGGTCAGTTCGCCCACACCGGAAGTAAAAAATGCTTAACAAAGTGAAAAAAAGTTCCAATGATCAGCTGTGCTGCGTGATGGTAGGAACTTTTTTAAAACTTTATTTTAGCATTTGGGGTCTGTTTTGTTCCCAGGAGGCTTCCCTGAGGGGCCTACTAAGGCCAACAATGGGGGAGAGGATGCTGCAAGAGAAAGAAAGAAAGAAAGAAAGAGAGAGAGAGAGAGAGAGAGAGAGAGGGAAGGAAGGAAGGAAGGAAGGAAGAAAGAAAGAAAGAAGAAAGAAAGAAAGAAAGAAAGAAAGAAAGAAAGAAAGAAAGAAAGAAAGAAAGAAAGAAAAGAAGAAAGAAAGAGGGAGGGAAAAGGGAGAGGGAGGGAGGACCAGGAGTGGGATTTGGGGGTTTGCCAAACCCCCAGCAGCCCAGCCCTGGGACCCCCCCCCATATCCCCCGTCCTTTATGGCAGCCTCAATAGACAAATCAGCGCATACATAAGCACCAGCCAAAGGGGATTCATCCCAAGGCCCGTGCAGGGGAGATGGGCTCCGGGCCTTTCTCTGGGTCCAGGAGGCTCCCCGGATTCCTTCCCACCTGGGAACCTCAGGCAGACAATCCAAGCAGGCAGCGGATGATCCCTTCCACTCTGGGTGATTTCTAGCAGTCGGTCTTTGGACAAGAATCGCATTACAGCCCCGTGACAGCCGAGAGAGCCTCTTTATCAGTTGATGGAGCAGATTTATTCCCTCATCCCGTCACCGAGAGTCGGGCAGCTCCGCGCCGCCGTTTCCAAGGCGAGCCAGTTGCCTTTGATAGCCTCGATAAACGCTTCAATAGTTACTTTTTAATTGCTTTATTGCCAGAAGTTTTCAATGAAGCCATAAAAATAGCGGAGGGGAGGGGAGAGTGGTCTAATTGCCTCAAGATGGATATGTAAGGCATAAATTTCTTCTTTAATGGAACTGGTAATAGACCACCTGTTTCAGTTCGCTTCCCCCCCCCTCCCCTCATTCAGCGCCCGAATGAAGAGTTTGCTCCCCCTGTGCAGGGAGCGAAATCACAACGGCGCCCCCTCCGCCCCCCCCCCCCCCGCTTTCTTTAAAAGACTCCATCCAGGGACCTTCCGGCTTCTTTGGGGGAAGATTCCCAACTCATTAAATTTGCCCTAGGGAGAATGAGAGGGGGGGGGAATCAATTCGTGCTCGGTGCGCATAGCGTTTCCATCTCCAGCCGGCTTCCCATCTTCTCTTGGCCTTGTTTTTTTTAGACGGGGGTGGAATTACAGACGTGGGGGGTGGGTCATTTCACTTGGGGACTCAGCACACAAGGACCCAAAGGTGCTTTTTTTCAGGAGGCAACTGGACTTTCTTGTGTTTTCTTTGAAGACGTTTCGCTCCTCATCCAAGGAGCGTCTTCAGCTCTGACAAGATAGTGGGGAAGGGAAGGATTTCTATTCCTTGCAGACAGCTGGTCCTTTGCATCCTTTCAAGGGGTCATTGAGGCCACTTGGAGGTCTGCCTGTGTCCTCAGGGTTGAAGAAGCTTCTTGGATGAGAAGCAAAATGTTTTCAAAGAAAAAACAAAGTCCAATTGCCTTCTAAAAAAATCCCCTTAGGGACAATCCTGACCCAGAGAATCTCTGGGAATCTCTACAGATGTTTAGCAGACAAAGAGTTGCAAGGATAAATGCTGGCTTTGTGTGCTGATAGAGATCCGTGATCTCGGTCCTCTGACAGCTAAATGAAAAGGCCTCATTTTGCCTTCTCTGATTTGCAGGCAGTCATAAAGGAGGTTGCTTTAGACAGAGTGGAGACCTGCAACTCTCCATTGTTTCTTCCGTTTTGCTCCTGGCTGATGGAGGCCGTTTGGTTTTCCCAGGAGGACCGTTGGAATTGACGGTGGCTTCCTATGCACCATGCAGATAACCCTGAATAACCGAATAAGCGAGTTGGAAGGGACCTTGGAGGTCCTCTCATCCAACCGGCTGCTTAAGCGGAAGATCTTTTATTATTTCATACAAATGGTTAGAATAGAGTAGAGTAGAGTAGAGTAGAATAGAATAGAATAGAATAGAATAGAATAGAATAGAATAGAATAGAATAGAATAGAATAGAATAGGAAGGGACCTTGGAGATCTTCTAGTCCAACCCCTTGCTCAAGCAGCAACAATCCCCCAACAATCGAGGTCCTCATTTTACCCACCTCAGAAGGGTGGGAGGCTGAGTCAACCTTGAGCCTGGTGAGAATCGAACTGCTGAAAATCAGCAGAATCAGCCTGCAATACAGCATTCTAACCACTTCACCATCACAGCTCTTAAAGTTGAATTAATAATAAATACAAAAGTTTGCCTATACCTACGTATATTATATGTAGGGATTAAGTGCTCTGGAGGTATAGGCTGACCCCAGAGGTAGCATTCTGCCAGTTCACCCCGGTACCTGCGAGCCGGTAATGGTGGCAACGGGAGGCTCCGCCCACCTGCCCAGACATCATCAAAGATGCTCTGCGCATGCGCGCTCATGCTCCCAGTTCCAAACCAGTAGCGAAGATTATAGCGTTTCATGCCTGGCTGACCCCCCTTCCTCTTTGGAGCAGCCCCTCAAGTATTGGAGCACTGCTGTCTTCCTTCTCCCCATTAATGGGCCCCTCCTGGGCAGGCTGGCCAGCTTAGAGCTCCGGAGGCAGGAGGGCTGATCCAGCCATGGGGTGGCCATGTATTTTGCGCTTCCAGACGCCGTAAAGGGAGACGGGTTTTGAGAACCAAGCTCCCTGGAGCGAAATCTAACCCACTGTGAAGTAATTGGTTCCATGAATGGGGGCTGTTTTGGGGTTTACGCAGCACACTTACTGCATTCCCCAAGGCCCAGGGAAGATAATCTCTTCCGCTGGGCCGTCAGGCGAAAAGCAGCCTCCGTCCTTTTAGGTGAGAAGAAGAGACGCCGAGGCTGTAACATCGTTCCAGTTCTTGTGCATCTCAGCTTATATCAGGACCAAGCTACCTTCTGAAAAGCCCAGCAATTGGCAAGGCCAATTCATCGACTAGCAAAAGTTAGAATATTCTGGACATGGGATGCAACAACTGGAAAAACACGGCATCCGTCACTTAATCCCCCAGGGAAAGATTGGAAGTAGATGAGGTCCAGGCAGAAGAAGAACATCATCAGGGCTTCAAAACCTAAGGGACCGGTTTGGACAAAACTCAGCAGCTCTTTTTCATGCGGCTGTTGATAAAAGTAGGATGGCCAAGATGATCGCCAACGTCCAATGACAGACATGGCACAAGAACAAGAAGAAGAAGAGCGCCAGAGGCAGATGTGCCGGGATAGCAGATGGAGTCAGAAAAGCAGAGTGACAGGATTGGAGGGGGCCTTGGAGATCTTCTAGTCCACCTCACCTCCTCAATCAAGAGACCCTGTATCGTTCCGGACAAATGGCCGTCCAATCTCTTCTTGGAAACCTCCAATATTGGAACACTCACAACTTCCGGAGGCAAGCTGGTTAATTGTCCTCAGCGTCAAGTTTCTCCTTAGTTCTAGGTAGCTTCTCTCCTGGAAGAGTTTCCACCCGTTGCTTCTTGTCCTGCCCTCGGGGGCTTTGGAGAACAGGTTGAGCCCCTCTTCATTGGGGCAGCCCCTCAAACACTGGAAGACTACTGTCATGTCCGCCCTAGTCCTTATCTTCTGAAGCTTTACAGAATAACAGAGTTGGAAGGGACCCTGGAGGTCTTCTAGCCCAACCACCTGCTCAAGCTAGAGACCCTGCACCACTTCAGACAAGGGGCTGTCCAATCTCTTCTTGGAAACCTCCAGTGTTGGAGCACCCACAACTTCTGGGTGCAACTTGTTCTATTATCTTCACCGTCAGGAAGTTTCTCCTTAGTTCTAGGCTGCTTCTCTCCTGGATTAGTTTCCATCCATTTGTTCTCCTCCTGCCTGCAAATGCTTTGGAGAATAGGTTGAAACTCCTCCCCCACCCGCTCTTCTTTGGGGCAGTTCCTGAGATATTCAGACTCTGCTATCAATATTGCCTGATTCAACCTTCAAACAATTCGTTTGGCTTCCCATATGTGAAGCATTTTGAATTTCCTTTCTCAATTTCTTATGATCAATTTCTTCCTAGATTGAAAACAAAAGGGGGGGGGTTAAAAAATACGTATCAGGCCTGGCGCTGTTGCCAACGGTTGTTTGGGATGTAATTTGATCCCTCCGGCTTCATTAGCCAAGGTATCGGATTCGGTTTTATGTTCACACAACCACTGGAAACTCCCCGAGGCCCTGACTCAGTTATGGGGGTCTCGGCAAGAGGCTTGGAGCATGCATATAGATGGCTTTAGGAAAACACACCCTTGGCAGGGTGCGATCACATTTTTTGCAAGCTTCATTTGCAACTATCCCATGGAGGCGAGGCCTAAGCGATGGGTCCGTTGGGTGGCCGTATCCTGCTGGGGTCCAGATAGAAAGAGGCAGGGCTCGAATGGTGTCATTGCAAGCTTGACATTTCATTTTTTTTTTTTAATCCTACCCGGAGGATTTCCTGACCCGGTTCCTTCACACCTACGAGACACCGAATTGTAGAACTCTCTTGAGTTGTAATGTTCTAGAATTTGCACAAAGCAACGTACGTGTCTCAGCATGACGAACTCTTCCCCTGCATCCGTCTGGGTGTAAGGAAAGAAATGTTTTTATTTATTCACTTCGAAAATAGAATAACAGAGTTTGAAGGGACCTTGCAGGTCTTCTAGTCCAACCCCCTGCTTAGGCAGGAAACCCTCCACCACTTCAGACAAAGGGCCATCCAGCATCTTCTTAAAGACCTCCAGTGTTGCAGCATTCACAACTTCTGGAGGCAAGTTGTTCCGCTGGTTAATTGTTCTAACTATCTGGAAATTTCTCCTTAGTTCTAAGTTGCTTCTCTCCTTGATTAGTTTCCATCCGTTGCTTCTTGTCCTACCCTCAGGTGCTTTGGAGAATAGCTTGACTCCCTCTTCTTTGGGGCAGCCCCTGGGATATTTATCATTGTCACAAAGAACTCAATGCTTGCAATGTACCTTTCTCCTCCTATTTTCTCCACAACAACAACCCTATGAGGCGGTTTGGGCTGAGAGAGAGGGACTGGCCCAAGATCACCCAACCAGCTTCCATGGCTAAAGTGGGACTAGAACTCCCAGTCTCCTGGTGATTGGTTCAAAGTCACCCAGCTGGCTCTTATGCTTAAGGTAGGACTAGAATTCCCGGTATCCTAATGATTGGCCCAAAGTCACCCAGCCGACTTTCATTCCGAAGGCAAGACTAGAACTCATGGTCTCCTGCTTTCTAGCCTGGTGCTTTAACCACTAAACCAAACACACACACACACACACACACACGTTGGTCTTGATGTATTCGGGTCTTTTCCTGTGTAAGATTGAGATTGTCTTGGCAACGTTTTGGCAAGGTCTCACTCGCCATCTTCAGGCTGGGTTTATATATATATATATAAACACACACACACAGACATACATACATGCATACATACACACCACACACACACACACACCACACACACACACACACAAACACACATACACCTTAGAGGATAGCATATGACATTTTTCTAACAATTGTCAATAAAACCCTGATTGTTCATCTTTATCAGGTGCAATTTTATAACGAATTTTCATCTGCGAAGTTGAGCATATGGTCCTCAAAGAGCTCTTAAATGGGGTTTTTATTCTTTGTACTTTTGGTTTTTATGATGATCTATTTGATACTTAGAAGCCAGACGTGTGTGCTTTTTCCTTCTCCTTCTCTCTCCCTTGTGTGCCGTATGGAAAACAATTCTAAGCCATGCAGATTTCCGCAGTCCCTTAAGGATGAATTTATGGGGGGGGGGTTGTGGGGGGAGGGGAGGGTCTCCTCACAGGGAGGAGGAGATTTTTCAAGCACTTTTTTTCTGCCCTAAATGGATTGCTCCATCTATGAGCTGGAATTTGGAAATGACATGTGTATTTACATGGTTAAGATGATGAGAGCTTTAGCTATAACTCACATTCCGTTTGCTCAATCCCAACATGCAATTTTAATGAGGAGTTGAGTAACTATTTAGTAGAGAATCCCTTTGGTGTAGTGGGTAATCGGGCTAGAAGCCCGGGAGCGGTGAGTTCTAGTCCCACCTTAGGCATGGAAGTCAACTGGGTGACTTTCAACCACTCACCAGGAGACGGTGATTTCTAGCTCCACCTCAGGCATAGAAGTCATCGGGGAGACTTTGGACCAGTCCCTCTCTCTCAGCCCTAGAAGGGAGGCAAACCACTTTGGAAACCTTCCCCACAAAACCCATCTCCACAAAAACAGTTTAGTAGAGTGTGTGTGGGTGTGTGTGATGTGTGTGAGTAAATTCCTGGGAAAGAGTGGATCTGTTGAAATGGGGGAGGGGAATATTCAATATCCACCCATCCATCTATTCATCCATTCATTCACCCATCCATCCGTCTGTCCATCCCACTTCTCTCTTGCAAAGTTGGAGAAGTTGGCTTTGAATAGCTTTTTGGAGTGCTCAGTGGCTGTAGAAACAGGGAGAAGAAGGGTCAATACCTTTTCAAGAAGGAGTAGTTTTCACAGATTGCAAAGTGGCAACAAAATCACAGAGTTGGGAGGGATCTTGGAGGTCTTCTAGTCCAACCTTCTGCTCATTCAGGAAGCCCTACTCCATTCCGGACAAACGGCTGTCCAATCTCTTCTTGAAAACCTCCAGTATTGGGAGCACCCACAACTTCTGGAGGCAAACAGTCCCATTGGTTGATTTTTCTCACTGTCACAAAGTTTCTCCTTATTTCTATATTGTTTCTCTCCTTGATTAGTTTCCATCCATTGTTTCCTGTGCTGCCTTCTGGTGCTTTGGAGAATAGCTTGACTCCCTCTTCTTCTTGGTGGCAGCCCCTCAAACGTTGGAAGACTGCCATCATGTCACCCCGAGTCTTTCGTTTCATTATAATAAAGGTAAAGGTTCCCCTCACACATATATGTTAGCCATTCCAGACTCTAGGGGGCGGTGCTCATCTCCGTTTCAAAGAGCCAGCGCTGCCCGAAGACGTCTCCGTGGTCATGTGGCCGGCATGACTAAACGCTGAAGGCGCACGGAATGCTGTTCCCTTCCCACCAAAGGTGGTTCCTATTTTCCTACTTGCATTTTTTACCTGCTTTCGAACTGCTCGGTTGGCAGAAGCTGGGACAAGTAACGGGAGCTCACTCCGTTACGTGGTGCTAGGGATTTGAACCTCCAAGCTGCTGACCTTTCTGATCGACAAGCTCAGCGTCTTAGCCACTGAGCCACCACATCCCCCTTCATTATAGTAGACATACCCAATTTCTGAATTTCTGAAATGATCAGATGCCACAATCCTTTCCCTTCAAAAGGGCATCAGTGCAAGTACCAATCCTAGAATTCCTTCAGTGTGGAAGTTTTGTCTGGAGCTGTTAACCTCCAGGAATGCAGAAGCGTGGGAGACTGCCTTGCTTCACGCAGAGGAACAGAAGGGGAGATTGAACTGGCGAAAGAGAATATGTTTCATGGGCATTGCCCAGAATTCTTGACAATTCCCCGTGGCGGCATCCGTGGCCTTCCGTCAGAGGCTCCTGGGTTAAAATAGATCAATTTGGGAACAGATCACTGGAGCTTCAGGGTCTGAAAACTTCACTAGAAGAGAATGGCAAATAACATTTGCAGGCTCTCTCGATGCTTTTGCCAACTCATCCATAATGAGTTTATGACAAGTCAATTAAGCAGAAAGCTTTGTTCCCCTTCGGCATCCAGGGGTTTTTCCTCCTAAAAGGAAAAAAAAAGAGAGAAGAAGGGACAAAAAGAAGGAGGAGAAAGGAAACCATTCCGTGCAAAACTGATAGAAAACTCCCAGCGGCTGGGTCTCCTTGGAGATTTGGATTTTGAGAGGCAAAGAGCTGCAGAAGGGGGTTTAGCATCAATCTAGGTTTGTTTTGAACAGTTTGTGACATGGGTATAAATAGTTGTCAGGTTTTTCAAAGGAAATGACTGCTCTGGGTTGCCGGAGGTGCTAAATCTCTTACCTCCCCTTGTGTTACGTATCCAAATACATCTCAGTCCATATCAGGGGTGTCAAACTCCATTTCATTGAGGCTGCAACAGGGTCCTCTTTGACTTCTCAGGGCTGGGGGCAGTGGGGGGGGAATGGCCATGGTGGGCGTGGCCAGCTCAACGTCACTCGTGTTGAGGGGGGCACCTGTTATGGCCAAGTGCTAAGGCGGGAATTCCCTGAGACCCTCCTTCCTTTTTTCTTTCCTTCCTTCCTGCCTTCCTTCCTGTCTCTTTTCTCTCCTTCCTTCCTTCCTCCCATTTCCCCCCCTTCCTTCCATCTTTCTCTAACCTTCCTTCTCATCCTCTTTGCTCCTTCCTTCCTTCCTTTTCTTCTTTTTCCTTCCCTCTTCATTCTGCTTTCTTCTTCTTCTAACATTAAGTTGCTAACCCCTATGAAGCAACCCTACTCCAACCTCTGCCACCGGCACCACAGTAAAGGAGAATATTGTGACTGAAGGTTGAAATGAAGGTTCCTTGGTGCCCTCTGAGCTTCCTTGTTTTCTGGCAGGCCTTTCATTACCCTAGTAGGCGAGCACTGATAATGTTACCTTGTTGGATAACGAAAGTTCTGCAGGAAAACAACCAAGCTCAGAGAGCACCAAGGACCGTGACCCGTCAAAAGCGCGGACGACAAAAGCGCGATCGACAAAATCGCGCCTTTGACGTCATCACAGCGCGACGAAAAAGATCGAAAAATTCAAATAAAAATTAATAAAAATTAAATTAAAACAAGCCGATTCACATAAAGGTAAGGGTTAGGTTTAGGGTTAGGGTTAGGGTTAGGGTTAGGTTAAGGGTTAGGGTTAGCTTTAGAGCATTAGCGTTAGCGTTAGGGTTAGGTTAAGGGTTAGCGTTAGGTTTTTCGTTACTTTAACGGTTAGGTTTAGGGTTAGGTTTAGGGTTAGGTTAAGAGTTAGGTTTAGGGTTAGGTTTAGGGTTAGGTTTGGGGGGGTTAGGGGAAGGTTTTAGCTTTATTTTTACATTTTTTCGAACTTTTTCGTCGCGCTGTGATGACGTCACAGCGCGCTTTTGTCGAGCGCGATTTTGTCCTACGCGCTTTTGTGGTGGAACCCCAAGGACTCCATAGTCATCCTTCCCCTCCTCCTCCTCCCCCCTGAATCCCCCTTCCCATGTATTGTAAGCCGCCCTGAGTCCCCTCAGGGAAAAGGGCGGCCTATAAATCATAATAAACTAAACTAAACTATTCCCTTCCAGCACTGATATTACCTAGTTGGGTCACGAAACATCTGCAAGAAAACAACCAAGCTCAGAGAGGACCTCACAGGCCTCCCCCCGCTCCTCCTCCTCTCCACAAACCTTACTCCCTTCCAGCACTGATGATGTTCCCTAGCTGGGCTAGGAAATGTCTGCAACAAAACAACCAACTGACTCTCTGTCAGGTTTCCGAAAGATGCCCACATTAATTTATGAGCCTCGAGCCAAGTTTCAAAAGAAATCCAGTCATTTATTAGGAGCGACATTTTGGCAATACCCAAGCAGAGTCAGATCTGACCTCACACATGTTACGACTGAACTTTGCCCCTGTTTCCCCCCTCCCTTCAGTCTGTGTCATAAATCACATTACCCAACGAGGTGCTCCAGCAGACTAGAGAATTCCACGCCTCGGAAGCCTGCTGCAGTAATCTGAGTTCCGATCCTGGCCAAAGGTATGCGTGGAATGTGCTCCCCCCTTTCCTCACCTGGCAACTCGATAACCGAGACGGAAGTGCTTTGTGAATTGACACCAACCTCAGAGAGCACCCAGAACCCCTCATTAGCATTACAGTTTTCAGGTGCGCCTACGCACAGGTAAGTGAGCATAAGTGAGCCGCACGAGGACCCTCCCTGGATGAAAGTCCTACAGGAGGTTAACATTAACAAGATGAATATCAGATTATTTCAATCAATACACGGAAGCTGAAGCCGAGCAAAGGCCTTTTCAAAAGCAAGAGAATAAAAGTTAGCAGTAACATTAAATCAGCAGAGGCAGCCAGACTGGAAAACTCTGTGTGACATTTTAAGATGCCTTCAAGCCCTAAAATACTATGATTGAATTCATTATCTCTCTGCCACACACTTGTACCATTTTCTTCCCAATTCTTTTTATTAACAGGAGCCCAACATAAAATATTCCACCATTCTGAAATATGGGAAAGGTTCAGCCAGGGTTGTTTTTTTTTAACCGAGGAAGAGTATTATGCTGCGCTCTTAACGATCTGCAGACGAATTAATCAAACATGGTCAAACAAGAGTTAACTTCAGGTTATTTTGTGCTTTTTCCAAACTGGTCATTAGTTTGACCAAAACAATATTCCACAAAACATGGGTGGCCAGCCCATCCAACTCTGATAAATCTTCCCAAAAGCATAATATTGCTTAGATTTTTCTTTTTCTCGGTGCATCGTTTCTAACTATTGCTTAATTTCGGTGTTTTCGAAGTATATTAAAATAGTTCCCATATATGCCAGGAAAAGTGGCTCAGTGACTAAGATGCTGAGCTTGTCAATCAGAAAGGTCGGCAGTTCGACAGTTCAAATCCCTAGCGCTGCATAACGGAGTGAGCTCCTGTGACTTGTCCCAGCTTCTGCCAACCTAGCAGTTCGAAAGCCCGTACAAAATGCAAGTAGAAAAATAGGAACCACCTTTGGTGGGAAGGTAACAGTGTTCCATGCGCCTTCGGCGTTTAGTCATGCCGGCCACATGACCACGGAGACGTCTTCGGACAGCACTGGCTCTTCGGTTTTGAAACGGAGATGAGCACCATCGCCCCCTAGAGTCAGGCACCACTAGCACATATGTGTGAGGGGAACCTTTTATGCCAAGAAAAGAGACGTGGCTACATATGAATCATACTGTATGGTGGGAATTTAATATTTCCAGGCTGGGAATGTGATTTCTGTTTAACGCTACTATTCGCAGTCAAGCTCTTGAAAATAATCTCCAAGGTCTGTACAGTACGTTGTTCCGTCCAATAGAACTGGAAGGTCATATAATAGTATCTTCTTGGATTCATTTTAGTTACCAAGTGAATTATTTTTAGATTCTATTCTTCTTATTGTTTTGCTCTTATATGCATCATCCCCCACGGTCACATGATCGAAATTAAGACGCTTGGCAACTGACTCATACGTATGACGGTCGCAGTGTCCCGTGGTCACGCAATCCCCTTTTGCAAACTTCTGACAAGCCAGGTTTAGTGGAGAAGCCGGATTCTGTGAACAACCGTGTGAGTAACTTAACACTTGCAGTGATTCACTGAGCAGTGGTGTAGCAAGAGAGAAATTGAATGTTATTTGAGGAGACGGGAGGGATGAAGAAATGAAACAGTTATTCCTCCATCCGGGTTGCGAATTTCACCCGTGGGCACCTATGGGTCCCTGTTTGCAATGACTCTCCTCCCCCCCACCATCTTTTTCCCCACCCTGAAAGGTATTTTGCAAACTTGGGGCTTCCTCCGAGGATCATAGGGGAGAGAATAACTTGGTCCTTAACACCAGTAAGACCAAGTGGGCTACAGAAGGAATAGATCAGCCCTTGCTCATCCATGGAGACCGAGTGGAGCAAGGGGCCAGTTTTAGGCTTCTGGGTGTTGTTGTCATAAAAGAGGACCTCACCTGGGGCAACTCACACTGCGGCCCTGGTCAAAAGGGCCCAGCAGAGATTAGATGACCTGAGGCTTCTCAGGAAGCAACGACCGAAGGGGAAACTGCTGGTGACCTTCTACCGCTGCACCGTAGAGAGTAACTTAACTTTCTGCCCCTGTGTCTGGTTTCCCAGTTGCACGGTGGCAGATAGGAGAGAGCTCCAGAGGGGTCAACGTCATTGCCCAGAGGATCATGGGTTGCCCCCTCCCCTCTTTGGAAGAGCTTGATAGTCCCCGCTGCCTTAAGGAAGCTCAAAGCATTCTTCAAGATCCAACTCATCCTGGGCACCCTTTTTTTTTGAACTATTACCATCGGGCAGCCGGTACAGGACAATAAAAACAAGGACCAATAGGCTGAAAAACAGCTTCTATCCCAGGGCAGGAACCTTTCTGGATTCTATTGTATAGTCCAGTATGAATACAATATCAGGGGTTTTCAATTCAGCCGTACAGAATGCGAGGGATGGGTGTTTGTACTTTTATTTTTATAGTTATAATGTACACCGCAGATGGCATTTAATTTCAGCATACGAGGTGCAATGACAACGAAGTAAATTAAACTAGTGCCTCCTTCCTGTTACACGGTGACCTAATTTGGAAGCTGTGGTATATAAACAATTGTGTTGATTGTTAGGGGATGTGCTAATCCCTTCATCCAGGCATGTCTTCGGGGTAGCCTGGAATGGAATTCTTAACACAGTCTTGGGTTTCGTGTCCTTGGGGGCAGAGAAGGGTCGGGGTGTGTGTGTCTCTGTGTGTGTGTGTGTGTGTGTCTTTGCATAAGTTAATGTTCAAAATAGCTCCAGCAGATCTCGGAGGAAAACCGGGGCTTCTGCCTCCTTTGAACGGAGCCATTGGGTTGTCTGCCAAATCCAACTTCACATCATGACTGGCGGCCGTTTCCTCTACTCCCAGCCTTGCCAAGGACGGCCAGCTGTGTGGCGCTGCAGCCATTTGTGCTCGCAGACAGATGGAGTTCTGTCTGGGGCCAGGAAGTCGCCATTGATGTGTGCCAGGAGTCAGGCAATTGCGACCGAATATCAGAAGGAGGGTGGCCGAGCCAAAAAGTGTGTAGATAAAGCGTGTGAGGGTGTAAAGAGGGGAGATTCAAAAGGGCACTGAAGGCCCGGGGTCCTTTATTACCTTTCTGAACCAAAGAGCTGTAAAAATAAAAGGTTCACAAACGCCAACCTTGTTTTACGAGGTTCTCTGGCATCCCTGCATTCAGTCCCAGGCACCCAGAAGAATCCCCTCGTGTCCCACCCCCCGGTTGCCTTTCTCCCTGCTTGTGCGAAGGGAATTCGCTGCTGAATTTTCCTTTAAAAATGGAAAGAATTTGGGGGAAAGTCTGCAGGTGCTCTGCCAGTTATTTGGTGCAGGGGGAAGCGACAATGAGTGTCAGAAGCCCTGCAACCCACCTCCTAGACGCAGGAGAAGAGCAGGCAGAGGCTGCGGGGTGGGGGAGGAGTTAAATCAGTCATCAGCATAGAATCCTTACGTCTCCAAGAATAGAATGGAATACCGGAATAGAATAGAATGGAATAGCAGAGTTGGAAGGGACCTTGGAGGTCTTCTAGTCCAACTCCCTACTTAGGCAGGAAGCTCTACACCATTTCAGACAAATGCTTGTCCATGGTTGAGCCTTCTTGGAACTGCTGAAAGGACTTGGTTGTCGATTGGAGATAGATGATGTCATATCCCTCTCCCTCATAACCCTCCCCCTAGACATCATCTCTCTCCAGTCTACAGCACAGTCCTTTCTGTGTCACGAGGGCCACCTGAGTGGTTCCAATGGGTGTGTGGAGCCTTCTTGGAACTGTTGAAAGGATCTGTGTCATAGTCTTTTCAACACCGTCTACAACACGGTCCTTTCAGCAGTTTCAAGAAGGCTCCACACACCCATTGGAACCACTCAGGTGACCCTGAGGACACAGACGAACCTCCAGGTGGCCTCAACGGCTCTCTAAAAGGATGTGAATGACCAGCTGTCTGCCAGGAGTATCAATCCTTCCCTTCCCCACCATCCAGTCAGAGCTGAAGAAGCTCCTGGGATGAGAAGGGAAACGTCTTCAAAGGGAAACCATGAAGTCCCTCTTGAAAAAAAGCACCTTTGGGACAGTCATGATCTGGGTGACGGAGAAGCTCCATAGATATTCAGTGTGGACGGAGCTTTTCAAAAATAGAGGGGACCAGGATGATACAGTGTAAGATCTCCTGACTTGAGCAGGAATAGCAGTAGACTTATATACCGCTTCATAGGCCTTTCAGGCCTCTCTAAGCGGTTTACAGAGAGTCAGCATATTGCCCCCAACAATCTGGGTCCTCATTTTACCCACCTCGGAAGGATGGAAGGCTGAGTCAACCCTGAGCCAGTGAGATTGGAAGACATCCAAGGTTCCTTCCAGCCCGGTAATTCTAGGTTTGTATGGTTTTCCATTGATTGGAAAAAGTTGACCACAGAAACAAGGAAAAATAAATAAATTCGGTCTAAGCCTTCTCACCTTACTTCTTTCCTCATGTAAAGGAATGGTGGACATAAGCAGCCCCCCCCCCCACTTTCAGTCAAGGAAGTCTTTGTGTATGAGACGCCTTTTGGCTCTTCATTACGGGGATCCAAAATGGTTGGATCCTGTTGTGGCCCACCAGCGGCCAATGGAGCTGGCGGCAGAGTCGGACAGGGAGGAGGCTGGGGAGGAACCTGGGCCAGTCCTGCTTCTGATGATTACGATCCCCTTACTTTTCATTTCCAGATCAGCGCCTGAGTTTTGGGTTCTTCTGTTTGTTTTCTGAATTGCTCAGAGCGCCCCCCCCCTATTCCCCCCAAATGTCCTTTGCAGTCTTGGGACCAAGGCAGGAGACATAGAAATGGAGGATCTAGGAGATTTCTGCTCTCTGAAGATCCCCTCAAGACAACGGCCTAATTGTAAATTGCGACTGAAGTTGTGAATGATTAATGCCCCCAAAATGGAACGATTAAATATGTAGCAAGTGTGCCTACCAACTAGATTAATTTAATTTAATTTTTAACTGAGCTTACATTTTAATTGAAATGAATCACCTTTGGTTTCCCTTGCATTCACCCATCGAAGGACAGCTGTTTCCTTGTAATAATTAGGGGGGAAATTGTGGCCTTTGACCTCCAAATGAGGCAGGGTCTTTGAGTGGAGAAGAAGAATTTTTCAAGGAGGGAGGTTTTACTTCTGGTCCAGGAACTGGCTAAGCATTTATTATTACAGGCTGTCCTTGAATTAGGACCACAATTGAGCCCAAGATTTATGTTGCTAAATGAAACACTTGTGAAGTGAGTTTTCCCCATTTTACAACTCCTCCTCCTCCTCCTCTTCTTTCTCCCCTTCCCCTCCCCCTCCCCCTCCTCCCCAAGAAAAAACAGTCCAGTTGCCTTTTTTTAAAACAAAGTTTTATTAACTTTCTACTATTACCTTAATTACTGCTTAATAAACATTGTCTGGGTCATTTCTTTGCTTAGCCGTACAAATTATATTCCTAATCTTTATCCCTTTTTCCCCAGCCATTGATAAAATAAATCCCATGTTTGGTAGCATTCTGTATCTTCTTTGTGTTTAATCTTCAACGACAGTCTGTCCATTTCTGCGCAGTCCAATGTCTTTTTCATTATCTCTTCATCTTATGGTATTTCTTCATTGTTCCAATGCTGTGCAGATACAATCCTCGCTGCTGTTAATATCTGCAATCTTCCTATATAAAAATAGCTGTGTGCGTGAGTGTGTTCCAGCATAACTCTGGAACGCCTCGAGCAATTTCAACCAAACTTGGTACACAGATGACTGACTCTCTGGAAACAAATACTGTGCGGGGTAAGACACCCCTAACACCCCTCGGGATGTGTGTTCTGTTAAGATGCGGCCTGTTGTACCTTAAAATGGCTCCCACCGTACAGCGCAGTGCAGTTGCCATGGTAATAGTTTCACAGTACTCCACAAGGGGGCTCCCTCTGGTAAGGGGGGGAAATCCAACATTAGAAATTACGTTTGGTCCAAACATTTTCCCCCTATAAACACCTAGGCCACCGCGGGTTATCGGCTAGTATTATATAAAAGAGTCCGGTTGCCTTTTGAAAAAGCATCCTTGACTTTGAGAGAACCATGATTGAGAACCTGATCTACAGGGGGACCATCCTAGGTGACCCAGGATTCCTGGTTTTTCTCCTTTTCTCTACCTCCAAGGGCAGAGAAAGAATTCCTGCCCCTTTGCCATCTTCAAAGCTCTTTTAGAGGGTAAAAGTCCTCCCCTCCGAAGTGGAATTTATCTTTATCTGAAGGACAAAGGGAGAAGACAACCCAGAATCATCTTAAACTCTCTTTTCCAATTGCTGCTGTGATGGTTAAGCAAAGAACAGGCCAGGCATATCATATATATATGAACCAGAAGTAACTGCTGAGCTATTTGTTCCTGGGAGGAACACATATTTTTGATGTTGGGATATTTTTGTGTTTGGAAAGTGCATCATTTCAAGTGGCCAGTCCAGTCTTGAAAGCCTCCAGTGGTGAAGCTCCCACAACTTCTGAAGGCAACGTCTCTTCCATGGGTTGATTGTTCTCACTGTCAGAAAGTTCCTCCTTGTTTCTAGGTTGAATCTCTCCTTGGTCAGTTTCCATCCGTTATTCCTTCTCTGGCCTTTGGGTGCTTTGGAGAATAGCTTGACACCACCAGCCCTTTCCTCTCTGGGGCAGCCCCTCAAATCCTGGAAGATTGCTATCATGCATCATATCAGATGTAAAACTGTCCACGAAATGTGTATATCTTTTTCTTGAAAAGTCTGCTGTGGCTCGCAAAAAGGATGTAGGAAAATGTCTGTGTGATTCCTGCAGGGTTTTTTTATTAGAAAAAGGCGTCACCCCAAATTTTCAGAGTTTACGCATAGCCCCCCACGCCCTCAGACCCGAAGGCAGCTTTCCTTTCTGCTCCTTCTCTGAAGACCCGGCTGCGGGGATCAGAGGGGAGGACTTAGCACAAATGTGAACACAAACAAATCTAATGATGTGAACCAAATAGACAAAATAGGCCGAGAGCTTAGAGCTCTTTCCAATTGAGGGAGAGAGTTTCCAGAGCCCTGTGCCAAGTGCAAATTGTGATGAATTATGAGCGGGGTTGGGAAAAAACAACGGAGAAAATTGTATGATTAAAAGGCAGTCATTTCTAGCAACAGTCGCCCCAGTGCAACACACAAGCCATTTAAATTAGACACATCAAAGGGGAACAATTCACCATCGGACAATAGCGGGAAAGTTAGCCTAGCATTCTTTATTCCTAATTTGGCTTGTTACCTTCTTGAACTTCGGCTTTTTATTTTTTGTTTTAAATGCAAGACATTCCCCCCACCCAAGTCAGTTCAATGAACGGTTTCTCTTTTTCTACGCTTGCTTCGAGGGACACAAAACAGAATTTCCCAGCGTGGCTTTCCCAATCGTTTCCCAACAGCATTCCCAACCCTTTTAGCATGGCTGGCTCGGGAATTCTGGAAGTTGAAGTCCTCCAGCCTTAAAATGGCCAAGGTTGAGAAACACTGGAGTTTAACAGATTAAGAGAGTTGGAAGGGACCTTGTAGGTCATCTAGTCTAACCCCCCGCCCAAGCAGGAGACCCTACACCATTTCTGTCCTGTTTCTTCTTGAAAGCCTCCAGAGATGAAGCTCCCACAACTTCTGAAGGCAGCTTCTGTTCCATGGGTTGATGGCTCTCACTGTCAGAAATTTTCTCCTTATTTCCAGGTTGAATCTCTCCTTGCTCAGTTCCCATCCATTATTTCTTGCCGGGCCTTCAGGTGCCTTGGAGAATAGCTTGACCCCCTCCTCTCTGGGGCAGCCCCTCAAATGCTGGAAGACTGTTATCATGTCTCCCCTGGTCCTTCTCTTCACCAGACTAGCCTTGTCCAGTTCATTGTGCAACCGTTCATTGTATGTTTTAGCCTCCAGTCCCCTCATCCTCCCGGTTGCTCTTCTCTGCACCCTTTTTAGAATCTCAACATCTTTTTTTATATTGTGGTGTCCAAAACTGGATGCCGTACTCTAGGCGTGGTCTTACTAAGGCTTAACTCTTGGTTGGAGTGACATCTTCTGCTCGGCTGGGAGACGTGTATTTCTGTGTCAAAAGGGGGCTTCCCTTAATAACTTTATTTCCCTATATAGATTGCTTTCATGACCTTGTTATAATTAGCTTGTTAATGAGCTATTTCCAGCTAATCCATATAATTCTTCTGACAGCTTGACAACTCGGGAGATTAACACAGTTTGACCAATATCTCAAATTCACTGGCATAGCTGGGGGCTCCCCCCCCCACTTCTCTTCTGACAGTAGCGCAAAGATACCCATCTTTGATTAATGCACTCTATTCTGTCTGTGAACTCACATGTAGCTCCGAAATGCAACCCCATCCTTCACCATAGTTTCAGAGAATTAACTGCCAGCTACGTCTTGTGGTTTCCTGCCGGTAATTTCGGCTTCCATTCCGAAGTCACAAATATTTATCTCTAACTGTGGCTTGGAAGGTCCCTGCAGCAAGTTCAGGAGCCTCATTTTAGTGGGCTGGAATAATGCATGGGAGGGAGGCCCGCTGGTTGAAGGCCTGGAATATGCAGAGCAACGGTTTCTGAGAGATGATGACCTTTATTAAAATACATCCAAGCTGCCTGTCAGTCAATTGCCCTATCAAATAGCCGGATATCGTTAGGAAATATGCGCGTCCATCATTACAATGCGGGATGTTCAAGTCTCGTTTTGAAAGGCGCTGTGGAGATATTCATCTCAGTGGTGCAGCCGGGTTCCTTCTGCCCTCCAGCAAACCCTGCCTTGCACCACAGAATCAGAGTTGGGGGGCACCTGGGAGCAGTGGAGAAATCTTTAAAAAAAAAAGGGTACCAGTTCAGTGGGCGTGGCTTGTGACTGGGTGGGCAGGGCCAACTCTTTTTCACTTTTTACAGCATTTTCTTCCTGCCGGTTTGGGCGAATAGGCAGGAGAAAAATGCTTTGAAAAGTGGGGGGGGGGAAGCACCCGACGATCGCGCGGATCAGCTGTGAGCAAAAACTTTTGGGTACCGATCCAGTAGTAATGGTGGCAGGAACCCACCCCTGCTAAGGCGGGACTAGAGCTCACCGTCTCCTGGTGTTTGGCACAAAGTCACCCAGCTGGCTTCCATGCCTAAGGCAGGACTAGAACTCACCGTCTCCTGGGTTCTAGGCCAGCTCCTTCGCCACTGCAGCAAAGTGGTTCTCCGGTAAAATAGCCGAGAAGTCGATTTGTCTGATAAGGTTGAAGCTGCCCAGGATGCTTGATTGAAGAGAAGGTGCCCACAGGAGATGCCTTCCGCTTGGGCTGCCTCTCCCCACGCCTGGGAATCCTCACCTGAAGCGTTTGATGAATTCACCCGCGGCTGGTTTGTGTAAGAAACAAAAGACAAAATTAGGAGTCTGTTGACATCTTTTCCCACGAATGGATTTCATTACAAGGCAGAAGCTCTCGTGAACTTCAGCTCCCTTCATCGGATGCGGCTCACGGGAGCTTCTGCCTTTCAATGAAACCCATTCGTGGGAAAAGGGGCCACCAGACTCTTAATTTGGTTTCCCCCGGTGGACCCACACGGCTCCCCTCCCCCGCGTTCCTTGCGGAGCCCAAGAAGGATCAGGCAGGCCAGGAGAGTCTCCCCCTGGAGATGTCTTCCCCCCCCCCCCCATAGCTTCTGTCAGAGCCAGAGAAGGCCAGAAGGAGGTCAGGCCTTCAGCCCTCTTTTCTTTTGGGTCTTTGGCCTGCCACACTTTCTATTACTGTACTGCGCCTTTCCTGTTGTGGGAAAGTGGGAGGGGGGATTGTAAGGAGTGAGATGCTATGTAGCCATAACAAAATCCTTTGTAGAAATCCAAGGTCATCCTTTGTCTCTGCTCCTCTGCACCTGACCGGAACTGGATGTGGGGAACTGCCAGCGTGGCACTGGAAGACTGGGCCATGGGATGGACTTGTGGGTGTGGGGGGGAAGATCTTGAACTTTCAACTGGGGGGGGGGAAACCGGGAAGCCTTCAGATTCGGGTTTCCTCAGATGTGCCAAGATGGTTCTCTTCATCAATTGGAACTTTGAGGAATCCTTTGCCTTGGACTCTGATTTAATTTCGGGTGCTATTTGGAACCCTGGCAGCTTCTCCTGAAAGCCGTTTGTCTTTGCCCTTTAAGATATCGCTTCTTTGAAACGACATGCCGGTTTCTTTGCATGCTAAGGAGCTGGCCTTCCGGGGCTGGAGAAGAGAAGCGAGGGCAAGCGTGTCAAATCCTCTAATAGCATCCGGTAGGTAAAGACCATTTTCATCCTCGGCAGTGGGGATAAATGGACTTCTCTCGCCATGCGGGGACAGTTTGATGAATGGAAGGTCCACACCAGATGGCCGTTAGAATCCAAAGTGCACTCCTTGGATAAATACGCCATTAATCTTCCTGCAAACACCTTCCCAGCTTGAAATACGGGGCAACGGAGGAGCTGAGAAAGTCAGAACCGAGAGAATTTTCAGGTGATGACAGGCTGGAGGTGTCTTCTCTCCCTTCCTCTCGCTCCTACCCTCCGGACGGGAGCCAATAAAAGAGCGAGCAGCTTCGTTAACCTTGGTTAAGCTTCCTGGTAGTCAAGCATGTGGTGTAACCAAGGTTGGTTTGGTTAGTTGATGGCATAATTAATCACCCCAGCCTCCAATTTGGGGCAATATGATGGATGTGTCAAATACAATTGCTGATTTATATCCTCCCTCCCTTCTTCCCTCCCCCTCCCTCCCTTCCCTTTCTTCCTTCCATCCATCCATCCATCCATCCATCCATCCTTCTCCCTCCCTCCTCCCTTCTTTCCTTCCTCCCTTCTTCCCTACCCCTCCCTCCCTCCCTTCCTTCCATCCATCCATCCTTCTCCCTCCCTCCTTCCCTCCCTTCCTTCTATCCATCCCTCCATTCATCCTTCTCCCTCCCTCTCTTCCTTTCTTCCTTCCTTTGCAATTTTAAGTTAGCTTTTTAGAGCATTTTCTCAAAGGTTGAGCTGTTACGATGCTCCTTGGTGATATACATACAGGAAAATTTATTTTGCAAAACTTTTGCTGTGGGAGCGAGAGTTTTAAAAAGCATTGGAATATGGCGATGTACGTTGGGTTTGGCCCGGGAAATCTGCAAGGAAGGTTCAAAAATAAAATCAAGGTGGCAGCCACAGCCGTGTCAATCAATCGACGAGCCCCACATACCTGCTTTGTAAATGACGCTACTGAAGTCGTTCCCTTTGCCAGGAATAACCGCCAAATGGCTTATGCGTTGAGGGTTCCCATCCTACCCTTCCAAACTGGGGGATTGTACGGGATCCCTCCGTTTCAACTAAAACAAGGAAAGCTGAGATGGTGCCATTTTATTGGCACCTGCCTTTGTGAAGATGGAAAGTTTGATGCTCTTATTATGATCACTGGTTGCTCTCTTGTGATGGGAAACCACTGTCACTAGTTATAAAATATTCATGGCATTATTTATAACCTCGGTTCACACATTGCTCTAGGCCAATATACAAGACTCTCTCTCTCTCCCTCTCTCTATCTCTCTCTCTCCTCCCTCCCTCCCTCCCTCCCTTCCTCCTCCTCCTCCTCCTCCCTCCCTCCCTCCCTCCCTCCCTCCCTCTCTCTCTCTCTCTCTCTCTCTCTCTCTCTCTCGGTTTTGACAATGTATTCTGTGTGAATCTGGCCAGCTGGGATTTATTCAGCTAAACTGCAGTGCATCTCATTTGATTGTCATTGAGTAAATGCTACACAAAGGTCATTGTTGTTTCTGGAGGCTTTTATCTTATTTATTAAATTTATAGGCTGCCCATCGCACTGAGGAAAAATGACTTTGGGTAGCTAAAACATGCTTAACCGCAGTCAGCTATTAACTCAGCCGAATCTCCTTCCCAGGAGTTCAGGCCATTACAAATTAAAACAAACTGGATCAAAAATGATCCATTGAGAAATACGAAGTCCTGCCTCACATATTTTGAGAACTGTATCCCAAGAGCTGTTTTGTTGGAACATCTTCATGACACTTTCTCCCTCCTAAGGAACCAAAAGACAGTTTTAGATGCAAGAGATTGGAACAAGAAGCCATGGGTGGAAACTAATCAAGGGGAGAAGGAACGTAGAACTAAGGAGAAATTTCCTGACAGTGAGGACAATTAAGCAGTGGAACAACTGGCCTTCAGAAGTTGTGAATGCTCCAACACTGGAGGTTTCTAAGAAGATGCTGGATAGCCATTTGTCTGAAGTGGTGTAGGGTTTCCTGCCTGAGCAGGGGGTTGGACTAGAAGACCTCCAAGGTCCCTTCCAACTCTGTTATTCTATGTTTTTTTCCCCCTATTTGGGGTAACTTGCTCGTTTGCAGGCAGTTTGGATATTGCCCTAATCAGCATTTGGGAAATCTCTTTGATATGGCTGGCCTTCACAGTAAACTCTCTATTAAGACAGGAGTCGGGGAGATTCCCTTTTGGCTACGTTTTTATGGAGGAATCGCCCTGAAGGATAACTCCTTGGCTGAACAGGAGATCCTCGTAGCATGGCTAGGTGGGTGGATGGAATACAGGACCCCAGGAATTAGCCAGTCGGCCAAGAAATCCCTCAGTAGCCATAGCAATAGCACTTAGACATATAGTGCTTTGCAGGGCTTTCCAGCCCCCTCTGAGGGGTTTACAGAGTCAGCCTCTTGTGCCCCCAACAATATGGGTCCTCATTTGACCCACCTCGGAAGGGGGGAAGGCTGAGTCAACCTTGAACTGGTCAGGATTGAACTCCTGACAATGGGCAGAGTTAGTATGCAATACTGCATTCTAACTACAGGGAGGGAGGAAGCGAGGGAAGGAAGGAAGGAAGGAAGGAAGGAAGGAAGGAAGGAAGGAAGGAAGGAAGGAAGGAAGGAAGGAAGGAAGGAAGGAAAATAGTAATAGCACTTAGACTTACACACCGCTTCCCACTGCTTACAGCCCCCTCTGAGGGGTTTACAGAGTCAGCCTTTTGCTCCCAACAATTTGACCCACCTCGGAAGGACGGAAGGCTGGAGTCAACCTTGAACCTGGTGTGATTCAAACTGCCAAATTGCAGGCAGGCGTCAGTCGGCAGAAGTCGCCTGCAGTACTGCGCTCTAACCATTGCACCACCCACAGGTTCCCACAACACGCTCTCCCCCGTGTGATGGGAAGGAGGCCGAGGAGCCGAGGAGCGATGCGCTTTGGAGCAGCTTCCGTGCTCCCCTTGAGCCGTGTAAACCCCCCCCCCCAGACTTTGGACCCCCTCCTCCCGTCTGGACAGAAATGTCTGCCTGAAGAAGAGCAGCTTTGAAAGGATGGAGGTGCCAAGAGCCACTCATTCCCCACACCTGCTGCCTGTGGCTTGGCACCGAACACAACCTGCACGCGGCTTTCCTGAAATGTAATCACTGTGTCACCTCACTGAGTGCCTAATCTCTGGGAAAGTTCCCTTTGGCCTCTCGGCAGGATCCTTCCCAGCCGCCCCCCAGGGGCCTCATTGCACCCTCTGCCCTACTGCAAAGGGGCCCAGAGGGAGGGAGGAAGCCGAGAACTCTCCCGGGAATCCTTCAGATGCCGTGGGACGGTGCCCCCCCTCTCCCCAAGCCGATCCGAAGCGGAACGACACTGTTGGCGCAGCGTTCACTAAACAGGATGACTGGGGTGGGCATCAGGCAAAGAACTTTCCGGCATAAGCAATGCAGGCAGGTTAACTCTTGACACACAACCAGGGGTTTAGTTCTGCGGTGCAGTGGTTGGAAGGCAGGATGGCAGGCAAACTCTGCCCACTGTCAGCAGTTCGATCCTGACCGGCATCAAGATTGATTGACTCAGCCTTCCATCCTTCTGAGGCTGGTAAAATGAGGAGCCAGATTGTTGGGGGGCTGACATTGTAATAGCAACACAGCACTTATATGCCGCTTCACAGTGCCTTCCAGCCCTCTCTAAGCGGTTTACAGTGTCAGCCTCCTAGTTTAATTAAGAGAAGGACATGATCACAGAGTTCCAACATCTAAGGGGCTGTCACAAAAAAGATGCCAACCTATTCTCCAAAGCCCCTGAAGGCAGGTGATTGGCTCAAAGTAACCCAACTGGTTTTATTGGCTAAGGCAGGAAACCTTGTAGTAGACAACCACTTAAATAGGAGCCAGCCGTGGGCAGCAGCTGCCAAAAAAGCCAACACAGTTCTAGGCTGCATCAACAGAGGGAGAGAATCAAGATCACGTGAAGGGTTTTAATACCACTTTACAAGGCCTTGGAAAGGCCACATTTGGAATCCTGCATTCAGTTTTGGTCACCACGATGTAAAAAAACAATGTGGAGACTCTAGAAAGAGTGCAGAGAAGAGCAACCAAGAGGATGAGGGGACTGGAGGCTGAAACACGGATGCAGCAACTGGGTATGTCTAGTTTAATGAAAAGAAGGACCAGGGGAGGCATGATAGCAGTCTTCCAATATCTCAGGGGTTGCCACAAAGAAGATTTGGGGGTCAAACTATTCTCCAAAGCCCCTGAGGGCAGAACAAGAAGCAATGGGTGGAAACTAATTAAAGAGAGAAGCAACTTAGAACCGAGGAGAAATTTCCTTAATCAGTGGAACAGAAGTTGCCTCCAGAAGTTGTGAATGCTCCAACACTGGAAGTCTTTAAGAAGATGTTGGATATCCAGTGTAGGGTTTCCTGCCTAAGCAGGGGGTTGGATTAGAAGACCTTCAAGGTCCCTTCCAACTCCTTTATCCTATCCTATTCTGTAGAACTGGAACTCACAACCTCTTGGTGATTGGCTCAAAGTCACCCAACTGGCTTTCATGGCTAAGGTGGAACTAGAACTCCCAGTCTCCTGGTGATTGGCGCACAGTCTTTTCTTCTTCAGTGAAAAAGAAAATGTATTTGGTTTTTTTAAAGAAGCTTCTGGAATAGAGCAGGGTCAGCTGCTGCGTCCCAAATTCCCAACAATAACGATGAAGACAATCAGGGAGAGAATATTGATAATATTGAACTAGAAAAGAAACATCCACGCAGAAGGTCTACGATACCATTCATCACTCCGAGCCACAGGAGTCTAATAAGGTTCCAAACAATTGTTTCGATGAAGCCAATTGAGGTTTCGTGTGTGTGTGTTTCATGTAATATGTTAATTTAATTATTTTTGCTATTTCTCATATTTTCCCAAGCCATTCATCCATTGAGGGAATCAATGAACTTCACCACTGTAGGGCAATAATTAATTTTTGCTCGAAGAATTAAATTAATCAGGAGTGTCATGTAGCAATAAGGACTCCAAAGTTAGCATACACGCGCTTAGTTATAACATTAATTTACCTGTAAATACAGATAATCCTTCCAATCCCATTCCTGGAATTTCCTGGAACTATTATTAGCCGGGCTAGAAAGAATTTTTTTTATTTAGGACTCTAATTGTAATAAGAAAACTCTCTTCTCCTGGCTGCTACTTACAATAATACAATAATACAATAGCAGAGTTGGAAGGGACCTTGGAGGTCTTCTAGTCCAACCCCCTGCTTAGGCAGGAAACCCTAAGCCACTTCAGACAAATGGCGACAGTCAAAAGGTGGGAGAGGGAGGTTTCTGGCTGGTCCATCTTTTTGGAGGCCTCCCCAGAACAAGCCTTGTCCCTGGGCGTTAAGAGGAAATGCGGCTAGTGGCAAAACAATTCAACAGTGAGGTTACCTTCTCCCTCCCTTTATCCAAGGCCGTTTTCCCGCCTTCAAAGCAGGAGAAGAAAATGGGCTTAACAGCAGTTGAAAATGACACAATTTTTCATTTGAATCATATTGACCAATTTTTTTGGCGGGTGGGTTTCTACCTGTGGTGTCATTACCTGCAGCTTTATGCATTTCTAAGATCTCCCGTTCAAAATTGGCTTTCAGATTGACTCTGAGACGCACGCAATCTTTCTCTGCAGTATAGACTGTTTTGAAAGGTAAAAAGATTCCCCTCGCTCATGTGGGCTACTCGTTCCTGACTCTAGGGGGCGATGGTGCTCATCTCCATTTCAAAGAGCCTGCGCTGTCTGAAGACGTCTCCGTGGTCATGTGGCTGGCATGACTCAATGCCGAAGGTGCATGGAACGCTGTTCCCTTCCCACCAAAGGTGGTCCCTGGTTTTCTACTTGCATTTTTACATGGTTCCCAACTGCTAGGTTGGCAGAAGCTGGGACAAGGGAGCTCACCCCGTTATGCGACGCTAGGGATTCGAACCACCGATCTGCTGACCTTTCTGATCGACAAGCTCAGCGTCTTAGCCACTGAGCCATTGCGTCCCTCCTGTTTTGATAACCCTAGTCTAAATGTAGAGGAGGAAAATGAATGAGCTTGTTTCTGCCATGCCATTCACATGTATGTTATGCCCATCGCTCATGTTTAGCAGTATCCAGCGTAAGTTCTCTGGACTGTAGAAATGAAACATCTTTCAAATTTTCTACCTATGAAAAAGGAAACAAAGTATTAATAACAGAACAACAGAGTTGGAAGGGATCTTGGAGGTCTTCTAGTCCAACCCCCTTTTTGAGCAGGAGACTCCATACCACACTGGACAAATGGCTGACCAATCTCTTAATCTTCAGGGTTGGAGCGACCGCAGCTTCTGGTGGCAAGTCGTTCCACTGGTTAATTGTTCTCATGGTAAAGAAATTTTACCAGCCATCTTTTCTTTTGGGTCTCTGGCCTGCCACATTTTCTATTATTCTACTATGCATTTTCTATTGTGGGGAAATGGGAGAGGAGATTGTATGGAGTTAGATATGATGTAGCCATAACAAAATTCTTTCTAGAAAACCAAGGTCATCCTTTGCACCTGACTGAAACTGGATGGGTGGAACTGCCAGCATGGCAGTGGGAGATTGGACCATGGGATGGACTGGTGGGTGTTTGGGCAAGATCTTGAACTTTCAACTGGGTGGGGAAAACTGGGAAGCTTTCAGATTTGGATTTTCCCAGATGTGCCAAAGAGGCTCTCTTGATCAATTGGACCTTTGAGGAATCCTTTGGCTCGGACTCTGATTTACTTTTGGATGCTATTTGGAACCTTAGTTCTAGGTAGCTTCTCTCCTTGATTAGTTTCCACCCGTTGCTTCTCATCCTGCCTTCAGGGCAGGAGCCTTGGAGAATAGGTTGACCCCCTCGTCCATTTAGGAGCCCCTGAAATTGCGTCTTCTTCTTGCAGAGAAATACAACCACCATCCAAATACGGTGAATTTCATGAGTTCTTTGCATAGATCAGGATGGTTTGCTGGTTGATTTTAAGATTACTATACTTACGAATAATTGAGCCATCTGGTTTTAATCCGGTTAAGAAAACGCCTCCCGCTCTTTGTCCCATCTCAAGTGTATCTTCTGCGGAGCAGATCAGAAACCCAAGGTAGGGAAATGGGTTTCCCTCCCATCTGTCCCACCTGGTCAACCAAGTCATGGGGATTTATCGTATTTTATTTGTTAGAATTTGTCAAAGGAGAACAAGGATCCCCTCTATGGCTGGAGACGCCTTCCTCGGTTCTTCTCACCTTCAGCCAGCTCAAGCCTGTCTCCCTCTCTGCTGCGACCTCCCGAGTTCTGCCCTCATCCCGGCTTATCCTGGTAGCTTAATCACCACGAAAGGTTGCTTGGAGTGCAATTCTTATTCGTGTTTTTGGAAGGCCTGGGAGGAGGCCGGGCTTGGGACGATTCCTTCTCAAACCAGAGCCCGGTCTTGGGAGTCCCAGGACAGAGCCGAAGGCAGGAAGGGAAGCCAGAAGCTCCCAGCAAGCCATTTCCAGCTCGAACTTCCAGGGTTGGCGCCATCTCAGAGGCATAAACGGTTGAGTCAATCCCGCCTCAGACGTGCCAATCTCTACAAAGGCTCGTCAGTTGTCAAGCGGCCAAGTGTGGCCTCGGCTGAGGCTCCGCCGGCTTCTTTGGCTCCTGCTCAGAGGGGAAAATGCCTCCATTCCTCACCTCTGCAGGGAGAAGTTAGTTGTTGCTTATGAAGTTAACCGATTCTTCCACCCTTCAAGAAGCTCTCATAAATGTCTTCCGCTTGATCTGGGTGTCGGCCTTTGTCAAGCCAAACAGATTTATCAGAGGGGGGTTTTTTCTAAGAAAATTACTGGGTGTTTCCACACACACACCGTTCATCCACTTGAAAGTGAGGGCGCACCCAGAATTTTTGAAACTAGCATTCTCCCACTGTGTGTTTACAACAGGAAGGGAGGGAGGGAAGGAAGGAAGGAAAAAAGGGAGGGAGGGAAGGAAGGAGGGAAAAAAGGGAGGGAGGGAAGGAAGGAGAGGGAGGGAGGGAGGAAATGAGGGAGGGAAGAAGGGTCAGCGGTGGGTCATGTCAGGGGAGGGTTGTTGGGGTTGAAGTGCTGGGGGGGTTGTGTGGGTTGGTTGAGGGTCATTGCTGCGGCTGGTTAGCTGTGCCATTAATATGAATTCTGAGGGGTCCACGGGAGGGGAGGGAGCAAGGAAGGAAGGGGGGAAAAAGAGGGAGGGAGGGAGGGAAGCAGGGAGGGCCATTGTTCCCTCCCCCCCCGCTTTAAACAAATGGAGCCAAGATGCAGAAAGTCCCAAGTGATGGAGGTTAAAAGAGGACAGTCTCTATCCCTGGTTATTCCGCATTTTCCCTTTCCTCTGCCTCATCCTTTTCTTCCCATTAGGAAACGAAATAAAAGAATGGCTTTGGAGGGGAGGCTAATCGTACGCGAGCGAAATGTGCAGCTTTGTAAATTAATCCCCTTTTATACCCCGACAGTTTCGCCTTTTGTCATGTGAGCAGCCGAAAAGCCGGGCTTTGCCGCTTGTGCCGGCTCACGGGACGTTTGAAATGCAAACTCATCCTCACGGCGGCCCTGCTCTGCCACAATGGTGCACTTGAGCTTCAGGGAGAAGGAATCAGAGCCGTTGAGCCGGAATATTCTGAAGTGGAGTTAAACTGCTTTAATAAGGCCGGAAGGCAGCGGGATGAGTCCCTTCCCCATTAAGCCGGCTTCATTAGCACAGTCGGCAGCCCCGTCTCCGTCCAGCCCCTTCCTCTCATTCCTCTGCATTGGGAAGTACACGGTTTTCAATGTTCCAGGCCAGAGAATATTTTTTGTGGGGGGGGGGAGAGAAAAGCTACACCAGGGCGATGGGTTTGTTGCACCGTCAGCCAGATGTTCAGACTGGGTGTTGCATTTTGGTCCACCCCTCGGGTTCTTCCAATGCCAGCGGTTCAGGTCAGTTCGGGCAAACGGGGATTTCCGACAATCAGCCGTGACACGTGATTTACATTTGCTAGAATCATCAGATTTCCTGCTTTCTAGATAATCTAAATTGTCTGGCACAGTGGATTCCCCCCCCCCTTTGTCCCATTTTGATGCTCTGCACATGCGCACTCACATTTGTGAAGCGGTAGCCAAGTTGATTTCCCCCCTCCCTGGAAGAGGCAGATGTGGATGTTTTACGGTGTTCGAGGTCTCCTCACAGGATGTAACCTAGCAAAGCTGCCTTTTGCAATTGACTGACGGTGGTTTTGTCAATTCCACTGGTGTTCAGGTGGTCCTCCGGGTGTTTGGGGATTGCGCCCAAGGCACCTATGACTTTTGGTTCTACCTTTGCTGCCTTCTTTTGCCACACTTGTTCTAGTTCTATTTGCAGGTTTTTTATATTATATATTATATTTTTATTATTGTGGCACAGTCAGCCAGATGTTCAGACTGGATTTGGCATTTTTCTCCACCTATCGGGTTCTTCCAAGGTCCTGGGATAGGACCCATGTGGACCTTTAATGGTATGAAAGATAGTGTTGCCAGTTGTAAGCTGTTTTGAGCAACGCTGCCTTTGCAATTGACCGATGGTGATTCTGTCAATGCCAGTGGTGACAAAGTAGCAACAGCACTGAGACTTATATATCACTTTACAGTGCTTTACAGCCCTCTCTAAGTGGTTACAGAGTCAGCCTCTTGCCCCCAACAACCTGGGTCCTCATTTGATCCATCTGGGAAGGACGGAAGGCTGAGTCAACCTTGAGCCAGTCAGGATTGAACTGCTGGCAGGGAGTAGAGTTAGTCAGCACTACTGTTTTCTCACCACTGTGAGTGAGTGAGGGAGGAGGGAGGGAGGGAGGGAGGGAGGGAGGAAGGAAGGAAGGAAGGAAGGAAGGAAGGAAGGAAGGAAGGAAGGAAGGAAGGAAGGGCAAAGCACTAGCACTTAAGACTTATATACAACTTCACAATGTTTTCACAGCCCTCTCAAAGTGGTTTTCAGGTTTTCAGCCTCTTGCCCCCAGTAATCTGGGTCCTCATTTTACCCACCTCGGAAGGAGTGCTTTGATTTTGTTAAAAATAGGGGTCACTTTTAAGATGTAGCAGAATTCTTTCTTAACGTTTTCCTTGCAAAAAATTTTTAAAAAACCCAATTCTGATTTCTTTGAGACTTGCATCGTTGAAGGCCTGCTTGCTCTTGTGTCCAATTTTAGTGTTGTTAAGTAATTGTGATAGCAATATCCCCATGCTTGTCTTTCTTTGTGCATAAAAGATACCCATGAAGAACTTCTGATTTTAAGGAGGCCTCTTTTGGCCACCCCAATTCTGGATCTGCTAGGTGGCGGCACCAGGGGTTTCTTTGGGTCAGGGGTTCGCCCAGGTTCGGGGAAACCCATAGCTAACAATACCCTCCCCTCCCAGGGGTCTCCACGCAGCCTGTTTTGGGTGCGAGGGAAGTGCAGGGGGAAAGGGGGGAACGGGCTTCCTGGGAGTTCTGGAAGGCTGGAAACGGGGCTGTTTCTGGCTTCCACGGGGCCTCCAGAGCCTGGGAGGCAGTTTCCGCCCTCACGGGGGCTCGAGAAAAGCCGCTTGAGCCAGGGGAGGGTGAAAAATGCCCCCCCCCCCAATGCAGGAGGCCGACCAGGCCATGCTCACCGTGGCCTACCCAGCAACCGGGCAGAGACCCCGCTTTGAATCCCCCCCCCCCCCCCCAGGGAAACCTTGCGGAAAGTTCAGAGGGATCTTGGAAGGCCGAGCATCTTCTTTAGTTCCGTCTCCTCTGGATCATTTGCACCCAGAGCAGCGCTGGCACCTCTCCCGCACGGGAGACTTTCCCCAGCCCTGCAAGGGAGCGGGAGGCATTTCCTACCCCAGACATGTTTCTCCTCCGGCAGACTGCAAGTAATCAGAGCTACGAAAATTGGGCTGATGGATCGGGTAGATTAATCAATGGGGAATAAATGTTTGCTTGATTAACAGGTGCTCTCGACTTAACAGATTTTTAATGCAGCTATTAAAAAAACAGGGGAAGCTGCTGGCACGATCGGAACGATATTTTTCATGAGGCAACGGGCACGTTGGGAAGGGTCCAATCTGGCTGGGAGGAAGACTGAAGCAGCCTGGAATTAGCCTGGAGCCACTAGGCCTTTGACTTCGACTTTTAATAAATTTATATGCCACCCAATCCCATGGGACTCCGGGAGGCCACCGGAAAAAGGACCAAGGCTGACCCTACGTTCCTTGGAGCCTCATCTGATTGTTCCCAAGGGAGCCAGGGCAGGAATGGGGATGGGAATAGAATAGAATAGAATAGAATAGAATAGAATAGAATAGAATAGAATAGAATAACAGAGTTGGAAGGGACCTTGGAGGTCTTCTAGTATAACCGCCTCTTAGGCAGGAAACCCTACACAGACAAATGGCTATCCAACATCTTCTTAAAAACTTCCAGTGTTGCAGCATTCAAAACTTCTGGAGGCAAGTAGTTCCACTGATTAATTGTTCTCCCTGTCAGGAAATTTCTTCTCAGTTCTAAGTTGCTTCTCTCCTTGATTAGTTTTCACCCATTGCTTCTTGTCCTGCCCTTCAGGTGCTTTGGAGAATAGCTTGACTCCCTCTTCTTTGGAGCAGCCCCTGAGATATTGGAAGACTGCTATCCTGTCTCCCCTTGTCCTTCTTTTCATCAAACTAGACATACCCAGTTCCAGCAATGGTTCTTTATATGTTTCAGCCTCCAGTCCCCTAATCCTCTTTGTTGCTCTTCTCTGCACACTTTCCAGTCTCCACATCCTTTTTACATCTTGGTGACCAAAACTGGATGCCGTACTCCAAGTGTGGCCTTACCAAGGCCTGATAAAGTGGTATTAACACTTGATTCTCTCCCTCTGCTGATGCAGCCTAGAACTGTGTTGGCTTTTTTGGAAGCTGCTGCCCACAGCTGGCTCCTATTCAAATGGTTGTCCACTAGGACTCCAAGATCCCCCTCACAGTTACTACTATTGAGTGAAGAACCACATACAATGTACCTGTGCATTTCGTTTTTCTTGCCTAAGTGTAGACTTATGAGAAAACCTGAACTTTTTTTTGCTACTTTTTGTTATGTTACTGGAGCTCACCCTGTTGAATGGAGTTGGGTCTTGAACCTGTAATTGTTGATGCTCCATCTGACAAGCTCAGTGTCTTTAACCGCCGAGCCATCACACCCCTTAATTCCAAGTGAATCCAGGCTAAATAAGTGGACTATCTGTGTACATTTGAGAGTTTGCACAACCTGCTTCCCCCACAAGAGTCACAAAATTACCCCCCGTGGCTCCATCCCAGTCCTTAATTAACGGTTACCTCCTGCACTCAGCTCTGCAGTCGGTGAGTAGAGATGCAATCCATAGAAATGGTGTTTTGCTTCAATGTGTTGGACTCAGAAGGCTCATTCTGAGATTGCAAGGGCCCCCTCTGGTGTTACGTATCTGCCCCTGCTTCGTGTATACGGAGAGGATCTTGCTTAGCAGAAGGTCTGGAAACCACAGCAACATGCAATGAGAGCAAAACCAACAACGAGAAGAAGACCGGTTCTAGTTCTTGAAGTTGGACAGGAAAAGGATGGGAGGAGGAGGAGGAGGAGGAGAAGGAAGAAGAAGAGGAGGAGGAGGAGGAGGAGGAGGAGGAGGAGGAGGAGGAGAAGGAAGAAGAAGAGGAGGAGGAGGAGGAGGAGGAGGAGGAGGAAATTAGAAGACCAAAAACGGCACTGCAGTGGTTGAAGGGCTTGATTTTAAGGCCAATCCTATATTGTCCACTTGTCCAGCGTCATGTTTAACCTCTTTTCACGGGTACCTAGAAAAAGGTTTCCGAGCACAGAATCCAAAAACGAACAGGAGGGTGAACGATCTCAGTACTTCAGCCAAGAATTCAATCACGTCCGGTTCTCCAGATCTTGCTGGAGAACCTCTAGAGTTCCTGACCCCACAGAAGGGACAACCAGTGGTGGGTTTCAATTTTTTTTAGAACCTCTTCTGTAGGTGTGGCCTGCTTTGTGGGAGTGGCTTGCCAGCCATGTGATCGGGTGGGGGTGGCCAACTTGTAAAATGTGGTGAAACTCACTTAACAACATTCTTGCTTAGCAACCCAAATGTTGGCACAGAAACTCTGGCATTTGAAGCACGCAAGTCTTAAAGCTGTCAAGTTACAAGACCCTCGCACCCCTAACCCTTTAGAAAAAAACACCCCAGGGGTGTTCAAACTTGTGGACCTCAACTCCCAGAATCCCTCCTCTCGCTCTTCATCTTGATGATGTGCAGACGGGCAAGGGGAGGGAGCTGGAACCGGTTCTAAACGGCACGGTAGATTTGTGGAAGCTCTTCTATAGAAGAGGCTAGAACTGCCCTGGGGGCATCCACTGCGAAGCACATGTTGCTGAAGGAGAAAATGAAACGTCTCGCCCATTCAACCCAGAGCCCTTCTCCTAGCCAGAGAGCAGGAGGACGAGTTAAAGCAAGCGCTTGTGGCGTCATCTGGCCAGTGAGTACCTTAACCTTGCCTGAGGGATGCGCTGAGTCCTTTTGCTACTCCACCCTCTTCTTAGCTGCTCACAGTCCTTTCTCAGATTCAGGGGGCCGAGCCATCCTTCGGCCGCGTCTCACACCTTCAGGCTTCCAGGAGGAACACTTGCCTGCTCCTGGTGTGCTCAAAGGCACCAGTGGCTTCACCGGCGGGAGGGAAGAAAAGAAATGGGAATTCAATTCAAGCTGCTTAGAATGCCACGAAGCTCCAGCTAAAACTTCAGTGCCCAAAGTCCCCAAAAGTATTTTAGAAGCAGCTTTGATGCCCTGCGCCATTTTTTTCCTCGTAAGCATTTTTTTAAAATTGAGTTAGAGAGTATTGTAAAATGCAAACTACAAAAGTAAATAGAAGAGCAGTGAGAGGCGGAGGGGAAAGGGGGAAGAGAAGTGAGGAAGGGGGGGGGGAGAAAAAGTAGCATGGACTTCCGACTCTCTCCGTTGCAGTAAAATCAGGCTTTAAAATTAAATCACAGCTTTTTGCTTTTCCCATAATAGTATGAACAAGTCATTTCTGTAAAGATCTATCGGTAAAACCCAAAATCAAAGTTTTATTCTTTTCCACTTTGAGCACAAAGTTCAGAAACGGTCTCCGCGTGGAAACAAAAGCACTTTCATTCTTTTCTTTAATCAAAACAGTCAATTTTGCCATTTCAGCCGACTCCATCGGCTTCTGCAACCATCGGTCCATGCTGGGAATCGAAGTGCCCTTCCGTTTTTGTCCATTCAATAGTCTTGCTGCAGTCAACATATAGAGTAATAATATAGACAGCGAGGAGGTTGGGGAGGAACCTGGGCCAGCCCTGGAGTCTGGGGAAGGCTCTGAGGGGGGCTCTGTGTCGGAGGCAGAGAGGGGGCCAGGGCCGTCCGACAGTTATCAGCTGCCTTCAGAGTCAGACATCAGTGGGGCAGAAGAACAGCTGGAGCCTGTTCCCAGTGTGCGCATGCGCAGAGCTGCCAGATGAAGGGAACAGCTAAAGAACAGAGGTTGACTTGGGAGTAAGGCCACAGGTGGACGATGAATGGCCCCTCCCAGAGGAAACAAAGGGGGAGCAAAAGGGGAGTGGAGTTTGCAGGAGACAATTGGTTCATCCCTGCATTCTTGCCAAGTATTGCGGAGTCTGAAAGATATCGACCTGGCCACTCTCCAAGCCTGATAAAGGTCGGTACTTGTGAACTACCTTGAAAGGCCTTGGGGGAGGAAAGGCTTTGCTGGAGAGGGATTCACTGTCAATTAAATGAAAGGGGTTTATCGGGACTCGGACTCTGGGGAAGCCTCGGTCAGAACATTGAGCCAAAGGAAGTTTTTCAAGAGGCACCTGGACTTCCTTTGTTTTTCCTTGAAGATGTTTTGCTTCTCATCCAAGAAGAACTGGAGGCGTTTTCTGAATGAGAAGCAGTGGTGAAATCTGTTTTTTTTTTTGCCCACCGGTTCTATGGGTATGGCTTGGTAAGGGGGGGGTCACGTGACTGGGGGAGTGTGGCCAACTATTTTTCACTTTTCAATGCCTTTTTTTCCTGCTGGTTTGGGCAAATAGTCAGGAAAACAATGGTTTAAAAAGTGGAGGGGGGGAAGCTTCCGACAATCACGCAGCTCACAGCTGATTCGCACTTTCGTCAAAATTTCGCCACTATTTAAAGCCTTTTTCCCCTGCCTCTTCACCCCAACTGACAGGAAGAAATTCCTTTAAAAAGCAGGTGGGCCGGGGAGGGTGGGAAGCTTCTGACAATCACGCAGCTCACAGCTGATCCATGTGATCCTCGGAAGCTTTTTTTTTACTACCAGTTTGCAGAATCGGTTTGGCTGAACCAGGCCGAACCAGGAGGATTTCGCCCCTCATGAGAAGCAAAACGCCTTCAAGGAGAAACCAAGTAAGTCCAGTTGCCTCTTGGGGAAAAAAAGTGGCCTGAATGACTGAGAATCTCCTTAGACCTCCAACTGGAGTATTTTGGGTGCCCCCCCACCCCCCCACCCCCGTCTCCTCTGCAAATGTTTCGCTTCTCATCCCTTCGTTGCTGCCTCCGTTCTGTTGTTATTGAACTGAGCAATAACTGAGCTACGGATCACTTCAAATGGAGCCTCCAGGCCTTTACAAAGATACCGAAGGAAACCAGGGAGAGATTAGGATTTTGCACTTCAATTGGGAGGGGAGGAATGGGGGCTGTTTGAATATTGCCTCCTTCCCCCCCCCACCACCACCACTTGTCTTGCAAGACGCGTTGGCCCGCACCATTGCAAAACTGGCTTCAAGTCCCCTCTGGAGGCCAGGTAGTCATTCCAGCTGGTTCACGGGCGAATTGTGGTTTTTACCAGTTGTGCAATAAATAGCTCCGATCAACAGAATGAAGGCAAGGGGGTTGCAGGCCTGTGCTGAAGGAGTCATTTGGCGCTTGCAACCAGCAGAAAAGATGAACGTCCGTGTCCCCAGGTGACCCCCTTTTCAAAGTGGCCAACGCAGGAAAGCCCAAAGTTCCCTTCGGCTCTGCTTCCCTTCAGGTTCCTGGAAACTAATCCAGGAGGGAAGCAACCTGCGATGAAGGAGACGCTTCCTAACATCGAGGACAATTAACCAGTGGAACAGCTTCTCTCCAGAGGTTGTGGGTGCTCCATCACTGCACAGTCACTTGTCTGAGGTGGTATAGGGTGTCCTGCTTGAGAAGGGGGCTGGACTAGAAGACCTCCAAGGCCCCTTCCAACTCGGTTATTCTATTCTATTTTCTCTACTCTACTCCCTACCCAACCCTATGTTCTACTTTACTCTACTCTACTCTACTCTACTCTACTCTACTCTATTCTACTCTACTCTACTCTTTCCTCTATTCTATTCTATTCTATTCTATAGACCTTAAAAATGTTAACTCTTGGATGAGTGAAGCACCTTTCTTAGTCCCCCTCAAAGGCCGCCTGGCTAACTTTGTCAGGGCCAAAGGCGAGGCTGGTCTGCAATGGAGATGCCATCCACATCCCAGAGGCCCTTGGTGCTTAATTAGATCAACCAGGAGCGGGCGAAGAGATTGAAAGGAAAGTAATTAAAAACGAGAGTGCGGGAGGACTTTTCTCTAAGACACAATGCAATTAAACTGGCTCAAAAACAGTTGGACAGTTTGACAGTCCCGAAGCCTAGGTGGAGAACTTTAGGAGAGGTGGCGTCTTCAGTTTTCAAATTGTCCCAAGGGATCCATCGGTCTGGGGTGTGTGTGTGTGTGTGTTTGACTTCTTCTTCACCATCATCTTGATGGGATTCTAAGTGAAATGACTCTTCAGGACAGGGGTGCAAATCTAAGGGGTGCTTAGATCTGGCGCATGGGGACAGCCTGGAGAAAGGAAAGGACTGGCTTGTGGTGCCTCTGAGTACCCCCACCACCACCCCCGGTGCCCTGGGTTGACTGGCAGAGGGTAGCAAACAAACTGGAAACAAAAGAAAAGCAGAAATGTTTCCCCTTTTGGTTTGGAGCATGCAAGAAGGGACAGGAAAGGAGAAAGGGAACGGCAATGAAGAGGAAGGGAAGATGGGAAGGAAGAAGGAAGAACAAAGAGAAGGAAGGGAGGAGATTATAATGAGAGGGAGGGAGGGTCTCGGGGAAGTCCTGCCTTAGCCCTTGGCCCCCACAGGTGCCCCTGACATGAGTGACATTGATGATGCAGCCCTCAATGACACCGACTTTGACACCCCTGGTTTAGGAGGTCTTCTTCTTTCCATGCGTGAATGGCCAGCACCGTATCTGGTCCTTCTCACCTGAAGCCCCAGGCGTTCTACGGCGGAGGAGGGGAAGGCCCCTCCATGCCACTCATCTGAGGCCATCGAGTGACAGGGGTGACGGGGGCAGCCCCTCTAACGACAGGGGCCGTTAGAGGCAGAAATTAACATTTGGGGGGGGGGGGGTGTTTCCTGGTTCTCCCTTTTCACAGAATTCTCTTTTGGATCAACCCCACCGGTAGAAGCTCCTGCAGGGGGCAGCCTTGCCTGGATTCAGGCGGATTGAATCTGTTAGGAAGTCCTTCATTTTTCTCTTAGCAACTGTTCAAAGGCAAAACGGCACTGGAGGGAAAAAGGGATTTATGACCAGTCTGTGCACTTACGACCATAGCAGACACGTGAGGACAATGGGCAGGAGGCTCCGCCTGAAACAGTCATGCCCACCATGGCTGTCCTTCTGGGAATGGACAAATAGTCCCCTTGCCTTTGGCATCGGATTGGGGCCTCAAAGTCCCCAAGGAGAGAAGCCACCTTGGCTCCCATCAAGTCTCAGCTCCAAAATTATGCTTCACACAACCATCAGAAGCATCAGTCAGGAGACGGCTTGTTCTCAGAAGGTCTCCTGTAGCCTGGTTGACTGAGGAGGATGTCCAGTTCAAATCAGCAGTGAGAAGAAAGGGAGGGAGGGGGGAGGAAGGAAGGAAGGGGAGAAGGAGGAAAGGAGGAGGGAAGAAGGGAGGGAGGGAAGAAAGCAGAGAGGGAGGAAGAAGGAGGGAGGGAGGAAAGGAAGAAATGAGAATGAGGAAAGGGAAAGAAAGAAGGGAGGGAGGGAGGAAAAGGAAAAAAGAGAAGGAGGGAAGGAATGGAGCAGAGGTGGGTTCCTACCAGTTTGCACCTATTAGAACCGGTTCGTCAAATCTACTGAACCGGTTTAGAAGAGGTTCCACCAGTGGACCCGGAAAGCAGGCCACACCTACAGAAGAGGCTCCAAAATTTTTTGAAACCCACCACTGGAACGGAGGGAAGGAGGGAGGGAGAGGGAGGGAAGGAAGAAAGGAGAAGGAGGGAAGTAAAGAAGGGAGGGAGGGAGGAAAAGAAGGAAGGAAGAGGGAGGGAAGAAGGGAGAGAGGAAAAAGAAGAAAGAATAATGATGAAAGGAGGGAGGGAGGAAGGAAGGAAATATGGATAAGATGGAGCTATTAAATTAAGCTTTGAATAGTGGTTTAAGGAAGGGAATTTGACCTGCTGTGTGCAACTTTCTCTTCTTCATATGCAGGCAGAAGTCAGCCTACTGTGCATGGGTTTTTCACTTTATTTTTATATATATATATACAGACACACATGTGCTCTGTATCTCTCTGTGTGTGTTTGTTATTTCTTCTAACCATGAGAATCTCTTCAGGAAATTTGCTTAGCATTTATAGAAATTAGACGCCTCTCTGGAGTATTTTTCATTTCCTCTCGGCTATTTATTTATGTAGTTTCCAACAGAACTCTTGCTGGGTCATTGAATAGGAAACAGGCAGGGCCAGCTGTTCAACCAGCACTTACAGCCCAGCGGGGCCCAGCCCCATCAAGGGCAGAAGCTGTTCCTTCTGATTGACCAGAAACTCCTTAAATAAGTTTTAAAAACCCTTCCTCACGTCTCGGCAAGTGGCGTTTCCTATCAAAGTCGAAGGAAAGGTGTCAGATGCTTATGTGCCTAGGCAGATTCTTATGGAAAGACGGAATGCGTTTCTTCCCATGGAAACAGGCGATAGAAATCCTCCATTTGTAAAGAAGAAATCCTATTCTTTCTCCTTTAAAGGGAGGTTGAGGAACTGGAAGGGAAAGTCTGCCTCCCAGAGTCTTATCCTACACGAATGTTTGGTATTCATGAATTCCCAAAGTCCCCACCCTGGGCCAAGAAGAGAAGCCACCTTGGCTTCAAAAATTATGCTTTACACAACAATCACAAGGCATCACACAGGAGGTGCCATGTTCTCAGAACAACTAATGGCCAGGCTGACTCAGAAGGACGCCCGGTTCAAATCAGCATTGTGAAGAAGAGGGAGGGAGGGAGGGAGGGAGGGAGGGAAAGAAGAAGGGAGAATGAGGAAAGGAGGGAAGGAGGGAGGAAGGAGAGTGGGAGGAAGGGAGGAAAAGGAAAGAAGAATGAAGAAAGAAGGGAAAGAAAGAAGAGAGGGAAGGAAAGAGGAAGGAAGGCAAGGAAGATGGAAGGGAGAGGGAGGGAAGGAAGGGAGGAAAAGGAAGAAAGAAGGAAAGAAAGAAAGGAGAGAGGGAGGGAGGGAAGATAACCCTGGAGAGAAGCGATCTTGGCTCCAATCAATCTCGGCTCAATATGTTTTGCATTAATTAGAGTTTCCCAACACTTTCTGGCTTTTAGTGGTGTGCCCGAGACGACAGTGGCCTTGTGACGCACTGCAGGCATGCTTTTGAAGGGTCGAGAGGCCTTCGTTCCTACGTCACAGCCGCCACCTTGACTCCATCAAGAGTCCTTCCTGACCCAGGAGAAACTGCCATTCCGCCGTGACTTTTCATAAGGGTTTGGATCTCTACTGAAAGGATCTGAAAAAAACCTTGGCAGCTTTCGCAAAGTTTCAGCTTTGCCTAGAAGGATCCTGAAGGAAATCCAAGTGCCGTCAGCATCCATGGGGTTGTGTGGGAGAGTTTGATCCTTCAGAAAAAGTAGATGGGAAACGAAAGGCCTCAAATGAAGGTTAATTCCTGTGATGGGAAACTACTCCACTTCCCTTTCACAGCTTCCTGCCAGCCGCATCTTCTTATATCCTTCTGGAAACCAAAGTTCTGTGAACACGATAATCTGATATGTCTACGAATTAAAAAGAAGCGTGACAGGTAGTCCTTGAATTACGGCGGTCACTTAGCAACCATTCAAAGGTGCGACAGGCTCCCCTTCCCCTCCCCAAAGGTACTTACGACTCGGTTCTAAAGTTCCCAGAGCTCCTCGTGGTCACCTGACTGAATTTTGGGGCGCTTAGCAACCAACCCACATTTACAGCGATTTGCAACATGGCGACCGTATAGTTTTACTGCGGTTTTTGCCAGAAAGCAGGCATCGGCTTCTGGTTCCCAGCAAAAATGCCCATAACGATGGGTTTGCTCAATGACTACAGTATTTGCTCAAAGAAAGGTTGAAAAAAAATCAGGTTGGTTACGTAAGAAACTGCTTCACAACCATTCGTACAACCTACGATTGTAATTGGCGGACTCCATTAAAGTTGTAAGTCGAGGACTATCTGTAAAGTGTAATAAATCCACCCTGTATCCATGCCGTCCCATGAGCAGATTAATTCTGGGCCTGTAGAGGAAGGAGTGATAGAACTTGGGGGCGGCGTTAAAAGAGGCACCAGCCTAGAATCCTTACGTAGCCGCAAGGGAGCCAAATCCAACCTCCCTTGAATTCTGTTAACCCTTAGCTAACCCCTAGTAGTAGGTGCTAACCCTTAGTTGAGGAGAATCCTGTGCATAGGCCTTTTAGCAACAAATTACTTTAACTGGGTCTTTTGCATTTGACAGGTTTTTTAAACTTAGAATAACTTTACTGTCATATACACTAATTGGCTTCCATCAAAATGAAATCGTGCTGCCTACAGTGCTCAAGGGGTCACCACCTCCAATATACACTACATGATCATGACAAAATCAATCAATCAATGCAAAATTATGCATATATCCACATATATTATATGACATGGAGAAATAGGGTAGCCCAGTCAGAAGCTGCTAGCCAAAACCTTGAAAATTTCTGGATAGGATAAGATAGGATTAGAGTAGAGTAGGATAGGGTAGGATAGGATAGGATAGGATAACAGAGTTGGAAGGGACCTTGGAGGTCTTCTAGTCCAACCCCCTGCCTAGGCAGGAAACCCTACTCCATTTCAGACAAATGGTTGGCCAACATCTTCTTAAAAACTTGCAGTGTTGGAGCAGCCACAACTTCTGGTGGCAAGCAGTTCCACAGATTCATTGCTCTGTCAGGAATTTTCTCCTTAGTTCTTGGTTGCTTCTCTCTCCTTGATTGGTCAAAACTGGCCCAGTTGACATGAAGAAACCTTTTCAACTGGGAAGCGTCTCCCACTACTTCCATATAACGAATTCACTTGCTACAACTCACTCTTGTTTACTCCTGTTGAGGACAATCCTTTGGGCTCTTTCTCCTCGTGAAAAATGCGTTCCAAACTATCAATCTGGAGAAGCGAACTGGCGGCTGTTGTGCTCTCTTGCCACTAAGCATCACTGTCATCCCCCCCCCTCCTCCTGTGTTGCTCTGCAGGTCAGCCCCTCAACGTTGTTTGCAAAGCCTTCTTCGGCTTCAGTGGTGAGTCTGGCCCCATGATCTACTGGACGAGAGGGGAGAAATTCATCGAGGAACTGGAAAACCACGTGAAGGAAGGCGAAATCAGGTACAGAGTGATGTTGCTGGCATCCCCCCCCCCTCCCCACATCGTAATTTAGAAAACTGAGGGTGGGGAGAGAAAAATCTGTTTCATTTCCAAAAGTTAAAGTTAACAGCCCGTTTAATCTGAATTGCAAATTATTTCCGTGTTTGGAAGCTGATTTGCTGGGAGTCTGCTTTGAACCGTTAATCCTGGTGACTTTTGCAAAACAAAAAACAAAGCCGTACAGAGGCAGAACCTATTTGTATTCCCCAATTATATTCATTTAACTAACGGAGGAAAATATTTCCTGGTATTTGCTCTCCAAAGAAGAAAGTTCAGTTTTTAAAACAATCTTTGTTGGTCTCTATATTTTTGGTGAGCTCGATGCAATCTTTTTACTTTAGAGTTTAACTATTTTGGGAGAAATCTAGCCTTCTACGATTGACCAGATTAACAGATTAATCAACAGAGTTGGAAGGGACCTTGGAGGTCATCTAGCCCTGCCTCCTGCCCAAGCAGCAGAGCCTGGAGCCTCACCTTGTGGAAGGTTGTTAGAATCAAATCCCCAGAGAACTGAGTCTTCCTGAAGTTCTGACCCAGCTCCCCAAACACCACAGACCCTCTGAGGTGAACCCAAAGAAAGGATCGCCAGCAGCCCCGGCAAAAGTTTCACTCTCTCTCAGCAGGCTCACAAGTCTGTCCATCCAGAAAATGAATAGTTGTCTGCCACATCTGTCCATCTCCTCCCTCTGCCTTTGATCCCCAGAGCTCGGGTGGGGCTTCTCCAGCAGCAATGGCTCTTCCGTCCCAAGGACCGGCCCATAGATTTCCACTGCTCTCCTCTCCTCTCTGCCTTCTGCGCATCCACGAGTCAGGCACTGGGCCCGGCTCTTCCTCCTCTTCCTCATCAGCCACCTCCAGACCTGGGGGCGGTTGAGGGCTGATGGACGGCCCAGGCTCTGCCTCTGTCTCTCTCTCTCTCTCTCTGCCAGCTCCATTCCAGAGGTGGGTTCCTACTGATTCAGTCCGGTTCAGCCAAGTAGGTAGTAACTCAGCCTGCCATGCCCTGGAACCAGTTCTATTGGTGGTGGCGCCATCTTGATTTTTGGTTCTGTGCAAAAACTTTTGAGCAGCAAACCGGCAATAATGCCGGCAGCAACCCCCCCCCCCCCCCGCTCCATTCCCTCTCCTCCCTCGGAGCCCTCAGGCTGCCTTGATGCTGACCCTGACTCCCACACTGCCCCCCTCCTCCTCCTCCTCCTCCTCCTCCTCCTCTGATTCGGCCACAACAGAACCTCATCTCCCTTTGGCCGGCTGCTGACGAACCCTCCAATGTTTCTCTGTTTTCCTTCAGGCTCCTCAAAGAACACCTTGGAGAAAAAATCGTGGAGTTAACATTAATCTTTGACATTGTGAAGGAAGCAGACCTGGCCAATTACACCTGCCACGTGGAGAACAGGAATGGGAAGAAGCAGGCGAGCATCATTCTGAGAAAACGAGGTATTTTTCTCCCTTTTCCTTTTTTTTTCCATTCCTCTCTCCGCCAGCATAGCTGTGAATTCTGAAGACAGGAAGGCGTCTGTTTTTCCCTCCTGAAAATAAATAAATAAATAAATATATATGATTAGATTAGATTTAGATTAGATTAGATTTATTTATATGCCGCCCTATTCCCGGAGGGACTCAGGGCGGCGAACAACTCAAGGGGGGAAAGGGAGCACAAAAATACAAGACAAGCATTTAAAATAACCAACAGACACACAGATCGAGAGGGGAAGGGAACTCATCAACCCCAGGCCTGCCGACACAGCCAGGTTTTGAGGGCTTTTCGGAAGGCCTGGAGAGAGGTGAGGGTCCGAATCTCCGCAGGGAGTTCATTCCAGAGGGCCGGAGCTGCCACAGAGAAGGCCCTCCCCCGGGTGGTAGCCAGATGGCATTGGCTGGTGGACGGAACCCGGAGGAGGCCGACCCTGTGAGATCTAATGGGTCTGTGGGAGGTAATTGGCAGCAGGCGGTCTCTCAAGTACCCAGTTTTTTTTCAATATATATAATATATATATTATACTCCTTCCGGAATTGAATGGGCTAAGAAATGAAATGCGGTGAAATGGGCAGCTTTATAAATGCATCAATCAATCATCATCATCCTCATTTAATGACTACATAATCCCTCGTGGGGTGGAGTCTGGGCAACTGAATGGAGCTCCGTGTTTACTGGCCGGATGCCCTTCCTGTCGCCAAATCAATCAATCAATCAATCAATCAATCAATCAATCACTAAAATAAGAGAAGAGCCTTCTTCAAGCTACTATTAAACAATGGCTGAGTGCCATATGCAAAACTAAAATCCCTAAAAAGACCCGGAAGGGATCCCACTGCGTCCCAATTCTTCCTTTCTGTTCAACTCGAGGGTTAGGCCTCTTCCTCCAGGCCACAGATATTGTCTTCTTAGCCTCTTCCACGGGCTCTTGTGACTGGGGTTCCCCCCCCCCTTCTTTCCTTTAAACCTGCCTGGTCAATTTATAAAAAATGATTTCCCTGCCACTTCCCATGCTGCCTGAACATGCTTTCTTTGTCGGAGAACACGCTGAGTGCAAAATCAGAGCCTTGTTAGGTGTTTGAGATTTTGCTCAATCCATAGGAGGAAATTGCTTTGACTGTCGGTAGGCAAGAAGCCCAGGGGGAGCGCTTGGAATTAACAACCTGTTCGCATGCAAACACATGCCTGGGATCGAGCCCAGGAGTTGCATGGAAAGCAATTTATGGAGGGAAAATTTACAACGGAGATGGTATGGCAGGATCCAAAGGGATCTTTAACTCCTTCCCTCATCAAATCTTCTCCGAGCTGGTTCCAACTCAGCTGTGATGTATGCCAGGCCTCTTAAGCATGCTGTTGTGGCCCACCAGCGATCAGTGCAGTTGGCAGCAGATTCGGACAGTGAGGAGGTTGGGGAAGAACCTGGGCCAGTCCTGGAGTCTGGGGAAGGCTCTGATGATGAGGGCTCTGTGTCGGAGGCAGAGAGGGGGCCAGGGCTGTCTGACAGTTATCAGCTGCCTTCAGAGTCAGACATCAGTGAGGCAGAAGAACAGCTGGAGCCTGTTCCCAGTGGGCGCATGGGCAGAGCTTCCAGGAAAAGGCAACAGCTAAAGAACAGGGGTCGACTTGGGAGTAAGGCCACAGGTGGACGGGGAATGGCCCCTCCCAGAGGAACTAAAAGAGGAGCGAAAGGGGAGTTTGCAGGAGGCAATTAATTGGTTCATGATTCTCCGAGACCCCTTGCCAAGTTCTGCATATATCGGCCTGGCAGCTCTCCAAGCCGGATAAGGTCTGTGACCGTAAATCCCGTGCATCAGCAACGCCTGGAGCAACTCACCCCTGGGTGCAGTGACATGAGGGATCCTTTAATATTTACGGTGGAGAATTGGGGTTTGTTTCCTGAAGCTGGATGGGTGGGGGGAGGGGGGCACTACCTCACCAATCCTAAACATTGGAGCTTCAACACAGCGTCTGTTTTGTACTCTAGAATATTGAAGTACTGGTGGATAAAAAAATCTTGGTGGCCGACTCAGGCTGTAGAAGTGGGAACATCCCCCAGTTCCTAGGCTGCGATTGGAGAAAACCAATGGGCTGGGCAAAAAGACGCACATTCTGAATCAGTGGTCAGCTTGTCACAGAGGACGGCTGATGTGCCTCCAAAGAGCGGGAGGTTAAAGTCACATCTGCCGGGAGCTCCCTAGCTCAACCGTGGCTTGTCTGACCTCGTCATCCGGGGATCCCAAGAAGCTTTAGATCAGAAAATAGGCACCAGGCTGAATCTCCATGTTCTTCCAAACTCCCGCTTGATTGGTCTGAAGGTGCACCTTATTCCGTGACATTTCACTGACATGTCAGTGAATTCCAACCATAAATTGCAGGGCCCAAAAAGCTTTCAGGGGGAAAAGTTAACCGTGAACGTTAAGAGTGAGTAAAAGCAGTGTGTAAAGTTTAGAGCGATGTTGAATGACATATAAACTCACTCACGGGCCCATCCAAGTTGGAGAAGCATTATGTTTCCCCTTTTGATTCCTGATAGTGTCTGAGTTTTATGCCTTTCGCATTGCTTATTTATCATGGCAATAAATACCGGTGCCGAGACAGAGCGTAAATTAGTTTATCTTTTCAATGTCTCATAGCATTCCTCTGGTTTCTTTAACGGGTGGGTGAACTAGGAAGCAAGACTAAGAATGCCCCCGGTTGTGAGGAATGGCCCCCGTGAAAGGATGACAGGCAGATTCATGAAGTATTCCATATTTTTTTTCTGGACCTGGTGGCTGAGTGGCTAAGACACTGAGTTTGTCGATCAGAAAGGTCGGCAGTTCAGCAGTTCGAATCCCTAGTGCTGCATAATGGAGTGAGCGCCTGTTCCTTGTCCCAGCTTCTGCCAACCTAGCAGTTCGAAAGCACGTAAAAAAAAAAAAGCAAGTAGAAAAACAGGAGCCACCTTTGGTGGGAAGGGAACAGCGTTCCATGCGCCTTTGGCATTGAGTCATGCCGGCCACATGACCACGGAGACGTCTTTGGACAGCGCTGGCTCTTCGGCTTTGAAACGGAGATAAGCCCCGCCCACTAAAATCAAAATGACTGGCACATATGTGTGAGGGGAACCTTTACCTTTATGAGGCAGGGTCTCAAGCGATATGCCGGTCTCTCAATGGGTGTCTCCCATGGCATTGAGCGATGGTTGTCATGAATCATATTGACTTTCCACAGTTGGGTGCTGGAAGCAAGAAGTGAGTTAAACTGGGGGGACAGGGTTGAGAACATTTTCACAATCCCCCCTTTCTGGCCCACTGTTTTGGAAAGCATTTCCATGAACACCATTCCCTTCGGTGCTACTCTGCTACTAATCGTTTTGGAAAGGGCTTTTGACTCCAAAGAATGTGAAAATAATTTGGGTGGGTGGCGAGTGAGTCTCCAAAAGACCTGAAGAAGATTTTTGGATGAGATGCAAAGGGAATAAACCAAGAAAGTCCAGTCGCCATTTGGAAAAAGGAAAGAAAAAAGCACCATTGGACCAACCACAACATGGATGATTGAGAATCTCTGTAGACCTACTTTTGAGTCAAGTTTGGCAAAATTGTGGATATATGCATGGAGTTCACGTTGGAACAGTCGACTATTGTCTTCTTCTAATATTTTCTTTTCATTTCCTGAGCTTGGAATTCCTTGGTAGCCCCATCCACATCTCAGCTATGCCTGATCTTAAGTTCTAAGCCCAGAAAAGATCGGCTAAGTCTGGAGTGTCCAACTCAAGGCCCGGGGGGAGGGGGGGGATCCGGCCCACAGGCTGCTTCGATCTGGCCTGCGGGGCTGTCCTGGAAACAGCCAAGGACCAGCCCACGGGGCTTCTGCCCAGGAGGGCTGCGGGCGGCTCTCCTGAGCTCCGTTTTCACTGGCGGAGGGTTGCAGGAGGCCATCGCAGCATAAAACGGAGCTCTGGAGCCCATTTTCGCTGGCAGAGCGCTCGAGAAACCACAGGTGCCCCCAACACGAGTGACGTCGAGCTGGCCACCCCCACCCTGGTCAAATACAGCCCTGATGCAGCCCTCAACGAAACTGAGTTTGACACCCCTGGGCTAAGCCGTTCCGTTTCCTAACTTATTCGTGTCTTATTCTAGATCTGATCTCCAGAATTGAACTTGCTGGAGGTTTGGGAGCAATATTTCTCTTACTGGTGATCCTCGTCACCATCTATAAGTGCTACAACATAGAGCTGATGCTGTGCTACAGGCAGATGTTTGGAGGCGATGAAGCCACGGATGGTGAGTAGACCTCTGAAGAGCTTATCCAACGCCCCTGATGTGGATCAGCCACTGAAAGTGTCATCTGAAATAAGAGAAGCTCCGTCAACGGAGGGAGCTGGAGAGAAGGACTCTCTTCGCTCTTCAGATCTTGCTGAGATGCAATGCCAGCCCTTCCCAGTTGGCTTTAGCGGTTAAGGCACCAGGCTAGAAAGCAAGAAACTGTGTTCAAGTCCCACCTTAGCCACGACTTTGGATCACCAGGAGATGGTGAGTTCTAGTCTCGCCTTAAGCATGATAGCGAGCTGGGTGACTCTGGGCCAATCACCAGGAGGTGGCGAGTTCTACTCCCACCTTAGGCGTGAAAGCCAACTGGGTGACTAACAGTCCTTCTCTTTTAGTTCTACCCAGGAGAAAAGAAATGTTGCACTTTCCCCAAATCTGATCATTCACAGCCAGATGCCCTCCATGCAAATTAAGGGGATTGCCATAATTTGAAGAACAGGGAAGAACAAGCCAGATTCCAATTGGCTACTTAGTCTTTCTGAAGTCCTTGGTGCCCTCTGAGCTTGGCTGTTTTGTGGCAGATATTTCGTTGCCCATCCAGGTAACATCAGTGCTGGTGACCGAGGGGTTTGCTCCCTCTTTAAGATCAAAACATATCATCTCTAGCAACCAACATCCAGAGAAGCAGGGATTAACACCAGACCAACTATCAAGCAGAGAACAATACCCTAATCGGAGAATTAGCAAGAAGAAAATCACCCCCCACACACACACACAATTGTTGCTTTGGCCAGCTACCGTACAGGGATACCCCCTTCATACCCCCCTTCTACACTGATAATGTTACCTAGTTGGATAATGAAAAGTCTACAGAGGGGGGGGGGGAGGGACCAAGGACAGAGAGCACCAAAGACCTCACAATTCAACTCTGAGCTCCAACCCTTCTCTGCTATTTAACAGTTCCTGAGTCAGAAACCAGTGATTGTTTGAATTGATTTTCAGCAGTTTCTTAAGCACCCACAACTCCAGTTATTTGCAGAGAATTGAGGCTTTATAAGCGGGCGGTTCTTTTGACTTCCCTGCATTAGCGGTTTGATCTTCGTTCTCTCGAAGTCGCAGGAGATTAAATCATTCTAAGGATCTTCAGTCACAACCTCTCCCTTCCGCAACAGACGTGCAGTTCTAGGAGGGGATATAAAATTTGATGTCTCTGCATTGTCAAAATGGGCTGTGATAAATGTACCTGAAAGGTTCACGCCAAGCACTCAGATTGAATAGATCAGCTTATCTCTGCCATTAACGTGAACGATGGTTTCAGGGATATTGTTTTGCTGCCTTCCGTTGGCTGCTTCCTTCATTTGAGATGAAAACCCAGAAGTGTCAGGGCCACTCGAGCCTTGGTTGACTTTGGAGGGAGAGAGTTGTGTTAGCCTATAGTGGCAAAACGTCGGGAGGGATCCGGTAGCAGGTTTTCCGACAGGTGTAGCTCATTTCCTCAGGTGTGTCTTCAGAAATGCTCCTGCAGCTCCTGGAAGCTGATGCTCATTAGTGGAACCTGTGCTATCGGCATCCTGGTGCTATCGCTTCCCTCCTGCGTTGCCTCCTTGGGTGACGGAATGGGCACCCGGAGGAAGAGTGGGGGAGAATCCTAGCCTGACCATCATGGTTCCCCACAGAGGAGGCAGAACATTCCAGAGGGGTCCCAAAACAAGGGACTGGGTGTGGGAGGTAAGAGGAGGTTCAGAGTAGCTAGACTCAGGGTTTATCCATTAAGTTAGAAGGTTGCAACTTTAGACTGGCAAGATTATGTCCATTCGGTATCACTAAATAAGGAGCTGGAGTCAAGTGGGTGTCCCTGAGCTGTTCTTTGGCCTTGAGGATCCTGGCATCTTGAACCGTGGCTGAATTATAAACCTAGACTACTCCGTATCCCTACTTCTGCCTCCAAGATGCTTCTGTATAACTCAGTGTTTAAGAAACTTTGACCCAGAACTACCTATGACAGTTGTTGGGCGGGGAAGGCATTCGGACATGCGCAAATCGCTTTAACCGTGGGGAGAACTTCTCTTCCTTCTCCTCCCAAGACCTGTGGTTTTATTTGCAGACAACAAAGAATACGACGCCTACCTGTCGTACACAAAAGTCGATCCCGACGCATTGGACAGGGACAACCGGGAGGAAGAGCAGTTTGTCCTTGAAATCTTGCCAGATGTGCTGGAAAAGCAATATGGATATAAGCTCTTCATACCAGACCGGGACCTGATCCCAACCGGGAGTAAGTACTGATCCACTGAAGGTTTGAGGCCACTTCTTAAATGTCTCTCTCCCCCACCCCCACCCCTGCAGTTTATGGCAAGACGCTTCCATCATCCTGGAAAAGGTAGCGACTGGGTCCTCACAGTGGTGGGATTCAGCTGGTTCGGGCTGGTTTGGGCAAACTGGCTATTACATTTCTGGCTGGCTCCGCCCCTTCCTGCCCCCGTCCCTTCAAAGAGTCCCCCCCCCCCCCCGCGCCCCGTTTTTGCTCCCAGGAGGCTGCAGGGAGGCCAACTAGGCCCAAAATGCGGGGAGGGGAGTTCCTCCCCCCCCCCCTGCGGCCCATTTTTGCTCCCAGTGGGGTGCAGGAGGCCGAGTGCTGCCTGTCGCACACCCCTGGCCACGCCCACCATGGCCACGCCCACCCAGCCAGTCATTAGGGCAGAGACTGGTTGTTAAATTATTTGAATCCCACCTCTGGGTTCACACACAGCATCCCGAACTTTAGTTTGTCCAGGGGTTTAGGTGGAACTCGGCCACCATAGGAGGCCAGTCATAATTTGCGTCTCCTTTGGCTGCTGGGCCAGTCACCGCCAGTAGTGGAATCCAGCCCCTAGAGCGCATTTACAACCCCTAGTAGGGCAGAAGATGAAGCCCAACCCAACGAGTCACATTCTGGATTGGCCCAATGTGCGAAACGCCCCGTTCGATGGCAGAGACGCAGGGCCAGCGGTGTCCGTTAATCCTTTCCCTCGACATAGTTCCACCGAATCGTCCTGAAGGAACCCAGATGAAAGCGAAGGATCAGGTACATCACTGCACGCCACCTACAGATGTTAGGAGCCGTCTCTGTGTGAGGGGGGTTCACAGATTTAATTCCGTGCACAGCTGGTGTTGCTCCGAACTTGCTTTTGAAAGGAGGGAGCAGAATCAAAGACTTTGAAAGTCAATGCAGGAAGGGAACAAACGCTTTCGATGAATCAGCTTCCTCACAGGTGCTTCCAAAGGCTGCATTTTCTTTCTCCGTCCATCCGTCACGCAGACGCGCCAACAAAAATCTCCACCATTGTAATTTCGGAGAGTCATTAAGCATCATCAAAAATAATGTGCAATGCTACCTGACACGCTGGCTTTAAAAAAAAAAACTGTATCTATATCTCTCTATCTCGCAGCTCAGCATAATGCTCCTCCTTTCTTTCTTCCTTCCTTTCCTGCCTTGCAAAACCCAGATGATTCATATAGTTTTGAGCAGATTTGATGCTTTCGTGCAGAAGATTAAGGAATGCTTAATCACCCGCTGATGATGATGGTGCAGAATATAAATGGGAACGAAGGACTGGTTCCATTCCAAGCCGGCTTGGGCTCTGCAACTCGCAGAAGCTTCTGGATCTGGCAGGGAAAGCCAACTTGGGATGCTTCTGAAATGCTCGTTCTGGTTGTTCACATTAAACGCATCTTTGATTGGCTTTAACCCGGAGCAATTAAGACGAGAGCGTATTCTCAGAGGAAGCACGTCTCTTAAAGCCAGAGAACGAGAACAATTCATAGAATAGAATAGAGCTACTGTGGGGAGGGGAGGGAGGGAGGGAGGGAGGGAGGGAGGGAGGGAGGGAGGGAGGGAGAGAGAGAGAGAGAGAGAGAGAGAGAGAGAGAGAGAGAGAGAGAGTCAACCTTGAACCTGGTGAGATTCGAACTGCCAAATTGCAGGCAGCCGTCAGTCAGCAGAAGTCGCCTGCCGTACTGCACTCTAACCACTGGGCCACCACAGCCCGTTTATTGGCAGGGTGCTGTTTTGGGCTCTCAGACTGAAGGCAAAAATTTTTGCAAGGTCAAAGGAGAGACCGTAGAATCTGTTAATGCTTAAAATAGCCTGGAAATTAGGTTTCTCGGAACCAGCCGACACTGTTAGGAGAACAAGTGAAGAATCAGGGAAGGCCGTGGTTCACATTGAGGCTAAATGATGGTTTATCCAGAACTGCTTGTTGAATCAACTGCACTGCTTGGAGTTAGTGCATTGCACCCATCCCCAAAACATGTTTACAAATGTTGGTGTCTGATTCACCCCGTCTGCTAAACCCCTTTATGACGTTACAAACACAGCCAAACCTTTCCTGAGCAAAATCTTGTCTCAAGTGAGAGGCCTGGACCAGGCCTGGTCTCGAGGAGATGCAATGGCCAGCGAGACAGGACCAGCCACTCACGTTATCTGGCGGGATAGTTCGTTGCCCGGAGCACATGGGAACAGAAACCATGATCAACTCAGTGCATGACAGCAACCAGACTTATGCATAGTGTCAAACTGGTTAGGGTAGATTGTGGTTGCGAGGGAAGGAAATGCAAACTGTTTTGATTTATAGGCGACCCCAGAATGGCAGACGACTCAATTCTCTCAGCAGAAGTTGGACATTCCCTCCGCGGGGATCTTTGGGCTCCTGTGCGGACCTGGAGATCCACCCCAGTGACCTCAATGGCCCTTTCCCACCTCACAAGTCTGCGGGGCCCCTGTCAACCTTCTGTGGGCCTCAAGGACAAGACGGTGCTACCTGTACGATTCCCATATTTTGCACGCCAATTCCCATGATCCCCTGCTGAGGAAGACGCTGGTTGGGGCTGATGGGAGTTGCGGTCAACAACGTCCAGAGGAGACCATTTTAGAGAGTTGTCTGGGGGGGGGGGGAGGGTTTCAGAAACTGCAGCAATGGGTTCTCTGACCAGAAGGCCGCAAAAACCAGACAACCCCCCCCCCCAGGACGCTGCCACCGTCGTAAATAGAAGCGGCAGTGGCCCAGCGTTCTGCATGCTGGTCAGGTGACCCTGGGGAGGCAGCAACAGTCGTTAAGTGTCAACAATAGCCATGAGATGCTGTTGTAACTTTGAAGAGTCACGCAACGGCCTGTTGTGAATGGGGATGGAAGTCTGCAATCCAATATGCACTCGTGTAGGAATTTGGCTCAATCCACGGGGAGACAAGCTTCCTTGGACACTTTCTGACCCCACTGCTAGGGATTTATACATCCACAAAGCCACAGCACACACATTTGTCCGGGTTCACAACGTCCCGTCTTTGTGATGTATTCCAGTTTTCCACCTCCTTACTCAGCTTTTGCTCTCCCCTGCTCTCTTGGGAGACAGGTATGGAGGAATCAGCACTTATATCGGTATAAAACCCTAAGTGCTGATTCCCCCGTACCTGTCTCCCAAGAGAGCTTTACAACCCTCTCTAAGCGGTTCACAGCCTCTTGCCCCTCCAACAATCTGGGTCCTCATTTTACCAATCTTGCAAGGACGGAAGACTGAGTCAACCCTGAGCTGGTCAGGATTGAACTGCTGTCAGTCGGCAGAGTCCAGCCTGCACCAGCTCCGTTGCTCTCTCGCGGGACGGAGCAGGCTTCGTAAGGGAGGCAAACGTCCGCGTTGGATCTCTGGGGAGGAGCTGCCTGGCAATCCTTGTCATCAGGAAGAGCAGATCAGTTCAGATCATTTTGCTGTTTCTGCCCATTTCATTCAAACTGGAAGGCGAAGGAGACAGAAGGAGGCGTTCGCACGTACTGTGCCAAATGGGAACGTGGCTTGCATGACGAGCCCCGATCGGCTCCAGATTCAGTAGAAAGGGCCTGACCTTGATGAGACCTTCCTCTCCTCTCCTCTCCCCTTCCCGTCACTCACATTTGATCTACATTTGACTCTAGGGAGAAAGAAAGACGCCTGCACCCCAGTTAGGAGTCTTCTCCATCTGTAACCTCCAAAACAGCATTGTGTGTCTTCTCTGTGTGTCTCTGTGTGTGTCTTTGTGTCTTTGTGTATTTATCAACGTTGAAAGTTCTGGTCCATGATTTCCTTTTTTGTTTCGTTTCTTTTTTTGGCCAACCCCACCCAACCCAACCCAGATGTTCACGGGATGAGTTCCATCTGGAACAACCCCTACAATGTGCTCTTTCTTCTGCAGGCTCTTCTTCCAACTGGTGCCCCTATCTCCCAATGGAAGGAGAGTTGAAAGAAGTAAGTAGAGTAGGACCTTGGCTAGGTTGTCCCACCGGGAGATCTCAAAGCGCTCAGCTGTCCAGCAAAATCTGTGCCTCCGAATCTTGTCTATAAATGACTGGAAGGGATGTGCGTTCCTGGGATCAAAAGACAATCCAACCCAAACTCAGCTATCCATACCAGAAATCAAGATGCGTCTGCCATCTCCATGACGTGTGTGGGGGAGAAATGGTCATTTGGCAATATGTAAATCCCTCAACTAGGCTTTCCCCAAGTTGGTGGACCTCCAGAATACATTGGACTGCAAATATCCAGCAGCTTCCATCTGACCATGTTCACACAATGCGCTGAGCCAAAATTCACCGTGACGACTGTGAACGGCACGTGAGGTGGTGTCAAGGTCTTCTAGAGAGGGGGAGAAGACGTTAGTTTCAGTAGGAGGGCTGTTTGGAAGGGTGGAATGTCATCAAGGGTTGGTACAGATGCTCAGACCTGATGCAGAAACATCTTAGAGTCCTACCAGGTCAAGAAAGTCCAATCTGCTGTCCATGCAGAAGACTTTGTGATTATGGAAAGGCCATGAGGGATACCGAGCATTTCTCCAACTCTTAGGAGCTCATGTCAGGAAAAAGCTTTCTCCAAAGTTCTCCACTTCTAGGCTTGTTGGCTCTTGGAATTAGACTTGACCCTCTGAGCTCAGTGTCCAAGCCAGGGGTGGGATCCTACTGGTTTAACAACCGGTTCGCGTGCCAGACACACGCTGCACACACATGCACAGTTTAGAGAAGACTCTAGACTTCCGGGTTGCTGCTTGTGAAGGGAGGCAGCCCACTCTGCCATGCCACTCGGCAGAGAAGATAAAGGGAGGTAAGGAGCAAGTAAGGGGCAGCTCCACTTGCTAGTGGGAGCGAACCAGTTCACCCGAACCGATCCAAACCGGTAGAATCCCACCCCTGGTTCAAGCCCAGTGAAAACAGGAGACCTGGAGTTACCTTGGCCATTTAAACCGTTGGTGGCCCTGGTCAAGAAGGATCAATCTGTTCCCTTCTCTGCCCCCCATTTTGATTGCAAAACTTTGTCTTTCTTTTTCTCTCTCTCCCGCGAGTATTTCTCTATTTTACTCTCCGTCTTATGATTTGCAGCCTATCTAGAAGACCTTGCCCGATGTGTAGAGCAAAGCCGCCGTCTCCTGATCGTCCTCACCCCGGATTACGTACTCCGACGCGGGTGGAGCATTTTCGAGATGGAGAACCGGCTCCACAACCTGCTCCTCAGCGGCGAGATCAAAGTCATTTTCATCGAGTGCCCCCACCTGAAAGGGAAAGTCAACTACCAAGAAGTGGAAGCCTTGAAGCACAGCATCAAACTCTTCTCGGTCGTCCCGTGGAAAGGACCCCCAAGCAACAAGCTGCGTTCTAAATTTTGGAAACGTTTGCTCTACGAGATGCCAGCCAAGAAGAAAGAGGTGATCTCGCGGCGCCAAGTCCTGGATTCCGCCGAGCAGGGCCTCTTCGGGGACCTGCAAACAGTCCCTTCCATCGCGGTGACGGATACTTCGGCCACTTTGGTGTCCTCTCAGGCGGACTTGGGCAATTACCAGCCCGCCAGCGCGGCCCAGATGAGACACTACTGCAGAGGTTACGAGTACAACGTGCAGTGCGCCACCCTCCCGCTCTCTGCCCTGAGCAGTAACCACCACACGTACTGCAATATACCCCTGACGCTCCTCAACGGGCAGCTGAGCAGCAGCGTGAAGGATGTGCAGGACTTCCACAGAAACCCCCCTTTGCTCCCCTTGTCCAGCAGAGAACTGAGCTTCACCAGCGACATATGGTAGCAAAGATCCAGACTTCTTTTAGACCGGCTTCGCAATGAGCCAGAATTCCTTAAAATGGAAAACGGAGAGAAAAATTACCTTCAAAAACCGACGTCATCAGGTGCCAAACTCTTTTTGCCAAGTCACAAAGTAACTCGCTTTTATACTTGAACCTCTCTTTGTTTACATTTACAGAATTGTTAACAAGGGGGACGGGGGGGGGGAAGCTACTTTTTTAGCCAAGTTCTGAGTTTCCTGCCTTTTAAATGTACAGAAAGATTTGTGCTTTATGAGAGAGAGAGAGAGAGAGAGAGAGAGAGAGAGAGAGAGAGAGAGAGAGAGAGAGAGAGAGAGAGAGAGAGAGAGAGAGAGAGGGAGAGAATGAGAAAGAGGGGATATGGGATCGAATAGTATTTTGAAGTAAGTTGACAATGAGTTGACTTCAGAGGCTACATACAATAGAGTAAGACTCCATATTTATATATATATACATATCTATCTATCTCTATATATATATTAGTACTTCAGAAGTTTAAATGGTTTTTTTTTTAAATAGAAAGAACTTAGGAAGCATACCCGTCATACGTGTGAAACACAAGTAGTAACAAAAAAAAAATGTAAGTCTCGCATTTCGAATTGTGCTAAAGGACCCTTCCCATCCAGGTTGCCCTGCAGATCTGTCCAACAGGATTAAGAAGCACCGTGTTGTTATGGCCGATGGACCACGCAAAGCAAGATGCTGACCTCTGGTTCTGGCTCTGCAATCCCCACGCCTGGAAAAGATTACCGTCCGCTCAACAATTCTTTGTCGTTTTGTTCTCCGACTAATTCTTCATCGTTTGTGACGGTCGCCATTGTGTTTCTCCAATTCTTTAGGAAGTTGACTGCCCTTTAATTTTCTGTAAATTCTTGGGAAAACATGCATTCATTCTGGTTTTCCGGGTGTCTTAGGAACTTCCTATTGCATTTGACGTGCTGAGGATTGCAACCTGTTGCTAAAACAGTTTGCAGATTTGAACGTTTTCTAACCTTCTCAGCTCGCATACTAAACGGTCATATAAGTATCTGCACAGGGTTGTTATTATGTTGGGTTTCTTTTTTCTTTCCAGGTAAAAAAGTATAACGGTTTAATGGCGTTTGATAGAAAAAATGCCAGCCCAGAAAAGAGAGCAAGGAACAAAACAAAACACACACACATACACACACAAACACACAAAAAGCACAGCAATACTCACCAACAAAAGTGTTGAATTGCTTTGGTTGCCAGTCATAATAACATTTGCATCGATAATCATCGAAAAACGGCAGTAAGCATTTACTCTAATAAAAGGTTACTCAAGAGTGTGTCCCGGTTTCCGTCAGTTCTTACTTTCCTGGCAAAATCAAAATTGCTCTTCAATTTATCATTCCAAGCCGTCATGCAAACTTTTATTGTCTCAGGACGTGGAAAAACCGCCTGTTTGCTCGACATCTGTGTTACTTCTGTCGTGTGTTTTTTTCTTCTGACGTGGTGGCTCAGTGGCTAAGACGCCAACCTTGTCGATCAGAAAGTTTGGCAGTTTGAATCCCTAGGGCCGCGTAACGGAAGGAGGTCCCGTTACTTGTCCCAGCTTCCCTAGCAGTTCAAAAGCAGGTAAAAAATGCAAGTAGAAAAATAGGGACCAGCTTTGGTGGGAAGGGAACAGCGTTCCGTGCGCCTTCGGCATTGAGTCATGCCGGCCACGTGACCACGGAGATGTCTTTGGACAGTCGTTAAGTGAATTGTTGCATTTGTTAAGTTAGTCTAGGTAGTCCTCGACTTACAGCAATTCATTAAGCGACCGTTTGGAGTCCCAATGGAATTGGGAAGAGGGACGGATGACCGTTTTCCACACTTACGGCCGTCGCAGCATCCCCACGGATTCAAGGTCAAAATTCAGACGTTTCATACTTAGGACGGTTGCTCTGTCCCAGGGTCACGTGATCCCTTTTTGGGACCTTCTGACAAGCAAAGCCAACGGAAAGCCGGATTTACTTAACGACCACACGGTTCACCCGACTGGCATGGTTCGCTTACGTAACAGTTGTGGCAAAAAAGAGGGTGATGACATTGGGCATAACTCACTTAGCAACCACCTTTCTTAGGCACAGAAATTCTGCTCCCAATCGCGGCCGTACGTCCCAGACAACCTGTGTACACTTATTTGAATGTCTTCTTTTAAAGAGAGGAAGAAATGCAGTAGGATTGAATGCAGCAAATTGCTTGATTTTTTTTTTTTAATACATGAAAACCGTATTCAGTTGCCTTTGCTTGTCTGGTTGGTTAGGAAGTTACTTTTTCAACATCTCATTTTGGATATCCTGTGTATTCTTACAGCCAGGATCTGTCAGAGGAAATGCACAATCACACACACACACAGAAAGAGAGAGAGAGACAGAGACAGAGAGAAAGAGACTAAAAGAAGTTAGCTTGGAGGGTTCTTACTAAACAGAGCTAAGCTCATGGCAAATTAACATTTTGAGAGTGCAGAGAAGAGCAACAAAGGCGATTAGGAGGCTAAAAGATATGAAGAACTAGTTGCAGGAATTGCGTATGTCTAGTTTAATGAAAAGAAGGACTAGGGGTGACAAGATAGCAGCCTTCCAATATCTCAGGGGTTGCCATGAAGAAGAGGGAGTCAAGCTATTCTCCAAGGCACCTGAGGGCAGGACAAGAAGCAATGGGTGGAAACTAATCAAGGAGAGAAGCAACTTAGAACTAAGGAGAAACTTCCTGACAGTCAGGACACTTAATCAGTGGAACAACTGGCCTACAGAGGTTGTGAATGCTCCAACACTGGAAGAGCTTAAGAAGAGATTCGACCACCATTTGTCTTAAATGATCTAATTTTTCCTACCTGAGCATAAGACCTCCAAGGTCCCTTCCAGCTCTATGATTCTGTTGTTCAGTTGAGATGATCCACCATGGGGCTCTCCTTGGCTGTCTATTCTTGATCTTTAGCTCTTCATTCTGCTGGAATTCTTGACTCAATACGGAGTCGTTATTTTCCTACAATCAGTCCGGAGTTCAGCCCCTCCTGAATTCCGTTCACTCTTATCCAGGGGTGGGATTCAGCTGGTTCGAACCGGTCCAGGCGAACCGGGTGCTAAGTTTACATCTGGTTTGCTGAACTGGCCCCGCCCACCCTGCCCCTCCCAGGAGTCTCCGTGCGGCCCGTTTGGGAGGCCAGGTAAGCGCAGGGCCCGCGTGGAACCTCTGGGAGGGTGAAAAACAGGCCTCCTGGAAGTTCTGGAGAACGTCCGGAGCCCAGCGGAGCCGTTTTTGCCCTCCCGGAGGCTGGAAAGAAGCCTCCGGAGCCTTCCCCCGCCATGGTGCAGGAGGCTGGGTAGGCCACACCCACCATGGCCACGCCCACCCAGCAACCGGGCACAGAACGGGTTGCTGCATTTTTTCAATCCCACCCCTGGCTCTTCTCTAAGGCCGATTTAATGCGGACTGTCAGTTGAACTAGATTTTTCAAGTCTATAGACTTGAACAATAAATCATCTTACGTGGAACTTAATTAGCACCCTGATTCTTCACGCCTGACACCTTTATAGGTATCGACACCCCCAGCATCTGAAGATTCTTTTCCCCCAAACCAGACTTCCTTAGTTCCATTAATCCTACTCACATCGTTATAATAATATTATACATAATATACTCACCTTCCAACTTTTGGTCCTTTCCCTTACATGCTGATTTTAGAATATTATATAGAAATATGCATAGTAATATTTTCCCCCTTTCTAATTTCTACCTCTATTCTGAATTTTAATAACGCAAATCTTACATTGGTAGGAATTCCATTTCTAACCATCATCGTTTTGCCCCTTTTGATCTTTGGATTCTTGTTGATTTTTGGAAGGTTGTCTATAGGCCTCCCTTGGGATTTTGTATGAATTGCCTTCATCAAACTCATCATTCCGGCAACCTTCTAAATATTACCATTAAAATGGTTGGCATTGGGGTATTTGCTCCCCCAGGCCTATCACCAGGGTTCCTAATCGGAGCATCTATGATGAATTTTAACTTGAGAGCATCAGTGGGCAGGAGTTTTACCTGCTGGCAGCCACCTCTGCGGTAGATTGAGGTAGATTGGGGGCCACAGAGGCAAATTAATATGCACAATTTTGTATAGGTGGTTCAGTGGCTAAGATGCTGAGCTGGTAGATCAAAAAGGTCAGCAGTTTGGCGGTTCGAATCCCTAGCACTGTGTAACTGAGTGAGCTCCCGTGACTTGTCCCAGCTTCTGCCAAGCTAGCAGTTTGAAAGCAGGTAAAAATGCAAATAGAAAAACAGGAACCACCTTTGGTGGGAAGGGAACAGCATCCTGTGCGCCTTCAGCGTTTAGTCACGCTGGCCACAGAGACGTCTTCGGATAGCGCTGGCTCTTTGGCTTTGAAACGGAGATGAGCACCGCCCCCTAGAGTCAGGAACGACTAGCACATAGGTGCTAGAGGAACTTTAGGGGTTTTTTCACACACAAGCATTTTTCTCCCCAGAAAAATCCCCCCATTGTACGACTTGGGAAAATAAAATGGTGTGGGCACAGCATTTCTTTTTGACTGGGAAGCACTATGGTATGTTACATTTATTTAATTAATATATTTATAGGCAGCCTTTCTACGCTTGGAGAATGTCTAAGGAAGAGGCGCATTAACTTAGTTGCAACCAATAATTAATGAGTCTTAAATTGGCTTGCCAGGTTATTTGTCTCGTTGGTTTCTCCAGCATTTCTCATGAGTAATATAGTCTTAAAGGCTGGCTCTCTTTTTTTTTAAAGTAATTTTACAATATAGCATTTTAAAAACGCCGAGCCGGAGAACAATAAAGTCTCAAGCAATTTAAACAGATGGCAAGTTAAATTAAAATTGCTTTCCGCACTTAATGCTACATCTCCCACAAAGGGGAGGGGGGAAATAAGAAAGAAACAACTCTGTTCTTTATTACCTTGAAAAGGAATACCACATTTTATTCCAAAATAAGGAACAGTTCCTTAAACCATCCCACCCAACCCATCCCACGCAGGGAACTTTGGGCCCCAGTTTTCTCGTGAAGAGTGAAGGAAGAGGGGAAGCACACAGACACACGGCTCTCTTTTGGATGCCCCCCAAAACAATATTTATGCTAAAGGTGTACATACCTCATAAATAGTTCTGGAGAGATGCTTTGGACCTCACCTGTCTGTACCACCTTCCTCCCCTCTCTCCTGTCTATTCTTTTCCTTCTCCCCTTCTTCCTTTTCTATCCTTCTTCTTCCCCTCCTTCCTCCCTCTCCTTCCTTCCATCTGTCTTTCTTCCTCCCTCTCATCCCTCCCTCCCTCCGCCTCTCCCTCCATCTATCTTCTTCCCTCCCTCCCTCCATATTCCTCCATCCATCCCTTCCTCTCTCCATCTCATCTGTCTTCCTCCCTCCCACACTCCTGCCTTCCCACTCATCCCTCCCTCCATCTATCTTCTTGCCTCCCTCCCTCCCTCCGTCTTCCTCCCTCCCACCCTCCCACCTTCCCTCTCATCTCTTCCTCCCTCCCTCCATCTAACTCCCTCCCTCCCCATCTCCCTCCCTCTACAGTGTTCCTCCCTCCCTCCCTTTCCCGTCTTCCTCCCTCCCTCCCTCCCTCCTGAATAAAGACCACCGCTGCATTAAATTCCGATGAGCCAGTTCTTTTGTGTGGCAACACCTTTAGCAGAACTCTGTGGGGAAAGAGGGGTTGCTTGAAGAAGAGGAAGAGGCGCCCCCACTTCCCCTCGGCTTTCTCAACAACGGGCAGCTGCTCCCTTGTAAACAGCAGCCGACCCACCCCCATCATTTTCCAGAAGCCAAGAAAGAAAACGATACTTCCTGCATGACCTGTGAAGAGCCAGTCTGGGTCTGAGAGGCCCAGGACCCCCCGGGAGGGTCCCACCACTTCCATCCATTTCCTTGCACGCTTCCTCTGGGTCCCCGTTTTCCTGACCAGGAAATGAGCAGCTTCGTTTGAAATCAAGGTGTTTCTGATTTTCTTAGTTAGGGTTTTTTAGGGCAAACTGGAGATTTCTCAGGAAAAACACTTTGGATGTTCGTGATGTCCCCCCCCCACCCCCCCCCCAAGCTCAGCTTCTTTTTCTCTGCAATCGGGGCCCATGGGTGAGTTCAGATGGTCCCCAGAAGTGAAATCAGATCGGATGGGTTCAGCTTAAAGGCTGGGAAGAAGAGCTGAGAGTCAAAACCAACCTTCCTGTGGCCGAGGACCACGAACGAAGCCGGGGTGGAGTCATCAAAAGTTTGACCCTTTTGCCTTTCTAGAAAACATCTCATGAGGCTTCCCGTCCGGTGGTGGTGTTGGTGGTGGTGGTGTGTGCTGACTCAAAACCACCACAGCCCTCGTTTCCAACACTTGTGGGTCACGAGAGACGTCTGGCGAGGTGGAAAAATGCACAGGCACATGAGATCTGGCCATGTTCACTTCCCCTTAAACGAGAGGGAAGGCTGGCTGGCTGGTTCTTATAGATTTCCCCAAAGAACTGGGTTAGGGGGCAAGCAGGTTTACAGCCTGCAGAATGCAGAAGAGCACGGGGTGGGGGGGTGGGGGGGAGGACGTGGGGCCAGAGTGGATCGGCCCAAGAGGAACCTGGGGCAGAAACCTCAGTTCTCCGCATCCCCATCAACCTAGGGGTGGGGTTCAGAAACTTTAGCAAGGGGTTCTCTGCCCAGTTGCTTGGGGGGGTGGCCATGGGGGGGCGTGGTCTACTCGGCCTCCTGCACAACAGTTGGGGGGGCATTTTCACCATCCCCAGTCTCCAGAGGGTTTCCTCTGGGAGAGCAAAAACGGCTCCCCTGGGCTTCGGGGGCCTCTGGAGGCTGGAAACTGGCCCATTTCCAGATTCTGGAACTTCTGGGAGGACCGTTTTCTGCCCTCCCAGAGCCTCTATGGGGGCCCTGCACGTTGCTGGCTTGATGACTGGGCCGCATGGAGACTCCTGGGAGGGGAGGGGTGGGTGGGGCCAGCCAGTCCTTCCAACTCCCGGTTCAGTGAACCAGATGTGAAATTAGCATCCAGTTGGCCCGAACTGTTCCGAATCGGCTGAATCCCAGCCCTGTGCCATTATGGGTAGGGCTGGTGGGGTCCTAGGAGGGGTGGGAGTTGGGCTCCTCCCCCTTCTGCAGGGAGAATGCTCAGGAGCTGCTTAAGGCCACCGTTGCGAATGTGAGAGAGAGAGACTCCCATTTGCAGAAGGTGCTGCTTTCGTGGCTTCTCAGTTCTGCTTCTTGGATGTTGAGATTTATCGAAATAAATGGGCTTCCTGCTCTGGGAGGGGGAGATATAACAGCAAGAAAATATGGGGAGAAAGAGAGGGAACGGCCAGGCTTTGAAGGAACCAACCGGCCCTCGGCTGAAGTCATTGAAGTTCCTCTTCTCACTTCCCTTTCCTGCAGCCAACATCCTGAAGTGTCTAACACAGACATCTTTTCTTTCCTTCTTTCTCTTTCTTTCTTTTCTTTCCCCCTTCCTTTCTGCCTTCCTCCCTTCCTTTCTATTTTCTTTCTTTACTTACTTACCTACTTACTTACTTACTTAAAGCCAGTTTGGTGTAGTTAAGGTGCTGGCTCAGAAACTGGGAGACAGGGAGTTCTAGTCCTGCCTTACTCATGAAAGCCATCTGGATGATTTGTGCCCAATCACCAGGAGACGGTGAATTCTAGTCCTGTCTTACACATGAAAACTGGCTGGGTGGCCCTGGGCCAATGACCAGGAATTGAGCCTTGTGATTTCTAGTCCTGTCTTAGTCAGGAAGGCCAGCTGGGTGACTTTTGGCCCACTCCCTCTTTCCACCCACCTCACAGGACTGTTGTGAGGAAAACATGAGGAGCGAAGAAGCATTAAGCACATTCCCCACCTTGAGTTATTTATAAAGTAACACAGTGGATAAAAAAATAAATACAAATATAATGAATTCAGGCGGGAAGACTTTCTTTAGGCCAACTCCTGCCTCCTCCTTTCAAACTGGCTCTTCTTTAGCAGGGCCCAGGCCGAAGTGAAATACTCAGAGAGTTGCTGTATGCAAAAAACACCCCTTTCTCCTCTAATTTTAACCTCTCTGTCCGGAAGCCTTCAGCCTGCAATTTGCTCCTCTGTTTAGCCTTGTTATTTTTTAAGGTGTGTGTCTACCTCAATATCTACAGTTACATCCTCCTCTCCCTCTCTCTCTCTCTATATATATATATCTCACTCTCTGCCCCAGAGTTATAATTTGTACAATGAACCTGAGCCTTACTCGCAACTCTGCGTCACTTCTAGAAAGTAGGTTAGCCACGTAAAAACACCCTTTTTTTAAATAAAGTTTTTCATTAGATAAACATTAAAAACATTGGCCACAGTGCGACATTTCTGGCATAAGCGTTTCCATAGAGTGATGCGATCTTACAAGAATTACGTTTTATCTCCTTTACGTAGATGTATGTAGTCAGTCAGCTGATCCTTTCTTATATAGAATTACTGATCATGCAAACACATATCCTGTTCCTCCCTATCCCACCTTCTTAAGACCGCATGTCCCAATTCTTGTCTGTGTTTTCCTCTCCCGGCCTTTCCCCTCCTTCCTAACCATCGGGACCATTTGTCCCAGATTTCCTGGTGTTCCGCCTCCCCCTCGTCTTTGAGCTCCGGAGTCAGCCTGTCCATCTCTGTGCACATCAGCACCTTATTCATTATTTCTTGTTCCGAGGGAGTCTCCTCATTTTTCCATTCTTGTGCAAAAACCAGTCTTGCCGCCGTTAAAATATGTGGACTGTATAAAATAGAGTCCACTTTTGCCATGTTTTTCTTTTGTGATCCATAGTAGAAATAATTCTGGCCTCAACTCCGTCCTTTGATTTAGCATCTCTTCCAAATACTTTCTTATCTGCTTCCAAAAAGCCCTCACTTTCGTGCCCTCCCACCACATATGGTAGAAGGTCCCTAGTGAAGCATTACATTCCCAACATCGGGGCAATAATGTTTTGTTAATTTTAGCTAATCTTGTCTGTGGGATGCAGTGGAGGGTTTCAAATTTTTTTAGAACCTCTTCTGTAGATGTGGCCTGCTTTGTGGGAGTGGCTTGCTGGCCATGTGACCAGGTGGGAGTGGCTTGCCAGCCATGTGACTGGGGGGACGTGGCCAACTTGTAAAATATGTGGTGAAACTCACTTAACAACGCTCTTGCTTAGCAGCCAAAATATCAAGCTGTCAAGTTACAAGACGGTCGCACCCCTAACCCTTTAGAAACCCCCCCCCAGGGGTGTTTAAACTTGACAGCTTTAAGACTTGTGGACTTCAACTCCCAGGATTCCTCCTCTCGCTCTTCATCTTGATGATGTCTGGACGGGCGGGGGGAGGGAGCTGGAACCGGTTCTAAACGGCACCGTAGATTTGTGGAACCTCTTCTCTAGAAGAGGTTAGAACTGGCAGGGACCCACCATCCCTGGTTGGATGTGCCACCTGTAGAAGATCTTGTCTAGGTTTTCCTTATACATGCACACACCCTCACTGTGGTCAGGGGGTGGCTGTTTTTGTGGTTCCCTCTTTCCGTCAGCAATGGAAGCTGGGTAAGACACACAACCCCCCCCCCCATCCCATGGCAGAAAACCCTTTTAATTGTTTCAACTGTTTTAGAATTATGTTTGTTTGTTTATGGAATATAGAATTCTTTAACGGCCAAGTGTGATTGGACACACAAGGAATTTGTCTTTGGTGCATAAGCTCTCGGTGTACATAAAAGCTATAAGTGATAACTCCTGATCATAGTCATCACAGATACATTCATCGAGTATCACAAGATCCAACGCTTAGTGATAGTCATAGGATAATAAATAAGTAATCAGAATCATACTAGGAAACTAAATAAAACAATATAAACCATAAAGATAGAAGCCACAAGGTTATAGTCATAAGTAGAAAGGAGATACTGGAGGTCTGCGTTCAAAGCCTGACTCGTCTTGGGTGAAGAGGAGCAGAAACATTTGGTTTTTGCAAGATTTTCCCTGACACCAACCGTGGCCACAAGCAGCTTTGCTTAACCGGGAACCATCCAGCTGCCCTGAGACTACGGGTTGCAGAATCCCCAGCTTTTCTTTGGCTGGGGATTAGGGTCCCAGTAGTAGTTCTGCCTTAGGCAGGAAAACCAATTGGGAATCTCTCTCACTTCCCCCCCCCCCCGCACAGTCCACCTCACAGGGTTGTTGTGGGGAAAGTAGGAGGATGGAAGAGTATTATGGATATTTGCTGGGAGGGAAAGGAAAGGAAGAGAGAGAGAGAAACGAAGGAAGAAAGAAAAAGAAAGAAAGAAAGAAAAGAAAGAAAGAAAGAAAAGAAGAGGATGGGATGGAGGGAGAGAGGGAAGAAAGAAAAAAAAGAAAGGGAAAAGAAAGGAGGGAGGGGAGTGAGGAGAGAGGGAGGGAGAGAGAAAAGGAAGGAAGAAAGAAAGAAAGAAAGAAAGAAAGAAAGAAAGAAAGAAAGAAAGAAAGAAAGAAAGAAAGAAAGCTGGGACGGGTTAACGGCTTCGGATGGGGCTTTGCCCAGTAACCGGGGAGCGTGCAATGCACGTGGATCCGAGGCAGCCAGCAGGGAAAAGCGGTTGTGTGAAGAAGCCAACTGACGGGGACCCCCCTCCCCCCCTTCTGCAGCTGCCCCCCAGCCGGCCCAGCTGTTGCATCCCCCTCCCCCCTCCACGTCACTTCCTCGCAAACTTTTCCCGGGGAAGCTCTGGGCGAAAGTTGGTGTCCTTGCGAGCATCTGGCCGGGGGAGCCGCTGCGTCCGCCTCGGCCTCTGAGGAAGACGCCAAGTTTCTTCTCCTCCTTCTCTCTCCTTCCTTCCTTCCTTCCTTCCTTTCTGTCTCTTTCGCTCCCCCCGCTTTTCCCCGGCTCTGCATGTCCGGCTCCCTGCGCGGGGTCCCGCCGGCCGTTCCGCGGCCATGGGCGACGGCTGAGCCCGCTAGAACCGCCGGGTAGCCGCGGGCAGCAGAAGCCGCCGAAGAGCCACCTAGCTCGGCCCGCTCCTCTGCACCGGCGCGCCGCCCGGAGGCTGCCGGCGTCCCCCGAAGAGCCATGGCCAGCGACTGCGCCGCCCGGAGCTTGGATAACACCGACCTCGGGGCGCTCCGGGTAAGCGGCTGCTGCGGGGGCCGAGGAGGGGGGGGAGGGAGGGGGGGAGAAGCGGGCCTCTTCGCCCCCACGACCCCCGGAGCCCCCCCGGCCTTGGGCCGTCTCCGCTGGGCGCCCGGCTGGGGACTTTGCGCTAGAGCGCAAAGGTGCGTCTGAGGCGAGAGCCCCGGGCCTGCAAGGGCTGGAAGAGGAGCAGCCTTGGTTGCAGGTCGTGGGAACGCCCCGCCACAGTGGCCAGGGAGCCGGTTAACTTTTGAGGAGGTTGGGCAGCCACACATACACACACACAGGGAGAGAGAGAAAGTGGAGAGAGAAAGGGAGAGAAAGGGGGGAGGGGAGGAAGAGAAAGAGGGGGAGAGGGAAGCTGAGATGGAGAGAGAGAGAGGAGGGGAAAGAGAGAGGAAGGGAAAGAGAAAAAGTTAAAAAAAAGGGAGAGAGAGGGAGAAGTCAGTGTCACTTTGCCTTCTTCAGTGTCCGTTTCCATTCGCTGCTCCTGTTTGCACCTCAAAAAAGGTGAGCCCACCTTCTCCCGCTTGTCCTCCCCACAACCCTGCGAGGTCGGCTGGACAGAAATGGGATTTGAACCTGGGGCTCATTGATCACTGGTGACCATGTCCTCTTACTGCCGGTGAACGAACTGGGCTCTGAGGGTTCCTCCTTCCGTGCTCCCGGAGCTTCCTGGTTTTCTTGCAGACGTTTCGTTACCCAACTAGGTAACATCACCCACATCCCCCCCGGGGTCAGCGCAGCTTAAATCCAGCCACAGGGCTTTTCTCCTCCGGAGGAAATTGCTGTACAGAGAGTCCTTGATTTACGACCGCTGTCAAGCCCCAGTTTTCCGTTGCTGAATGAGGCGGTTCTTAAGTGAGTTGCGCCCCCCCTTTATGACCCCTCTTGCCACAGGTGTGAAGCAAATCACGGCGGTCGTTAAGTTAGTAACCGGTTGTTAAGTGAATCTGGCTCCCAAATTGGCTTGGGTTGCAAAAAAGGGATAACATGACCCCGCGGGACACTACGACCGTCATAAATATGAGTCAGTGGCCAAGCCACTATTTATGAATTTGGATCACGTGACTGTGAGGATGCTGCAAGAGTGAAAAATGGTCATAAGTCACAGTTTTTTCAGTGTTCTTGTATTTCCAACGGTCACTCAATGAATTGTTGTAAGTTGAGGGCAATCAAACAACTTTATTGTCACTTGGATTGTACACTAATTGGCATCCATTAAAAACAAAATCTCACTGCATCCAGCTCTCAAAGGGTCAACACCCCCAATTTTACACAACCGAAACACGACAAGATAAGTAAACAAACGCAAAATTATGTATATATACCCACAAATATTTTATGACATGGAGAAACAACAAGAGTCTAGTTCGGATGTATACATGTTTATGTGGAGAAAGGTGGCTATTTTCCCCCTGCCAACCCCCCCCCCACCCCCCCTTCAATTGGAACTGGCTGCATTTGAACTGGCTGTTGTGTGTTTTTCTGCTTGAGAGTTTACAGCAGGATACGCACAATGAAGCGATATGCTTGTTCCTGATATTGCCCTGTGGGTATTCCTGCTATCAGCCACCCAGCCTCTCGTGAGAGGGTGGGATGTAAATTTTGTCGCCACTAAATAAATCCCTGACGGTCAGGAAGTAAAGAGGACGGTTCCCAGCTCCTGGGTTGGGTCACCCTTTCAAGCCCACCAGGATTGGGCTGCCGTTTGTTGGGAATGGTGTAGGGTCTCCCGCTTGGGCTGGGGGGGGGTGGGTGGACTAGATGACCTACAAGGTCCCTTCCGGCTCTGTTAATCTAAAATACACGTCCATCCTCAACTGAATGGCCACAATGGAGCCCGGAATTTCTGTTGTGAAGGGAGATGGTTACTAAGTGAGTTTTGTCCCATTTTATGACCTTTCTTGCCACAGTCGTTAAGTGAATCACCATCTAGTTAGTAACCCGGTTGTTAAGTGAATCTAGCTTTTCCCTATTGACTTCGCTGGCCAGAAGGTCGCAAAAGGGGATCCGCCCCCCCCCCCCGTGACACTGCGACCGTCATAAATGTGAGTCAGTGGCCAAGCATCTGAATTTTGACCTCATCATCATGAGGGGGGGGGCTGCAAAGGTCGTAACTGTGAAAAACAATCAAAAGTCACATTTTCCAGCGCCGTCGAAACTTTGAACAGCCTCTAAGCAAACAGTTGTAAGTCGAGGAGTACCTGAAATAGAATGAGGTTTTTTTGTTCTTGGTTTTTGCAAATCTTCCAGCCAGGTTCCTCGATCTCTTTTGGAATCCTTGATAGGATTCTTCCGATCCATCCCAGATCTTTTAAATCTCGGCAAGGGCCATAACTGGAACTGCAGCAGCCTTGAGGTGGAATCAGAGCTAAGGCCGAATAAAGAGGAAATGCTACTTCCCGAAAAAAAAATGTGTTTTTATTACTATTATTCAAAGAAACTGAAACTGCCTTTGCCTTTTCTGTAGCCACATCCACGCTGGTGACTCATAAGGAGACCGAGAGTGCGGATGGGCCACGTTCCTCCTCAGATGTGCTGGGTGGGGCAGATTAAACTATCTAAGAGAGGAAAGGGAGGAAGTGAGGCAGAAAGCCTGCGTTTCCTTTGATCGGCCCAATGTTTCATCTGCCCCTCCTGGGAATCGTCAAAATGTGAATCCGTCCAGATCTGGAGGAGGATCTGGGGAAAGAGCGGCCACAATTCGCTCATGAATTGGGCCCATGGAGAACTTCTGTGTTGCATGTGGCAAGACGATCGATTTGAACCCTAAAAATGCCCTTCTTTGCGATGCTGTGGGCCCCACTCTCTGTACTTAGGGGATAAGCAAAGCTGAATTCTAGAACTGGACGGCACCTGGTCTGCAACGGTTGGTTCGGTGGCGGTGGCGGCACCCTCTCAACGGTGTTTGAATCATGGGACGTGAAGTTCGAATGGGTTACAGCTGCAAACTTGATTATTTGCGTGATGGGCTTCCTGAGTTTCTACAGCAGTTGATATTTTCCTTGTTGGTGTTTACAATAAGCTTGTAAGCTCCCTTCATTGTTCAAATGGGGAGAGGAGGAGGAGGAGGAGACGACATTCAACAGTGGTGGGATTCAGCCAGTTTGCACCACCTTGGGAGAACCGGTAATTAACTTTCTGAGCAGTTTGGTGAACTGGTTGCTGGAAGAAATATTTAGGGCAGAGAACTGGTTGTTAAATTATTTGAATCCCACCAAAGCATCCAACCACTGCACATCGTGTCCATGCTCTTAAGACCCCATTGTATTCCATTTTGAGGAGCTTGTAAGCTCCTTCATTATTCAAATGGGGAAAGGGGAGGGAGGAGAAGGGGAAGGAGGAGAAGGAGGAGGGAAGAAGGAGGAGGGGAAAGGGAAGGAGGAGGAGAAGGAGGGAAAGAGGAGGAGGAGGGAAGGAGAAGGAGGAGGGGAAGGAAGAGGGGAAGGAGACATTCAACTACTACACATTGTGTCCATGCTACATTGCATTCAGTTGTGTCCAACTCTTGATGATTCTACGGGCACAACCGTTGACTTTTTCTATGCTCTGGCCACCAGCCGCCCCGTTCTTTGACGGGAGCTCCCATCCCAGCTCAAACCAACGGTTGAGAAGAGTTGGGTCATCAGGCCAGTCAGGGGGACTTCGGTCCTCCATCCTGATGGATTTGGCCTCCTCTGGGCTGCCGGCCTTTGCAACAGGAAGCCAAAGGTTTTCCTTGGCCCTCGGAGAGAGTAAACTCCCAGAGTGGACCAGGGGCTGCAGGCGGCCGGGAATTTACCACCCTTCTCCGATGCTTGGAACTCCGAAAAGCTTTAGGGGGATGAAGTCTCCCCATCCAGAACTTTTCCATTTGCACGTCTGAACTTCATGTTTTAAAGATGCGACTTTTGCAGCTTCAGCTTCTTTGAAGATTCAGAATTCTGAATGCCTCCTTGATGTCACTTATGGCATTCCACCCCACTGACCAATGTTTTGGATAGGGGAAGAGCCTGTGTTCATTCTCATTCTCTCTCCTTCCCTCCCTCCCTCCCTCCCTCCCTCCCTCCCCCCCTCTCTCAGTGCCTTAGGACAGGGACGGTGCCAGTCATATCAATGACTCAACCCATGCGCAGAGGGTGCCTTAACCTCTTTTCAGCGGGTTTTAAAAACTTGGCAGAACTCATATTTGCTGGTGAGACAAAGACGGCACAAAAGTTCTCTCGCAGACCCAAGGATTTCCTGAGCCCCACCCTTCCCAGCTTGTTTGGGGGCAGGGATCAGCTGACCTCATAAAGGGAAGAGCAAAACTTTGGATGGCCCTCGTCCAGGAATTGCTGGGAAGACATGCAGAAAATAAATTCATTTTTTTAAAGCAAACACGAGATTTAGGCAGGGAGGGAGGGAGGGAGAGAGAGAGAAAAGAAAGAGAGAGAGAAAAAGAGAGAGAGAGAAAAGAGAGAAAGAGAAGAGAGAGAGAAGAGAGAAAGAGAGGCAGCTGGCCCATAACCATAGAGCATACGCCCAGAGCGGCCACTGCCTGAAGACTCGGTTTGGAAGCCACGGGAAAAGCCACGCAGTGGCCGCAGCGGTGGTGCCGGAGGTGCCCTGGCTCTGCGGAGAGAGCTGGGCCTGGGCATCGTGAGTCTGGCAGGTGCGTGAGCGAGAGCAGAACAGCTGCTCATGCAGCCGTGCAGAGTGCCATTCACTGCCATTTCGAAGGTGCCAAGTATGAGAGCTGGGCGGTGGCGAACAGGCGCTCACGCGGCTTGGCGATACCCCTAGGTCAGTGAATGGCGCTGTGCCTGGCTGGAAAGGGGGTTTGCCGGGTGGCTGCTCATGAGTGTGGTCGCTTCATGGCTGCTGCACTGCTGTGACAGTGCAACACAGCCATTCACCCATGAGGCTGTGCCCGGCTCTTTGGGGGCCCTCTTGCAAGAGACCAGCCGCCCAGCTACCCCAAAACAATAAACCCTCCCCCCATAATAAGGCCCAAGCCATATTTTGTGTGTAAAAAGAAAATAAGACCCTGTCTTATTTTTGGGGAAACCCGGTATATAAAAATGGGTTCAGTTCCAAGTGGGGAAACCTGGAGGCTGCTTGGAAAGATGGTTTAAAGGTGGACAGGATCACGTGGTTTGAGCTCCTGGACAGAAAAGGGGGATCATCAGACGCTTCCAGATGTTGAGTGAAGAAGAAAAGGACGCAGAGATGCTGAAAGTTCCTGGTTTTATGCCCTCTCTGGCCTTTGATCTTGATCTTGTCTTCTGATTGGTTGGCAGACTCCCATGGGGCCATGCAGGGGCAACTCTCTAGGCCGTGAGACGAGGTTTGGTTGAGCATCGCTTCTTCCCAGGTGCCCTGTGGTGAGATGGGAAAAGGCCTTAATCCCATCATCCTGGAGCTGAAGGGGGATGTCTTTGTTATGTAGAATAGTGGCCCAAGCTTTTTAAATGGCCCATTGACAAAGGTGGGGACTATTAAGAGTGAGTCTGTTTCCTGCCTAAAAACACGTTTCTCCATTTCTGATGTAGGGAAATATAATATTCTGCCTTTTCAATATTTCCCAGGATATTTCACTTTTCTAGGAGAGGGTTTTTTTTAACTTCCTACACAACAACAACAAAAAACACATTGTGCAAATTCTGCATTTGGAATAAAGAGGAATGGTGCCCAGGGAACACAAAAATTCCTCCCACAATTTTGGTTAAACTTCGGGGGAGTTCTTTCATATATCCAGGGGGGGGTGGGAGGGAAAGAAACCGTCGGGAACCACATCTGACGTCTTTGGCCGGGCAATTTCTATTTTATTTTTTGGTTGTGGGAACAGACAATTGGAAGGGGCTGCAAAGACGGACTCAATTATCTTTTTTTTCTCCTCCTCCTCCTCCTTTCTGTAGCTTCCTTACAATTTGAGGGGAGGAATCTCGCAAGCTTTTTAGGCTGTGGTACAGAAGTCACGGAATGGAAAAAATGGAAAGTCATTTTGGAGGCGGCAGCAGCAGGAGAGAGCGGGGAAACTGCTTATTGGAGTCAGAATAAGAGAATGACAGAATTGGAAGGGGCCTTGGAGGTCTTCTAGTCCAACCCCCCCCCCTTGCCTCAAGCAGGAGATCCTATATGCCCATGATGGCAAACCTATGGCATGCATGTCAGAGGTGGCACGCAGAGCCCTCTCTGTGGGCACGTGCGCCGTCGCCAGCTGCTCTTCTGGTTTCCGGGACACACATATGTGCCGGCCAGCTGGTCTTTGCGGGCACCAGAAAACGGCCTGAAAATGGCCCCAAAAGCCGGCTGTTTCCGGGCGCTTTCAGAGCCTTTTCAGGGTGTTTTTCAGGATGGTTTTCAGGGCAGTTTTTGGAGTGCCTGAAAAAGGCCAGAAAACGGGTTGAAAAGCGTCCTGTTTCTCAGCCAGGTGCTCTTCCGGCACACACATGTGCACCGGCCAGCTGGTCTTCATGGGCGCTGGAGCACCAGAAAACGCCCCCAAAAACAAGCATGCATTCGCCGGCCAGCCCATCTTTGGGTTTCCAGTGCACACGCATGTACACACTCGGTGCCGAAACCGTTCACCATCCCTGCTCTAAGCCAATTCAGGGATGGAGCACCAGAACCTCTGGAGAGAAGCTGTTCTACGGGTTGATTCTTCTTCCCACCGTTGGGAAATTTCTCCTTAGTGTGAGGTTTTTTTTTCTCTCCTTGATTTTTTTTTAAAAAATTGAAGGCACAAGGGGGCACCCGGATTTGAACCAGGGACCTCTTGATCTGCAGTCAAATGCTCTACCACTGAGCTATACCCCCTTCTTGTGAGCACTGGGTGCTTCCACTGAGACTCCTGCTGTTGCTCTCTTACTGGTCCTGTAATGCAGTTCAGCTCCACCGTGCCCCACGGGCTTCTTCCTGCTTCGGTGGCAGAAAGTAAGTTTCCAAGCAGAGAATCGCTGGGTTTGTTTTCCCTGTGAAGTCAGGAAGACGCCTGGTTGTTACCAACCCGCCTTTGCCTTTGAAGTGTGTTTCACTGCCAGGCAAATGTGCAATCCTGGACTCGGAAGTGCGGGTGGCAAAAGGAGAAAATGACTCTTGCTGTCCTTTCTTTGCAATTCAGCTTAACAACAGTGGAGGAACAGGGTGATCCCTGATGATGTTGCCTACTTTGGTAATGAAACGTCTGCAAGAAAACAAGCTCAGAGCACACCCGGGACCCCTCCTTTCAACCCTGGGCTGCAAATATTCTCCTTTATTGGCGCATTCCAGGAAGTATCTGCTTTCTGGCCAAATGCAGAATGAGTGAAACAGGGTAGGAGCTGCAGGGGAACAGCCCCCCCCCCCTATCAGCAAGAATCTAACACCCCCTTTTCTGGCTGACCAGTTTTACTCAAGAGCATATATTTTGCTTAGCTGCCCCACCAGAGACACCAGAGGCATCGATAGCTCTCTGATTCTATTCCTTTCCTTTCCTTTCCGTGGAGTTTCACCTTTGCAAAATTGCATTTGGTAGGTGTGGACTTGAGTAGGCTGGAGAAAAGGGCAAGTTTCAATATTTTAAAATCAAAATTAGGGTGTCCCAAAGAGGCTTTTTCAGGAGGCAGCTGGACTTTCTGGGTCTTCTTCTTTTCTTTTGAAGGCATTTCACTTCTCACCCAAGAAGCTTCTTCGGCTGACAGGATAGTGGGGGGGGGGGGGGGGGATGGAAGGATTTGTATTCCTTGCAGAATGCATCCTTCCATTCCCCCACTATCCTCTCAGAGCCGAAGAAGCTTCTTGGAGGAGAAGCAAAGAAAGTTCTTCAAAGGGGGGAAAGTCCAGCTGCCTCCTGAAAAAGCACCTTTGGGACAACCTGGAAGACGGAGAATCTCTACGGGCAAAATTAAGGTGTGACCTTCCTATGTTGCTTCTGATCCTTGGGGGTCCCGAGGGGGAAAATCCTCTATATTTCTCTATATGCAGAATGTATCTTGCTTATCTGATTGGCAGTGAGGTACAAGCATCTCCAAAGAGTCTGTGTGTGTGTGTGTGTGTGTGTGTTTTAACTTAACAAGTGAAATTAAACTGGCTGTTGTGTTGAAAATAGCAGCAATCTACCGTCAGGCTCAGATATTCAACTTGGATTGACTCTTGTTCCACTTGGCAAGCCGTCATCTATTACAGTCTTCCAGACCAGTCAGGTCCTTCATTGTCCCAGAATTAGGGCCGTTTCCTTGACCATCAGTTTTTGTGTCCCTGGACCATTTGACGGGCTGCTTCTGCCAAAATAGCTGCGGTTTCCTTTGACAGGTGCCAACCGTTTGACCCAACCATTTGTCACTCGGATGTTAATGACTCTCCTGGATTCCTCCACCATATGGTCTCTCCTCTCGTCTGGTCTTCATCATAGGAGGAGGAGGAGGAGCCCAGTAGGGCGAAAGAAACCCAGGCAGGCCGGGAGGGAGGGAGGGAGGGAGGGAGGGAGGGGGAAAAGGGACTTGAAGGCCACCAAGTGTGCCTCCTCCTTGGTAAACGTCTGGGGTTGGCGGCAGAGGAAATAGGAGCGTAAGGGACTTCCTTGATGCTAAAACCAGATGGAGATTTAAGACTTAGCAACGTGGATGTTTATTTGCTGTAGAGGTTCAACCAGTTTGCTATGCAGTTCAAATTGGCTAAGCCAAGCCACTAGATCTCATGGCTGTTGACTATCTATCAATCAGAATAGAGCTGGAAGGGACCTTGGAGGTCTTCTAGTCCAGCCCCCTGCTCAAGCAGAAGACCCTGTACCATTTCAGACAGGTGGCTGTCTAGTCTTTTCTCTAAAACCTCCAGAGATGAGGCACCTACAACCTCTGGTGGCAGGCTGTTCCATTGGTTAATTGTCCCCACTGTTGGGAAGTTTCTCCTTAGTTCTAGGTTGCTTCTGTCCTTGATGACTTTCCATCTGTTGCTACTTGTCCAGTCTTCAGGTGCTTTGGAGAATAGCTTGACTCCCTCTTCCCTGCGGCAGCCCCTCAAATACCGGAAGACTCCTGTCGTGTCTCCCCCAGTCCTTCCTTTCCCTAGATGACCCATTTCCAATTCCTGCAACCGTTCTTCATATGGTTTTGTCCCCAGGAGTCCAGACCCAGCATCTTGCTTGTTATTCACTCTTCCCAGAGTTTCAATGTCTTTTTTGTCATGTAGTGACCAAAACAGGATGCCGTATTCCAGGTGTGGCCTTACTAAGGATTTATAAAGCAGTGCTAATACTTCACGTGATTTTGATTCTATGCCTCTGTTTATACAGCCAAGGATTGGATTTGGCTTTTTTTGCCCCACACCACTGGCTCTGTGACTTAAAATAGGCATCCCCAAACTACGCCCCCCCCCAATGCAAAGTATCCGACCTGTGGAGTGGTGGGATGAAAAGCAGCTGCCAGCTTGTAAAGAAGTGCTTTAAAAGTCTTTAAAAACAGACTTTCAGATGTTTTTCACAGCCATGGGATCCATTAAAAGTCTTTAAAAGTCATTAAAAGTCTTTAAATGTCTTTAAAGTCTTTAAAAACAGACTTTCAGATGTTTTTCACAGCCATGGGATCCATTAAAAGTCTTTAAAAGTCATTAAAAGTCTTTAAATGTCTTTAAAAGTCTTTAAATGTCTTTAAAAGTCTTTAAAAACAGACTTTCAGGTGTGTTTCGTAGCCATGTCATCCAGGGCCGGTGGGTGAGTAGGAGAGGGGATGGTGCCGGCTTGCAAAGTAGCTGTCAGCTTGTAAGTAGCTAGTGCATTAAAAGGGTTTACATTTTTTAAAAAATGCTTTAAAAACAGCCTTTCAGGTGTTTTTCACTGCCATGTGGTCCAGGGCGGGTGGATGGGTGAGTAGGAAGGGCACTCACTTTTAAAGTAGTGCTTTAAAAGTGAGTGGGTGGGTGGGGGACATATCTCCACCTCTCCTAGCTTTTTTCAAAATCAGCTGAAGTTGGCTAAGACTAATTCAATTGCAACCACAGTACAATGTCCGAAGGAGAATTCGCCCACTGCTTTGATTCTTCCCATAGATAAAGTACATCCACCAAATTGGTTGCTGGACAATTTTGGTAGATATTCATGTGAGCATATACACATGTGTGGCAAAAAGCAAATCAGTTTGTGAATTTTCCTCCAAAAGACCTTTAGCCCTGAAATCCCAAACAAGCAGGCCCACCCTTCCCTTTGAATTAGTAGCCATATGTATGTTGGTTAAAACCGTTCTTCATTTTAAATATTGTATTATTTCATGTTTTTTTGCACTACAAATGAAGATACGTGCAGTGTTGACAGAAAATTGTTCATTTTTTTTTCCAAATGATAGTCCGTCCCCCAACAGTCTGAGGGACCATTATCCCTCCTTAATTCACCATTGGAGGCTGTGTGTGTGTGTGTGTGTGTGTGTGTGTGTTGATTCTCCACTTCTCCCACCTGCTTCCAGCGTCTCTCAATGCCCATCTTGGGGGTTTCAGTTGCAGTCTTAATTGGAGCAGTTCCAGGGGTGGGTTCTGGCCACCGTTACTACTGGTTGTGTGGCTGAAAGAATCTGCTCTTACATTTGCAAACCGGTAGCGAAGGTAATTCGATTTCACCCCTGATTTACATATTCAAATCATTTTAGGGTTTTTTTCTTTTTAAAAAAGACAGCCTCGCATTGCGATAGCTACCGTTGGAAATAAACACATTTTAAACTTCATTTGCATCCTTAGCTGAAGCAGAAGTTAAATGCGTGTGCCCCAGTCTACGGAAGAGGGTTGAATTTTGCTGTGGGGGCCTGACCTTAGCTGCCCTGTGATTTTGGATGTCCGTCCTTCCCCTCTTTTCCAAGCTGTTTTTAGAAAATAGAAATTGCCTGACCCCGGGGAGGTTGATTCTACTTTAATTTTGGGTTCTGTTGCTCTGTTCTCCGAGAATAGATGTGGCGTGATCATTCCAACAATCTTTCAGAAGTTCTTAACCACAAAAAACATGGAAACATATTTTTGTCTCAGTTTGGTCCAGAGAGGAAGTATTTGTTAGTTTCTTTATAGCAATCAAACTTAGACCTATATACCACTTCATAGTGCTTTACAGTCTTCTCTAACCAGTTTACAGAGTCAGCCTCTCGCCCCTCCAACAGTCTGGCTCCTTATTTTATCAACCTTGGAAGGATGGAAGGCTGAGTCAACCTTGAGCCAGTCACAATCAAACTGCTGGCAGTGGGCAGAGTTATCCTGCAATACTGCCTTCCAACCAGAGCACGACTGAGGCTCTTATTGAATTTATTTGCCGCTCATTTTGTAGCGAAAGATTCTGGGCAGTTTCCAACATTAAAACATTAAAACCCTGAGTATTCCTTTCCTGCAGATGGATTTGTGTGTGTGTGTGTGTGTGTGTGTGTGTGTGTGTGTAAAACTATCTACCTATTGCTTTTTAATGGGCCAGGGGGGATTTTATCCTCATCGTTTCACGGAGTGTGTTGAAGAGTTGAAGTATGTTCAGATGGTACAAAGACTGCATTTTACCCATGTTGCCTGGCCTGGAGATGGTTGAAGAGTTTACGTGTCAAATTGATACGGCCACCCATTTCACTCTGGGTGGTATACAACCATCAAGTAAAACCACAAATCTATCCAACAGTCACTACTAAAGATCGAAATACTTCTTAAAATTAAACTGCGTGGCCCACAAGGCACAGAGAGAGGGAATGGAGTTGGGTGTGTGGAGTGCGCGTAACCATCAACTGTGGTTCCTCTACCCCAAGATGCTGAGCCAAAGGAACCACATAAAGAGTTGGAGGCAGTTTGCAAAACTCAGCCAAGAAGCCGATCTTTCCAAGAAGGAAACTTAACTCCCTGCAATTTAATTCTTTTCTAGGACCCAGCTGGAATATTTGAACTAGTGCAAGTCGTTGGGAATGGGACCTATGGACAAGTCTATAAGGTACGGGATATTTCTGAAGAATGGATGAATTAAAAAATTAAAATATTCAATATTCTTTTCCACTCCACAGTGAATGAAAGTTAGACAGAATAGGCACCATTAGCCATGAGTTTAATGTCAGTCAGAACAGCAGCGAGGGGCCTGGTGGCTGATTTCTCTGCTGGTGGAAAGGGGGAAGGGAGACAGCCACGATTTGGCCATGTTCCTTATATTAGTTTGTTAAGCCAAACCTCAAGGCATCAAATGTGGCCAGTGATTAATGCAACCGAGCCTTGAGGGGATGTGATGCTGTCATGTAACTAATTCCATCCGATTATAAAGCTCAGAGCCACTTTGATTGATGGTTGAACATCCATTCCAACTGGTGCTTTTTTCTTTTGCTTTTTCTGCTGACGTTCACTTCCTTGCTGACACGTTCTTGTGGTTATTGTGCAACTTTGGGGCTGTTTGGATATGAAATGAGCCGTTGTGCATATCGCAGCAGGGATCGGCTTTTATCCGGGACAGATATTTGAAAGCTATTTTTTTTTTTTTACAAGAGATACAGCTCGGAGCTTTGATCTGTCACTCATCCATCAGGTGTGAACCAGTTGGGCCCACCGGTTGTCCCAAAGCCACGTGGTCGGCCTTAATGCAGCAAGAGAAACCCACTTCCTGTTCGTAAACCATATGGATTGGTTGACACTTTATCCCAGTGTTGGCAAACCTTTTCAACACTGGGTGCCGAAACGGGAGCGCATGTGCGGGGGTGAGCGCCGGAAACTGGAAGAGCCGTTCCCTGGAACTCATGCGCATGCCAGGAAGTCCAGCTTCCGGCTTCCGGCATGTACATGCGCGCCAGTCACCTGGTCTTCCGGTTTCTGGTGCAGATTCGTGCATGAAGACCAGCTGGCCAGCGCGCATGTGTGTGCCAGAAACCGGAAGCTCAGTCTCCTGGCATGCACATGCCTGCAAGGGAGCTGCTCTTCTGGTTTCCAGCACTTCCACGTGCGCAAAGACCAGCTGGCCGGCACGCATGTGACGCACCGGAACCCGGAAGAGCAACGGGCGATGGCTGATGTGCCCAGAGAGGTGGTTCTGCGTGCGACTTCTGGCATAGGTACCACAGATTCGCCCTCACAGCTATATCCCATCTGTAATAGTTTTACAAGCAACTCAAGGCTCCAGAGATCTCCAGCGCAACTTCCTCCTCCTGTTTTCTGCCCAACAACCCTGTGAGGAGGGTTGGGCTGAGAGAAAGGGACTGGCCAAAGTCGCCAACCTGGCTTTCATGACTAGGTGGGACTAGAACTCACCGTTGCCTGGTGATTGGCCCAAAGTCCACCAGCAAGGCGGACTTGAATTCCCCACCTCCTGCTTTCTAACGTGGCGCCTTAACCGCTGGGCTGAACCGGCTCTCTTATAGGAGATGTGTGGAGCTTAAAACCAGCACAGGGGAACGTTGGTTAGAATAGGGCACAATCTGAAAGCTGGTGAGAAAAGCTGGGCTGAAGATCTGTTTGGAGGCAGAGAAAATGGATGAATCATGCAAAACCGAGTCGTTTCCAGAACTTTTTTTTTTTTCATTTAAAAAAAGGAAAGGAAACTGCTGAGCGATGGGGCTCCTTTGTGCCAGATTTTAAGAAGGGCTGCATTGTGCAGGCATGTGGTTTGCACAAGGCCTGCTGGAGTCCCCTGCAACCATTTCATGCTCTGCCCCATTTTTTGGGGAACAGAAGGCTCCAGAGCAGGCCAACGATCTGGCACGGTGGGACTCCTTTGAGCCTGGGAGCAATTTCGTGGTTTGGGTTGAAAGTAACACCTTCCTGTTTCTGGGTTTTGCCTCAAAGCATCCAACTCAACCGCCAGGAGGCAGCCAGAAGAGGAACCAGCAACATAAAAGAGAAGTTAGAAGCCAGAGCAGAGGGCTTAGAATTGAATCCCAAAGGGGCTTTTCCAAGAGGCAAGTGGACTTTCTGGTTTTTCTTGGAAGACGTTTCGCTTCTCATCCAAGAAGCTTCTTCAGAGAAGAAGAGGAAAAAGAGGAGGAGGAGGAGGAGATGAACTACTGCTGCTGCTGCTACTACTACTACTACTACTACTACTATTACTACTGAAGAAGCTTCTTGGATGAGAAGTGAAACGTCTTCAGAGAAAAAGCAAGAAAGTCCAGTTGCCTCTTGGAAAAAGCCCCTTTGGGACAACCAGGACTTGGATGACGGAGGATCTCCACAGACACGTAGAATAGAATAATAGTAATAATAGAGTTGGAAGGGACCTGGGAGGTCTTCTAGTCCAACCCCCTGCTCAAGCCGGAGACCCTACACCATTTCAGGCAAATCCAGTCTCTTTTTGAAAGCCTCCAGTGATGGAGCATCCACAGCTTTTAAAGTCAAGTTGCCCCATCGGTTGATTGCTCTCACCGCCAGGACGTTTCTCCTGAGTCCCAGGCTGCTTCTCCCCTTGGAGAGTTTCCGTCCATTGTTTCTTGTCTCGACGTTTGGTGCTTTGGAAAACAGTCTGACTATTGTCTGTTTTTTGTATGAGCCCTTCAAATATTAGAAGAGTGCTATCGCGTCTCCCCTAGTCCTCCTTCTCATTGGACTAGACACGCCCAATGCCTGTAACCGGGCTTCGTATGTTTTAGCCTCCAGCCCCCTAATCATTTCTGGCTTTGTTAAATTAGGACTGGTGGAAACAGTCTACCCAAAACCTCAAAGCTTGAAATGGAGAAGTAGCAGTGTGCTAAATTAAAGAACCGCTTATCAGGAAGTTCTGAAAGAGAAAAAGGCGGTTAACCAACACAGGCTGGAATAATAATAATAATAACAATTATTATTATTATACAATTGTATCACAGCGGCCAGTTGTTTCGCCGGATTTGGCATTGGTTACTAGTCGGGCCTCACCCAGGGGCCTAGGACGTCGTAACGTATTTTCGTAATATGCGTGCAGATCCAAGCAGTGCGGCTTTTTGCATTTGACTGATGGTGATTTTGTCAATTTTTAACTGTTCTAAATTATTATTATTGTTATTATTATTATTATTATTCAAACAGATTAATAGTTAATAACACAAACAGATTAATAATTAATAATTCAAGCAGATTGATGATTCTATTAAAATACAGAGAAAGTCAAGATCTTGTGGGACTTCAGAATCCAGACTGACAGGCACTTGGCCCACAACACACCTGACACAACAATAGTTGAAAAGAAAAAAGTTTGGTTCATTGCAATACCTGGAGATGCACGAATTGAAGATAAACAGCAAGAAAAAATCACAAAATACCGGGACTTGCACATTGAGGTTGAGCGACTGTGGAAAAAGAAATCGTGTGTTGTAATTGGAGCCCTTGGAGCAATACCTAAAGGGCTACCTCGCTATTTGGAAATTTATCAGACTTGAACATTCTAATTCTACAAAAGAAAGCCTCCCTACTTGGAACAGCTGATATCCTCCGACGTTACCTTAACAGTTCCTAGGTCCTTGGTTAGGACTCGAGCTGCTGAGCTACCAACCAGCCCCAAAGGCTGTGAATCTCACCAAAGATTAACCATGTAATAATAATAATAATTCTACTATGGTGTTGAGCTTCCAATCTGTTGAGTGTTTCCTCTAGATAAGCCTTGCCAACTGCTTAGAGATTCTTTGATTTGTGTGTGTGTGTGTGTGTGTGTGTTTTAAAAAAGGAGACTTCCTTTACTGACTGAGCTTCAGATGCAGAGCTGCAGAGAAGGCAGAGGGGAAATCACTCCTTCCTGTATTCTCCTACAACAAATGTGGCATCCTTAAAAGTTAGACTCTTCCTCTGCTTTGATTTATTTGCAGCGTTACTCACTTCTCCCGTGTCTGTCTGAGCTTCATCAGATGTTCCATGTCGGTGCTAATGCCTATCTCACCTAAATGGATTTGAACAGACCTATAAAATGACAAATTGTTGCAGGCTCTTGACACCGAAGCGTTTGGGAGATTTACATCCCGGCTGCATATATGTGGGAAAGGGCTGACCCATTTCTGCTGTCGAGAAGTAGGCCAGTTGTGGCTTGAAGACAGTCTTTAGCAACTTCCGTGTGGCCGTGCAGGCACTTGCTAAATTTAAGCTTGGGGATTAAGCGAAGAAATTGTGTCGAACTTTAGCTGCTGAATTATTTTGATCCCGATCTTTTCGGCTTCTTTTAGCAAGAGCACTTAGAGTTATATACCGCTTCAGATTGCTTTCCAGTCCTCTCTGAGCGGTTTACAGAGTCAGCCTCCTGCCCCCAACAATCTGCGTCCTCATTTTACCCACCTCGGAAGGAGGAGTTAATCTTGAGCCTGCTGTGATCCGATCTGCCAAATTGCAGGCAGCAGAAGTAGCCTGCAGTACTGCACTCCAACCACTGCGCCACCATGGCTTTTGATCTGTTCCTCTCCCTCTTTAGCAATAGCAGTAGCAATAGCAGTTAGACTTATATACCGCTTCATAGGGCTTTCAGCTCTCTCTAAGCGGTTTACAGAGTCAGCACATTGCCCCCAACAACAATCTGGGTCCTCATTTTACCCACCTCGGAAGGATGGAAGGCTGAGTCAACCTTTGAGCCGGTGAGATTTGAACAGCCGAATTGCAGAACTGCAGTCAGCTGAAGTAGCCTGCAGTGCTGCATTTAACCACTGCGCCACCTCAGATCCGTAACTCAGCGCTAAGAGTTCCGTGGCAGCGGCTGGATGGTGTCCAGGGAGCCTGTAAAATAAACAGGTAGCAATGGCACTTGGACTTATGCACCACTTCCCAGAGCTTCCCAGCCCTCTCTAAGGGTTCACGGAGTCAGCCTCCTGCCCCCAACAATCTGGCTCCTCATTTGACCCACCTCTGAGTCAACCTTCAGTTGGTGAGGATTGAACTCTTGGCAGTGAGCAGAGTCAGCCTGCAATGCTGCATTCTAACCACTGGGCCACCACAGCTGCCTAAATCTCTGAATATCTGTAAGAGGTTCTATTTGGTGTGAAAGAATTCAGGTAGTCCAAACCCTGGCGGATTACAGCAAAGGATTCAACTCCTCGCTCAAGCAGGGGACCCTATGCCACGTCCTGCTAGCACTGATGATGTTACCTATTTGGGTCATGAAACGTCTACAAGAAAACCACCAAGCTCAGAGAGCACAAAGGACCCCCCACACACACACAATTCAACCCTCGGTTCAACTTCCTTCTATTGATATGCAGGACATTTCCAGCTTCTAAATGTGGCTCCAGGGAAGAAAAGCCAGCTCTGAACCTTCCTCTTGTTTAATATCTTGCTTCTAGGTGACTTCAACCAGAGGTTCCTCAGAGGCCCTTCAGGAGTTATGTCCCTTTCTCTCCAGCTGCTAGTATATCAGTCATTTAGCTATTGGTGGGCGCTTATGGGAATAAGAGGCTTAAAGTCTCCCCTGGGTTGATTTCTCTCTATAAATTTACCTTAGAAGACAAAGTAGAAGCAGGACAGTGCAGGGGACTTAATGCACCTTTGATGTAATGGCTGACATTGGGGGCACACGTAGAAAATCCAGTTGGGATCTTTGCCGTAGGAGACAAAACCTCTCCCCCTTTCTCAGCAGAAAGCTCATTTTTGAAGTTTTATTCCTGGAAAAGTTTTCTCCAGAATGATGAAACCCAAAGGGACAAGTCTTTGTTAGAAATTAAGCCCCCTCGGGCCCACTTTTCCATTCCTTATGGCAGAAAAACTCATTAAAATTGAGAAAACGATGAATCTTCCTTGATTAGCTGTTGGCAACCCGCGATGTAAAATTTTGTAAACCTTACAAACTTCAACCACTTATTGAAATGTAATCTGCTTTTTTTTAAACGTCTGTCTATATATTAAACTATTGCATTTCCCTCCCACCCTCCTCTGGGTATTATTAATTAACCAGAATTAGCCATAGACCTCTGCACTGCATTAAAGGAATTTCCCAAGAATTATTCCTATCAGTGTTAATGTAACTTCATTAGTAGCCAATGAATAAAGCTTAATTCCCATGCTTTCTCATTCTAGCTTTATGGCGACTAGCAGCTGACCAGGACTTTCAATAAATTAACTTGGGCAAAGATTTCCCAGCGATCTAAACATTCTTGATTTAATCGAGCAGGGAAGTTGGAAGAATATTTCGTTGCTGGCAATGTTTGGGGTTTAAATGAGGGTGCCAGCTTGTCTGGGAGGGCTTCACGCTGCCCTGCGAAACTTTCAATGCCTGGAAACTGTTGGAAACAATGGTTTCCGATGCAGGAACTCCAACCGTGACATCAGCTGGGTATAAACTGAGGGCAAATCTCAGGTTGAGCTACAGCGAGTATTTTACAACATTGATCTTTGCATGGGAGTGAGAGACTTTGAGGCAGATCTGTGTAGATCCCAAATTGTTTTAGAATGTAGAGTAGAGTAGAGTAGAAATCTAGACTAGACTAGAATAGAATAGTTGGGACTTTGGAGGTCTTCTAGTCCAGCCCCCTGCTTATCCAGGAAACCCTATACCTATACCATTTCAGACAAACGGTTGTGCAATCTCTTCTTTTACAACATTGTTTTACAACAATGTGCATGTGAGTGAGAGATTTTGAGACAGATCTATGCAGACCCCAAATCATTTTAGAATAGAGTATAGAGTAGAGTTGAAGACTAGAATAGAATAGTTGGGACTTTGGAGGTCTTCTAGTCCAACCCCCCGCTTAGCCAGGAAACATTTGTTTACTAAAAGGGGTTTTGTTAGGACCAGGCGCCTGCCTTGTGCTTTTGGGGGAAGCCTAAGTCAGAAGATCGATTAGATTCGTAACACGGTTCCCTGACTGGAAATCCAGGGGTTTGCATAGAAGGAACTCCTACTTTCCTACAGATTTCCCTGCTGTCCCCGTTTCCGCGGATGTTATTTTTTTTTGCTTTATGTATTACATTTCTTTGCTGACCAACGTGGGGAACTCTGGGCGGCTTCCAATGTTAAATCACGACGTTAGATCCCCCTAATGGCAGAATATCGATTTCCCATTAGGTGCCGTGCAAATTGTTTGAGTTGGCCTGGAAGCGGCTTTCAAACGGCCCTTTTATGATGATGGATTCCAGGCGTTGTACGGGGCATTGACGGGACTATCATGAGGCAGCTTTCATTGGCTTTACGGTTCCTTCTTTCTCTTTTTTCCAGGGTCGCCACGTGAAAACAGGGCAGCTGGCGGCAATCAAGGTTATGAATGTGACCGAGGTGAGCAGAGACACGAATTGCTTCCACCAGGGGAAAAACAGCCACGGACGTGTTTCTCAAAAGTCTCCTTCGGAGGCCAGGAATGGCTGCGTTTGAGACTCACACAAGGACTGGAATCCAGAGAGTCAAGGGGAGAGTTGTACAGGCAGTCCTCGACTTACGACTGCAAGGGAGCCCAAAATTTGGGTTGCTAAGCAAAACATGGGTTCATTGAATGTTGCCTGTTTTACGACGCTTTGTGGCCCAGTTGTTAATTGAACTGCTGCAGGGGTTAAGTGAATATCGCGGAGGTTCAATGAATCTGAACTGGAGGATCTAAATTCAGCAGCTTCACACTTTTGCCTTTGCCAGCAGTGGGCCCTAAAATTGCCTCTGCTGTGCTCTTCCAAGGCGGCTGGCACCGTTTCCTCCTCAGCTGTTGCTCTGGGTCGCTTTCCGTCTTCATCTCTGAGCTGCTGAGCTGCTCCATCCAGAGCCGCTCAGGCAGCAAGATGAGGGAGGCTGGTCACCACGGGATAATCGGCCCATCTGCCAGGCAGGAATCTGTCGGTAGTGCGTTTTGGGGAGGGGTGGTGAGAACTTCCCCATTGCAGTGGCTGCACGGGCCAGGAGATTTGGGTCCTGCCCACTTGGCTTTCGGAGGTCCGACGGAGCAAAGTGGGCAGGGCGCTTCTTGGCGAGGTGGAAACTTGGTGGCTTTCCCTGGATCCAAGGGGAAATGGAGGGTGACGGGAGCAGAGAATGCTGGTTGGAAAGAAAAAAAAAAGGCTAACCCAACATTTGGTAGGGCAGCATATCCTTTGCATGTTCATGTGTGAATTTCAGAATAGTTTGCAAATGTAGTGTTGTGGCCCGCCAGTGGCCAGCGGAACTGGCAGCAGAGTCAGACAGTGAGGAGGTTGGGGAGGAACATGGGCCGGTCCTGGAGCCTGGGGGAGGCTCGGACAGAGGCAGAGATGGGGCCAGAAGATCTGTCCGTGAATCCCAGAGACTCTGTGCCCAGCCTTTCCTTCCACAGCTCCTCATTTGGACAATAGTTACATGGCAGCTTTCCAAGCTAGATAAGGTCTGTGGTCATAAATATTCCTTTGAAAGACTGTTTGCCAGGCCTTGGCTGAATGTGAATGGGGGTGATGGGCACAAGTGAGGGGAGTCAGTGGATGACATACCCCACCCAAAATAAGACCTGGCGCCTTTTTTGGCGGCAAAAAAAAAATAAGACAGGGTCTTGTTTTTGGGGAAACATGGTTACTGTCACCTCAATTTTCATATCCCCCCTTTTTGTTCAATTTAGGATGAGGAGGAAGAAATCAAACTGGAAATTAATATGCTGAAGAAGTATTCTCACCATCGGAACATTGCGACCTACTACGGTGCTTTTGTCAAGAAAAGTCCAGCAGGTCAGGATGACCAGTTATGGGTAAGTCTCTTCCTCTCTCTTTTCTTCTGTGTTTGGAAATGTAGATAACTCTTGGTCCCCAGGGAGGAACTAATTGGTTCTTGGATGGGTTCCTCAGCTGACAAAATTGTATTCTTCCCGGGTTTCAGTGAAGTAAGAGAAGTTCTCGGGTGTGGTCAGGAGAAGGATGAGCAAACGGTGGGATCTTTGGTGCTCTCTGAGCTGGTTGTTTTCTTGCAGACATTTCATGACCATACCTGGTAACATCTTCAGTGCTGATGACATTATCTAGTCTGGTAATGCAACATCTGCAAGAAAGCAAGCAAGTTCAGAGAGCCCCAAGGACCCCACAGTCCAACCCCTACAAATATTCTCTTCTATGGATTAGCAAACTTCAAAGCGTTGCCCGGTTTTCTATTGTCTTGGTACGTTTTGTGTTTCTCTCCACAATTTAGTTCCATTTGCATATTTCCTCCACACCCACAGTGACCCCAGTGGCCACATATGGGGAACCCCAAGGATCCTTGATACAGATATCTTTAGGGTACCATCTGGGTCTGGCTTCCCACCTCTTCCTTGACCAGAAGTATAAAGAGCTGTTTGTGGGAGTCAGACGGAGGTTTCGTACTGATGTCTTTCTCAGGCCTGCAGCCCTCTTTCCTTTTGGATCTTTGGCCTGCCACACTTTCTATCATTCTACTACGCATTTTCTATTGTGGGGAAATGGGAGGAGGGGATTGTCCGGAGTCAGATGCTATGTAGCCATAACAAAATCCTTTCTAGAAAGCCAAGGTCATCCTTTGTCTCTGCACCTCTGCACCTGACCGGAACTGGATGGGTGGAAGCTGCCAGCGTGGCAGTGGAAGGTGGGACCATGTGATGGACTTGTGGGTGGGTGGGGGTGGGAAGATCTTGAACTTTCAGCTGGGTGGGAAAAACTGGAAAGCTTTCAGATTCGGGTTTTCCCAGATGTGCCAACACGGCTCTCTTCATAAATTGGAACTTTGAGGAATCCTTTGCCTTGGACTCTGATTTAATTTTGGATTTGGAACCCTGGCAGTGTTCCTTTTAGTTGTAGCCTTTTAACAAAATCCAGTTGAATTCTGTGTAGTTTCTGGGAGGTAGGATTTAATCTTTCAGCCACCAGAAGTAGCCCTCTGGGCTCAGGTGGAAGGCCTTGTCGCTGGTTCCTAACTTCATGGCCCGTCTGTCTTTTTTAAAGAAATAAATAAAAATGACAAGAGACTTTGCCTCTCTGCTTTCTCCTTTCCTTTTTAGAAAGATATGTGAATCTTTGCTCTGCATGATCTCTTAAAGAGGCCAGAAACCTGCTAAAATCGGAGGAGGAGAAGGTTTAGGGCTGGTCAGGGAGATACCGGAGGGGGTTGAGAAAACTCTGGGCGAGCAAAGGAGCCTCCACAGAGGGTTTTCTCTGGATCTTCTCTCATCCGTGGATTTAGACCTTAGGCCCAAAGGCAGAACGCCGCATTCCCGGTAGCCTTCGGGTCCTCGCTAATCTCAACAATTTTGTGGTTGCGCTGGGAGACGGGCCAGCGTGAGTGGCCATCTGGAAGCTGACGGATAGCCACCGTAATGGCCGCTTTGCACAGTTGTCCGTGTAATTAGGGATTGTGATTAGAGCAGAGGAATCTAATGGAAGCAGTTGTGTCAATTGCGTCTCTGCCATCGTCGTTATTGTAGAAGGGCTTCCATTGGGGTGAGGAGCTTCAGCAAGTAATGCTCTATGGGGGCACGCTGGGCTTTTAAGGCTAATATTTCAACTGTATGTTGAGGGCACTGAAATTCATGATCCAGTTCCAGTTCTTTTCTCTTTCTTTCTTTCTCTTTTTTTTTCTCTCTCTCCTTCTCTCTCACTTTTTCTTTCTCCTTCTCTCCCTCCCTCTCCTTCTCTCTCTCTCTTCCTCCCTCCCTCCCTTTCCCTTCCTCTGTCCCTCTCTTTCTCCTTCTCTCTTTCTCTCCCTCCCTCTTTCCCTCTCTTTCTTTCTCCCTCTCTCCCCCTCTCTCAATATCTCCTCACCCTCCTCTCCTCTTTCTCCTCTCTCTCATCTCTCCCGCTTTCTCTTTCTCTTTTTTCTCTCTCTCTTTATCTCTGTCTCTCTTTTTCCTCTCTCCCTCGCTTTCTTTTTCCTTTCTTTCTCTCCCTCTCCCTCTGTCTCTTTCTCATCTCCCCCCACCTCCTCTCTCTCTCTCTCTGATATAGTTGATTTGTACACATGGGAAAAGGGGCCCCTGGAAAGAAGGAAAGGGCCAATAAGGGAGACTGTTTGTAGCTCAGGGTTGAAAAATGAAGGCTTCTTGGTGCTCTCTGAGCTTGGGAGTTGTCTCGCAGACGTTTCATTGCTCAACTAGGTAATGACATCAGTGTTAGGTGGGAGTGGGGGTTTGTGGAGTGGAGGAGGAGGAGGAGGGAGGCTGTGTGGGGTCCTTAGTGCTCTCTGAGGTTGGCGGTGGGTTTTCTGCTTTTGCTTTTCCGAGCCACCAAGCTCAGAGACCACCGAGGAGTCCTCGGGAAGAAAACGTGCCTGTTCAATTGAAATCAGAGTTTACCATATTCATTGCACTGATGACAATTCTCTAATCTTACAATATTAATAACCAGCCTTATTATTCGAGGCATTTGTACCCAGACAACACACTGTTTAATGGAAGATGTTCAGGTTAAAAAAATAAAATAAAAAAACGATTAGAAAGAAGAAAGGAGAAAGAGAGAAGACCTGCGTGGAAACTTTCTGTCGCAGCAGCCACCGTTTTGTTTCTAATCTTCGTCTCCCGATTCCCCAGCTGGTCATGGAGTACTGTGGGGCCGGATCCGTCACAGACTTGGTGAAGAAAACCAAAGGGAATTGCTTCAAGGAAGACTGGATTGCTTACATCTGCAGGGAGGTCCTCAGAGTAAGTCTCTTGGGGAGGGAATTTTGGGCTCTTCAAGGCTGGCTCGGAAATGACCAACAGATAAGGAATCCTCAACGTACAACCGCAAATCGAGCCCCAAATTTCCGTTGCTGAGCGAGACAGGCGTGAGAGGACTTTTGCCCCATTTTACGACCACTTACGGTTGTTAAGTGGATTCCCACAGATGTAGATTAGGAACAACGTCTGTTGTCTACATTTTTTAATGTTTTGAAGAGAAGCCCACCTGGGGTCTTTCCAAAGCTTGGGGTGATGAACCAGAGCCTCCTCCTCCTCCTCCATTAACTAGCTGGGTGCAAGTTGTACCACAATCCCCCCCCAATCTGGTGAGTGGAGGAGCACCTTGGTGTCTCTTGAAGGCACCTGGTTGGGGAAGGTTGATTATTCTGGGCACCCCTCCAGGGGTGGCATCCAGCCGGTTCGCACCAGTTCAGGCAAACCGAATGTTAATTTTGCATCTGGTTTGCCGAACCGGTAGTTGCGCGGACTGGCTGGCCCCTCCCCTCCCAGGAGTCTCCACGCAGCCACTTCATCATGCCACGTAAGTGCAGAGCCCGGGTGGAGCCGCTGGGAGGGCAAAAGATGGGCTTATCGGAAGCCCAGAAATGGGCCCCTTTCCAGCCTCCAGAGGGCCTCCGGAACCCGGTGGAGGCCGTTTTTGTCCTCCCAGAGGCTCGGAAAAAGCCTCCAGAGTCTCCTGGGGAAAATGCCCCCCTTGCTGTGGTGCAGGAGGCTGAGTGTGCCACGCCCCCCAGGGCCACGCCCGCCCAGCCACAGGGCAGAGAAGCGGTGGCCACCGTTTTTCCATCCCGCCCCTGGCACCTGCAGTAGGATTCGATCGCTTCTGCGGTTTGAAAAGATGCAGAAATGGGCCAGAAAGTTAAAGCTGGGTCATCTCTCTTCTAGGGCCTGTCTCACTTACACGCCCACCATGTCATCCACCGAGATATTAAGGGGCAGAACGTGCTGCTAACGGAGAACGCGGAGGTGAAATTGGGTACGTAGCTGAGGCTTCTGCTCTCCGTGTCGAGTCTCCCAGGCTCCTGCGTGACGAGCAGCCCGGATTGTCTTCAGGGCCACAAGCTTCTTGTGAAAAAAAAGGCTGGAGTACAGGTAGCCTTACGGACACACTTTGGAGAAGCTGAATCCAGGGGATCCACCCTTAGAGCGAACGAGCGAAAGGCCCCTCATGGCAGAGAAGGTTTGGGAGAGGATTTCGCTGAAAATGCCCAAATGCTCCACTGGTTAGCAGCCCCAAAGCCTCTAAATCAAAAGCTACCAATTTTGGCTTGGCCCATTGGCCAACATTCTCTGAACAACTTCTCCTTCTCCTCTGGAGCCACAGTTGCCAAAGTTATTGCTTCTGTTTTTCCCCCCACTCTTTGCAGTTGATTTTGGGGTCAGCGCTCAGCTGGATCGGACGATTGGCAGGAGAAACACTTTTATTGGGACCCCGTATTGGATGGCACCTGAAGTCATCGCTTGTGATGAAAACCCAGACTCCACCTATGACTACAGAGTGAGTTTCCCCATTGAGGTCTCTCTACTCCAAATCAATGGAGAGGAATCACACATTGGCTCCTTATAGGGGGTGAAAAAAATAATTCCTCCCATTGAACTTTGCAATAGTATTAATTGGGGTGTCCGACCTTGACACCCTCAAGATTATCTATCTATCTATCTATCTATCTATCTATCTATCTATCTATCTATCTATCTATCTATCTATCTATCTATCTATCCCTCCATCTATCCATCCTTACCTGGCAAGGGAGACACCGAGATCATCCTTCTATGAATTTATTACCTATCCATCTATCCACCCACCTATCGTCTATCAATCAATCCATCTATCCATCCATCCTTCTGTCTATCCATCTATCCAAGCATTTATCCATCTGTCACCTACCTATCCCTCCATCTATCCATCCTTCTATGAGTTTATCACATATCCATCCATCATCTATTTATCCATCTGTCTGTCTGCCCATCTGCCCTCCTACCTATCTATCTGTCTGTCTGTCCATCTGTCCGACCATCCATCCATCCATCCATCCATCCATCCATCCATCCATCCATCCATCCATCCATCCATCCATCCATCTATCTATCTCTGTCATCAGCAGAAAAGTAGAAAGAAGGTTAAGTGATTTTCTCATTTCCGAAATTCTCTTTCGGACCCAGACAGAGAGACACATGGCTGAATATATTTTTATTTCCTCTTTTTTGTTCTCCGAATGAGCTGCTTGGCTTAGCAGAGCCTTCGGTCGGTCATAAATATTGCCTTTTATTCTATTTGAAATGCAGCCCTCCTGGACTTTCGAGCTAGCATTGTTTCCGTCTCACCTTCTATGCTTCATCTTGATTTCTGCCCTTTCTTTCTTTCCTTCCTTCCTTCCTCCGTGATCGATGCACAGCTGCACTTCGCTCCCGTTTGAAGCTATGAATCCCTAAATGAGGGAATGGGGCCAAGGATGCTTCAGAAGGGACTTCCAACTCTGCACGAATCCGGCCTTTCTTGACCACTCGTTAAAAGAGCCCTGTCTGCTTTGAAGGAGGAAGATGGAGCTGCTTTAATGAGTAGCAAAAGGGCGACAGGAACTCTTTTGAATTCTTCTGCAAAGCGAGCATCATCTTTAAAGTCAGGCCCAGTGGAAATAAAAAACTATTTTGCAGGAAAAAGAGGGAAGAAGATACTCAAAGGTTTTCTTTATCAGTGCGCCTTCATTTGATGCTCGCGGCTGCTTCAGACGGCTGGGGAAGATGTTCCCCCATATCGGCCACATTGATTATCAGCTAGGCCAGTCATGGCTAACCTTTTTGTCATCTCACCCCTGCGTATGCACGCATGACCCCTCCCCCATGCTCCCCCCCCCTGTGCATGTTGTGTGACCCCCCCCCCCCGTGCCCCATTTTGGGCCTAGCAGGCCTCCCTGCAGCCTCCTGGGACCAAAAATGGGGCACGGGGGAGGTGCTGCACCCCCCTTGCTGCCCCACCCCCTCGTGTGGGTGCGTCTCCTGCATGTGCCCCGCCCCCTGCGCATGCACGGCAGAGACCCGAAAATCAGCTGGCCAGCAGGAGGCGCTCCACTCCAAGTTGCCAAGGTTGAGGAAGAATGAATTAGGATGAGAATCACTGAAGTGAATGTTGGCTTCCTTCATCTGGTTCTCCAGCTCCACCCGATACGCAAAGCCCTAAAGAAACCTCTTTGGCTCCTGTTTCCCATTCATCAACCACCTTTGTTTTCCAGAGTGACTTGTGGTCCTTGGGCATCACCGCCATCGAAATGGCCGAGGGGGCTCCCCGTAAGTTGACTGCCTCTTCCTCTTGGGGGCTTGTGGGGGGGGGGAGGCATCTTCCAGCAGGCTGCTTTCAACCCAGGGACCATCTGAGTTTTCAACCGTATCACGGAATGTCCTGTTTGGGAGTGAGTGGGTGGCCTAGAGGTGGGGCTCTCGCCTCACAATCAGGGGGCTGTGAGTTCGATCCTAGGTACAGTAGAAGCAGATATTTCTCTCTCTGTGCCTGATGAGAATAAATCTGCCGAATGAAACTCCGCATTGGCAACAGGAAGGGCATCCGGCCATTAAACACTCTGCTAGGTCCATTCAGTTGCCCAGACTCCACCCCACAAGGGATTATGGGGTCATTGAAAGATTAGGATGATCACAATTTCATGTTTGGTTTTGGTCATTATAAAAAAGATGTGGAAGGAGTGCCACAAAGATGAACAGGGGACTGGAGGCTAAAACATATGAAGAACATTTGCAGGAACTGGGTATGTCCAGTTTAATGAAAAGAAGGACCAGGGGAGACAGGATAGCAGTTTTCCAATATCTGAGGGGCTGCCACAAAGAAGAGGGAGTCAAGCTATTCTCCAGAGCACCTGAGGGTAGGACAAGAAGCATTGATGAGAGACTCATCAAGGAGAGAAGAAATTTCCTGACAGTCAGAAGAATTAATCTGTGGAATGTCTTGCCTCCAGAAGTTGTGAATGCCCCAACACTGGAGGCTTTTAAGAAGAGATTGGAGAAAACTTTGTCCAGAATGGCATAGGGTCTCCTGCTTGAGCGGTTGGACTAGAAGACCTCCAAGGTCCCTTCCAACTCCTATTATTCTGTAATTTCTTTGCATCAAAGGGTGTGTCCAATGACTAACTCTGCTCTTGTTAAAAGAAAAAACAAATGGAACTTCTACTCAAGTATGTGTCTTATATACAACCTTCCTACCCCCTTTTGAAGTCATTGCGTGGCTTCTAAGCCACAAAAATCTCCTCCTCCCCCCGCCCCCCCCCACTGGGTCGCAACTGCAGGAATTGTGGTTTTCCGTGTCAGACAATACAAGCTAGTATGGAAATAGTGGGGCCTTAGCAGCTGAAGGGAATCGTGAAAATGAGCAAGGCCCCTTTGCCTTGCTAGAAGAAATCAGCGCAAGAGGAGGAGAGAAAGATGTTTCGCACATTCGTAGTCGTCTTCCTTGTGGTTGTCAGAGCAAGCGAAGAGCCTTCCCATGTAGACTGGCTGAGTTGGAATTGCAAGTGTGGCATTTTGCAAAGCTGAGTCTGACTTCCACACACTGCTTATCACTCAAGACCAGTCGAGACACGCAACCGGATGAGTGACATGTTGTCTGGCTAATCAAAGGACCCTGTGTCCATGGGGAGAAGAACCTTCTGAAGATGTTCATTGGTGGAGGAACCACCAATAACACCTCCGTCCTGTCTCTGCCTCTTAACTGCCCGCATCTTCCATGGGGCTCCAGCAGTGATGGATCGGAGGTGGTTTGGGTGGATGAGCCTGGGAGAAGAGGAAGAAGCAGGTCGATGGCCTTGAGCCCCGGGATGGAGTACGAGGTGTTTTCTGGAAGCTAATGGATGGTCCTAAGGGGGTTTAGAACGTGGGAGGACAAGAAGATCTGCATTGTGGAGAGAAGGGACATCATGGGGCTTGACTGAGCTGCCTGGTGTTGATGTAACCTTCAACGGTGCTCACCTCGTGTGGGTGATTTCTGGATCGTCACAAAAACTGTTTGAATCAGGGGGGTGTCCGACCTTGTGGCCTTTAAGACTTGTGGTCTTCAGCTCCTAGAAATCTCCAGCCAGCATTGGGAATTCTGGGAGTTGAAGTCCACAAAGTGGCCCAGGTTGGAGCCTCCTGGTTCAGATGAAGCTTCCAGGCTGCTTCTTAGGATCTCACTGTGCAGGGACGGGGTGGCTCAGTGGCTAAGGCGCTGAGCTTGTTGATCCGAAAGGTCGGCAGTTTGGCAGTTCAAATCCCTAATGCTGCATAATGGAGTGAGCTCCCATTACTTGCCCCAACTTCTGCCAACCTAGCAGTTCGAAAGCAGGTAAAAAATGCAAGTAGAAAAATAGGAACCACCTTTGGTGGGAAGGAAACAGCGCTCCATGCGCCTTCGGTGCTGAGTTATGCCAGCCACATGACCACGGAGAAGTCTTGGGACAGTGCTGGCTCTTTGAAATGGAGATGAGCACCGCCCCCTAGAGTGGGGAACGACTAGCATGTATGCGCGAGGGGAACCTTTAGCTTTATGCAGGATTAGAGGACTTAAGGAACAGTGATGGGCAGTGGGGATGTAAAACCAACTCAAAGTATTTTTTTTTAAATCTTTTGTGTTTGTATGGATGTGTTTTTTATTGTAGCGCTGTGTGACATGCATCCCATGAGGGCCCTCTTTCTGATTCCACGGAACCCTTCCCCGAAACTGAAGTCCAGGAAATGGTAAAGCATCCGTTTCAATGATAATGAATGTGTTCTCGTCTTTATGGGTTCCCCAACAGTTGCCTTCTCATCATGTCCTTCAGACTGAAGTCCAGGGGCTCTCCTGAGTGGGGTTGGAGGTTTTTTTGGGGGGGGGGCAGACGTTTCATCACCCAACTAGGGAACATCATCAAGTATTAGAAGGGAGTGGGGTTTGCTCTCTGTTCATATCTATCTATCTACCTGACTGGCTTGCTCTGTCAGTGTTGGTGGAAGCGATGCTTTACTCTTGGTAGCACTGATGATGTTATCTAGCTGGGTAATGAATTGTGGGTGCTCCATCACTTGAGGTTTTCAAGAAGATGTCAGCCAATTGTCTGGAATGATAAGAGGGTCCAGCTATTCTCCAAAGCATCCGAAGGCCGGACACGGAATAATGGAGGGAAACTGATCCAGGAGAGATTCAACCTGGAAATAGGGAGAAATTTTCTGACAGTGAGAACCATCAACCCATGGAACAGAAGTTGCCTTTGGAAGTTGTGGGAGCTTCATCACGGGAGCCTTTCAAAAAGAGACTGGATGGCCATCGGTCAGAAATGGTGTAGGGTCTTTTTGGGCAGAGGGTTGGACTAGATGACCTGCAGGGTCCCTTCCTACTCTGTTAATCTGTAACTGTAGCTGCAAGAAAACTACCAAGCTCAGAGAGCACCAAGGACCCCACAAGTAAAAGACTAGGAAACCCCCCCCCCCAAAAAAAGAGGAAGAAAGTCAAAGTAAACAAGCCATGGTTGGTTTGCTCATCCATAAGGTTAGTTTAACAAGGCAGCATAAAAGCAGAATCCTGGCTAGGAGGACCTGGGAGACCAAAGATTTTGCTGGCCTTTTAGGGGAAAGAAAGGACGACAGAACCTTCTCCATAAAGTTAAACTGTTTGTGTCATTTTTCCCGATTTCTTTTTTTTTAGGTCAAAAAAGTTTCTCAACTTTGTCGACAGTTGCTTGGTGAAGAATTACACGCATCGCCCTGTGACGGAGACCCTGCTCAAACACTCCTTCATCAGGGACATGCAAAACGAGCGCCAAGTACGCATCTTGCTCAGAGATCATCTAGACAGGACCAGGAAGAAAAAGGGGGAAAAAGGTGATTCCCTCCCACCTTCTCCTCACTCTTGAATTCAAAGGCTGGTTTGCAGGGAAGGCTAAAGCCTCACAACCAGTTTGTGCCTCAAGTGATATGGGATGCGGGGGCTCAGTGGCTAAGACGCTGAGCTTCGGTGGTTTGAATCCCCAGCGCCACCTAACGGAGTGAGCTCCCGTGACTCATCCCAGCTTCTGCCAAGCTAGCAGTTCGAAAGCAGGTAAAAAATGCAAGTAGAAAAATAGGGACCACCTTTGGTGGGAAAGTAACAGCGTTCCGTGCGCCTTCGCATTTAGTCATGCCGGCCACATGACCATGGAGAGGTCTTCGGACAGCGCTGGCTCTTTGGCTTTGAAACGGAGATGAGCAGCGCCCCCTAGAGTCGGGAACAACTAGCACATACGTGTCAGGGGAACCTTGACCTTCACCTCAAGTAATGACAGAGGAAGGCAGATCGTAATTGGGAGTAGAGGGAGGCTCCAAGACGTTGAGCATGACCCAAACTCCACCTCCTTGTGATGGACATAAAAAGGGGGTGAAATTTTGAACACAGGGCCTCAGTGGAAACGACTTTTGGATCTCTCCTGCGGATCCCTTTGACATAAATGGTTAATCTTTGTGTCAATCAACTTCCAAGATGCCCAGCTGGCATTCTTCAAGATGAGCTGGCTTCAATTCCCAGAATTCCCCAGATGGCAACCTTTAAGATGCAATAGATAGATAGATAGATAGATAGATAGATAGATAGATAGATAGATAGATAGATAGATAGATAGATAGATAGATAGATAGATAGATAGATAGATAGATAGATAGAGACAGACAGACAGACAGACAGACAGACAGACCGACAGACAGACAGATGATAGATAGATAGATAGATAGATAGATAGATAGATAGATAGATAGATAGATATGATAGATAGATAGATAGATAGATGATAGATAGATGAGAGAGAGAGAGAGAGACAGACAGATAGAAAGACAGAGCAATGTGTTAGCTCAATTCCTTTACTCCATGTGTACTCCTCACCCCTCTTCTCTTACACATACACACGCACACGCACACACCAACACACGGAAGAGATTTTCTGTTCCATGCCTGGAACAATCCCGCTTCTTTTGTATAACTTTGCCTCCTTCTCTCTTTCTTTCTAGATGAAACGGAATATGAGTACAGCGGAAGTGAGGAAGAAGGGGACGAGTTGAACGAAGACGAGGGAGAGCCAAGGTCTGATTTTGGGATTTGCAGGTCAAACCGGAACACTTCCGGAATCGTCTCCTAAAAGGGCCCAGCCTCTCCCAGCCCCTTGAGGTCCACGGGTCTTAAAGTGGCCGAGGTTGGACCACCTATTGTGCTCAGGGCCCCAAGTGACACCCCCAACGAACGAAGACTCCGAGGCTCAAGTTTCCTCAGAGTTCCATTTTATTAGAGACGTCATATTGGCACATCTGGGAAAGCCCGAATCCGAAAGGCTCCAGGTTTTCCCCACCCAAAAGAAAGCCCAGCACCCACATGCCCATCACATGGCCCGATCGGGCACCGTTCCAACCGGAGATGCCGCCCAGTCACACCCCTTGAGGTGCAGGGCAAGATGTCCTTGACTCTCTGAGAAAGGAATGCTATTTTGACTATATATCACCCACACTCTACAATCCCCCCTCCAGTGGTGGGTTTGTACCGTTTTTACTACTGGTTCGCTTGTGCGCACACGCTCTCCCTCCTGCGCACGTGATGCTTCAGCGCATATGCGGAGCCTCCCACCACTGCCACTACCGGCCCGAACCGGGACCGACCCACCTCTGCCCCCCTCCCATTTTCTCACAGTAGAAAACGTGGCAGGCTGAAGGCCCAACGCAAAGGATGCCCGACACAGGCGGCCGTAGCCACGAATTGGGTTCTGCAAGAAAAGGTGGGAAGAGAAAGATTGCAGCCACGGTCCGTGTGGGTTGGGTGTGGAAGGGAAGGGAGGAGGCAGCTAAGGAGCCACCAAATCATCTTCTTCTCTTTGAACAAAGCCAAGTGGAAATGGTGCTGGGCCCCTTCCTCCCACCGCTGAGGGTTGTTTGGAGGACGTTCAGCTTAACTAGGGCTGCATTTTCCCAGGGCTTCCGTGGCCTCTGCTGCACCCCCCCCCCACCCAGAACCTCGGCAGATGGGATTCCATACAAATTCCCCCCCCAAAAAATAAATCATAATAGCTGAATCCGCCTTTTGTTCTTCTTCCAGTGTTTTGCTGTTGAATGCAAAGTGTGAACAGATGCTAAAATTGGTTTGGGGGAGGCAGTGGCGAAGTGAGGTCTCTGGCGAACAGATAATCAGCTTTCGGATTCTGTGGATTCGGGAAAGTTGCTCAAACAGAGGCCAGTCTGGCAGCTGAACCAGGAAGGGTTTTTTTTTTTCCTTTTGGCATGTTCTAATGCTGAGAGTTTTTTTGGTATTTGCTGGGCTCTCTTAATTCTAGAATTAGTCAAACTGATTATCCTTTCTTTCTCACCCCTCCTTTTCTCTTCTATCTCTCTTTCCTTTTCTCTTTCTTTTTCTCTCCCTCTCTTCCCCTTTTCTCTCCTTTCTCTCCTTCACTTTCTTTTTCTCTTCATTTTTCTCTCCCCCCTATTTTTCTCTTGTTTCTCTCTCTTTCTCCTTCTCTTTCCCTCTTTTTCTTTCTTTCTCTCTCCCTCTTTTTCTCCCTTTTCTCCCCTTTCTCTCTCTTTTTCTCTCTTTCTCCCCCCTATTTTTCTCATCTCTCTCTCTCTTTCTTGTTCTCTCTCTTGTTTCCCTTTTATTCTCGCTTTCTTTTTCTCTTTCATGCTCTCCCTCAATTTTTCTCTCTCTTTTTCTCTCTCTCTCTCTCATTTTCTCTCTCGTTTTTTCTTTTCCTGTCTCTCTTTCCCTCTCTCTCCTCTTCTCTTTTTCTGTATCTCTCTCTCTCTCATTGTACACCCATGTGTGTTTTTAAATGAAGCTCCATTGTGAATCTCCCGGGGGAATCTACCCTGCGCCGAGAGTTCCTCCGACTTCAGCAGGAGAACAAATCCCGTTCGGAAGCCCCCCGCTTGCAGCCCCTGCAATGCCAGCAGCAGAAACACCAGGAAAACTACAAGAGGCTCCTGGAAGAGAGGCAGAAGCGCATCGTGGAGCAGAAGCTGCAGAGGAAGAAGCTGGAAGATGTAGGAGCTGGGCCTGGGGTTTTCTTTTGAGGGGGGGGGGAGGGCGCTGTGATTGGGTTCCACTATATTCGGCTGACCTCATCCTTTTCTTGTTTTCTTTTTATAGGATAGGGATAGGATAGGGCAGGGGTAGAGTAGCGTGCTATTTCACGCCAAGGACTGACCTACAAACACCCATGGGCTGTATTTTCTAAGAAAGCCTCGGGGTGTTTCGGTGAGGCCCAGAAGCAATCTTGGGGTGTGGGGAGGAGATGCTGGAGGCCCATGCTTTAATTTGCAGTTGACAAGTTGGCCTTTAAGAGAGGAAAGCGTTATGGTGTGTCAGTGGTGAGATTCAAATAATTTAACAACCGGTTCTCTGCCCTAATGACCAGCTGGGTAGGCGTGGCTCGGTGGTCATGTGACTGAGTGGGCGTGGCCAACTCAACATCACTCACGTTGATGGGCGCTTCACCTTGGCTGTGACAATGTCATAAAGGTTAACCGGAGAGGCAGTTTCTGTAAGCAGAGCGAAAAAGAGGAGGCTAGAAACAACACAAGAATGTTTCCTTCCTGCCTTCCTTACAGGATTAGCCCTGTGAAGTGGGGAAAAACAAAATGAGATTTCTTCCAACAACCGGCTCTCCCAAATAGGTGCGGACTGGCTGAATCCCACCACTGGTTTTGGCCTCAAGCTAGAAAGTGGGATTTCACGAATTCCCAGTTGCACCTTGAGCACAGGGGGAACCGGGTGACCTTGGGCCAGACCCCCCCTCTCAGCTCTAGCAAGGAGCCGAGGGCCAACCATGCCTGGAGAAACCTTGCCAAGAAACCTGCCGGGACTTGTCCAGGAGTCAACGTGGCCTTGAAGGCACCAAAACCACAAAAGCCCCCCTGGCCTTCCAGGGTCTGTTTGGGAGGGTCTGGAAGGCCACATCTTGCCCTCCTTCTCTGAGGCCAGAACGTCTCCTCTTGTAGGCCAAAAGAGCCCTTTGGACATCTTCAGGCTGCTTTGCCACGGGAGACGGAGCCCTGCTGGCCAACCGTTAGACGGCCATAAATAGAGAAGCAACTAAAAAGAGAGAAAGGGGGGAGATGGTAGATAGACAAAGACAGAGAGATTTGATAGATAGAGAGAGATATGGGAGAGAGAGAGAGCTGAGCAGGTGGGTGGGTGGGTAGGTAGGTAGGGAGAGAGAGAGAGAGAGAGAGAGAGAGAGAGAGAGAGAGAGAGAGATTTGATAGAGAGAGATGTGTGTCTGTGTGTGTGAGAGAGAGAGAAAGAGAGAGATAGATAGGTAGGTAGATGGATGGATGGATGGATGGGCAGACAGGGACAGAGAGATGATAGAAATAGATGAGATAGATGATGGAGGGATGGATTTTTCCATCTTTTTTTTATTTGCTCTCTCACATGGACAGACCAATGTTGAAAGGGATTCCTCTTGAGGAAGAGATTTAGCATCCATCTGTTCTTTACTTCAGTACCGGCCAGATCTAGTTGTTACTTTCAACCCCGTGGGAACTAATGTTCACAGTCAGAGTGCAAAGGTGCAACTGGACGAAGAATAACAGAGTTGGAAGGGACCTTGGAGGTCTTCAACCTCCCTTCTCCAGCAAGGGTTGAATGTCTTCAAACATTTGGCATATGGTCTTCTGTTCTCCTCGTTGTGTTAGAAAAAGGATGCTGGTAGCTAGAACAGTTCAAGTGATGGTGGAGTTCTCTTAATATATTGTCGTTCTTCCGTTGCTAAGTCGTGCCCGATTCTATGTTGGTACACAGAGAGGTATAATTTGGGATCTATTTATCTCGAGGAAAAGGAGATGTACAAAGAGCTTAATTTAAAATTTATGCTTGGTATGGAGAAAGGGGATGAGGAGGGAGAGGGAGAGAGGGGGAGGACAAGGAAGGGGCTATATATATATATATATATATATATATATATATATATATATATATATATATATATATATATATATATATATATATATATATATATATATATATATATATATATATATATATATATTCTTCATTTGGAAGCTTGTTCAGGACAATTTCGTATCCATTTATTTGTGGGTTGAATGATAGCCAAACGCAGGAAGGGGGTGGGATTTCTCGGGGAGGTGGACGGTTTCCGCTGTGCTTACAATCCGAGGGTGTCAGAACGATGTTGCGCAATGCGACCTACGAAGGAATCCTTGACTCCGGGTGTGAGAAGCCCCTGAATAAAGAGATGAAATGAAAGCACTGATTTCTTGGCCTCTCTTCAGCATCAGAAAAAGGAAGAGCTTCGGAAACATCTGGACCTCGAAAAGAGACACCTGGAGGGCCAGGTGGCCCCAGGCAATGGGCAGAAGGATAAAAGCAGCCGAGAGAAGCCGGAGGAGGCCTGGTGCAAAGGGGATGCGGTCCAACTCGCAGGAATACAACAGGTGCGGCTGTCATTGGACAGAGGAGACATCTTTGGAGTATTTTTGCATCCAATCAGAATAGAGCGGGAAGGGACCTTGGAGGTCTTCTAGTCCAGCCCTCTGCTCCAGCAGGAGACCCTAGACCATTTCAGATAAGTGACTGTCTAGTCTCTTCTTGAAAGCCTTTGGCGATGAAGCACCCACAACCTCTGGTGGCAAGCAGTTCCACTGATTAATTGTTCTCACTGTCAGGAAGTTTCTCCTTAATTCCACTCTCTTTATGTTCAGTTTCCATCTGTTATTCCTTCTCCGGCCTTTGGATGCCTTGGAGAATAGCCTGACCCCCTCCTCTCTGGGGCAGCCCCTCAAATATTGGAAGGCTGCTCTCCTGCCTCCCCTGGTCCTTCTCTTCCCTAGACCAGCCATATGCAGCTCTTGCAACCGTTCATGGTATATTTTAGCCTGCAGTCCCCCCATCCTCTTGGTTGCTCTTCTCTGCACTCTTTCTAGAGCCTCAACATCTGTTTTTATGGTGTGGTGACCAAAACTGGATGCAGGATCTTAGGAGTGGCCTTACTAAGACTTTATAGAATGGTATTAGTCCCTCCCTTGATCCTGATTGTATCCCTCTGTTAATGCAGTTCAGGATTGCATTGGCTTTTCTAGCTGTCGTTGCACACGGCTGACTCCTATTTAGCTGGTCGTCCACTGAGTCTCCGAGGTGCCTCTCCCAGTGCCCCCCCCCCCATTCCCCAGTGTCCCCTGTGGTTTCAGATGTGGGAGATGGCCTCTGCCGTTGCTGATTCTCAAATGAAAGGCAAACCCATGGCATGCTTGCCTGAAGTGGCACGCCGAGCCATGTCGTCAGGCACACGTGGCGTCACCCGTTCCTCTCCCAGGTTTCTGGCGCGCAAGTGCGGGGGCTGATCAGCTGGCCTCCATGCGTGCGGCAGTGCCGGGAACTGGAAGAGCTGGTCTGACGTTTTCCGGTGTGAGCATGGGTGCCGGCCAGCTGATTGTCCTGCACGCCAATAACCGGGAGACCACCTGGCTGGAAACTGGAGGTTCGTTTTCCAGGGCGCGCATGGCCCCTGGGCAGCTCCTCTTCCAGGTGGCGGCCCAGACGCGTTCCCGAGTGCGCTCCCTTTCCCCAAGGCTTCTCCATGACTGTCCTAAGCCAACTCCAGCGACCTGGCAAGGGACCTTCTCTGGCTTACAAGGGGCTTCTTGTTTCTTTCCCCTTCTAGAGACGAGGCGACGGAGGAGGAGCTCAGGGGAAGAAGTTTCACCGGACTCTTCCCAAAGATCAGTCGCAACTCCTCTCCCTCCAACACGACCACCAGCAGAAGAACAAGGAGGCCCCCAAGGTCCTCCATCTTCCACAGGGACCTTCATCAAACTGCTTGAGCAAAGAGGGGAAGGCAGCGGTGAGATTCACTTACCTTCTCTACCGCTTCCCATGCGCAGAAGGTTCGCGCATTACGTCCGGGGGGGGGGGGGCAGCCTACTGCAGTCGCTACCGCGTTGCCCGAATACCGTCTCTGGGTAAAACCAGTGGTGAAATCAAATCATTTTCCCTACCGGTTCTGTGGGTGGGGGTTGGTGGGGGTCATGTGACTGGGTGGGCGTGGCCATGTAGTCATGTGACTGGGGGTTCAAAAGGCAGAAACTCACTTTAACAATATCCTGCTGGAGCAGGGGGTTGGACTAGATGACCTCCAGGTCCCTTCCAGGCCTGGATTGTTGTGTTATTTCTAGTATCCTCTGAAGCTGCGTCTAGTGCCAGGTTTGTGGTCCTTCCTCCTTCTCCTTTTTCCCTCCCTCCCTCCCTCCCTCCCTCCCTCCCTCCCTCCCTCCCTCCTTTTCTTCCTTCCTTCCTTCCTTCCTTCCTTCCTTCCTTCCTTCCTTCCTTCCTTCCTTCCTTTCTTTCTTTCTTTCTTTCTTTCTTTCTTTCTTTCTTTCTTTCTTTCACAGCACCCCCTGTTTTTGGCCTTGCAGGCCTCAGGGAAGCCTCCTGGGAACAAAATCAGACCCCAAATGCTAAAAAAAAGTTGAAAAAATTTCCTACTGTCGCGCAGCACAGCTGATCCTAGGAACTTTCTTTTAACTTTGCTAAGCTTTTTTTTCCCCCTACCACTTCGGGTGAAGCAGCCCAAACCAGAAGCATTTGACTCCTTGGTAAAGCCCCACTTACTAAACACCAACCTTTGTCTCTGTTGGATTTGGCCAGTTGCCATCTAAAAACGGTTTTTGATTTAAAAAACAAGAGCAGCCAAGCAGGCTTTAGAGGGGGAAAAAGAAGCGAACAATTGGCATTTGGGGTTTGGGGGGGGTGATGTGGGGGGGGGGGCTCTCTGAGCTTGGTTGCTTCTTGTAAAAATCTCACCGGGGGTGGGAACCACCATTTCTTTCCCTCTCCAGCCTGCAAAATAAATAGATTGTTGTTTTGGGCTGAATAGAAGCCTAATTGAGGGACTTATTTATTTATTTGGTAAGAATGCTTTCGAAAGGAAAGAGAACGATAAGAAAAGACTCATTCATCGATGAGTTAAAAACAGCCCTGGGAGACAAATCACAAGACCATCTCCAGATGTAGCAGGGCAAACCGAAGAATAACAGCCTTCGGAGGACATCCAGGAGATTGCGAAGGGAAAGGAGGGGGGGGGAATTATACGTCTTAGATGGAGCTTGAGTCTCAAAAAAAAAAGGAAAACTCATATGCAGTTATGGAGTTTTCTCCTTCGTGAGTTCTCGTCCCTAAGAGCAGAAGGTCTCCAATTTGACTACTTTAAGACTTCAAGAGGCAAGTGGAGTTTCTTCTTTTGTATTTTGAAGATGTTTTACTTCTCATCCCAGAAGCTTCTTCAGCTCTGACAGGATACGGGGAGTGGAAGGATTTATACTCCGTGCAGACAGCTGGTCCTTGGCATCCTTTTACAGAACGGACAGCCTTTGAATGGTGGGGGAGTCGGAATAGATTTCCAGAGGAAAAATTGCAGACTACAGGAACCATTTGTGCTTCTACGTAGGTGACCCCGAGGACACAGATAAATCTCCAAGTGTCCTCAGTGACCACCTAAAAAGAATGGTCATTTAGTCCAACCCCTCACCCAAGCAGGAGACCCTACACCATTTGTGACAGGTGGCAGTCCAGTCTCTTCTTGAAAGCTTCCAGTCATGAAGCTCCCACAACTTCCGAAGGCAACTTCTGTCCCATGGGTTGATTGCTCTCACTGTCAGAAAATTTCTCCTCATTTCCAGGTTGAATCTCTCCTTGCTCAGTTTCCATCCATCATTTCTTGTCTGGCCTTTGAGTGCTTTGGAGAATAGCTTGATCTCCCCCACCCTTCTCATTTCATTTCATTTTTCATTTTTCATTTTGCTTTATTTGTATGCCGCCCTTTTCCCTGAAAGGGACTCAGGGTGGCTCACAACTCAAGGGAGGGGACAAACAGACAAGTTACAAAGCATAAAAACCATACACAATTAAAAAGCACAACAATCATACCATTCGAAGTGGGGCTGCAAGTCTTTAGCCCCAGGCCTGTCGGAACAGTCCCTGACAGCCCCTCAAATACTAGAAGTCTGCTACCAAGTCTCCCCTGGTCCTTCTCTTCACTAGACCAGCCAGGCCCAGTTCCTGCAATCAGTCAATTTTAGCATCCAGTCCCATCATCATCCTGGTTGCTGTTCTCTGCACTCTTTCTAGAGTCTCAACATCTTTTTTTATGGTGTGGTGACCAAAACTGGATGCAGGATTCTAGGTGTGGCCTTACTAAGGCTTTATGGAGTGGTGTTAGTACCTCCCTTGATCCTGATTGTATCCCTCTCTTAATGCAGCTTAGTATTGCGTTGGCTTTTTTGGCTGCCGCTGCACACAACTGGCTCCTATTTAGCTGGTCGTCCACTAAGAGTCCACGATGCCTCTCCCAGTCCCTGCTCTCAAGCCTGGTTTCACCCAGTTTATATGTGTCCTTTGGGCTTTTCTTGCCTAAGTGTGAGACTTCCCTTTTCTCTACGTTGAATTTCATTTTGTTAGAGAGGGCCCAGGGTTCACGTCTGTGAAGATCCATCTGGAACTCGAGCCTGTCTTCTAGGGCGTTAGCTATTCCTGCCAGCTTAGCATCCCCTGCAAAGTTAACTAATTTAAATTTAATTTAATTAATAAAGACTAATTTTAACAACTACAGGGATTCCCTTCACAAAGGAAGGGCAAGAAAAGTCATCAAATGGGCCAAAACTCACTTAACCCGTTTCTCATTGAGCAACAGAAATTTTGGGTTCAGTTGTCGGTTGAGGGTTACCTGCGTTTAAGATTTAAGAAGAAGCAGGGAGGCAAAGGGTTACTGCTCTTCCCAGCTTTGAGAAGGGAGACCATAAAAACCTCTCTTTTAGCACTTCCACGTGTGTCCCCCCCCCCTCCCAGGCAAAGGGAAGAGTGAGAACTCGGATGCTGAAAAGGGTGGAAGCGGATGGCGAAAAGTCAGTTTCGATATCCACATGCATCTCCGCCTTGTATTCAAAGCGGCCTCTTTGGAGAAGGAATAGAACGCATTGTAAAATATAGCCCAGGCCACTCTGGTTAAATTTTAATCCAGATGTGTTTATTGCGGAGTTCTGACATTAGCAGCTGTAGGCAGCGAGTCTCCGTAGGAAATGCGGCGCAGTCACTGGACACAAACCGGGTCTGACAGTTCCTTTGGACACCGACATTTCTGTCCCTTGTGTTTTTAATCTGACACACACACACACAGAACAGGTAGTCTTTGACTGGGGGCCACAATTGAGCCCCAAATTTCTAAAGGAGAACAGAATTGGTGGGATTGGACCCACAAGGAATTTGTCTTTGGCACGTAAGCTCTCGGTGTACATAAAAGATCTCAGTGATAAATCCTGATCATAGTCAAGGGAGGATAATGGAGGCAGAGACCAAGGTGAGAGACCAATCTCCCAGTTGCAGGTAGAGAAACCAGTTGAACGTGGAGTCAAAGTGGACCTCAAAGGTGGGTGTGGAATGGAATTCTGCACCACATTGTAGGCAGAGAATTGAATTGGGAATTGGGAGAATTGGAATGGAATGGAATAGAATGTAGAATATGAATCATATTAGGGAGCTGAATAAAACAATATAAATCGTAAAGATACAAGCAACAGTCATAAGCAGAAGGAGATAAGTAATAGGAAGAATGAGGAGAAGAAGAATAGTAATAATACAGTCTTAGTAAAATAGTTTGACAGTGTTGTGGGAATAGTGATGGCTTGTGGGAATTCTGTTGTTAGGTGCTAACTTGTTAACTGAGTTTTACTACCTTTCTTGCCAAAGTTGTTAAGTGAATCACCGCAGTTGTTAATCTAGTGATCCGGGCGTTGGGCGCATCTGGCTCCCCCATTGACTTCGTTTTTTAGACGGTCGCCAAAGGGGGGGGTCACGCGACCTTTGGAGGCAGCCACGGCCATCAGGATGATCCAGCCACCAATTCTGATCACGTGATCATGGAGAAGCTACCAAGGTCATAAGTGTGAAAAAACGGTCACTTTTTCAGTGCCCCCATAACAGTCATTAAATGAACTCTTGTTAAGTCAAGGATTCCCTGCGTATCAAAATAAGTGGGACTCTGCATTTTTTTGAGAAGGCTTACTTTATTTTTATTTTTTCCCCCGTAGTGGATTAATTTGAAGAATCTATCCAAAGATCATTTTTCTTTCAGCTTAAATCAAGCTGCAAAGAGTTTGACTCTGCTATCAATAAAAACTGAGAATACATTTATTTCGCCATAAACCCCGAAAAAGCAGTGCTGAGCTAGCTATTTCAGTAAAAGCCTCCGAAGAAGAGAGGACTTTCCTGAATATCAAGATTTGGATCACACTGCCTGCATCCAATTTTGGCTGCCACGATGTAGAAAAGATGTGGAGACTCTTAGAAAGAGTGCGGAGAAGAGCAACCAGGAGGATTAGGGGACTGAAGGCTAAAACATATAAAGAATAGTTGCTGGAACTAGGTATGTCCAGTTTGATGAAAAGAAAGCGTAGAGTAGAATAGAATAGAAAAGAATAGGGAATGGAATAGAATAGAGATTGGACTAAATAGAATAGAATAGAATGGAATGGAAGAGAATACAATAGAACAGAATACAATAGAATTCTTTATTGGCCAGGTGACACACAAGGAATTTGTGCATAAGCTCTCAGGGTAAATAAAAGCTGTAAGTGATAAGTCATGGGTGACACGATAGCAGAGTTCCAGTATTTGAGGGGCTGCCCCAAAGAAGAGGGGCTCAACCTGTTCTCCAAAGCACCTGAAGGCAAGAAGCGATGGGTGGAAACTGATCAAGGAGACATTCAACCAGTGGTGGGATTCAGCCAGTTCGAACCACTTCAGGAGAACTGGTTGTTAACTTTCTGAGCAGTTTGGTGAAATGGTTGTTGGAAGAAATCTTTACGGCAGAGAGCCAGTTGTTAAATTATTTGAATCCGACCACTGGAAGCAACTTAGAACTAAGGAGAAATTTCCTGACAGTGAGAACAATTCATCAGTGGAGCAACTCCAGTAGTTGTGGAGGCTTCTTTTTAAGAAGAGATTGGACAAGCATTTGTCTCAAATGATATAGAGTTTCTCACTTGAGCAGGGGGTTGGACTAGAAGACCTCCAAGGTCCCTTCCAACTCTGCTATTCTCATTCTAAAGTTTAACATCTGATCAGTGGGATATTGAATATCAATACCCCAAGGAGGACTGGGTATTAAAACAATCCGTCATCTATACCGCCTAAACCTTTTTATTATGTATCTCTTGCTGTTGAATGGAGGAGGTTCAATTTTGTTGATTTAAGTTTTTCTTTGGAAAAAGAAAAAAGGAAGAGCAAAGGGCTGGCAAGAAATGCGTGGAACGTGCCTGTATCTCATCTTGGAGCGAAGAGAGAACAAGATAAATCGGGATGAAGTTACATCCTCCGCGGAATAACAATACCGGGTCTTGTGATTGGTTTCTCCGCAGGCGGAAAAGCAACTTCAGAAAAGCAGCTACAGTGTCCAGCCAGACTTCAACTGGACAGCGGTCCTCAGCCAGGAGACCACCCCTCACGGACGGCTGGGTTCTGGCAGTAGTTCCAGCCCTTGTACCCCAGCTCTGCAGCGAGCGGTGGTGGCCCAGGTGGGAAGTTCTCCCCATTTTGATCTGACCAGGGGGGGATAACGTGGTCCTTCTCCCCATCCCTTTGATCTGTTCTGACTGAGGCTTCCCCAAAAAGCATGAAGCAGACTCCTTATCCCGACAAAACCCCTTTTGTTAAACGAATGTGAATTCCTCTCATTCACATTCAGCAAAGGCCTGGCAAACAGTCTTCCAAAGGTGAATTTATGACCACAGAGCTTATCTAGCTTGGAAAGCTGCCATGTCAATATTTTCCAAATCCGGTGCTGTGCAAGAAAAAACTTGGCACAGAGTCTCTGAGCTTCACGGACAGATCTTCACACTCCTGAAACGAACGAATCGTTTCCTGCAAAGGCCCCCTCCTCTTTCACGTCTCTCTTATTTCCTATGGGAGGGGGCATTCACCTTCCACCTGTGACTTTACTCCCAAGTCGACCCTGATTTCTGAGCTGTTCTTTCCTTGTGGAAGCTCAATTGGAGAAGGGAAGCCTAGATAATTTCATTTGCTGCTGTTCCTCAACAGCTCAAGGCAGTTCTATTCTAGTAGGACAATCCATTTTCCGTTTTCTTAATCCAGTCTTTTGGAACTCCTAAAAAGCCCCAATCGGCGCTTTACTCCCTTTCCAGCATCAAGATTATGTCATCCTGTCCTTTCCACCTGCTTTGGCAGTTGTCAGACCAATTAATCACTTGTCTTCTTCACCCCACTGCCAGCTTCACGTCTCTTTTCCCCACCCTCTCCCAACGGACAATGCTGTTCGAGCCCAGCATCCACAGGGCTGGCTTTAATTGAGACGCTCCAGGATTTGTCAATGCCGCATTGTTCCTCCCAAATTGATGCACCTGCTTCTGAACAAGATCAGGTCTGTTCAGATTTATCCATGGAGATTCTCCATCATCCAGGTTGTCCCAAAGGTGGTTTTTTTCAAGAGGCAACTGGACTTTCTGTTTTATTCGCTTCTCATCTAAGAAGACAGCTGGTCATTTGCATTCTTTTAGAAAATGGTTGAGGCTACTTGGAGGTCAGTCTGTGTCCTCAGGATCACCTGAGTGGTGCAAATGGGTGTGGAGCCTTCTTGGAACTGTTGGCCTCAAGGACTCTCCAAAAGGACGCAAATGACCAGCTGTCTGCAAGGAGTATCGATCCTTCCATTCCCCACCGTCCAGTCAGAGCGGAAGAAGCTTCTGGGGTGAGAAGTGAAACGTCTTCAAAGGAAAACCCAGAAACTCCAGTTGCCCCTTGGGGAAAAAAGCACCTTTGGGTCTGTTCAGATTGCTATTTGCCGTGACATTCAAGGCTTGTTTTTAAGGATTGATTCGGGGATGATGGGCTTTCAGGTACCACAAAAGTCCTCAGACGGTTGTTTTTTCCACTGGAAATATTTGGCAGTGCATAATTTGTGCAACTTCAGGCATTGCGAGCTGTGCTCCATGGAGCATGGAGGAGCGTGCTTGGTGGTATCTTTGGCCCTTGTTAAAGAGGTCACACGGTGCACCCTTGGCTCAGGTGCAAAGAATTCTCAGTTGCTTCTGAGATCTGCAAGCAGCCATCCAAGCTCACCAGCCTTGGAGATGCCGCTGACAATGTCCGATTGCCATTTTGGAGTCTCCCAGGAAGATGGTTGGTTGTAGCTTGAAGGAAACGTTAGCAGTTTAGCGCTAGTTTATGCGTTGCAGGCAACTGTTTTCGGCTTTCTGGACTCTCTCGTGCTCCCCTTCAACCTCCCCCATTTTGCAGGAACCGCCAGTGGCATGGAGATAGACAAACGGAGGATGCGATATCATGCGACTTCCCCACTTTTAATTTTTTCTTCTCTCCTCGCAAAGATAGAAGGAAGGAATTTGGGGCTCCATCCATGGGATTCCCAAAAGGTTTTGCCTTCCGCCTTGATTTTTCCCCCTCTCCCCTTTTGCTGGTGGCCTTCCATATGCCACAACTGTCCTTTATTCCACCTGGTTTTAAAATGGAGACTGATCGAGTTTGTCCCTGACGTTTTCTGGCTGCTCTGCCGCTCCCCATCCCTCCCTGTCCTTCTTCCCTTTATTATCCCAGGACGACAACATTAAAGCTGCTCTAGAAAGAAAGGGATGCGGTGGCTCAGGGGCTGAGACACTCACTTGTCGATCAGAAAGGTCGGCGGTTTGAATCCCTAGCGCCGCGTAACGGTGACTTGTCCCAGCATCTGCCAACCTGGCAGTTCGAATGCACGCAAAAAGTGCAAGTAGAAAAATAGGGACCACCTTTGGTGGGAAGGGAACAGCGTTCCGTGCGCCATCGGCGTTGAGTCATGCCGGCCACATGACCACGGAGACGTCTTCAGATAGCGCTGGCTCTTCGGCTTTGAAACGTAGATGAGCAACGCCACCTAGAGTTGGGAACGAGTAGTACATGGGTGCGAGGGGAACCTTGAAAGAAAGAAAAATTCAGCATCCTTTGGATTTGCACTTGAGTGAAATGTTTGCAGAAAGGGAAAAAACAAACTCAAGTTTTATTTCTGAGGCGCAAATAGACCAGGAGGTAGCCAGCCTGCTCCGAAACGCTGTGTGAAATAAAGCAATCTTATTTCTCTTACTTCGTTTTTCATCCGAAATAAGCAAGCTTGCAGCACAGGGAGAGGGAAGGATGTTACGGCCCTTAATCAGTGGAGGCGCAGAGGAGAGAAATGTCGGCCGGTGGATAGAGAGCAGCCCCTTGAGGGGGCCAGATCCTCCTGATGGAGAAGCCAAGGGGGAGGCTCTCGCCACAGGCTCTCCGCTCGTAATTCTCCCGGAATCGATGATGTGCAGAATCCCAGTGAATCAAACTCACTGCAGTTGTGGCAAGCAGGGTCGGGAGGAGGCATCAATCTACGGCGGGGCTCCTGAGCCCAGACCTGCCTTCTTCTCGGGCGGAGGGTGATTAACAGCCGCCTCGGAAGGTCACGGAGACCCCAGCCGTGATGTGTGACTGTCACCGACACGTTTGCGGCTTAACGTTTTCGGGGTGGAATTGGATGGATGGCTGTTTTCCCCTCCAAATAAGTTTATTAGGCCTAGTAGGCGCCTCCCCCCCCCACCCCGAGATGAACAAAGACGGCGGGTTGTTGGGAAGTCATGATGTGAATTGTGGTGGCATTTTGGAAAGACTCTGGGAAGAGTTTCAAGTGCGAAGTCAGGATTTCTTATTCTTATTCCTGGCCTAAGAGTCTGCTTGGCGTTCCTCAACGTACGTCCACAACGGAGACCAACACTTCTGTCACTAAGCGAGACAGTTGTTAAGTCAGTTTTGCTCCATTAGATGACCTTTCCCGATGCAGTTGTTGAGCGAATCACTGCAGTTGTTAACTTAGTGACTCGGTTTTTAAGCAAATCTGGCTTCCCCATTGACTTGGCTTGTCAGGAGGTCGCAAAAGGGGATCATGTGACCCCGGGACTCTGCGACCGTCGTAAATGTGAGCTTGGGAAAGGGATGGAGAAGAAAGTAGACATCCAATTAAATCAAGAGGTGGAATCGCTGGGGAGCTTATCTGAGTAGCAGAGCTTAACCCTGGTGACAAGAACGCTGAGGAGAAGCAAATTTGAATAATTCACAGAAATTGAAATGACTGGGAAATTCCTTGTGGTTTCCAAGGCTCAGTCATCATCGTTATCTTCTTTTAATGACCCCATAATCCCTTGCGGGGTGAAGTCTGGGCTGAGTGTTTACTGGCCGGATGCCCTTCCTGTCGCCAATGTGGAGTTTTATTCATTGTGCCCAGAGAGAGAAATACCCGCCTCTACCTAGGATCAAACTCACAGCCTCCTGATTGTGAGGCGAGAGCTCTACCTCTAGGCCAGTGTTTTTCAACCTTGGCAACTTGAAGATGTCTGGACTTCAACTTCCAGAATTCCCCAGCCAGCGAATGCTGGCTGGGGAATTCTGGGAGTTGAAGTCCAGACATCTTCAAGTTGCCAAGGTTGAAAAACACTGCTCTAGGCCACCGTACCACCCTGCTTCCAAGACTCTGTATTTAGATTAGCCTTAATAATATCTGTATCGTTTCTGATCTTGATTTGATCAGCTGGGCGGCGATTAAGAGCCAACTAAGATGGTCCTTGTCAGGCGTGAAAAACCGGGATCACGCATTTAAGTTCTAGTTACGATGATTTATTGCCCATGAAATACGCAGGAATCGGTCAGGAGCAAATTGTCCTTGGAGTTAACAGAATTGAAGAAAGGTTGTCCAGGCTGATTCCTCTCTTGACGCCGTCCCCAGGGGGTCCCTCTCCTTCCCCCGAGGCTCCTCGGCCTGATCCACAGGGCAAAAGTCCTGCCTTCTGCCGTCGATCGCGCACGCAGCTTAAAGCTTAGGATTCCCAGCCTCGCATAAACGGAGCAAAATTAAGGATGCAAATTGATGGAGACGCCCGGGAGGGGATCGGCTCCAGTTCCTCCAGGTCGTATCATCTGGCAAACTTAAGAACTGGGCCACAAGTCGCCTTTCCAGCAGATTCGCTGCCGCGCGGGTCCCTTGGCCAGGCCAACATCTGTCCTTGCGGCTGCTGCCAGTTTGATTTACCAAAATGGCCTCCGCGATGGCGTCGTTTGTATCTCGCGGCGCTTCATTTATAATCCACAATGTGCCACCAGCGGTTTCTTAAGCTCTGAGTTTTAGAAAAACTATTGAATAACAGGATCATCATCACAGGGAAATTTCTCTCTGCTTCCTTTCCTCACCCAGAGTGAAAACCTCCGAGCGAGTCGGGATGCCTCTCATCGCAGTTTGCTGCCTGAGGTCGCTGCCTCCCCCCTGAGCCCCAGCCAGGATGAGGGGTTTTGGAGTCTGTCTCAGGCTGAGGAACAACCCCCAAAGGTAAACGGCCTTCTGGAAGGACCTTTGGAAGGAAGAGATGAGAAAAAGGATTGCACTGGACAATTTTCAGTGCAAAAATTTATTTTTTATTAATTTTTTTTAAGGTTTTGCCATTGTGCAGACCTTTTTATTTGCAAATGCACATGCGCGCAGAGTGCAAAAGAATTTGAGGCACCAAACCAGCAGTGATGCTGGCAGGAACCCACCCCTGAAGTGAGAGTATATTATGGGATGTCCGTGACTACTAATAACTATCACCACTTTTCTGGGGCCATCACTTTTTTTTTTCAAACTGTGATCCTGCGGCAAGATTTTCTAGCCCATAATAACTCTGGATACCCCTGACAGCTAGAAACAACCGATGAGTTGTTAAAACAATTCCACCTTGGGTCTTGCAGATTCCCTAGTTTGTTTTTTATTTTCATTTTTTCCTCTCCTGGGCAAACTTAGCATGGTGCCCGTTTAACAGATTAATACAGTTGGAAGGGACCTTGTAGGTCATCTAGTCCAACCCCTCCACCCAAGCAGGAGACCCTACACTGTTTCTGACCGATGGCCGTCCAGTCTCTTCATGAACACTTCTGGTGATGAAGCTCCCACAACTTCTGAAGGCAACTTCTGTTCCATGGGTTGATTGTTTTTGTCAGGAAATTCCTCCTTATTTCCAGGTTGAATCTCTCCTTGTTCAGTTCCCATCCATTATAGCAATAGCAATAGCAGTAGACTTATATACCGCTTCATAGGCCTTTCAGCCCTCTCTAAGCGGTTTACAGAGAGTCAGCATATTGCCCCCCAACAACAATCCGGGTCCTCATTTTACCCACCTCGGAAGGATGGAAGGCTGACTCAACCCTGAGCCGGTGAGATTTGAACCGCTGACCTGCTGATCTAGCAGTAGCCTGCAGTGCTGCATTTAACCACTGCGCCACCTTGGCTCTATTATTCTTCCTTCTCTGGCCTTCAGGTGCCTTGGAGAATAGCTTGACCCCCTTCTCTCTGGGCAGCCATTGACAAACGCCAGTGTAGACGGTAGTACAAAAGGATTGCAGGTGGGATGGGTTCTGACTCTCCTGGACTTTCCACCTTTGTAGGTTCCTCAAAGGACGACCTCCACCTTCTACACCAGGGATCCATGTGGGCAACAGAGTTTCCCTCCCAGGTGGGTGCAGCTCCTTTCCCTTTCGGTCTGCATGCAGCTGAGCAGCCGTCAGAAAGGGGCACCTTGGGCCCTAGTTCAAAAGTCCTTCGCGAGCCCCCAACTCAGCATTCCGGAAGGACCGAATTGTCCTTGGTGGAAGCCTTTCGCGTAAAGGCGAGAAGGGAGGGATGGAGGAAGCAAAGAGGAAGGAGTGGGGAAAGGAAGGAGAAAAGGGAAAGGTGAAAGCAGAGCACTTCGGGGCCCCGAGGAAATGGCTTTGTTGTCATTCCTAAGAGCTGAGCCCAGGTTCCTCCCCAACCTCCTCACTGTCCGAATCTGCCGGCTGCTGGCAGGCCACAACATCTGGTTTAAAAAAATTGTTTCCAAGTTGGAGAAGAATTTGGGGTTTTAATGTTCACCTGGCATTGGAGATGAGCATTATAAGCCTTCAAGAGTATTATTTCCAAACCTCCATGGCCTCTTCAGGACTTTTTGACAGTTTGAATGGAAATGTTGTCACTGTGGTTTTAGACATGCTAGTCTGGGATTGATTATCTCTTTGAAGTGTATTGAAATATTGAGTTTTTACAATGGGGTCGTAAGAATATGGACACAGTGTTTAGTGGCTGAATGTAATCTCTTCCTTCTCCTTCTCCTTGTTCTCTTTCTCCTACACCTGCACCATCACAATCTCCTTCCTCTCTCCCTCTCCTCCTCCTCCCCCTCCCCTGCTCCTCCCCTTCCTCCCCTCTTCCTCTCCTGTTCCCTCCTCCTCCCACTCCTCTCTCTCCCCTTCCTCTTCTCTCCCCCTCCTCTCCTCCCCCTCCTTCCTCCTCTCCTCCCCCTCCCCTTCCTTCTCTTCCCTCTCCCCCTCTCCTCTTCCTCCTTCTTCTCCCCCTTCTCCTCCTCCTCCTTCTTCCTCCTTCTCTTTTTGTCCCTGTTCTCCCCTCCTCTTCTTCACCTTCTTCCCTTGTTTCCCATTCTCTCCCTCCTCCTCTTCCTCTCGTCATTACTCTTTACAGTCCACATCAGCCACTCCCGGGGGATCCAAAAGCAAAATCCAGTCACAAAGATTTCAGTGGCAACAAGCCAAAGGACCTCACGTCCCATCAGAACAGCCAATCAGTCCCAGGTAATCTCTTGAGTCCTGCTTTAGACTCTCTGCGTGATCCAGCCAGCGTTTCAATTTCCCAAGGAGAGAGAATGTGGGGAAGCAAAGTTGTGGAAGAGAAAAGCTTCTCTGTTGCCTCTGATTGTCTGCTAACTGCTTTCCTCATGCGAGCCCCATCTTTATCTGTGCGTGGGTGGACATCTGCACTCTCCATGTTTTCATTAACTTCCAGGGCCGGCTGGAATCCATATAGGAGCTGTCGGTCTTTGCAAAGAATTAACTGGTTGTGATATTTCTTCTTCTTCTTCTTCTTCTTCTTCTTCTTCTTCTTCTTCTTCTTCTTCTTCTTCTTCTTCTTCTTCTTCTTCTTCTTCTTCTTCTTCTTCTTCTTCTCCTCCTCCTCCTCCTCCTTCTCCTTCTCCTCCTCCTTCTCCTTCTCCTCCTCCTTCTGCCTTGGCCTTTTATTTTACCCAGCAAGATATGCAAATGTGTCAGTCAGAAGAGCCGGAGGGCTGCCTTGAAAGGAGGAAGGAGAATATTTCCATATGTTTTCCAGAGCTTGGATGGAAATGAGTCGGTGGGTGGAGGAGACAGAAGATTAGCCGAGGGGTCCTTGGTGCTCTCTGAGCTTGCTTGTTTTCTTGCAGACGTTTCATGAGCCTAAGTAGGTAACGTAATCCGTGCTAGTAAGGAATGCAGTTTGCAGTAAACCCCACTCCCCTCTAGCACTGATGAGGTTGCCTAGTTAGGGTCACGAAATGTCTGCAAGAAAACAAGCAATCTCAGAGAGCACCAAGGACATCCCTCACTTCAGCCTTCAGCCTTTGGTGGGGAGGGAAGAGCGCTCCGTGTGGCTTCGGCATTGAGTCATGCCGGCCACATGACCACGGAGACGTCTTCGGACAGCGCTGGCTCTTCGGCTTTGAAACGCCCCCCTAGTATTGGGAATGACTAGCATGTATGTGCAATGGGAAGCTTTGCCTTTTTAATTTTAGAATGTGAGATTTATTTTAGTTGATAAATGTTTTTTGGAGTGTAGAAGCCATAAAATTACTCTTTTGCTTAATGAAAAATTAAATTTTGGTTAGAGGTTAGTGAAAATTTATATATTTTTTCCTCTATCCAAGTTCAGGGAACTTCGTAAATTGTTGATGGAGCTCAGGTTACGAACCACTGTTTTTATCTTGTCTTAGCTAAGTTAAATTTATTCAGAGTGCTCTCTTTTAAAACTTTCCAGGGTTTTGCCACTCTAAAATGTCCTTGAAGCAGCATAGAGGTGTTGTACAATAGCAAAAAACAAAAAAATTCTCAAATCCATTTTATAAAACATAGTCACTGGGGATGAAAGAACCCACTGAAGTTTCTTTGTGTTCTTTACTAGTTCAAGTACAACAAATATGTGAGGCACAAAATGCATCTGTTTGGAAGGGAAGAACAGTTGAATTGTATTGCTTTGGACAATTTGCTGGCAAGCAGTTCCCTGGGGCAATCTATAGGCGTCTGAAGATGCAGTGCTCTTATTTAAATGATTAAACAATATGCACGCAGCAGTAAATATTTCTCTTTGCAACATCCAGAGTCCTCCAGAGTAGGCGACAGACCTCTCCATTCCTGTAAGAAACCTGAAAATGCATCTCGTTCAGGCCAAATTTCAGTAAGTTTCCTCCCCCACTCCCCTTATACCTTCTCATTCTTCTATGGCTCCTGCGAGATTATTGTTCCCTTCTGGTCTCAAGGTCCATTTTGGTCCTCTTCTTTTCCTTTCATTAAAATTCTTCTCCCACTCCCCCTTTTAAGGGTTTTTACTCTAACCCCTAATGGATGTCTTTAAAAATATGTATCTTTAACATGCTTCTAAATGCATCAAGAGGTGCTACCAAACCCCTGGCACCTTGTCCTGCCACCGGATCCTCAGAATTCCACGGAGGAAGGCCGTGTGGGAGGGGTTCCTGTATACAGTCCCAAGTCTCACTGGGATCGATCCGGGCACTTGGCGCCACTGCTTGCTACACTCCTGACCGTTTCAAGTGACAACGGACCATAAAAACGGAGGATCAATGGCTTCATTTAATGACTGTGGGGTTTGCCTTACGGCCGCTGCAAAAATGGATGAAATCAGGCCCAGTTACATGGTGACACACTTTACGATTGCCAAGGCTTACAACTCAAATTGTGGCCCCTCAATTAGAGTCATAAGTCAAGGACTTCCTGCTTGCTTAAAACTGGGCCTTCCCCAGGAAGGGCTGTGGTTGTTCAAACAGTTATTGTATTTTTATTGATGGTGGCTGCCTGCATTCCAATCTATTTGGAGAGGATCTTTTATCCTTGAAGGCCAGGATGGAAATACTTGCAATAAATCATGATCAAAGGAGGGACAGATGGAGGGCAAAAGTAAAGACTCCTTTGAGGTTAGCTCAACTCCTAATCCTTTCCTGGTCAGGCCAAACAACTTGTTCTGGCCAACGTTGCAATATTTTATTTTTCTACAGTCTAAATATATAAAACTCTTGTGTGCATAACTCTGGAACGCCTCAAGCAATTTCAACCAAACTCGGTACACAGATCACTTACTCTCTGGAGACAAATACTGTGGGGGTAAGACACCCCTAACACCCCCTCTCGGGGTGTGTGTTCTGTTAAGATACAGCCTGTTGTGCCTTAAAATGGCTTCCACCATACTGCCGCAAAATGGCTTCTACTGCACAGCGCAGTGGAGTTGCCATGGTAACGGCTTCACAGTACTCCACAAGGGGGCTCCCTCTGGTAAGGGGGAAAATCCAACATTAGAAATTATATTTGGTCTGGACATTTTCCCCCTATAAATAAATACCTGGGCAACACCAGGTTATCAGCTAGTATATAAATATTCATAATAAGAGTACGTATTTAAAGGTGGCTTAGGTCAAGAGCTCCGTTGTGTCAAGGCCTTGTACGTGCTGAAGCTACAAACCACATTCTTCTCATTCTTAGAGTCCAGCTTTGTGGAACAAGGAGAAAGTTGGCAGCCATCTGCTCCGGAAGTCTCTAGAATATTCCTCCTCCAGCGACGAAATGTGCAGCAGCGACGAGGATGATGAGGGTGATGGACACATAAGGTTGGCTCTGCCCATCTTCAGCCTCCAACCACAAATGACTAACTTCAAAGTTAATAGAATACGAATAGCTTAATTTGTATTAAATTAAGGAGGTTTTTAAGAAGAGTCTAGACCAGTGGTGAAATGTAAAAAGTTTTGCCACCAGTTTTTTGGGCGTGGCTTGCTGGTGGTGAGGAGTTTCATGTGACTGGGTGGGCGTGGCCAACTTTAATTTTTTTTTAAAGCATTTCTACTACCTATTTGCCTGAAACAACAGGGGGAAAAATGCTTTAAAAAAGTTGGGGGGGGGGAAGCTTCTGCTAATTGCGCAGATCGGCTATGAGCTGCACAATCGTTGGAAGCTTTCCCCCTGCTTTTTAAAGTATTTTTTTCCTGCCATTTCGAGTGAATATGCAGGGGGAAAAATGCCTTAAAAAGCAGGAAAAAAACTTCCGAGGTCCGTGCGACTCACAGCTGAGCCTCGGGATCCTCGGAAGTTTTTTTTTAGTACCGGTTCACAGAACCAACGACAATTGTCCCTACCAGTTTGTTTGAACCGGTAGCATTTCACGCCTGGTCTAGACCGGTGGTTCCCAATGTGGGGCCCATGCCCCACGGGGGGGGGGGGGGGGGGGGGCATTTGATTTTTAACGTGGGCCATTTGAACCTTGTTTAAACCAAGTTAAGGGCCTTTTAGGCTTCCTCCGCATGAGTAGAGTTAACCTTTTGAGTAAAGTAAGAATTATATGTCACCGGGGGGGTGGGGTGTCAAGATTTTAAAGGTGCCTAGGTGGGACATGGCCCAAAAAAGATTGGGGCCCCTGGTCTAGCCAGTCTCCTGTCTGAAATGGAATATGATCTCCTGCTTGAGCAAGGGGCTGGACTAGAAGACCTCCAAGGTCCCTTCAGTCCATTCCATTCTATTTTTTTGGTGGCCTCCCTGACAGTTTTCATCCATTAAAAAAAAAGGGTCACTTATCCCTTAAAATCCCAACGTGGAAATATCAGCAAACGTGAGAACGATGTTTTTCTGTGTGCGTTTTATTCTTTCTGAATGCCTGCATAATTAAACACCAAAACATTCAAATAACTTCGGTTTAAGGAGAAGGTGATGATCTTCTCCATCCAAGAGATGGTCATATGTCCCTTGCCCCCCCCCCCCAATCATATCGCAGACCTGGAGAGCAGATTTCACACATATGCCAGATGGCATCGATCAAAGATTAGACACAATGAATATTGCACCTTTTAATTCCGAGTGGAGGTCCATGAATTTTGAGCTGCATGGGTTTTTGATGCATCTTTCAACGGTTGGGTTTCCCTACAATGAGCCCAGCTGTCAGTGCTGACCCTTCCTTTTTATAAGCGCTGCCTCCGCGCTGAATGCCGACGAATGCGCTCTTTTAAAGGTGCCAATTCGCCCGTGACTCGGAGGAGGGGCTGCCCCGCGTGATCAGAGAGAGAGAGGTAGCAAAGCGTGCCAGGATTTTGGGAGAAAAGCTTGGTGCCGGCAGAAGGCCCGGGGAGATGAAAGGAGGGAAGACACACCCTTAGCTTAGAAAACTTCCAAACTTAAATCTTGAGGGTTTCTACTTAAAAGGGTGAAGTTAAATGCGAAATATTATGCCTGTCCAACGCAAATAATTCTTGACTTACAATATAGTTCATTGAGTGACCATTCGGAGTTACAACGGCACTGAAACAAAGTGACTTAGGATTGGTTTTCGCACTTACGACCGTTGTACAAACGTGGAACAAACATGGAAATATCTGTAGAGGTTCTCAGTCATGCAGGTCACAGTTGTCCCAAAGGGGCTTTTTCTGGACTTTCTTGTTTTTTCTTTGAAGACGTTTCACTTCTCATCCCAGAAGCTTCTTCAGCTCTGGCTGGATGGTGGGGAAGGGAAGGATTTATGCTCCTTGCAGACAGATGGTCATTTGTATCCTTTTTAGAGGGTCGTTGAGGCCACTTGGAGGTTCACCTGTGTCCTCAGGGTCACCTGAGTGGTGCAAATGGTTCCGGTAGTCTGCAATTTTTTCCCTCTGGAAATCCGTTCCTCCTCCCACCCCATTCCAAGGCTGTCCATCCCAAATTGTTTGGCTAAAGGTCTGTAGAGATTCTCAGTCATCCTGGTCACGGTTGTCCCAAAGGGGCTTTTTTCAGGAGGCAACTGGACTTTTTTTGTTTTTTTCTTTTGAAGACATTTCGCTTCTCATCCAAGAACTAACCTTTCAGTTTGGGACGGACGCCCTTGGAATGGGGTGGGAGGAGGAATGGATTTCCAGAAGAAAAATTGCAGACTACAGGAACCATTTGCACCACTCAGGTGACCCTGAGGACACAGGTGAACCTCCAAGTGGCTTCAAGGACCCTCTAAAAAGGATACAAATGACCAGTTGGTTCCACCACAAAAGCGCGTAGGACAAAATCGCGCTCGACAAAAGCGCGCTGTGACGTCATCACAGCGCGACGAAAAAGATCGAAAAAATGTAAAAATAAACCTAAAACCTTCCCCTAACCCCCCCAAACCTAACCCTAAACCTAACCCTAACCCTAACTCTTAACCTAACCCTAAACCTAACCCTAAACCTAACCGTTAAAGTAACGAAAAACGTAACGCTAACCCTTATCCTAACCCTAACGCTAACGCTAACGCTCTAAAGCTAACCCTAACCCTTACCCTTACCCTTACCCTAACCCTAACCCTAACCCTTACCTTTATGTGAATCGGCTTGCTTTAATTTAATTTTTATTAATTTTTATTTGAATTTTTCGATCTTTTTCGTCGCGCTGTGATGACGTCAAAGGCGCGATTTTGTCGATCGCGCTTTTGCCGTCCGCGCTTTTGACGGGTCACGGACCAGTTCTGTCTGCAAGGAGCATCAATCCTTCCCTTCCCCACCATCCAGTCAGAGCTGAAGAAGATTCTGGGATGAGAAGGGAAACGTCTTCAAAGACAAAACCAGGATGCCTCCTGAAAAAAAAAGCACCTTTGGGACATAAATGGGTTTGGTTCTTGGACGCTGCTGTTTTTTTGTGTTTTTATTTTTAGTGTGTGTGTGTGTTTCTTTCCTTTGGGGTCCTTCTTGGAGGGTCTTAGAAACGTGCTTGTTTTCCTCTCCTTCTCCTGCGCTAATTGGAATTTGTTACTAGGCAACCGCTGGGCAACGGAGTGACCGGCTTCTCTAGGGCAGGAGCTGCTGATGGGATCGAAGGGAACGCTCCCCGCCTTCCCCCTGCGGAGGATCGCCAGGTGAGGCTTTGCCAGGGTGGCCAGAGGAATCCGGCGGATGGGTCCAAAATAAGAATAATAATAAGAAGAAGAGGGAATGGAAAAGCCCCGCTCCCTTCTCCCCAGTTTGTAACTTACCTTCACACACACACACACACATACAAACACACACACACACTTTTCTTTTCTTTTTAATCGTCTGCTGACACTTTGGTTGTAAAAATTACCCTGTGTTGTGAAATTCCCTTTCTTGGTCTTTGAGAAAGAAAACCGGACAGGACAGAATAAGGATAGGATGGAATGGAATAGAATAGAATCTTTATTGAGAATAGAAATAGAAGAAATAGGAATAGGATAGAATAGGTTTATTGGCCAAGTGTCATTAGACACACAATTTGTCTCCAGCGCAGAAGCTCTCGGTATACATGCAAAACAGCAAATAATCATATATCAAAGTAATAATAATCATAATAATGATGCCAATAAGAGAATAGAACAGATGAGAAGGATAAAAGTAATACAGTCATAACTTTTTCCAGTGCCGTCGTAACTTCAAATGGTCACTAAATGCATGTTGTAAATCGAGAACTACCTGTAGTTCCTTTTTGAAAGTTACGGGAAGATACAGAAAGGAAAAGAGGCCTTTAAAAAAAGGACACGCAGATCTATCCATATTCTTGTTAAATTCAGTTCCCTCGGGATTCACGCTTGGAACAAGCGCCCTAAATCTCCACGTTAGCCAGATCTGATCCTTTGGTTTACGGGAATTAGAATAATCAGATTAAAAGCAAGGGAATTATCAAAGGTTAGGAAGTCAGCTTAAATGCTTGGGAGATCAGAGCTTCATTTAAACCTTTTCTTTTAGCCCGTTGAAAACCTCCCCAAATTTTAAAAGAACAAACTCCTGTGAACTTTGCTGCTGTATTTGACTTACAACCAAAAATAGGACACTGGTAGGCCAGGTAATTGTCCAGCGAGTTGCGTCCAATTTTACAAAGTTTTTTTGCACTTTTTAAACAGATCACATAATTGAGACGTGAATCTTAGCGATTTAAAGACTGTGGAAATTCACTTAATTACCATCTTCTTTTAACGACCCCATAATCCCTTGGAATCTGGGCAACTGAATGGAGCTGAGTGTTTACTGGCCGGATGCCCTTCCTGTTGCCAATGCGGAGTTATATTGAGCAGATATATTCTCTTCATGCCCTGAGAGGGAACTATCTGCCTCTGCCTAGAATCGAACTCGCAGCCTCCTGATTGTCAGGCAAGAGCTCCACCTCTCGGCCACCAATTCACTTAATAACTGGTCAGAAATGAGGCAAAACTCACTTGAGGACTGTCTCGCGTAGTGACAGACCTTTTGGGCTCAATTGTGGCCCTGAGTTGAGGCCTACCTGGGCTTCCTGCTGTTCGCCACGTTTCCATATTTCCCCAGTGATTCGGCTTTTAAAATCTTTGGGTCACCTCTGGATTCACGGTTGACCTGCTTGCATCTGCCGAGCTCCATCCCAGCCAGCAAAGTCCATGGCAGACAGTTCCCCTCTTCTAAGCCAGCAATAAACCATCCTTTTTTTGAGTCCTGGCTTCAGATTTGCTTGGAGAGGAAGAGGCAGCATCACATTATCTGCAGTTGCCTCCCTCTCGGCTCTGCAGCCTTCCTGCAACTGCCAGACTTTCAAATCCAGAGGTTTTGCAGGATTATGAAGCTGAAAGGATTCAAACCATAGTCGGGCCTGGAGCCAGCTTGATTCTGGGTTAAGCCTGCAAGCCTCCTCCGACTTGAAACAGCGCCGTTCTAATAAAAGGCAATGTTTGCAGGCAAATATATTCTTTACACATCCCGGTAGAAATAAAAGCTGAATTCCTAAATTCGCTTCTCCTGTCATTCAAGGCGGCCCATCAATACAATCTGAAGAAGGTTTATTTCTACTGCAAGAGAAACCCACAATGGTCCTTTTTTTTTATTTCATTGACAAAGACTTTGTGAAGAACAAGGGGGTGGTAGCTTTGCTGCTTTCTCAAAATTTGGCAAGGAAGACTTTCTCTTTAGAATCATAGAATCCTAGAGCTGGAAGAGACCTTGGAGGTCTTATAATCCCACTGCCCCACCCCACCCTCCCCTCGTCCACCACCGAAGGCAGGATACTGCATATCATCCCGGCCAAATGGTTGTCCAATATTTTCTTGAAGACCTCCAGTGATGGAGCACTGATAACTCCAGGAACCAAGCTGTTCCATTGATTAATTGTACTCACTGTCAGGAGAAAGTAAAAAGTAGTAGTAGTAGTAGTAGTAGTAGTAGTAGTAGTAGTAGTAGTAGTGAGAAGGAGGAAGAAGGAGAAGAAGGAGAAGATTATTTGCAGCTCACTTCAGAGTTTAAGGCAGGGCTTCCCAAGCTTCATCAATTACACTAAATCAGGAAAAAATGGTTTTTGTCTGTGTGCGTAATGACACACGAATCCATCACTCAACTGCAACAGGGACATTTAAATATGGACTTCCTGATAAGTGGTAAAAAGAACTTATTTGTAAGTGATTTTGGGTGGTGAAGGAAAAAGTTTGGGAAGTCCTTCCTTAAGGACATTCTGGAAAAATCTTGCTCCACTCAGCCCCCATGCTAACATCTGGAAGGAAAGAAGGAAGGAAGGAAGGAAGGATTGATTTTCAGTTGCAGATGTGAACAAGAGAGTCATGCTATCAATGAGACACAGAAGTCTTCCCGTTGTAATGCTGTTTGTCCTGACCTACTAGGGTTTCTTGGTCTCTTGGTCTCAGGCAACTGAGACGATAGATAGGCTGGTGGACAATGTGGAAGATGGACATCTGAGGAGCCCCACAGACCATGCCCAGGGTCCTTTAAAGCCCATGTGGTCCAACAGTATCTCCTTTTCACCACCATATGATTGTATTCCATTCCCCTGACCCACACCGAGTGTTGACTTTCCTTCCGTAATGTGATCTCCGTTGGCCTTGAGGTAGGACAGAGATTTGGAGAAGTTTTCTCTAAGGGCTGCTACAAATAGGAAGAAAGAAAGGTGGAGAACGGAGGGGGGTGGAACCTTCTCTAACCCTGGTTGCAACTTAGGGGTTCAATTTTGTTGTTTGGTGCAGGATGATGCTGCAGGGAAACACGGCTGTGGCGCTCGTGAAGAATTCTGGAGCATGAATAACCAAAACTACCTGTTGCCCGACCTCCTCCAACAGAGTCAGATTTCAGCAAACCCGATGAAAACCTCAGCTCAAGAACTTCAGAACAATCTTCCTGCTAACCAGGTCAAAGCTCTGAAACCAGTAACAAATGTTAAACTTAAAAGCAGGGGTTGGATTCAGCCGCTTCGCACCGGTTCAGGTGAAGCGGATGTTAATTTTGCATTCATCATGCCAGGTAAGGGCAGGGCCTACGTGGAGGCTCTGGGAGGGCAAAAAACAGGAGCCCCGGGGGGGCGTTCTCACCCTCCCGGAGGCTCAGGGAAAAACCCTCTGGAGTCTGGGGAGGGTGAAAAAGCCCCCCCCCCAGCTGTGGCGCAGGAGGCTGAGTAGGCCACGCCCACCATGGCCACGCCCAACCAGCAGCCATGCAGAGAAGAGGTTGCTAACATTTCTGAATCCCACCGCTGCTTAAAAGTCTGGGTTTAAAAAAAAAAAAAAGGGAAATGAGGAACTTCTTATCCTGGTGACCACCACATCTTGTGTGTATGGGGAGAAGTAGAAGGGACATGAGTGTCCAACTGCTTAATAGTTGCATAGCTCTGCAGAAATGCAAGTCAAGACGGGCCCCGAGAAGTGATGCATCTGGGCTACCATTGATGAGAGAGTCCGTCCGTGGGGAGCTGAAGGGGCTCTTTGGCTTCGGATATTTCCCGGAGGTTGATCAGATCTTCTTCCCGCTCCTTCCCCTGGTAGTCTATTATCCACACCCACTTCTTGTATTTAAAGATGGAGAAGAAAGCGATGGGGTAGATATCTCTTCTGTCCTGCTCCTAAATAGAGTCTTTGCTTGTGGTCCTGTCTCTTTCCCACATCATCCCGTTGGGTTTTGAGGGACCTTGGCTGGATTGACTGCTTGAGTTGCTGAGTTCTCCCCCCACCAGCAAAAACCGCAGTTCCACTTCAGGGCTGCAACCCCAAGGAATCGAACCCAAAGTACGTGAGATCTCACCGGGTTGACCTCTCGCTTCATCATCTCCTGCCGTCAGCTTGGAACCTCGCAACGAACAATTGGAGATATATACATATATCCTTAATTTACTTGTGATTCTTATTTCTACAGCAGGCACTGAACGCTGCCAGCAGCCCTTCCAAAAACAGTTCTTCTTCCACATCTTCTTTTACATCCTTCATTGACCCCAGGCTTCTCCAAATCTCGCCTCCTACCAGTCCGACTGGACCAAACTCTGGTTCCCGTGAGTATAGACAAGATCACCCTTGCCTCTTTTACCAAGTGGGTGGAACCAGCAGTGGCATTCAGCAGGCCCTGGCCAGTTCTGGAGAACCGGTTTTGAGTAGTTTGGAGAACCGGCAAATACCCCCCCTGACTGGCTCCACCCCCATCTGTTCTCTGCCTCCCGAGTCCCAGCTGATCAGGAGGACATGGGGATTCTGCAGGAGCCTTTTCCCCCTGGAGCCCTGCGGAGCCCGGGGAAGGGAAAAAAAACACACCCCCACCCCGGCCATGGCACAGGAGGCCGAGGAGGCCACGCCCACCATGCCCACGGCCACCCAGCAACCGGGCAGAGAACCTGTGGCTAACGTTTTTGAGTCCCACCGCTGCCCAACAGCTTTGTTCCTGACTCTCCTCTGCTTTCCCTCCCAGCGTCCAATGTGAAAATGGATCCTCCCAGCCGGCAAAGTACGAGAAAAGGTTCTGTGGTCAACGTCAACCCTACAAATATCCGGCCGCAGAGCGACAGCCCCGAAATCCGCAAATATAAAAAGAAGTTCAACTCCGAGATCTTGTGCTCCGCGCTGTGGGGTGAGTAAGCAGAGGGGAGGTGACGGCCAAGGGGGTCCTTCCTCTGCCCTTCCGGTTGATGTAGTAGGACAGGCGCTTTTGAAGGTGGAGCTCAAATGTGCTCCGTGTGGGCTCATCTCTGCTCATCCTGGTTTGGCTTTGCTGAGTTATCCGCGGTTTGATTGTGGATGGATCCAGGCACTGGGCTCTGCTTAACAAACTGTGGCTGAGCCATGGCTTAGTGTCGTATCTGGATACAGTCATTGAATGCTAGGGTGACCGAAGAGATGGATATTCAGTCAAGGAACCATTCTTGAGCATGAAGAGCAGGTGGGAAGATATTGCACTAGGAAACTGATTTGTTTATTTATATCTTTATTAAATCTTCCTTGAACCTCAGCAAGATGTTGCTCTATAGAGACTCTCTGTCACACACACACACACAGCAGGCTATCAACTCCGGCACAGAGATGAATGGTTCTCTGCCACACCTATCCATCTCCTCCCGCTGCCTTTGATCCCCAGAGCTCGGGTGGGGCTTCGCTAGCGGCAGTGGCTCTTCCTTCCCAAGGACCGGCCCATGGATTTCCCCTGCTCTCCTCTCCTCTCTGCCTTCTGTGCATCTGCCTGTCAGGCACTGGGCCCGGCTGTTCCTCCTCTTCCTCATCAGGCACCTCCAGGGGGCTGTTGAGTCTCCATCTGAGGGCTGACAGACGGCCCAGACTCCGCCTCTCTCTCTCTCTCTCTGCCAGCTCCACTCCCTCTTCCCCCTCGGAGCTCTCAGGTGGCCTTGATGCTGACCCTGGACTCCCACACTGCCGCCTCCTCCTCCTCCTCTGATTCTGCTGCTGGAGGGCCCGGCGCCTGACAAGCCACAACAAACCTGGTCCCCTATCCAGCTGGTGGAGTCATTGGGAGTGGTGAAGGAGGTTTGGCATCTTCTCCCAAGGTCTCCATTGAGATACAACTACTTCCCTCAGTTTTGGAATGTCCTGAGGGCGTCCACTGATGGTCCCCGTGGGTTCCTGCCTCAAAGTTCATAATACCCAAAGCAGGACTCCCCTCTCGGTCGTTTCAGCCGGTGTCCTTGTGGTTCCATTTTTCATCCTTCTCACATCAAGCGACAGGCTTCACAAAGCCAGCACAATATTTTGCTCATGGCTTTCCGCTTCAACTTAAGTCTTAAATGGGGAACAAAATAAACGAATGAAAGTGCCAGGAAAAAAATTATCCCAGGGAAATGTAAATTTGCAGTTTACAGCTCTCTGGGTTTCGTTTGATGTATGTTTGGAAGAGGCCAAGTTTTTAAATTAAGAAGAGAAGAGCATAGCAAAGCTGCTAATGATACGTGTGCTGAGGTGGAGAAGACTATCTTCTTATCAGCCTCTCGCTCAGAGCTCCCTTGGCCTCCTCCCCATCTCACCCCACGAGACACAATTCTTCCGTTTCCCTCATTCTCTCCATCACAACTTTCCCTATCAAGAGGGCCCAGCCTAACGAAAACCTCACTTCCCTCCGGTGTCTCTTTGAATAAGTGGAACAGCCGGCCTCCAGAAGTTGCGAATGCTCCAACACCGGAGGTTTTTAAGAAGAGATTGGACAACCCTTTGTCTGAAATGGCATTGGGGTTTCCTGCCAGAGCAGGGGGGGTTGGACTAGAAGGCCTCCAAGGTCCCTTCCAATTGTGTTCATCTGCAACCCATCCGCATTGGCTGGCGGGTAGAAATCTGTCCTTGGATTTTCCAGGCGATTTGCTTTGGCCCAAACCACGCTTGAAAGAAAAGGGGGTTTCCTAGCGTGAGCTGACGCAGCTCTTCCAGAGACCCGTTTGTCAGTCCCTGCTATGTTCTTCTCATGTCAACAGGGGTGAATTTACTGGTTGGATCCGAAAACGGGTTGTGGCTTCTGGACCGGAGTGGACAAGGTCGAGTTTACTCCTTGATTAGCAGGAGACGCTTTCAACAGATGGATGTCTTGGAGGGGCTGAATGTGCTGATCACCATCTCAGGTTTGTTTGCTGTCTGAAAACCTCTGGGCCAACGTTCAATCCCAAGCAGGGAGGGAGCGGGAGGAGGATTTCACTGTACGCTGGATTTTAAAGATTTTAAACACTGGGAAGAGGCTCCAGCTCTTCCTCTGCCCCACTGCTGTCTAGCTCCGAAGGCCAGATGGCCCCGGTCCGCTCTCTGCCTCCCACGCAGATCCCTCCTCAGAGCCTTCCCCAGCCTCCAGGACTGGCCCATGCTCCTCCCCAACCCTCCTCACTGTCCGACTCTGCTGCCAGCTCTGCTGCTGGTGGCCCACAACACCATCCTTGGAGGTTTTCAAGAACAGATTGAATAGCCATTTGTCCGGGACCGTATAAGGACTCCTGCCTTGAGGAGAGGCTAGAAAACCTCCAAGATCCCTTCCAGCCCTTTCATTCTAGGATCCAGCTTAGCACAACTATGACAGCGATGTAATTGTCTGCAGAAATAAACTTTAATGTCCCCCTCTCTTTTTCCCTTCCGTTCCAACCCACGCAGGCAAAAAGAATAAGCTACGGGTATATTATCTCTCTTGGCTACGAAACAAGATATTACGGAATGACCCCGATGTGGAGAAACGACAAGGCTGGGTCTCAGTGGGCGACCTAGAAGGCTGCGTACACTACAAAGTTGGTGAGGGTCTTCTTTTTCCTGGAAGGGCACTGGACACCCTTAAAATAAGGGTCAGGCAAAATGAGGTCATTCTAGATAGGAAGGTAGGTAGGTAGATACCCATCAGTATCTGTATATCTATATCTATCTATCTATCTATATCTATCATCTATCTATCTATCTATCATCTATCTATCTATCTATCTATCATCTATCTATCTATCTATCATCTATCTATCTATCTATCATCTATCTATCTATCATCTATCTATCTATCATCTATCTATCTATCTATCATCTATCTATCTATCTATCATCTATCTATCTATCTATCTATCTATCTATCATCTATCTCTTCTATCTATCTATCATCTATCTATCTATCATCTATCTATCTATCTATCTATCTATCTATCTATCTATCTATCTATCTATCTATCTATCTATCATCTATCTATCTATCATCTATCTATCTATCATCTATCTATCTATCATCTATCTATCTATCTATCTATCTATCTATCTATCTATCATCTATCTATCATCTATCTATCATCTATCTATCTATCATCTATCTATCTATCTATCTATCTATCATCTATCTATCTATCTATCATCTATCTATCATCTATCTATCTATCTATCTATCTATCTATCATCTATCTATCTATCTATCTATCTATCTATCTATCTATCATCTATCTATCTATCTATCATCTATCTATCTATCTATCATCTATCTATCTATCTATCATCTATCTATCTATCTATCTATCTATCTATCTATCTATCTATCATCTATCTATCTATCTATCTATCTATCTATCATCTATCTCTTCTATCTATCTATCATCTATCTATCTATCTATCATCTATCATCTATCTATCTATCATCTATCTATCTATCTATCTATCTATCATCATCTATCTATCTATCTATCTATCTATCTATCTATCTATCTATCTATCTATCATCTATCTATCTATCTATCTATCTATCTATCTATCTATCATCTATCTATCTATCATCTATCTATCTCCTTATATCTGTGTTGTCTCTCTGTCTGTCTATCTATCATCCATCTCTCTCTCTTATCTATCGATCTATCGAATCCAGATAGATATATCACTTTATGGATGCTGCTGAAAATCCTTTCTCTCTCTTTCTCTTTCTCTTTCTGTCTTGAGAAGGCTGCTAGGATTTGAGATGTTATATATTCTAAATAATAGATAGATATCTATTATTCAAGACAAGGTTAAATACAAAATACAAAATACAACCCTCACTCAAAAAAAAAAAAAAGAATCCATAAGAAAAAAAAGGGGGGGGAGGACACAAAGCAATCAAAACATTAAAACGGTGCATCGAAATAAAACCCACCACAAGTACACATAATATGCCCTCTAGTCAATACTGATCAGTGCCTTATTCCAACATTAGTTCCCACCCCTTGCAAAACAGAGGGTCATTCTTTCAAGGGGGTCGTTCTTTGGGTGCACAGTTGAAGACACCCAAATATCAGGTGAGATACAACTCCCCAGGGTTGGACCTCTGTTCTAAAAAAATCAAGGTTGTAGTCCTGGAGAGAACCCAGCGTCAGAGGCCCCCAACCCAACCCAGGTCCTTTCATCTCTCAGAGCTTAAATGCATTTCCCCATCTCTTCATTTCTCCAACAAGGGATGGTGACGTCAAGAAGGGAAGAACTTTCTGGTCCCCTTCCCATCGTTATCCAGATAACACAGTGCCCCACAGGGCTCTTGGAAGATCTGAGAGCTGATCATCAAATCGGCTTCCATCTCTCCAAAGCTGCTCCACATCCCATAACTCGATCTACCCACTTTTCATGGGGTTCCAAGATGGGTTGAACCAACTCTTGTCATCTTCAGACAGCAGCCCTGGAGATTATGGGGACTGAAATCCAGCGCATCTGGTGGGCATCCAGTTGGAAGACCCTTGAGGGTCAAATTCATGAAGTTCAGGTTGAACACGGCTGACTAGTCTGCTGTCCCTTCGATGGATTAGACCAGGGGTGTCAAACTCAATTTCATCTAGGGCCACATCAGGCTTGTTTGACCTGGGAGGGCGGGGGTGGGGGTGGCCAGGGTGGGCGTGGCCAGCTCGATGTCACTCTTGTCCGGGGTGTAGGGGGTGGCCCAAGCACTGTGCCAGAGAAAATGGGCTCCCGAGCTCCGTTTTCAGCTGCAACGGTCTCCTTCAACCTTCTGCCAGTGAAAACGGAGCTCAGAGGCACCGGGGGTCGGTCGTTTGCTATTTTCGGGGGGGGGGGGCAGCCAGACATAAGCATCCCACGGGCCGAATCCATCCCCTGGGCCTTGAATTTGACACCCCTGGTTTTGAGTATTACGGGCACATGAGATGCGGCAAAAAATAAAATAAAAAATACACAGAAGCAATTTCACGACAGAAAGACATGACAGAAAGCAATCTGTTTATTTATTGGCACAATCTAGATTTGGAGGTTAATGCAACCCTTGTTTGCGCAACGCAGGATCCCAGAATATATCTTACAACTATATACAGTGTGCGGAGACAAGTTATTTACACACAATCTGTAGAATGAGAAGCGGGCTGTTGAGATAATATCCTACCAAGATTTATATTATCATTGATGCTCTGTTTTTAACATAAGTCATTGCATAATGATTCTGCTGGGGCTTGATTACTTTCAGTTCATTTTAGCTCTGAATTATTCCCGAATGAATATGCAAATGAGGAGGCCCTGTAGTAGATCCAGAAGCGGGAATCCTGGGATAAACCGGGCAAGGTCTTTGCCTGACCCTCAACTCTCTCCGGCATCGTAGATCAAATCCCGTTGCGTTCACAGTAGATCAAAATCCTGTTACATTTGGCTCCAGGCTCTGGCTGTTTAAACAGTGATTTAGAATGCTCTCTCCATCTTCATGCTCAGCCAATTAAAAAAGGAATGATTGCCTTCCAGTGAAATACGAGAGGATCAAATTCCTGGTGATTGCCGTGAAGAATTCGGTGGAAGTCTACGCTTGGGCTCCCAAGCCCTACCACAAATTTATGGCTTTTAAGGTAAACGGCGGAACTCAAATCGATCCAATTAGCGCCTTTTCTGTTGAGGGTCCTGGGGATACTTGGCTTGCGATGGAGGCTGAAGAATCGAAGGGAAAAGATTTTCAACCGACGGCATTTCATCCGCTTTGTAGGAGGTGGGGGTGGAGGGCAGTCGAGAGAGGGAAGTGGCACGGATCTGTTGTAAATCCATTTTATGGCTCAGGGATGGCTAACCTTTCTCTCCTTGTGTGCCGAAATTGGCATGTGCTCCCCTCACCCCGCGCATACGTGTAACCACCCCCGCACCAGGGCTGAAACCCAGCAGGTTCGGACAGGCTCTGGGGAACCAATGGCAGAAATTTTGAGCAGTTCAGAGAACCGGCAAATGCCGCCTCTGGCTGGCCCCAAAGTGCGGTGGGAAGGGGGATTTTGCAGTCTCCCTCCCCTGCCATGCCCACCACGCCATGGAACCGGTAGTTGAAAAAAAATGAATTTCACCACTGCCCCGTTTTGGGCCTAGCAGGCCATCTTGCAGCCTCCTGGGACCAAAAATGGGCTATTGGGGTGTGTGTGTGCAAAACCCCCCCATGCATGCATGACCCACCCACCCACACAGATGTACCCCCCCTCCATGTGCATGCCCCTGTCTCCCACATGTGCGGCAGAGACCCAAAAACCAGCTGGCCACTGGGAGGCATGCACGCATGCGCAGAGGAGCTGAGCTGGGAGACGGCTCGTGTGCCCACAGGTTCTCCATCACAGCTACAGCTTTATCGAGACTCTTCACTCGTTTGCGTTTCAGGTGGGAGAAGAGCCGGGGGAGACGGAGTTAAATGTGTCATCAGCCTAGAATCCTGACTTTGCCACAAATGTTCCAAGTCTAGTTGACCCTTAACTGGCACCAATCTAAGGCTGGCCTTTAATTGGGTGGATTCTTACTGTGTGTGTAGGCCTGAATAGATCTTTCGTGTTGGAACGGGGCTGACCCTTCGTGCCTGGCGTTTCTGCCTGTGCCGGCCTTTCTACTTATATCCACTCTTTTCTCATTGTGCCTACTTCACAAGGGAGTTGGAAGGTGCATAGGCAGGGAGTTTGAGTCCCTTGGGGTGGTGTCAAGATCAGCAAGAGGGCAGCTGCAGGGTCACCATCCGTGCCCAGCCCTTTTGTATGGGGATCAACACCACATGGGCAATGCCACGCCCATCCTCTTGCACGTTTGAGTCCCTCGGTTGGACATAGATGGTCGTGGGAATCTGCTCAGACCCGGGTTGATAATTGCATGTCGTGGGTCTCCCAGTGGTGAAGGCAGACGTGTTGATCATCTGTCTTTCTGCAGTCCTTCGCCTCGCTTCCTCAAAAGCCACTCTTGGTCGATTTGACGGTGGAGAACGGGCAGCGGCTGAAAGTTATCTACGGGTCCCTTGTGGGGTTCCATGCCATCGACGTGGACTCTGGCTCCGTGTATGACCTCTACTTGCCAACACATGTAAGTATCTCCCTTGGAGACCCTTTCAGAGACCACGAGGTCTGCGTCAACTTTCCAGGCCGTGAAATTGAGATATGGATCAGGGATGGCTAACCTTGTTGTCCTTGCGTGCCCACAGCGCACACATGCAGGCCCACACCCATAATGGGTGCCCCCACACACATGCGCATGTGATCCCCCCATACGCTCCCACACGCATGTGCACGTGACCCCTCCCCGCACCTTGTTTTGGGCCTAGCAGGCTGCCCTGAAGCCTCCTAAAACCCAAAACGTGGCGCGGGGGGCGCAGCCCTCACGCATGCACGCACGTCTCTCGCATGCATTTGCAGCAGAGACCCAAAAATCAGCTGGCCAGCGGGAGGCACTCGCACATGCACATGAAGCTGAGCTGGGGTGACAGCTCACATGCCCACAGAGATTGCTCCATGTGCCGCCTGTGGCAAGCATGCCGTAGGTTCGCCATCACGGATATAGACTCTACGAGATGGTGGTTAAGAGCACTTTGCCTCTTAACTATCCAGCTGGATTGGTCGAAGACGGTGATGATGATGTTCAGTGGTGCCACAGTAGTTAGAGTGCAGTACTGCAGACTATTTCTGCTGACTGCCTACAATTTGGCAGTTCGAATCTCACCAGGTTCAAGGTTGACTCAGCCTTCCATCCTTCCCAGGTGGCTAAAATGAGGACCCAGATTGTTGGGGGCAGAAGGCTGGTTCTGCAAACCCATTAGAAAGGACTGGGAAGCGGGATATAAGTCTCTTTGGCTACCCTCCCTTCCTTCCTTCCTTCCTTCCTTCCTTCCTTCCTTCCTTCCTTCCTTCCTTCCTTCCTTCCTTTAGAATGCAGTATTGCACACTAACTCTGCCCATTACCAGCAGTTCGATCCTGACCGACTCAAGGTTGACTCAGCCTTCCGTCCTTCCGAGGTGGGTCAAATAAGGACCCAGATTGTTGGGGGCAAAAGGCTGGCTCTGTAATCCCCTTAGAGAGGGCGGTAAAGCACTGGGAAGCGGTACACAAGTCTAAGGGCTGTTGCTATGGCTACTGCTATTACCTAGGACGATTTCCCCCACTCATGTATCCTCCTGATGTGTGGACTTCAATTCCCAGAATTCTCCAGGGACCTTGGTGTTTGCGGGGACATCAACACATCTGGAGGGTGTCAGGTTGAGATTGGTTGATCTGGAATGTTTCTCCTGACCTCTTTGGAAACAGAACCGTTGGCCTCAATTGTGTTTGAGGACCCAGATTGTTGGGGGCAATATGCTGACTCTCTGTAAACCGCTTAGAGAGGCCTGAAAGGCCTATGAAGCGGTATATAAATCTACTGCTATTGCTATTACTGCTATTGTTTGTGAGTCCGAGGACTGCTTACACCGCATAGTTCTAGGTTCCTTTCAAACCCTTCCCTTAAGCCCACACGAAATAAGTCAGTTTTAGGACAGGAGGCGAAGATAAAAGAGGCCAACGGATGTCCTGAATAAAAAGTCCACCAGCCAATGAAAAGGGGATGATGTTTCTAAAGGAACGATGGGCTTCGGCAGCAAACTCCCCATTCAATTATCTGTACGAGGAGCAATCTTTCCTCATCGGTTGCCCTCAATAGGGGGTCTCCCCTAGGAGACGCCTGGCTCCGATTGCTGCTCGCTTGTCACTGTTAGGATGGAACGCGCTAAAAATACACCTTCCCTCAAGAGGGTAGAAATTGAAGAAGATCACTGTCCTCTTCCTCCTCCTCCTCCTGAGCTGTAGCTGTAGCTGTCAGGATGGGAGAAGTGAATAATTGTCTTCTGAAATTCTCCATTTGGAGCCGGCAACTTTGAAAACCAACGGACTGAATACGGTGACTCTGAACCCGTCTGTCTCTCTCTCTGTGTGTCTCTGTCTCTCCCTCTCTCCCTCCATCCCTCTCTCTCTGTCTTCTCACTTTCGGCTCCTCTGCTTCGATTGCTCATGCAGCTCAACCCGAGGCAGCGTATTAAAATAGCTTTCCGGCTCTGGATCCCTATTTTGGTGTTGCGGATAGTTGCGGCAGTGATCCCAGACTACATGAGTGGGCAAGTACGTCCAGCAACTGGAGTGTCTTGAGCTTTTCCTTATTTTGCAAGATTCACTTAGAGGCATTTTAAGAAACCGCATCCCTGTTTGGTTTGGCAGGGCCTCAGATAGAAAGCTCCTACAAAGAGTGGTGAGGACAGTAGAGAAGATTATAGGAAGCTCGCTTCCCGTCATTCAGGATGCTGCTTATAAGCATTCTGTGCTTAGACTCGAAGCATTGTTAGAGACCCCACACCACCCCTTCGTGGTCTGTTTTTGTTGGTTCCCTCTGGGAGGAGGTTTCAAAGTATTTCTAGCAGGACTGCCAGATTCTGTTAAGAGTTTTGTTCCCTGTGCCATCCGTCTGGCACACTCACAAGATTCGTTTCTCTCGCCATGTACGTGTACACATCCGAACTAGACTGTGTTGTTTCTCTGTGTCCTATAATATATGTGGCTATGGCATAATTTTTTTTCTTAACTTTATGTAGTGTACATTGGAGGTGGTGACCCTTTGAGAGCTGCATGCAATGAAATTTCATTCTAATGTATGCCGATTCGTGTACATTTAAAGTGACAATAAAGTTATTCTAAGCTTAAGAATTGCATGAAGGCCTTTAATAGCCTGGGTGCCTTGCAGTCCTGGGCTTGTTCATTGTGTGTGTATATATATACACACAAATAGTAGCCATCCATTCCAACTTAATTAGATTTTGAGCAGCTTGCGTCTCTGGTATTGTAGAGGTGGGATTGTCTGCAGAATTAATTTTACCTTCTGGGTTTTTTTTTATAACAGTGAAGCATTCACTTTATGGATGCTGCTGAAAATCCTTTCTCTCTCTTTCTCTTTCTCTCTCTCTTGAGAAGGCTGCTAGGATTTGAGACGTTATATATTCTAAATGGCTTAAAGCGCTCTGAAAATTTTATAGCATGAACTCCGAAAGGTTCCTCTGCATCTGGATGGAAGGTGTGCCAAGGAGGGTTTTGTTTTGGTGTTTTTAAGCACTTCTTGTTTCTCCTGCGTGTGTTTTTATCTGTGGGTTTTAACGCGTCTTATATATAAGCCTCCAGATGACCTTCAAGCAATGTGTGTATTTATTTAGAGGGGGTGGGGGGGGTGTAAAGCTGGAACGTAGCTGGAACTCAACCGGGGAACCACTGGGGCTTAGGCCAAATTAAATAGGGATTTTTCTCTCTGCATCAAACCAGATCCGAGGACAGTGTGATGTTGGGGGAAAAGAATGGCCATTATCCTGATTTAAATTCCAGCTCTTCTCAAAGGAGCTACTTGCTGTAGGTGAAAGGAGAAGATCAGGTCCCCACAAGGAATCTCCCACCTGGTGAGGTTTTATTTAAAGGAACCTATGGGGAGAGGAGGTTTAACCCCAATCTAATGGCCTTCTTCCCAGATGTTGATTTGAAAGATGAAAAGAGGCCGCGGACCCTCCTTAGCATCTGATTTGATCACCTCCCCTAATGTTGTCTTCTTCTTCTTCTTCTTCTTCTTCTTCTTCTTCTTCTTCTTCTTCTTCTTCTTCTTCTTCTTCTTCTTCTTCTTCTTCTTCTTCTTCTTCTTCTTCTTCTTCTTCCTCCTCCTCCTCCTCCTCCTCCTCTTCTATAGAATAGAATAGAATAACAGAGTTTGAAGGGACCTTGGAGGTCTTCTAGTCCAACCCCATGCTTAGCCAGGAAACCCTATACCACTTCAGACAAATGGTTATTTGTTCAAACATCATCTTCAAAAGAGCCGAGGTGGCGCAGTTGTTAAATGCAGCACTGCAGGCTACTTCAGCTGACTGCAGTTCTGAAGTTCGGCTGTTCAAATCTCACCGGCTCAGGGTTGACTCAGCCTTCCATCCTTCCGAGGTGGGTAAAATGAGGACCCGGCTTGTTGTTGGGGGAGATATGCTGACTCTGTAAACCGCTTAGAGAGGGCTGAAAGCCCTATGAAGCGGTATATAAGTCTAACTGCTATTGCTATAACTGCTAAAACTTCCACTGTTGCAGCATTCACAACTTCTGGAGGCAAGTCGTTCCACTGATTAATTGTTCTCACTGTCAGGAAATTTTCCCTTAGTTCTCGGTTGCTTCTCTCCTTCATTAGCTTCCATCCATTGCTTCTTCTCCCTGCCTTCAGATGCTTTGAACAGCTTGACTCCCTCTTCTTTCCCTGGGATATTGGAAGACTGCTATCATGTCTTCCCTAGTCCTTCTTTCCATTAAACTAGACATACCCAGTTCCTCCTCCTCCTCCTCCTCCCCCTCCTTCCGTTTCAATTATTGGACGTTGGCAATCATGTTGGGACAATGTCACTCCCAATTCTCAGATCACTCTGGTGGACATCCCATGGGCGATGTCCTTCTGTCCTTCTAGGGAGGAGCAAGTGTCAATGTTCTCTCTTTGGATAATAATGTTTCTCTCACACACCATTCTCCCTTGATTTTCCTAAGTCTATCAGACGTCTAAAAAAAACCTCCAGACTGAGGCACAATTTTTTTCTGTGTGTCACAAAACTTTCTGCCATGCAGTCTTGAGTGTGGCCATCAGGTTTGTTGAGGCAAAATGTAGAAAAAACAGGCAATTCCAGAGACACACATTGAAGAGGTAAAAAGTAAGGACGAAGTAAAAATATACGTATAATAAAATGAAGTGGCCTCTCTCCTTCTGTCAAGATTGGGTTTAGGCCTACAACATTGCTGGAATAAATTCTAGTAATGAAAATTGCTTTCCTGGTATTGTTGCTCTGCTTACAGATCTGTTGAAATAGAAGTCATGTAGTGTATTTTTTTTAAAAACACACAATGGATTAATTTCTTGCTTATATCGCTTCCCTCGTATATTGGGAAATAAAATGCCCACAAAACTCTTCACTATTGCAATTTAGCCGAATCACCTTTCGAACTATCTCGTACACCAATTTTGTGATTCTATTTTTTTCCCCCACCGCATTTTCAGAAAGAACTGAAGTTTTAGTAGTTTCTGGTGAATTAATGCAAAGTTATAGAACACGATGCCCTCTCTACCTCATAACTTATAAGTTATGTATGCCGTGTTAGGAAATGATTGAGAACCGAACTGAAAAACAAAAACTTTATCATTAGAATAATCTCGGTCGGCTTCTTCTTTTTTATGCAATCTATTGCTTTATCGTCGTTTATTTTTAGACCGTTTTCTATAATTCTGTAATGTTCGTAAGAATTTTTAACAGGATAATTTCTATGCTAAAGTGCCCTTTACAATCATTTTTACAATGCTATATTGCACGTCCTACTGCATCCAAATTACCCTGGGTTTTTATTTATTTTCACAACATGATACTCGCCGAATTCAAAGGCAAATACTGAATAGAAGCTTTGAGACGATCTTTGATATTTAAAGAGGGATAAAAGAAACACCCTTTTTTCAGGTAGCAGCTCAAACTTGATATTAAAAAAGAAAGAAAGAAATGTCTTTTCCTTTGTATCGGCGCTGAAGACGGAAGAAAGTACACCGACTTTTTCAAAGACATAAATCTCTCTCGCTTCTCAGATCTCCAAGCTGGTTGATTTTTAATGCAGTGTCAGGATACCTAAATTGATGGACTGCAGTTACTTAAGCTGTAACTTGTTCCGTGATGTAAATCTTCATCAAATGTTATTCCAGATCCAGGGAAATATTCATCCGCATGCTATTATCATTCTCCGGAACACCAGCGGGATGGAACTTCTACTGGCTTATGAAGATGAAGGAGTCTATCTTGACATCTATGGGCACTTCTCCAAAGAAAACATTTTGCAGTGGGGGGAAATGCCCACATCAGTAGGTACGTATGAATGGACTGGGAGTCCAAGATCCACAAGAACCAGAACTGCCTGTATGTAGAATAGAACAGAAATAGAATGGAATGGAATGGAATGGAACGGAATTCCTTATTGGCCAAGTGTGATTGGACACACAAGGAATTGGACTTTGCTGCAGATGCTCTCAGTGTACATAAAGATAAATAAAATAGAATACATTCATCAAGAACCATAAGATACAACACTTAGTGATAGTCATGGGTTACTAATAAGCAATCAGATTATACTAGGAAACAAATAAAACAATATAAATTGTAAAGGACTGTGAAGAGGAAGAGAAGGGGAGGAGGAAGAAAAAGAATTGAAGGACAATGAAAATTTCATTAGTAGAAGGAGTGGGTTTGGCTCTTTGTTTAAGACCAGAAAAGGCCCTCTCCAGCAGCCAACATCCAGATAAGCAGGGATTAAGGCCAGACAAACAGTCAAGCAGAAAACAATACCCTAATCACAGAACTAAAGAAGAAGAAAACACACTCCCACAAACACTGGCAGGACACGGCACTGTATATAAATAGGGAGCACACATCCCACTCACTAGCACTGATGATGTTAGCTAGTAGGTAATTGAAACGTCTGCAAGAAAACAACCAAGCTCGGAGAGGAAGGACCCCGTAGTTCAGCCCTGGAGCTATAAGCATTTTCTTCTCTTGTTACTTCGTAGAGCAAGGCAAGGTAATTCAGGGGGGGGGCTGCTGGGGGTTCACAGGGATTCAGGACAGTGGTGAAATCCACATTTTTTTACTACCGGTTCTGTGGGCGTGGCTTGGTGGGCGTGGCAGGGGGAGGATACTGCAAAATCCCCATTCCCTCCCCCCCCCCCCCACTCTGGGGCCAGCCAGAGGCGGCATTGGCCGGTTCTCCAAACTACTCAAAAGTTCCGCTGTCGGTTTTCCGGAGCTTGCTGGATTTCACCCCTGGTTCGGGAGAACCTCTGGCTAAGATTCTGTGCAGTTCGGAGAACCCCAAAATCCCACTCCTGGCTGGCCCTGCCCACCCCGCCCCTCCCAGGAGCCCCCATGCAGCCCATTTGAGATGCAGGTAAATGCAGGGCATGCGCTGAAGCTCGGGGAGGTCGGAAAACGGGCCCACCAGAAGTTCAAGAAGGGCAGAAATGGGCCTCTGGAGCCCGGGAAGGCCGTTTTTGCCCTCCCAGAGGGTCAAGGAAAACCTCCGGAGCCCGGGGCAAAATGCCCCCCCCACACACACATGGTGCAGGAGGCCGACTAGGCCACACCCACCATGGCCACGCCCACCCAGCAACTGGTCAGAGAACCCATTGCTGAAATTTTTGAAGCCCAGCCCTGAGTTGCTTCCTCTTTCGTGTTGCCATTGTCACAATACTTTACCTTCCCAATTATTTTTTTAAAAAATTAAGAATCAGAACGGCATGAAATAATTGACACATGTCAAGGCAATTGTCCTCCCTGGTTCATCCCTGTTTAACACTGTCTGTACAATGTCAAGTTCTCACATCTGACCCACCTAGCATTAGCTGGAAGGTGCGAAGCCCTCCGAGATAAAAATATTATTAGCAAGTGGGTTGCAGAAGGGAAAAGTCCTTCTAGCTTTCGGTATTGAACATGTCTGGAAATTTTAAAAATATATCCTGGAGGAAGCAGGCTAACACCAGAAGGAACCTGGAATGCTGCAGATTTGTATATTTTGGTGCTACGTGCAGCTGATAAGGCAGAACATTTCTTATTTTCCCTATTAACGTAGAGCATCGGCTCCAAGCTGCTTCAGAAAGCAGGTTCTGAGGTTGGGAAGGAAGAGCCAGGATGGAAGCCACAGAGATGGGTTTGTGCAGGGGGAGAAACCCAGGATCGATGAACTGTAATAAATGTTGAGCGGAAAGAAAAAAAGACATTTTTAGAGAAAGAACAAAGGCAGGGATGAAAAAAGTGTCGCCTGTGTTTTTCTCTAAACATTGCTTACGGTTCAAGGGGGCCTCCGTTGTTGTTTTCTCAAGTACGACTAGATATCCAGTCAAAGGTATAGAATAACAAGAGTTGGAAGGGACCTTGGAGGTCTTCTAGTCCAACCCCCTGCCTAGGCAGGAAGCCCTACACCACTTCAGACAAAGGGTTATCCAACATCTTCTTTAAAAGCCTCCAGTGATGAATGACCCACGCTTTCTGGTGGCAAGGGGTTCCACTGGTTAATTGTTCTCACTGTTAGGAAGTTTCTCCTTAATTCCAAGTTGCTTCTCTCCTTGATTAGGTTCCATCCATTGTTTCTTGTCTTGCCTCTGGTGCTTTGGAGAATAATTTGACACCCCCCCCACCCACCCCCAAAAATCTGACTTATTTTGACCAGCTGCTGCATCATGAATGCTACCAATAAAGCAATTTGCAAAATTTTAACTGGTGGAGAGAAGGGAGGAATAAAATGATCAATATAGTTTGAGAAATGAAACATAGGGAGCTCTTTAAGAATTTAAGGCAGGCTAGAATGGTAGAGTCGTTCCAGTAATTGGAACAAGGAAAGTTAACTCCCAAGGGAAATTAAAGTGGTGAAGCTACCTACTTAAGTTGTTGACTCTTCAAAAGATACAGAGCTGAAATGTGGCGTTTCTCCGGACAAGGAGCTGATATTTTCAAAACCAGACGGCAGGAATATCATTAGAAATGGATTTTTTTTTTTGCTTCAGTCAGTTCGGCCGTTTGAATCCCTAGCGCCGTGTAACGGAGTGAGCTCCCGTGACTTGTCCCAGCTTCTGCCAACCTAGCAGTTTGAAAGCAGGTCAAAAATGCAAGTAGAGAAATAGGAACCACCTTTGGTGGGAAGGTAACAGCGTTCCGTGAGCCTTCGGTGTTTAGTCATGCCGGCCACATGACCACGGAGACGTCTTCAGACAGCGCTGGCTCTTTGGCTTTGAAACAGAGATGAGCACTGCCCCCTAGAGTTGGGAACGACCGGCATGCATGTACAAAGGGAACCTTTACCTTTTACCTTGCACCATGAGTTTTATAATGTGAGCCTTCTATGAAATTTAGGGATGTGGGGGTATATTTTTATGGTTTCCCCAAGAAACCTCGATAACCCATGGAATTAGGAGGAAGGCTACACCAATTCTTCCAATGGAAGATAATCTCTGTAGCTCAGGGTTGAACTGTAGAGGCCTTGGGGGTCTCTGAGCTTGGTAGTTGCCTTGCAGACATTTCATTACCTGACTAGGTAACCTCTTCAGGGCTAGTGAGGGTGGGGTTTGCTCTCTGTTTAAAACCAGAACGTATCCACTCCAACAGCCAACCCCCAGTTAAGCAGGGATTGACACCAGACAAACAATCAAGCAGAAAACAATACCTTGATCTGGATTTAGATTACCCGTGGAATTAGGGGCATGGCTGCACCAATTTTTCTAATTGAAGTTAATTTCTGTAGCTCAGGATTGAATTGTGGAAGCCTTGGTGGTCTCTGAGCTTGGTGGTTTTTTTGGAGACATTGCATTGTCTGACTAGGTAACGTAATCAGGGCTAGTGAGGGTGGTGTTTTAAGACCAGAATGCATGCTATCCAGCAGCCAACCCCCAGATAAGCAGGGATTAACACCAGACAAACAATCCAACAGAAATCCATACCCTGACCTAGGAACTACCAAGGAAGACATTTCATTACCTGTCTTGGTAACGTCAGCAGTGCTAGAAGGAAGTGGGGTTTGTTTCTTGTTTAAATCAGAGCACATCCACTCCAGCAGTCAAAACCCAGATAATCAGGGATTGACACCAGACAGACGATCCATCAGAAAACAACATCCTGATTTAGGAACTAGCAAGGAAAAAAACCAGCTAGGTAGGGAAAGGCACCATAGGCTTCATCCCCCCCTCCCCCCCCCTCTGCCAGCTACATCACGGAGATCGGAAGGCCCGAGCCACAGATGCCGTCATCTATTTATAGGAAGATGCAGCTCTGGGATTGCAGCCTGGTGATCGAACAATAGAAGGGGCAAGCGCAGGCTTGCCTGGGCGGGAACAAACAGTCCCAGATGCCCGTCAACATCTGGAAGTGTTATCTAACAAGTTATTTATGAAAGCCTTTCTCTTCTTGGGTCGGCGGGAAAGTTTTCCCTGTGCGGTTTGGTTGGTTGGTTGGTGAGTTGAGTTGATGAGTTGAGTTGATGAGTGGGTGGGTGGGTGGGTTTGGTTAGTTGGTCGGTTGTTTATTTGATTTCGGTAACTACCCATCTCAGTAAATGACTCTGGGCGGCTTCCAATCTGGAACATCTACAATTAAAAACTCTACAATTTAAACCTCTACAATTAAAAAAAAAAAGATCTACCTTTTTTAAAAAAAATTAAAAACATTTTAAAACAAGAAACAATAAGAAAAGTAGGTGCAAGCGTTAAAAAACATAGAAAGCATTAAAACGTCGAATTCGAGGTACACAGGAGAGCCAAGGTATTTGGCTGGTTAATATTATAGCCAGGAAACAAACAAACAAACAAACAAACAAACACACACACACACACCCCTCCCTTCTTTATTCCATGTTAAGAACATTAGCTCTCTACCTAGTTAAGTATCTATCTAGGTTACATTCCCCCACCCGACCCATGAAAGGCTTGGAAGCAGAATTTGAAAAGGACCCCCAATGTGGCCCCATATGTACAGTGTATATAAGACAGTCCTGTCCTCCTCGCTAAAGCCAAAGTTGCACAAGATTGTAATTCTTTTTGTTATCAGACGGCGCCTGAATACCGGAAAGAGCGGTTGGGGGGGTAGAATTGCTATTGCCAAGAGCTTCCCGTGAAGAGAGCCATTTGTCCTTCCTCTGCCACTTCTCTCTGTGGTTTTTCTTTTTTCCTTTTAAGAAAAAGCTCCATTAACGGTTTCTTCCTTCCTTCCTTCCCTTTTTCCTCCTAAAAGCCTATCTTCAATCCAATCAGGTGATGGGCTGGGGCGAGAAAGCAATTGAACTGCGTGCGGTGGAAACAGGGTGCCTGGAAGGGGTCTTTATGCACAAGAAAGCTCAGAAGTTGAAATTTCTCTGCGAAAGGAACGATAAGGTACGTGGTGCAGAGGTTGGGAGGCGGAGGTGGGAGGGAATTCATCCACACCTTGCTCCAGAAGAGGGCTCTGGTGTTTTTAGCTGTGCTCCTGGAAGAGAGACAATAGCAGTAGACTTATATACCGCTTCATAGGCCTTTCAGGCCTCTCTAAGCGGTTTACAGAGAGTCAGCATATTGCCCCCAACAATCTGGGTCCTCATTTTACCCACCTCGGAAGGATGGAAGGCTGAGTCAACCCTGAGCTGGTGAGATTTGAACCGCTGACCTGCTGATCTAGCAGTAGCCTGCAGTGCTGCATTTAACCACTGCGCCACCTTGTTGAAGAAGAACCTTCTGAGAACCTTGGTAGAAGACTAGATTTCCCCCACATTGTAGTTTATGCAGATGTTGGATGGGTGGGAGGGAAGTCATCCACACCTTGCTCCAAAAGAGGGCTCTGGTGTTTTTAGCTGTGCTCCTGGAAGAGAGACAAGATATCTTCTTGTTGAAGAACCTACTGTGTTTCCCCCAAAATAAGACAGGGTCTTATTTTCTTTTGACTCCTGAAATAAGTGCTTGGCCTTATTTTCTGGGAGGTCTTATTATTTTTGAGATGTGGGAGGCAGTGAGGGTGGTCACCTCATGGCTGCTGCTGTGTTGCAACATTTTCGGGGAGGGCTAATTTTAGCGCATGCACTCAAAAGCCTCATTGGGCTTATTAAACGGGGAGGTCTTATTTTCAGGGAAACAGGATAGTGAAAATCTTGTTCAAAGACTGAATTTCCCCTCAAGATTGACTCAGTCTTCGGTCCTTGCGAGGTGGGTCAAGTGAGGACCCAGATGGTTGGGGACAAGAGGCTGACTCTGTAAACCCTTAGAAAGGGCTGTAAAAGCACTGGGAAGCGGTATATGAGTGCTATTGCTATTGCTATTTTCGTCTTGTGTTCAATGCTCTGAGCTTCCTAAAAGGAAGACAAACACTGAAAAATCAGTACCAATTAACTGAAAATCATATCTCAGGTTTTCAAATATTCGTAACTGTTTTTAACTTAGGCAATGTCCTTCCATAAAGTGGGGGGAAACCATAAGCAGAATGGCGAAGACACCGTCAGATGATGATTAACATATCGAACAAGCTGAAATGAAGAAGCCTCCATGCTGCCAAATGTTTCAAATGGGGAGTTATGTGCAAATATTTAGGTTAACCGAAAACAAAACTGCAGACATGCTAACTGCACATAAGCATCAACCAGGGCTTCTTGTAGAAGCTTCCACGTTTAGGATCTCTTATCCCCAACCTCCTCCCTGTCCGACTTTGCTGCCAGCTCTGCTGGCTGCCGGCGGGCCACAGCACATAACAACTGCAGTGATTCGCTTAACAACTGGGGCATAAAATGGGGCGAGACTCACTTAACAAATGTCTGACTTTAGCAGAGAAAATTCTGGGCTCAATGGTAAGTAGAGAACTGCCTCTATTTTTGATCTAATGCTTTGGATGAAAGCTGACTTCATGTTTATGCATTTTGAAGTATATGCACTGTTATCGAGTTATGCTCAATGTTGTTTTTTTTTAAAGGTAGAGTGACACTTTTCTTATCTCTCTCCCTTCAAGGTATTTTTTGCATCAGTTCAGTCTGGCGGCAGCAGCCAAATTTACTTTATGACACTGGGCCAAAACATCCTGTTCAACTGGTAAATTACTTTGGAGTGAAGTGAATATTTGACTTTCCCAGTTTCTATGAGCCATCTAAAGCCTTGAGTTCATTTCAGAAGTTGCCCCCCTCGTTACTGCAACAAAAAGGAAAAGAAAACCCCCATGAGCCTCACAGAATATCCTTCAATTGCAGACACTACAACTCTTGCAACTGTATTGTTTAAAATTTGCCATCCTGGAGCACCCGCTTTAAAAAAAAACACACCCCAAAACACAGCTTTTTTGCAAAGCAGAATTGCCCCATGGAAGCCAGGCGTCTTACAAAGTATGCACAGAGCTGTTATAGGGGGTTATAATTTTTTTTGCACAAAGATTATAATGTTCTTTTGTTCAACGTTCAGGGGGAAGGGTGTTTTGGTTGAAACCGGGCACCCAGCTATGGCATATTCCGTGCAAGGTGGAGGCAAAAACTGTTGGATGGGCTAAATTAGTTTGGTAGGGCTTCCCTGTTTTTTCAAAATCTTCCTTTCTCAGGTAGATCTGCCTTTCCCCCCAAAACGCCTGAGTAACGTCTTTGTTTGCCGAGAGATTTCAGAGCCCCCGTGAAGCCTTCGTTCATTGCAGAATGAATTTCTCTACAGGGAGACATTCCCAGAGGAAGTCAGTGTTCTCAGCAATTTGAGGCTAGAAGCATCCTTGGGGACACCAACACCCTGGTTTCTAGCGGGTTTAGCAATTGTTTGTTCCTAAGAACAGTCTCCTCTTGTGCCTGTGACTCCATCAGATTTCTAAGGATGTTCTAAACCATGAGGGGGAAAAAGTCCTCAAGAAAATAAGACCAGACCTAGAATCCTGCATCCAGTTTGGGTCACCACACCATAAAAGATGTTGAGACTCTAGAAAGAGTGCAGAGAGGATGAGGGAATTGGAGGCTAAAACATATGATGAACGGTTGCAGGAACTGGGCATGGCTGGTCTAGGGAAGAGAAGGACCAGGGGAGACATGACAGCCGTCTTCCAATATTTGAAGGGCTTCTTCCACAGAGGGGAGGAAGGGGTCCAGCTATTCTCCAAAGCATCCGAAGGCCGGGCAAGAAATAATGGAGGGAAATGAGCAAGGAGAGATTCAACCTGGAAATGAGGAGGAATTTCCTGACAGTCAGAACAATCAAACCCATGGAACAGAAGTTGTCTTCAGAAGTTATGGGAGCTTCATGACTGGAGGCTGTCAAGAAGAGACTGAACTGCCATCTGTCAGAAATGGTGTAGGGTCTCCTGCCTGGGCGGGGGGTTGGACTAGATGATCTACAAGGTCCCTTCCAACTCTTATTAATCTAACTAAGTTCCCGCTCATCTTTACTCACTCGAGTGGTCCTTAATATTTGAAAGAGACTGTTTCCCATCCATCTAGGATTCAGGCCTTTCCAATTTTTGATTCCTAGATCTCAACGGAGAACCTCCATTTAAGCATGGTGTTTCTAATGCAGTGATAAGACACAACCATCCTTCTCAAAATGAGGTCCGAAGGCCACTGCGGACCTCTAAGTGGAATGACCACCATGTCTGTTAACCTCACTAGGACTTACCTGCAGCGAGAGCCTTTCTTGAAGTTAAGTTACCTTTTTAAAAAAAAGCAGGTATCTTATATCAGTAACATCCTGTGGATAGGAGCCATCTCCAAATGACACACTGTGTTTTCCCACCATCGTATTATATTCTCAGGGTTTGCAATTCGGGTTGAACTATTTCTCAGGTTTCCAAGACTTCGCTAAAGTTTCTACAACCCGTTGGGAAAATGCCAGGCACATTTTTTTAAGGGGAGGAACACTTTCTGCCAAATTATTTTTATCCAAGGGAGAAGAAGTGTCTTCTACCTGAGGACAATGTGGGGTATGTGAAGGATTTAAACAGGCCCTGGATTAAATTCCAGCACGAAATTGCCACCAGTATTATTATTAATTGGGAAAAGCCTCTGTTTGTGCTTCCAAGAGTTGTGGGGTTCAGTTCCCTAGATTTCCAACTAAACACATATCCGAGAACTGGGCTGGGAATCTTGTCTCTCTTCAAGTCTCTGGAGAAACAATCATTGTTCAATGGAATTCCACTGCTAGAGGAAGAAGCAATGGTTATATTCCTACTAGCCGATAACCCGGCATTGTCTGGATATTTATTTATAGGGAGGACCAAATGTAATTTCTAATGCTGGATTTTCCCCCTTACCAGAGGGAGCCCCCTTGTGGAGTACTGTGAAGCCATTACCATGGCAACTCCACTGCGCTGTACAGTAGAAGCCCTTTTGCGGCAGTACAGTAGAAGCCATTTCAAGGCACAGCAGGCTGTATTGTAACAGAACACCACCACCCCCAAGGGGTGTTAGGGGTACCTTACTCCCATGATATTTTTCTCCAGAGAGTAAGTCTAGAGAGAGAGAGAGAGGGAGAGAGGGAGGAGAGAGGGAGAGGGGGGGAGAGAGAGAAGAGGAAGAGAGAGAGAGAGAGAGAGAGAGAGAGAGAGAGGAGAGAGAGAGAGAGAGACATAATATTTTGGAAAAGAATTGTTGAAAGACTTCTCTTAACTTTGCTTAGCTTTCATGAAGGCAGCCAGTAGCTCCCGACAATCTTTTAAGGGTGAAAATAACTTGTGTTTTTGTTTTTTTAATGGCGTGTACATCTTAAAGTGATAACCTTTGATTCATTCCAAGACCCACGGTCATATTCTGCAGGCTGGTGTTGTGCAATTTATTGTCTTTCTTTCTTCGGTGTCACCCCCTCGCCCTGCTCACTCATGTCCTGATTCGAGTATTTTTCTGAGTTGATCAGAACATAAAATACAGAAATGCAAAGGAACAATGAAAATAACGGGGGGAAAGAGGAGGAAAGGGGGAAGAGGAAAAAAGCGTAGGGTAAAGGGGAGAAGAGAAAGGAAAGCATTGGGTTCTTTTGGCGCAGTAGAACAAGGTAAATAACACGCAATCTCAACTTTTCAGTTTTCATAATCATATATATTGGCCATTTCTATAACGACCAACCCATCCTCCTTTCCCCTTAACTGTCGGGATTTGAAATTGGTGCACGATTAGGCATTGCGTCCTAATGAAGCAACTGGTGTGCTGCGTGGAAAGAACATTGGGTTGGCATTGTTTACAAATGGCTTTTGTGTAACACAGTTGTGATAGGTACTTACGAAATGGATGTGTTGTTAGCAGGGGTAAAATAGTTTCTTCTGATTCTGGCCATCAGTAGAGTTCCTTTGGAAGGGATATAGCATTGGTTTCTGGAGCTAATTGTTCTCATAACTCGTGTTGCATTTCAGTTTAAAAATTGAAAGCAGACCTGAAAAATAATACTTTTATTAAAAAGCGAAAACCCTGGGGAAAAAGAGGGGAGAAAAGTAGGAATTCTTGTACTGTATTCCATGCTTTTTCCCAAGCGTGAAAACACATTCCTGAGTCAGAGATAATAAGATTGAAACAGAATAGGTGGAAACAGCTGCAATCTATCGCTTCAAAATTATTTGGCGTCTGTGTCTCCATGCTTAACATTCTCCTCGCGTTTCTTTACTTGATAAAAAAAAAAAAACTTTTAGAGTTGCTTGTTTTCCCAATGCTCAGATATTGGGAGGGCCTGAAAACTGAAATGCTGCACTATATATATTGCCTCTGGAGGCTTTGTCAGAGTAATTGGGTGGAGAAAAATGTTTCAGTCACTGTTTTTTATAACTTTGGAGGTAATATCAGAACGCAATGTATATAGGCCTCTTCTCCAATTTGATGCTTTCCAGTTCCCTGATATATATATCTTTCAGCCCTATATATATATATTTGCCTTAGGTGTCTGGACAAAAACCTAGAGTAAACCTTCACAGGAGGATCAAATGAAGAAAGTCACTAACTGACAGACAGACAGACAGACAGACTGACGGAGCAATTGCAATAGTAGCTGGGCTGTTACCCCTTGGTGGAGAGCAAAGAAATCAGTATGCTCTGGCTGGGGATTTCTGGGAGTTGAGGTCCACCCATCTCAAAGTGCTCAAGGTTGACCAACCCTGCCATAGAACAAAGAGGCACATTTCAATGCTGAACCCGACTAGCCAGTTTATAATAAATAAATAAATAAATAACCCTCAGGGATGCAATTTCTTATTTTCAAACCTGCTTATTTAGGAAGCCAGCAGAATTGCAGCTCCATTTAGCACAACTTACGTATTTCCCTCTCTGTTCATGCTCGGTTGCACTCTTCATCCAATCCGATGCCTTCCAGATGTCGTAGGGCAGTGGTTCCCTGCTAGCTACCCGGACAGGCTGGGGAAAACTAGTCTGCTTGCAAAAAGCAGAATAAGCCCCAGGAAACCTCTAGGCCTGGAAGCCTCGTGACGCGTCCTGCATGCAAATCGAGCATAATCCCATTTTGTGCGTTTAGGGGGACATGAGATTTAACTGTGAATTGCAACTGCGAAACTTATCACACCCCAAATGATTTTTTCCCTTCCTCCAACTTTGGTAAATCATTCCTTGAGGCTCATTCTGGGGCACCATTTGTGCTAATGAAGCGAAGCCCTTTCTTACTCCTAGTAAATAATCAGTATGGCAGGTAAGGTGGGAGTTTTGATTCCCGCCAAGTAGGCGGGAAGGGAAGAGGGGTCAATTTTACTGGATCCATTTAAAACAGAGCGAGAAGGAATTTGGTGTGTGCGCATCTGCCAGGGACACACAGAGGGTTCCCTCCAACAGATGCTGTCGGTATTCTGGCCGGGTGCCTCTCAACCTCCTCGGCTTGGAACGAGCAGGAGGACCGGTTTCTGAGCAAATGAACATAGGGGTGCAAGATGCAACTTGTTATTTTCCCACTAGTTGAAAATAAATCTAGCAGGTGGGATTAAATCCAGCATGTTTTCCTGCAAAAAGAGTGCAGTCACATAATTTCATCTTTAAAAACAATAAAGCCATCCTCCTAGATTTTCCGATAGTACAGGAATGAAAAGAAATGAGGATTTATTTTTAAAAAAAAAATGAATTTTAGGTTTTCATGGGAAAAGAGGAAATAATTTTAAATGCAGAGTCATCCTTCTCTCCCTACCCACTTTTCTCCCCCCCCTCTCTTTTCTCTCCTCCCTCTTTCTTTCTTTTCCCTCTCTTTCTCTTTCCCTCTCTCTTTCCCTCTCTTTCTCTCCACTCTCGCTTTCTCTCCCTCTCCCCCTCTCTTTCCCTCTTTCTCTTTTCTCTCTCTCTGATGAAAATAGTGTCTTTTGCTTGTTGAATCCAAGTCTGAAATTAACAAGAAGTTCTGTTTTGCTTCAGTTTAATTACAAAATGCAGCACTGTGAAAAACAATCAAGATCAATAATAGATAGCCCCCCCCCAACAAAAAAACACCAAGTGTTCCAAGAAATAATCAAGCAGATGAAACGCCACTGAGAGTATAAAGGAAAGTTAGTAGATAAAAGAAAGCGAATGTTAGCAGAAAGCCAAATGAAGGAAAAAAGGACTATTGCAATTCTAGATAGGCGTGGAAAGTCCGTGGGATGTTTATTGAGAAGGCTGGTATTGAAGGACTCGTAGCAATGTTTTAGATTTGTGCGGGGACTTCCTGGAGAGTGAAAAGATTTCAAAGCGATTGGTAACACTTAAACAAACATCTAGACTTTCGAGACTTCAACGTATTCATTCCTAACGTTTTGTTTATTATTTTAAGGGGATAAATTGCATTAAGCAATGATGTTATTTTGTATGAGGCTGTGGAGAGCGCAAAAATGTCAGTAAATGTACTGCAACATTGATGGCCCCAATTCCCAAGGATCCCTGAAATTTCTTCAGTGTGTCAAAAGTACAGGTAGTCCTCAACTTACAACAGTTCGTTTAGCGACTGTTCCAAATTACAACAGCATTGGGGAAAAAAGTGACCCATGATCGTTTTTCACACTTATGACCACTGTAGCAACCCCCCTGGTCACGTGATCAAAATTCTGCTGCTTGGCCACTGACTCGTATTTATGACGGTCACAGAAATTCTGGGCTCACTTGTGGTTGTAAGTCGGGGACTACCAGTGATAAGGCATTAAAAGTAGGGTTGCATTTAGTCTGCGAGTGGCTTTAGCCCAAACTTGTGGGAGGTTGGAACGTTTTTATGCTCTATGCACTATATATAAAATGAGATATTTTTTGTGTCTGTGTGTGCTATAACTTCGAAATGTCAAAATTGTACATTTTAAAATAGAAAACAATAAAAATAAAGCAATATTCTGGGGGGGGAAATGGAAGCGTCTCTTTTCAAACATGGTTATGCTGGTTTTTCCTTTTTCTTTTATAAAACGGCAGGAAAAACTGAGCTGCACCCTTCCTTCGCTTCCTTTTTCTCTTTCGTATCAAGTCTCAGCATTTTTGGAAGCCATAAATTGTGTGGACCAAATAGAATAAATAATATATTGAGTTTGTCCTTGAAAGTTAACTCCCTGTGTATCTACAAAAGTCTTGCGATGTTGTGAAAGAAAGCGCCTTGCTTTCAGGGAAATTACCAAAATTACCTGCCCTCCCATACACACAAACACACACACACACACACACACACACACATTCAAACAAAGGTAGGTCCTCGACTTACAGCAGTTCATTTAGTGTCTGTTCAAAGTTACAACAGCACTGAAAAAAACTGACTGACAGTTTTTCATACTTATGACTTTTGGATCCCCATAATCATGTGATCAAAATTCAGGCGCTTGGGCCACTGCTTCGTACTTGTGACGGTTGCAGTGTCCCAAGGTCACGTCATCCACTTTTGCGACCTTTTGATGAGCGAAGTCAAGGGGGAAGCCCGATTCACTGACATATCAACTGCAGTGATTCACTTAACGAAAATGGCAAGACAGATCATAAGACGAGGCAAAACTCAGCAAATGTTTCACTTAACAACAGAAATGTGTGGTTGTAAGTCAGGAACTACCTGTACACAGTTTGGAAGCGAGGCACGTATTAAAAGTGGGCACGATTACAACTTAACATTTCTTTTTTAAAAAGCACCACATTATAATACCGCACTCGGTCCCTCTGCCTGCCATGTGAGATAAGAACAGCTTATGTGTTCATCCTGTAAGCTGCATGGTTTTAACAAAGAGGCCAAGCAGGCTGTTTAGAAGTATTCCTTTATCTTCTGCGGCTCTAAGATGAAACTTGGCATTTTAATTTGATATCCTTGTTTGTTGGGATGACACTTGGATCTGCTTTTTCAATGAGAAAAATTGCTCTGCACTGAAATTGCTTCTCCGAGAAATATAGCGCAATTCCGTTTACAAGTTCAGATGCTTTCTTTCAGAACTGTATTTAAGTTAAATGAAACATGAGCAAAAGCCCACCATCTCTATGAAAAGGCTGTTTTCTCTGTGGATTCGCTGAACTCAGCCATAAATCAAAGTTCATCCTGACCCAGGTGATATACGTATATATCCTTGGATGTCTTATCTGGTTAAAATGCTAACTGTATATAGCACCGCTTATCAAAACCACTATGGTGTGCTTTCTAAGTGAATATCACAAAATGATTCTTCAGCAATTATTTAGAGTTTCTTGTTATTTTGGAAACCGTGTTTTTAAAAAAGCCACAACAGGAAAAAAAAAAAACCCCACCACTGGTACTAGCAAACCGTATTATGATTGAAAACAGAAGCTGTTTTTCTTCATTAGCTAAAAGTTATTCTTATATAGTGGGCGTGCCTACATTGGATGTTCGAATATAAACAGCATATTTATAAGGTGAGAATATCTTTACTCTCCATTTGGACACTCAATATGGTGAAAGTGAACAGGATTTGAGTGTAGGAAGAGAATAGATTCCTTTCGCTTGTTTCACTGGGCGTGGAACTGAGGTGGGGGCCAGGGGTTGGACTCACTCACCTTCCCCACCGTTTCGCAAATGTGAGCCTGCTCCCTCGCTTCGCTCACACGTGCCGCATCTGCGCATGCCTTCTCCACTCGCACAGTGCCTGCACATTACAGCGGGGTGAGTGGGCGGAGCCTCCCACCGCTACTGGTTCGCCTGAACTGGAGAGAACCTCTGGTGGCGGCTTTATATTATTAAATAGGACAGGAAGAAAACGATAGAAAAAGGAAAGAATAACACCCCCCCCCCAAAAAAATATATATAGAGGGATTCTTCTTAGTGCATTTTTAATGAATACAATCATTTTTTCCATTACAGAGGCATTTGGGTCTCATGGTCAAGGCACCAGGCTAGAAACAGGGAGAAGGTGAATTCTAGTTCTAGCTTTAGACACGAAAGGCGGGGAAGTGGCTTTGGGCGAGTGGGGCCATTTCCATTGTCCAGCCATCCCTGTTTATATAATAGGGGTATAATTAAAAAAATGACATCTGAAAAGATTAAACTTGATCTGAGTCAATGCCTGTAATGATGGTTTCTTTCCGGAACAATTTTGGAATGGATGCTTCAAGAAATGCCTGAAATTATTCCCTCAAAATGAGAGACTTGAATTGTGAGCTGAAAGGGGGTTCAGAAATCTCTTCCAAGAGATTTAAATGTTGGTTTGGGTTCTGAGGCTGGAGAGGCAGTTGTCTGAAATGGTCTGGGGTCTCCTGCTCGAGGCCTCCAGGGTCCCTTTCAGCTCTTCTGAACTGAACTGAATATTTCAGAATAGTTAGGTAGTTAATTAATCAATCATTTGGTTAGAAATAAAATAAAAAACACTTTAATCATGAGCAGGTGACATTTTTTCTCTAAAAGTTTCCCAGTTTCCCATCCAGGATAATAATCAAGTTTGTGAAGTAAACAAGGGAAGTAAATCCATGAATTTGGAAGGATTTGGTGTTTCTGGATTGGGGGGGAAAAACCACTGGAAAAGTACTAGTACCTTGTATAGGGTACTTGCATTTTTTATATACATATTTCATTTTATACTGGGTTTTAAAGGAACTGCAGGGATTTCATAAACAGCAGAAAATCAGAATCCGGAATCTTTTCCAACTCTTTCCTTTCATGAAAAGGGACTTTTTTGTGCATGAATTGCAGAAAACGAGCGAGTTGGAGACGATTCCACTCGATTCCTGCTGATTCTTGGCCGCTGCAGGCCGACTCCTAAAACCCAGATAATGCATCTTAATAACCGCATCTTTTAAAGTCCGTTTCAAAAGCTGGCGCTTGAACAGAACTTTCTCTCCGTTTTTAAGCAAATAAAAGTAAGGGTTCATATCTTGCCAATTCTTCAAAGCACTCCCCCCCCCCACTACATTTAGGTCCCCTTCCAAGTCCTTTATCACTCAGCCCAATCCAGAACTTAATGGCCCTTTTAAACCGACAATCTTGGGGATTTGTCTAAAAATAACCCGCGTTGCAAAGCTCCGGGGGAAAATCCCCCCATCCACCATCGACCAAATCAGAGGACAAACTTCTGCAAAGAAGGATTTTTTCCCCCTTCTTTGGCCCCGCCCTCCTTCGCGCACATTGGTCCCTTTCTCCGGGCGCCCCCGCCCCTTTCTCCCCCAAGTCCTCCCCGCAACGTTCGACCCAACAATCCCGCCTCCCGTGCGTTGATTGGCCGCCTCGTCCCGCTCTTTCTCCGAGAAGCCCTGCCCTCCTGCCCATCTTCTCGCGCTCCTATTGGCCGGTTCAAAGCGAGCGGCCGTTGCGGCGGGCCTTTGCCCCGCCCTTTAGCAATGGCGGCAGCGCGCGGAGGAGTTGAGCGCGGCCTCCTCTGATAACGTTGCTTTCGGTTTCTCGAGGCGTCCGAGGTGTCCTTTTGCCCCACTCAGCGCGGGGAAAGGCTCCCGGGGCGGGCGAAGACTTGGGAGAGGGGGAAAGCCCGGGGAGGCAGGCTTTAGGCTCACCGCGTGGTGACTGGGAGGAGAAAGGCCTGGCCAGGAAGGAAATGGAGAAGGGCGCTGCTCGCCAGAAGGAAGGCCCGAGGGGGAGAGACTCCAACGCGGGCCCCTCCAGAGGCCCAGAGGGCCCTCGGGAAAGACCCGGGAGCCACGTGGCCGAAGAGGGCACCGTGTCAGGCGCCATGGGCCCAGGGGCGGCTCCAGGCCCCGCAAGTGGTGCCCCCAACCCCCATGCAGAGCCCTGGCTGCAGAGGATGGTGGCCCTAGTCCTCGAAGCCTCCAACCCCAGGGTCTCCCTGCCAGAAGCTACCCCGGTGACGGTGCTGCTCCTGCAGAGGTACCTGGCCGAGGGGCCGCCACCCCTGCCCAACGCCCCCTGCCAGAACTACTACTACGATGTGACTGTGACGGATGGCACCTGCCAGGAGAAGTGCTTCCTGGCCCCCCAGCTGAACGGCCTGGTCCAGCGAAACCGGCTGGCTGCCGGCGGGCAGATTAAGATCACCCAGTGTTCCCTCGTGTACAATGAAAGGAGCCTCGGCCCGGGCTTTGTGTGCATTGAAGAGCTAGAGATCCTAGAAGAGGCCTCGGCCTTGGCCAGGCCTGCCTCCCAGCTCAGGATCTGCCACGTGAAGACCCTCCTGCCCCTGAAAGGGAGCAGGAAGCATTACCTTCCTCTGTGGAACAATGACGATCCCTTTGGGGAGACGTGGGTGTCCAATGTGCCCTTGAGGGAGGTCGGCCTGGAGGGTAAGTGGAGGAGGGCCGGGCCCAGAGAAAAGGCTGTGGGGGAAAGGGCAGGGATGATGGCACTGGAAGCCTGGGGAGCCATTGGAAACATGGGGTGTCCTTGAAGACAGATGACATTGGAAGTGGGGGCTGTCCTTGGATGCTCCTTAACTGTTCTTAGACTCGGGAAATGTTGGGTTTATTATCTAGTTTGCAGGTTTGGGCAGAATGGCAAGCCATTGTTTGCCCTCCAGGAAGAAGGCTCGGTCAGACTGGTTTGAGATACGGAGCAGCACAACAGCTACTGGCCAAAATCAGGAAGGAATCGCATATGGGCGTATATGTCTTAAGTTGGCCTTGAGTCAGGGCAACTGCTTGGACATCTCGCTAAGAGCTGCAAGGAGGCCTTGAAGTCAAGATGAGCAAAGATTCTCAAAAACGTTTTGTCCTTGGTGCCTTCCTGGAGCTGAGAGAGCGCCCCCCCCCCCCAATCCAAAGACACCAAGCTGGCTTTGGGTTTAGTTGGAATTGCGATTCAGGGTCTTCCAACCTAGTACATTTAACCATTACATCAACCTGGCTCTCACTTAAAGAACCATAGTCTCTATTTATTAGAATTACATTCTGCCTTGCTTTAGCTTTCCCTCCAGTTCCCTCCCACAATAGAGACCCTGTTGGCTTGAGAGAGAATTCTGTTTTTATGGCTTATGCCGAAATGGCTTAGGCTCCTTGCTCTCCCGTGTCCTAAGTCAGTGTTTTTCAACCTTTTTTGTGCAAAGGCACACTTTTTTCATGAAAAAAATCACGAGGCACACCACCATTAGAAAATGTTAAAAAAATTTAACTCTGTGCCTATATTGACTATATATAAAGTAATTCTCCCACGGCACACCTTACACTATGTCACGGCACACTAGTGTGCCGCGGCACAGTGGTTGAAAAACACTGTCCTAAGTACATAAATCTGAAGTAGCTTCCTGCTTTTTCATGCAATACTTTTCTATTTGGGACTTTGAATCTAAATCGAACAGCAGTTAGTTGTAGCAATGGCTAACTTATTTATGTGGGGTTTTGAAGTTACTATTTTTAGTAGTATCACATAAAAGCAATGACTTCATTGCAGCGTTGCCAGTTCTGAGCTTATATTTACTCTGCTGTCTCTCCCGTCTCTCCCCCCCCCCCCTAGAATTCAAACCAACATCGATCTCTATTCTGGCCATGTCCTGGGAAGGCAAACTCAGCTTCCCACCGTTGCGTGTCAGAATCATCCATAAGTCTCGGTTACGGTATTTTGGAAAACCACAAACAAAGCTAGATGTGCCATATCAGGTAGGAATGGTTCTGATATAGAGGTTTCTTTTTTTTAACTAATACCTAAAATGTATCCTTGTGTTCATGATATGTGAATCCCAGATGGATAAACCTCAGTTATCCATAAAATCATTTTTATGCTGACTTAATGTTTCAATAAACATAGTCAAGGGCTTGTAAAATACAACCAAATACAGTATGATTGTGTATGTGTTTAGATGCACAACCCAAACACTCTCACCATGTCAGCAGTGGCTGTTGGAAAATAAAATGATGCCAGAATGATGACACACTTCTCAGCGATGTCATTGTCCAAATGCCGCCTTTATATAAAAGTTGTCCGACGCAAGTACTTAAATTGTGGCGTTTGTGCAATGATGTGATCACCACATGCCTCTAGTACAATAACATGCAATTAAATAACCTATTGGGTTTGTTTAGAAGTGTTTATTTTGCTTAGCCAATGTTGAGAGAAGGGAAGCAGGTATGATTCTTCATACACTATAACAATTATATGAAATAACATGTCTTCTGAAAATTTCCCTTAAGTATGTTGTTACTTTTGGTACTGCTTATTTTCAGATATTGTGTTCCATTTTGACACTTTGTCTGCTAAACCAGCTTCATCTTGTATAGGCTCATTCCCATGGTATCCACCCTCACGATTCCTATGTCTTGAGAAGAAAAATCTCATCCTTAAACTAAGCCCTTTGAGGGGTCCTTGGGGCTCTCTGAGCTTCCTTGTTTTCATTACCCAAACTAGGTAACATACTTGGTGCTAGTCAAGCAAGAGAGCACCAAGGATCCCTCATTTCAACCCCGAGCTACACATATTCTCCTTTATTGGAGCCCTTTGTTCCTCCCTTTTTCAGTCCCTCTTGTTCCTTCCCAGTTTCAGCTCCTGTGGAATGTTTTGCTTTTAATGATTGGAATTTCACAGCTTAATATTGTATGCCCTTGATTAAAGTAAATCCTGCTGAATTTACATGGGGAAATATAGATAAGAAAGTTGCCTTTAATGTAAAAACTTTCTGAATAAGAGCAGTGACGCTCCTGTTTTTTGTAAAGCAAGTTGCATATAATTTTCGATGATAAATTTAGGAGCAAAGTGCACAGAATGAAAAGCATGCTTCAACCTCAAGCCTTTAAAATAGCATTTCAGTAATGTGGGCTTTAACTTTTAAGAGCAAATGTTCTCCTATTTGCAGGCTTATTTTGATGTGGCTGATCAATCTGGCATGGTGTTAATGGTGCTGTGGGGCTCTTTATGCCCTGAATGGTATCACAGTATGAAAATCGGCACAGTGCTGCTGCTTGAAAAATATGCTGTTAAAAAAAGTTTATCTTCTAACATGCAGTCAAGATCTGAAGATTTGCACATGAGGAGATTTAGTTCAATAGGTGAAGTATCTCAAATACATTTTTGGGGGGAGGGGGTATAGCTTTTAAAGAAAATCCATTATTTTGCAGTTGGTCTATCTGACCACTTTTATCTGTCTGATCAACAAAGGTCTGTCTGACCATTCGTTTTGCCTGCATACAATGATGATCTGAGACAAAGAATATATGTTTGTTTGTTACTTCAGGCAGTGAAGAAACCGACTGTCATAACCAATCACTCTCCTGCAGTAATCATTCTCAAATAGCAGGAAGCCATTTCCCTACTTGGCTACGCGACGTGGGATCTGTATCTAATCCATCTCTTCTCAGGAGGGCTCTGCCTGCCACAATTAGTTTCCAATTATTTTGACTTTGCTTGCATCTTTTAATTTTCTAAAGTTCTGGTTCTCTTTTGGACACAGAAATTGGCTGAGTGACTTTGATCTGGTCAGTTATTCTCAAGCCTGTCTAAACCAGGAAGCCTTTAAAAGTGTCAATCTACCAAAATGCACCAAATGGTGGATTTCAGCCCATAATCTTCTCTAAAGAAGCCTTCATCCTGCAGTAGATTGGTTTAGGCAGATGATAATTAGATACACATATATAAGAAAATCTTCTGTAGTCAAGAAAGTGAAAACTTTCGTTGGTCAGAAGGAGCAATAAAGTAAAAACCTGTTAATGAATTTTAACAGTGACATTGATTCTAATGGTCTTGGTGAAATATTAGATTCAAGTTCATCAGCCTGAGACTTTTCAACTCTATTTCTCAATAGGTCCATGGAAGCAGATTTTATTTGTTTTGTGTTCTGGAAACGCTGATAGGGTTCAGTTAGTAATGGCGAGTTAAAAGTAATGTTGGCAGGAGGAAGATCCAAGTGAAGGATAGGTGAACATTAAGCAGAATATTAACATGAAAAGCAAGGCCTCCTGCGGCATAAATAGGATGCCTAAATAGCTAATTATCTGTCATATTTAGCAGGCTCTTTTTTGGTTGCTTGTGTTAGAATATTAAACAAAGAATTTGAAGTACATGGTAAAAGAATAGCATGGCCAATTCTAATAGATTGCTTAAATTGCACTAATTAGCTCATTACGCTATGAACGATTTATTATTTTTAATGTCTTGATGCATTAATTTAAGAATATGGAAGGGGGAGTTTATACAAATATAAATGCTGGCTTTCCAAGGCAACCATCATCGTTCCTTTGAGATTATTATAACCAAATTCTCCTGTTGCTTATGAATATTGATAACCATTGTTCAGTGTAAAATAGTTTGCTAAGTCGTGCTTTCTTTCCCCAGCTGGTAGAAAATAAAGAAAGAAAAATTGTGAAGAGCTATAGTTTTCTTGAAAAGAATTCCTATCTAGCGGTTTATGTGTTTCTTCTATATATCTAAGTGCTCAGGCTGATTTTTAGTGCTCCAATATCAATGTTCTTTTCTGTAGCACATTTCTTGTAATTTATCTGTGATTTAAGTGGCCTTGGAGAGGCCAGTTTTGTAAAAGGCGAGATGAACTGGTTTTTTTAGATTTAATTCCCAAGAAATACAAATGCAATATCTGTCTGCAGTAGTTTAAAACAGCTGCTGCTTTGGGGGGAATTTCTTGTCCTTTGAAGCCCTTCAGTTTTCTTTAACATGTTTATGCAACTTGCCACATGCTGTCCCCAAAGTATTTAAAATTGGATCAAACCAACTTTTATAAAAATGTATGTTTAAATGACTAGAACAAAACTAATGTAGCTAGTAATTCAGTCAAACATAATTGTCATCATCTGGTTAATTCTTTTTTAGAAATAGCTTTGAACGTTCGAGACCCTCCAGCTAAAATTAACATCATTCCAGAACATAAAATTAAACCAGAATGGAAGTTACCCGAAGTTGAATATCATTTTGTAACAAGGTTATTACTACTACTATTATTATGTCTTTTTTCATGAATTATTTTTCCAGACTAGAATATTAGTGTTAAAAAATTTGAGAGGGAGACAAAAAGAAAATGAAATTCTGACATTTATAAATGCTATATGATAATAGATATTAATTCTGTATGTACTATCAACAGTGTTAAGAGAGTACAACAAAGCCAGATTATTATTAGCTGCATTTGTGAATGTTACTGCCACAAGCCTGCTGCCCATATGTGACATGATGGCTTTCTCGGTTTAGAAGAAACGGGGGTAAAATTCTGTAAAGAAGCAATAGATTCTCTGCACATTTATTCCCAAGGAATAGAGCTATTGCACGGCAAAGAACTTTTTATTTTTATTTTATTTGTATGCCATCTATTTCCCAAAAGCACTGGGCAGTTAAATATCATAAAAATTACCAAAATGCTTCTCAAAAATAGTAAACCCACTCATAAAATAAATCCAAAAGAGTATCAAAATTAAATCCCTTGTTGTCTGAGCCACTTCATTTTGCATCAGTCGTAGCCTCTGAAGGCTTTCTAAGACAGAGTCATTACAGTAATCCAAATAGGAGTGGCTCAGTCACAAGTGACTAAGGAAAAGCCTTCCCAATCCCAAAAAGGAGACAATTGATGTGCGAGATGTAACTACAAAAACTCGCCTGGCTACAGCCGCCATTTCTTTACCATAAAGTTTTCAAATGTCTCACAAATATTTGGGGTTAGGTAGTATGGGAGAATCAGTGACGTGCGGTGAGGTTTATGGCTGGTGAGGCACTGACACAGTGATGGGTTTCAAATTTTTTTAGACTTGTGGACTTCAACTCCCAGAATTCCACAGCCAGGCATGCTCAGTTCCGATTTAAAGCAACAGCATTTGTTTTTCTCCTTTGCGAAAAAGTTTCCTTCATTCTTTTTTTTCTCCCTCCCCCTCCTGCCTCCCTCTCTCCCTCCCCCCTCTCTCAAACAGACACACGCACACCGAGAAGTTGGATTGGACTATCTCTCCTACCACCCCCTTCCCTCTCTCACTCACTCTCTCTCAAACAAACACAAACACAGAAGTTGGATTGGATATATTTTCCAATGGCTTGAAAGCAGCTCCTCTGCCATACCCCTCCCCCCATTTCCCTGTTGCCTTCCCCAAACACCTCCACCATTGCAAATGCAGCCTGCTGTCTGGGAGGGAAATGCCTGAAACGCAATAAAGCCGACCCACCCACTCGCCTCCTGCTTGCAGGCTGGGGTGAGAGAAGAGGCAGAGAAGCCGGAGGGGAGCTGATCCAAGCCTTTGATTGCAGGCGGAGCCACGTTGCCTTTTCAAACTTGTAATCAGTGAAGCTGGGCTTATATAGTTTTATCCAGCTGTGTGTGTGTGTGTTTGAAAAGGCAACGTGGCTCTGTCTGCAATCAAACTATACTTGGGGAGGGATCTACACTTGAGGATGAAGTTTGAATTCCTCCCCCTCCCTCCGACCCACACATACGTTTTCCAGCTGTTTCAGAGAGGATTTCAACTCTGCTCATGCCTACCATCATGAAAAGGAAAAAAAATGTAAAAGGAGGCGGCAGGAAAACGACTTGCCTCACCTACGTCAGGAATTTTTCAGCTTTTAACCCTTGCTTAACTCTGCTCGAGTGATCATAAAACGCCTAAAGTCGGACTAGATGAGGCACGTCGTTCTCCTGCCTCCTCCCTTTAGAGGGTGCTTTTTTAGAGGCTTTTTTAAACAGTTAAGCAGAGTCATCCACAGTGACTCTGGCAGCAACTAGCTCAGCCTGACCTCAGCTCTTGCCCTTTTCCTTTTACATTTTCTTTTCATGATGACAGTGGTGAGGCTCTGCCACCCCTGTCTGCACGTCCCTGGGGAGAGCCAAATTCTCAGGTGAAGTCGTAGACCAGCTTGTTGCATTGTTTGAACACCTCCATTTAATGACTTTCTTGGACAAATAAATTTCTGGAATCTAGTGGATGGCTTTTATCTGTGATATCCTAAGATCTGTTGTGCTTTGAATCCCAGGTCCGAATTGGATAACTTAGCACAAAATCAGTTTTGTGATGTCATTGGACTTGTACAGTATGTTGGACGGGTTGAGCGCAAGAAGAAAAAAGGTATTTTCAAAGATTATATATTTAGCTATAAAAAAACATTTAGAACATTGATTAACATTTATTTTGTCTATATAGGTTATATGGATGACTTTTGGACATATCGCTGGGTACATATTATTGATGGGACCTCAGAGCAGCCTTTTATAATGGAATTGTTTTCCACATCTCAGCCAGATGTGTTTGAGAAAATTTACCCAAGTACGTATTCTATAAATCTCTGTTTAATATAATCGTTCTGTCAAATTTGTTCGGAATTTGAGGAATCAGAGTATTGAGTTACACTCACAGAGCCAAGGTGGCGCAGTGGTTAAATGCAGCACTGCAGGCTACTGCTAGATCAGCAGTTCAGCGGTTCAAATCTCACCGGCTCAGGGTTGACTCAGCCTTCCATCCTTCCGAGGTGGGTAAAATGAGGACCCAGATTGTTGGGGGCAATATGCTGACTCTCTGTAAACCGCTTAGAGAGGGCTGAAAGCCCTATGAAGCGGTATATAAGTCTACTGCTGTTGCTATTGCTATTGCTATTCTTCATCATAGTAGAAAGGATGAACTCTAAAGAATTCTTGGATTTCATTGATTCTAAACTCCACATATTTATCTGATGGAAGAGAATATTTGCAGCCTGGGGTTGAACTGAGGGCCCTTGGTGCTCCCCAAGCTTGGTGGTTTTCTTGCAGACGTTTCATAACCAAACTAAGTAACATCAGTAGAAGACTGCAAGAACTGGTTTAGCAACAGCAAAATGAAGTGACAGCATATACCTCTTGTTTCCTTTTCCCTTCCATATTCCATCTGAGAATAAGATAATGTGAAGTAACTATTGATGCTTATAAGCTTTCCTTGTACGTAGCTTTATCTCACAAGAGAAGGTAAGATTGCGTTGCAGTTAGGAACAATCATCGGGACTTCAGAACACTGTTGTTGATTATAAATTAAGAGGGTGTGTAAATATGAACCTAAAAAGTAATAACCACCACATTGGATCACACCAAAGGCCTCATAAAGTCCAGCTTCTGATAGGCATCTGCATGCTTTTGGTAACTTTACAGTTTGAGCATGAATGTAATGATCACATGAGTCCCCCATCCCTTCCACATTGTTTCTCCAGGAAGTGTTCTCCATTTGGTGATAAACAAGCTGCTTCTCATAAGGAGCTGGTGCAATATTAAAAGTTTCAGATTGCAGGTGATACTAGATGAAGCATTCTCCAAAGGATGCTTTGTCTAGTATCTAAGCGATCACTTGTCTCTACATTTCACCCGGCAACATTTTATTTTTCTGTGCACACAGGATGTTTTTCAATGTCACATGGCATCTCTGCACACAAGATTGTCTTCTGTAGTTTACAGTAACAGAGATACTGCTCTTATCAATCGGCACTGTATAAGCACCAGGCCCAGGGCAGAAAGTGTTCTGAAAAAAATAATTTGCTGCAAAAAAAACCTTAAGAGAGTGAGTTAAGTTTACAGATTATAATAATTAGTTGGCTTTTGATTGTTTCTCTTTCAAAACTTACCATTTAAAAACTTTGTATGTTTTTCTATGTATCACAATCAATCAATTTCAGTCACGGATAGGCACCAATCATCTTTCTGTAAAAATTGATTTGGGTCTGGTTATTATTATACAGTATGTAATGTTATGATTTGCTTTAATTGGGATTTACAAAAATGGTTTTAAGGTTTGATTTTTAACCTTGGATGTAACTGTAAGCTGCCCAGAGTTACCTGATGAGAAGATGGATAGCCAATAAATTTTATAAATAAATAAATAAAATAAATAAAAATGGGGAATTGTATGCTGCTTTGAATCTGCTTTGATTGGAGTAACTTCTAAGCCAAATAAATAAATAAAGAGGTGATATGATGCTTCTCCCTTACTAGTGACCTACTTGGTATGTACCCAGATGAGAGTGGAAAAAAATGTTTCCGAGAATGGCTCCAGTACATCCTATTTAACAACATCTATGAAAACTCAAATGTTTATTACAGGTAAAAAATAACAACCGTCTCTTTTGTAAAAACACCTAACTTCATTTCCAGTCTTAATCTATCAAATCACGTCAGTTCTCTTTTTATCTCTGTATTATTTTATCAGTTTCTGTTACCCATGTTTGCAGTATTGTGCTTTTGCAGTCCTGCCCCCTTTTATTCCTTACATGAGGATCTTGCCAGATGACACAGCCCCAAATGGCTTGATTGCTTCCTCTAATTTGGCAGATTTCCACTGATGTTTTCTCAAGAGTGACAGCCTCCTGCGTTCTTATTTCATTTTAATGTATGCCAATTAATGTATGTTTAAAGTGACAAAGTTTCTACATTTTACATTCTCTAGTCTATTCTCTATTCCCATACTGTTCTGTTCTCTATTCTCTATTCTATTTTCTAATCTAATTAATCGAATCTGCCATGCCTTTTTTTTTTTGCTTTGTTTTCTCCAACATAGGATGGCATAAGGACCAGCCATATATAAAAGATCCGAAAGTGCAAAACTTTATCCAGTGGGTGAGAAGGCAAGAGGAAGCTTTTCACGTGGACAAAGTCTTCATTGGGGGATACTATCGTTTCCCGCCACTCCCAAGTACATTTGCAGAATATTGCAAAAATATGAATGGTATGCCATTTTCCTTCTGCAGGACAGTTTGGAGTAGCCGTATTTGGAGACAAAATATTTCTGTGCCTGGTAGAAATGTTTATAGGTGCTGAGAGTTTGTCATTAGTTAAGGTTGCAGCAAAGCGTAACGATTCTTCATTCGTTTTCCCCTTTTAAACTTTTGTAAGATCAGTAGTTTAACTGGAGTCTTATTTTAGCTCCACCTCAAAAATATAGCTGGACGGTGTTTGAATTTTAAGTGACACTATATGGTGTCATCTATTGAAGATCAGTGTGCAAATGGAGGAACAGGGAATGCCTCCACTTTATGGTTCATGCCGGAATGATGGTTGTCAACAGGATTGTTTCTTTCCTCATCCACATGGCAGGTCAGTTTGAGACGGTTGGGGGATTAACCCCATGATACACAAAGTGTCCTTAATGGGATGAGAACGAGAGGAGCACCAGAAACATACTATAATAGTGGGCACATCCCGTAACAACTTAATTTTATAAGGATGTCCACCACTTTCGTGCTCTTAAAGGAGGCTTATGGGTTGCACTCGAGACAGACTATAAGCCAGTTTTTCTCAGTCCTTTGCAAAACGGACTTACTCAGATCGGTGCCGTGCCAGTTTCAAAACAATAACCATGTTAGATTCTTTGTCGTCCGAATTTTATCTACCTGTATTTATTTGGTGCTATCTTTCTTAAAAATTGCATTTCAGAAGAATTGGTTTTGATATCCATCAGTAAAATTGAGAAGGAGATTGACAGTTTGCACTACAGGGAACAGAAGCACATTGCTTTTCAAGGGATAATTAGTGCTGTAAGATGTGTCAGCTGCAGCAGTACCTCCCAGGATGCAGTGGGAGAATTGGCAATGCAGGTATGGTACTTCAGCATTAATAGCCTAGCACTCAAGATGGTATGAGCATGATTAAAACTGAGACACTTTGCGTTTTAATTTAAAGAACCTGTAGTGATGACTTCTTAACTTATTTTGTCCTCTTATTTTGAATATGTGTAAAATTAGAAATTTTTGGTTTAAGCTTTCGTGATACCATGAACTTTTAAAAAAAGATCTTGATATATGTCGTGATATATGGTTTCACTAAAGCAGTGGAAATAAATTGGAAGGGTATTTCAGACAGAACTTTATATCCTGTGTGGGTTTTTTTCCTGCTGAATTGATCCTGCTGTTTGTGGTAATGAAACTGAATCTAGCTTTTAAAAAAATATGGAAAGTACTAACTGGTGGACAGTGTGTAAATTTGATTTAAAATTATTTCTGCAGATAGAGAAAATGCCACCAACCTCTTTGTCACAACACCAGCAAGCAAGAGAATCAACTTCTAAATCGAGGTCACCATCTCTGGCGCAACAAACTATAGTGACCAGGAGTTTTGCAAAGAGACAGATTTCAGCTGCAGAGTAAGGAAATGTTTGCTTTTGAAGTGGAATAGAACCTCTGGTTTCTCTGGCAATTGTGTATTTTACGTTATAGTCCAGTGGTGGCAAATCTTTTGGCCTTGGTGTGTCAAGAATTTGGAAAACACCTTTTTTTACTCCGTTGAGGTCACACACACACACACAAACCTGATCCCCTGAACAAAAGAGAACCAATTTTCTACTCCCCTCTCGTCTAGTAGGCCACCCTGAACAGTGGCACTCAAGAGCAGCATCAAGGCTAGGCCTGAAAAATATTCAACACGCCAAAAATAATAGAATGGCACTTAAAAGGGGTGTACGTGGAGATTTGCATCCAGGTAGGAAAAAAAGGAAGGCACAGATAAAAAATAAAGAAGACTTATTGTATCAGTAGGCAGAAATGAAAAGCATCTGGATGTTCACCACAAATTAGACCGTGAGGTAGCAGTGTGGTGCAACTGCTAAAAAAGAATTTTTTTTTTTTACTCTGCCTTGGTCAGACCCCACATGATGTTTTTTGTGGCCTGTCAGTCGGCAGCCAAATCAGGTGAGAAGGTGGCAGGGGAGTCAGGGCCAGCATCAAGGCAACCTGAGAACTCCGAGGGGCAAGTGGGAATGAAGCTGTCAGAGATAGAAACACAGGCAGAGCCTGGGCTGTCCTGTCAGCTGTCGTATGGAGAGTCAACAGTCATCTAAAAGCTATCAGCCTGGCCACTCTCCAAGCCTGATAAAGGTTGGTAATTGTGAACTATCTTGAAAGACTTGGAGAACGGGTTGAGTTGGGAGGAAGGCCACAGGTGGACAATGAATGGCCCCTCCGAGAGGAAATAAAAGAGGAGCGAAAGGGGAGTGGAGTTTGCAGGAGACCATTAGTTCGCTTAATTGGCTCTTGACTCTCCGAGGCTCCTTGCCAAGTTCTGCAGATATTGGTCTGGCAACTCTCCAAGCCGGATAAGGTCTGTGACTGTAAATCTTCCCCTGAAATACTTTGCTGGATGGGAATGAGCAGAATTCACAGGAAATTAATAAAAGGGGTTCTTGTCGGGACAAGGAGTTTGCTTTGTGCTCATGGGGAGCCTCGGTCAGAACAAACAGCCGGGTCCAGTGCCTGATGTGCAGAAGGCAGTGGAGAGGAGACCAGTAGAAATCAAGGAAAGATTTATTTAACTACAGAGGGTTCGTCGTGTTTGGGAGCTGGGGCATAACAGAATTCTTGTGTGTGGTTCTCACTTTAATCATTGTTTAAAAATGATAATGATGGAGCCAGCTCAGAGCTGAACTCTCAAGATGACAAGAGCTCTGGAAACCAAGCAGTTGTTTTTTTTAAAAAATGGGTATGTTTAGCCTACAGAAGAGAACCGAGTTTCTGTTCCCCCAGAGGGCAGGACCAGAACAATAGATTCAAATTACAGGGCTAAGTATCAGGCGTAACTGCTTGACCCGATGACCTGTCAGTCCTCGCAGGTTACAGCATGAAGTGGTCAGTTCTCCTTTACTGCAGATCTTGGATGGAAGCCAAATTGTCATCTTGTCAGAGTTGATTTTATGGTTCCTTCACTCAGCAAGCAGCTACAGTAGATTCCCCCTCATTCAGTGCTATTTTAATGGTTCCTGTTGAGGGATCCTAGGATGGAGGGTGGGACAAATTCCAAGCAACATCAGGTGTCCTCTTATGGAAAGCCAGGACCCTAACCCTAACCCTCACACTCTCTGTCACACTCGCCTCAGCGTACAATGCATTTAAACATTTGTTTCTTAATATCACCCAGCCTCGCAGACTACCAAAAAAATACAAAACAGAACTAATTGGTAATAGATGGAAGCGTTTTAATTCTCTTTGGAAACATAATTATGTGATCTGAGCTCATGGTAAAAAGAAGCTGTTTTATTGTAAAATAATTGATGCCTCCAAATAAACTTGACGCTTGTTAACTATATTTTTAAGGACCACAAATCACCCTCCTGTGTCTTCTCAGCATTCATATTTGACAAGGTCAAGCAAAAGAAGAAGGTAAGTGGCCAATTCTTCGTAATTTCATTGCATTTTTTTAAAGTGGTGACTTATTTTGCTGTCTAGCGATTTTAATTTTTTTTAATTCATTTTTTTTTTTTGCAAAACTGCCGTGTATTTTTGTACAGCTCATAATGTCCCATTGTAACCTCATCTACATATCTGCTGGATTGTTGTAGGGAAGGGAATATAGTCTTTCCGTAGAGGCTGGAATAGGAGAGTCTTCTATCCACGCTATTTTATTATGTCGACTTAAAATGAGGATGTTTTTAAATTGTGAGGAGTAAGAGTGCTTTCATTCTACCTATTTTGCTCAGTCACTGGACATCTGTCTTCAAGGGGAGCATAAGTGCTGTAAAATTAACACTAATCTGGGTCAGATATCAAGATGCAGATACTGTATATAAGTGTTGTGGCTTGTCGGCTGCCGGCCTCCCCAGCAGCCAAATCGGAGGAGGAGGCAGTGTGGGAGTCCAGGGTCAGCATCAAGGCAACCTGAGAGCTCCGAGGGGGAAGAGGCAGTGGAGCTGGCAGAGAGAGGGGGGGGCAGAGGCGGAGCCTGGGCCGTCCGTCAGCCCTCAGAGGGAGAGTCAAGAGCCCCCAGGTCTGGAGGTGCCTGATGAGGAAGAGGAGGAAGAGCCGGGCCCAGTGCCTGACTCGCGGATGCACAGAAGGCAGAGAGGAGAGGAGAGCAGAGGAAATCTGGGCTGGTCCTTGGGACGGAAGAGCCACTGCCACTAGAGAAGCCCCACCCGAGCTCTGGGGATCAAAGGCAGAGGGAGGAGATGGACAGATGTGGCAGAGAACTATTCATCTTCCGGCTGTAGGGACGTTAGCCTGCGGTGAGAGAGAAACTTTTACCTGGGAGTGCTGGCGCTCTTAATAAAGGAATCTTCTGAGTTCACATCAGAGGGTTCGTCGTGTGTGGTGAGCTGGGTCAGAATAGTAAGGGTTGTATTTCTGTGACAATGTCATCCCATTTTTCTTATCATTTTTGCCTGTTCTAATTGGCAGTAAATGCTGGTGCTTCCCTCTGCTTTCCTCAATAGCTATTAGTGACTCACCTGAGATCTGGTTTTCCCCAGCCAGACTTCTAACAATCGTTTGGGAGCAGGGGAAGAAGGGCAGGGAAATTAAATGGGAAGGATGGGGAATCCCCTTCCCCGGGTGCTTATCATTTATAAACACACAGAGCAGCTTTGTCATATTTTCTTTTTCACCCATAATGTAAGATTAATCACCTTGAGGTTCTACCAATTGAAATTCGTAATTATGGAAAATACGATAAGATATTTTGGTGCTCTCAGTGATCATCTGCTTGGATTTTTGAAGGTTGTCCAATTTTCAGCAAGGTAATTCTGACGCCAACAAAGACAATGCAGAAGTGGTGGAAACAGCACAGACGCACCAAAGTATGTATGTTTCTGAAGGTTATATTAGTAACAGCTTTTTACCTTCCAGTAAGCTAGGGTGGAAAACAAATAGTAATAATACGCTTCCTCCATCTCTGATGTTATTGTTAATATGTTAATATATACGGTTTTTACATGGTTGCCTAGGTAAAATTTTATTTTTCTGTGTTGCTTAGCTCCTTGATGCTTATTGGAAGAGAAGTAGTAAAGACATTGCCCAGAATAGGTCAGCCTTGCTTAATAATTTCGGTTTGATTTCCTTCTTATGAGGTGCAACGGTTTTACTACCTTATGAATGTAGCAATGTGATTTAGGACAGGGGTCCCCAACCCCCCCCCCCCCGGTCCCTGGAACAGCACCGGACCACAGCATGCCAGTAACCGGTCCGCATGAACAAGCGAAGGCCCATCCACGGGACGCAAGGCAGCACACGCAACCACCCCCCTTCCAGTCTCCACAGAACCACTCCCTGGTGCTCGAAAGGGTGGGGTGGGGTGGGGCTCTTTAGGAGGCATCTGGTAGATCAGGGCTGTCAAACTCCTGGCCCCGGGAGACGGATGCGCCACCCGCTGCCCACACCCACTTTAGCGAGAGGGGGGGAAGTCCCGATACGTCATGTGATGCTACCGTGACAAGGTGAGTTTGACACCCCTGCTGCAGATCCTTACTGGTTATTTTGCCATGTTTGATTCTGGTATGCAGATCTCGTGTACAAAACAGCTAAATGGCGCTGTAGAGGGTTTTGTTTTAAAGTCAATGGCTCCTGGGGATCCGGAGGAGAACTCCAATGCCCTGGCAGTTGGTATTACCCAACAATTGAAGTCTTCTGCAGTGCTGCTGATGTTCATCTTGAATGGATGCCTGCTTTCAAATTGCATTGAAAGAGTCGTGTAAGCCGGTTGTTTGAGGCTTTCATTGAAATCATTAGTGCAGCTTTTTGCATTATTCATTTTTTGCAGCATTTTGGATGGCATAGTCTCATGGCCTTTGCCGTTTGGAGTTAATTCTATTATACAAATTAAAGGCGAATGAGAGGCCGTCTAAAAATAATCTAAAGCAGAATAGACAACATATTAAACATCCAATTAACCATCAAATAATTTATTTTCCTAGTCATAAAAAATATCTATTAATACAATTGTAGTATGTACTTTAGTCTTTAATAATGACCTGCCCTATTAGTGTTTAGATTTCTGTCGGGAGCTATTAAGCAACTTGTTTATGGAAGGACTATATCATAACATAAAAAGTTAATTTCTATTGCATTTATCTATTACATTAGTACTTCTTGCGGTTATATTTATTATAATTATCATTTGTGCTTATCTCTTTTTAGTTTTTGGACTAACACTATCCTATATATTAGTGGCCCTAGAATATAAAAATATTGAATTTATTACAAAGCTAGAAAGGTTACTCACTCAAGCAGTATCGGAATTGGATTGGCAAATATTCTTAGATTGGGGTGAGCAACTTTTTCCCAGCTCCAGTTAAATTTTAGAACACCTGTGACCTCATTTTTAAAAAGTAGTGAGTAGAGTGAGAACGAAAACCAAATTTGAATTAATTAGCGAAAAATTAAATATGGTTAATTATGACTTCCCTGTGGGAAGAAGCAAAAACCAAACAATAATTGGGTGCCAGATCTTGGAGGTTGTATAGCTATGATTTAAAATGACCCAATAGCTTACATATTATGCCCGTTATAGAAAAAATGGCCGGTCGTATCAATCAAATAAATAATCCTGCATGCCACAGAAGAATTCAAGGGCTTCCAAAAGGAAGGGAAAAAAGCTCACAATTCCTAGTAAGTTATGAAAAAAATCGGTAGACAAATTCTTTTTCTAGAGGCACAACTAGAGGTCTCTGCTCACACTCGGTTGCCACTTCAGGGCTCAGCTGCAGATGATAATCCCACGTAACATGGATTGGCTTTGAAAGCAGAGTTGGGTTTTTTTTATTTTGGGGGATTTTTCTTGGCCTTCTGCTTGTTGATGTGAAACTTGATCAAAGCTGATGAAGCAAGATCCAATCTGGCTCGGTTCACCAGGGGAAAGAATCCTCTTCTTAGTCAACAGGAGGGCTGATTTATCACCAGTTTAACAAGTACAGAAACACCAGCCAATCGCTGGCCATCAGCACACCAGTCAACCAATAGAAAGATGCAGGGGTGGTATTCACTTACCCTACTTGTTCTGGTGAACCGGTCCAAAGCGGCAGAATTCCACCTCTGGGAGGGTGCCATATAAATAGGAAACAGAGAATAGCCCAAAATACATATTCCCGTAGAGAGGAGTTCCCTGAGGATGGGCTCCAGGGCGAATAAAAAAAATCAGAAGACTAAACCTCTGGTCCTGGCGACCGAACAAGATTGGATCTTGCAACATTATCCTGGGACACGCATATTTGCCTTCCTTCGTGAAAGCGGATGGGTTTTAGTTCACGGCTCTGGAGAGATTATGGCTGGTTTGCCTTTCTATCGGCCAGAATCCTTGTCTCAGTTCTAGAATATACCTCCGTTTCAGGAGTCTTCAGGCGCTCCCCTTAGGTAGGCTGAAGAAGCTCATCTGCTTTGCTGTTTTGAATGCCTTGCCTGGTCAAGGAAAGGTGCTCAAAGATATTTAAAATCTTCTGGATTACAGATTACTATCTTTATATTAGCAGGTGACAAAGAAATAGCTGATGGATCTGGAAAAGGTCACCCACAAAGGATGTGCCACAGTTCCTGGGAAAGTGTTCGCTGGACCGCCGTCAAAGAGACATTAGCACAGCACTTGAACTTCAGCAAGGTTTCCCCAGAAAGCTTCCCTTGGAAATTTAATTATGCTCACAAAGAAGCCCTGCTGGAAAAATATAATCTTCAAGCAGCCCAATTCCAGGCAGAAAAATGCCTGGCGAGTGGAGAAATTAGTCACTTGAAAAGTAACCATCTCCAATATTATCAAGTGACTATTCTTGGTAAGTAACTACTGACTTCGACACGCTTCGAAAATTGAACATTTTGTGGAGCTTTGTCTTAACAAAAAAGTGCTACAAGGTGCACAATTCATGTTTGCTGCTCTGAAGGAATGGGACTTATTTTTAGAGCAACTGGAAAGGAGGTCAGCCAGATCCCAAAGAACCCTTTCCATATGGCCAAAGATGCTGTGAAATACATTATCCTTGAAACAAGGGAATTTCAAGAGTAAACCCAAACTTTCAGGGTGCTAAAAGCATAACGAATCGTTCCTGGATTTGTACCACCACACTTGATCTGCCCTAAACGGGGAATATTATCGGTTTAGGATTGGTCAACTTACTGTATGTGGTTCAGTTTAGAAATACGATGATAGAAACAGCTCAAAATGTACTGTAGTAGTCTGAAAGGAAGACATGATGAAAAAACCCATGGGTGAATGGTCTGTGTTTAATGGAGTTATGCTCATATTTTGAAACATGACTTAGGACTGGTTATTATTGGTTTCCTTTTGAAGGAAACATTGGAAAAATGAACCCAACAACAAACCATTTAGGAATGCAGGTGTTTTCCTAAATACTTTCAAGAAAAGGTTGGGCAGGCAATTGTCTCCAGCTTTGGGAAATGAAGACTTGATCCTTGGACTTAAAAAGCTTTGTTTGATGACCAGATTCTTGAAGATGCTTTTTATAGCTCATTAACCCAGCTTTTTGGAATTAACCAAAGTAACGTATCTCTTGTACAGGTGTAAATAATGAAACAGCTGTAGACGTTGCCCTCCTGACAGACTCTTACTTATTTCAAGTCAAAGAGACACCACAAAATGCAGCACCTTCTCACAGAAACAGTTCTACACCTTGTCAGGAGACCATTAACCAAGAAGGACTTTTTGAGTCACTTCCAGGTAGGATCTTCCAGATAACAATGATTTGTATATGGCTGTTGTCACTTCTCTAAAAATAAGCAATTGCAAATTAATTATTAAGAATCTGACAACTCAATTCATAATAATCTCCACCATAGATATGTCTTCCAAGCAATTTTATTTAGAACCAGATTGAGGGTTTTGCTGACTAGTTCTCGTCTAGCCTTAAAAATCATTTAAATCTAGATGGACCAATCTGTTTTCTTCTGAAGAGGGAGCAGCACTATTATCCAAGTAATGATACTTTTGAAACTCCCCCCTTCCTCTTTTTTTTTCTTTTCTGTTTTTAAAAATACTTATCCTGGCAGCTGTAAAGAATTTAAGAAGATATTTCCATCGCAGGTGGTTTGCCTTCAGTTCAGCTTTGAATTTATAACTTGAGAGTGTGGGTTGCTTGCAAATTATCCTCTTCAAATTATCAATGCCAACTTTCTGCTATGTTAAGAATTTCTATCTTCCAGATAATGGAAGATCAAGGAAGAGATCTTTAAGGGGCCAGTTTGTTTCTATAGATTTTTATATTGAAAAACGGGGAGCTATAATTGTCAAGAATAACTCTGCCAAATTCTGCAAAAGGGAAGAAGTTGACATGCTCTTTTAAAATAAAAACGGAGCGGAGTAGGTCGTTTCAGGACTCACCATTTAACTTCAGAAATTGCAAAGCACAGCATTACCCTCTTTTTAATTCTGGTCATGTATGGATTTTGTTTAAAATCAAAACTGGCTGACACTCTTGCTGTCGCAGGGTTTGAAAAGTAACCTGGAGCTGCGATTGCTTGGCATATTAGGCAAGGTTTTTCTCTCTGTGGTAATTGGCTTGCCACATTACCGGGGGTGGGATTATTTTCCTTCCCCGTTCTTGCTCATAACCGCTCTGGAATGAATCGTAGGTCAGCTGATGAACAGGTAGCTGCTTTTTCTGAATGTGTAACCTGCCCATTATCTGCTTGTATACTAGATGACTTCAAAGCTGCTGCCCTGGAGAACCAACGGGTCGTCTGCATTCTGGATGTTTGTTCTCTGGATAACAACCAAACCGAAGTCTTGCTTAGGAAAATATATAAGATAACAGAAGTTGATGTTGTAAACCAAAAAGAAATAAATGTTTTGTAAACCAAGAAGAGAGTGTTTTTCTCCTGCTATGCTATCCGCGATTTGGATATTTTAGCAGCGGTTAAGGAAAGTTTTTGTTTCTTTCATACTCGAATTTTGCAGAAGTGTTTTGATAAGATTCTTGCCTCTCAAATCAGAGGTTTTTTTGGCAACGAGTACTGCTTTCTTAACCTTTGTTTAAGTTTCAAGTAGCAAAAGATAAGCCACCAATGCATCCGATAGTCAGATCCTGTTCTATGGTAAATGAACATCGTACATGAGAAGACTGTGGCTCTTTTGCTTCTTATCTCTGCTTTCTAGGTGACGGAATTTGGTCTGATTAGGAAAAGTTTGTCGCCGGGAGTGAAGGTCTTGAGTTAGGATAGGGCAATCCAGCAGCAGCAGCAGCGTGGTCTCCCTCAAAAGTTCCCCCCGTTAAATGGTCTTTCATCAACGGTCTGCAGAAGGCTTGGATGAAGGAGGAAGGGAAGCCACCAGGACAGGGTTTGTATTTTGAGCTTGTGTGTGGAGCCTGCACAAATGCTGCAGTGCCGTAATCAAGCCTCTTAGATTTGCTGTGTCAACTGTGGATCATGATTACATTGCCAGCTGATCATTATACAGTTGCGGCCTCTTCCGCAGATGATGAGCCGTGGGGGGGGGGGGGGGGGAGGAACACTCCAATCAGAAGTCGTAATTTTGGGGTTTTGTTACGGAATGGAAATGAAGTAGAACTGCTGCATTGGGTGCAGAAGGGCCGGTCTAGGGCAAAGAGGTAAAATCTGATCATGTGGTTTGAGAGCGGGCAGAGTACAGAAGCAGCCCAGTCAGCCAGAAAAGGGGGGGTTGAGCGTCTGTGAGTGCGTGCCTTTTAGGGTGACTTGGAAGAAACGAGCCGTCCTTGTTTTGTATATTGCGTTCCACTGTTGCTTTGATGCCGCAGTTACGTATTGGCTGGGCCACAGAGAAACTGCTGGGTTTGTCCTGAAAACCACCCCTCTCGCTGCTGTCTTTCCTTCCCCAGACTGAAACAACAACCAGCCACCCCTTTCTATCAAGAAATGTGAGGTTTGACAAATGCCCTCCCTGGTCCTTTTGGTGCCAAAGTCCGTTTCCTTTTTCTAGGGTTTGGATTGTTTTATATATAACAATTATAATGTTCTGCAGTTGGCTTCTGTTTGAATATATTGATTTTAAAGTGTTGTCTGAAAAATTTTATACCGAAAGAAAGAATAAAAATGTTATCAGGTGCGTAATAGTACATAGTGCCAGAAGACGTACTAATGCATTGCTTGCAGTTGGAAGAAATTTATATGCACTTCTTGGTTCAAAGGGTTTCTCTTATTCCTACTATTATTTCACAACCTGGATGGGTAGTGGGGGAAGAGGATTTGCCAAAAGTGTTGATGATTACAACCAGTATTAGAAAATTAAGTCGCAAAAGATTGATAGAGCCAGCATGTTACTTATGTGTTCAAACCCGGGTTAAAAAAAAAAAAAGTAGACCCACCAAAAATCAGTGAGATACGTCCAAACTCTGTGTATTTTTATAACATTCATTTGAAGCGAAGTTTCGCTTAAAAAGTGCTTTAAAATAAAAGTGATGTTACATATTAAGAGAAACGGGAGACTGGGAATTCTAGTCCTGCTTTAGGCACAAAGCCAGCTGGGTGACCTTGGGCCAAGTCGAACCTTCTCAGCTCTAGGAAGGAGGCAAACCGCTTCCAAAATCTTGCAGCCAACAAGACTGCAGGGACCACTCCAGGCAGCCGCTGGAAGTCAAGAAAGACTTGAAGATAAATAAACTTAGATGAAGTCTACCGGAATAATTAGGATTGGCTCTTTTCCCCTCAAATTCCCCCATGTTTATTTAGAGCGGAACATATCACCTTGCAGAGTAAGCACTTTACTCTTCTTTCCTAAAGGCGGCCCCGTCTCACCTGTGTCTGTGTGTGTAGGGAGGGGCGCTCAAAACCTGCCCGGAGCCCTTCAGCCGGCATGTCTGCTTTGGAAGCAGTTGTGTGGAAACGAGAAGGTTGCGAGTGAGCATTAGCTGCCTGAGTTCCTGCCCTGTGGCTCCGGCATCAGCTCCTTTTATTCCCCTGAGATAAGCAAAGTGAGAAGGGAGCTGACGCAACGCGAGCTCTAACGACCAGGGAGGAGCAGTGTTGCTTACCGGCCGAAGGATTGTAATTTCAGATTAAACGCGGAGGAAAAACGGATGCTTTTCAACACCTTCTGGGTCTTATTTTTGAAGCCACCGAGCAATGAAGGGCAGGCAGAAACCCAGCCCTGCACGATTTCTGATCCTCGCCGGCCTCTTCAGCGCCGTCCGGGCTCTCCCCATCAAAGCCAACGTGAGTTTGGTCTACTTTAACGCTTTCAACCAGAGCTCGACCAACAACAGGTGCGAGTGCGGCATGTTCGGCGTGCAGTCTCCCGTGGCGGAGGCTCGAGGGCTGGTGGTGGTTTCCAATTCATCCAAACTCCAAGCTTGCACGTGGGACACGCATTTTGCCCCCGCGGTGTCACCCTGGATTGCCCTCGTCGCAAGAGGCAACTGCACCTTCACGGAGAAGATTAAGCGGGCGGCTAGACTGGGCGCGGCGGCCGTGGTCATCTACAACCACGCAAGGCACGGCAACAATACCATCCACATGGCACATCCCGGTGAGTGTTAGCCCTTGGGCCCAGGCGCTTTTTTCACAGGAAAACCGTATGAGGATTTCTGTCTTTTGTGAGTGGATTTTGACCTTTGAAGCTGGACTTTGAGGCAGAATTCCGCCTGAAGCTTCTGGCTGTGTGTGTGTGTGTGTGTGTGTGTGTGTGTGTGTGTGTAGAGGGATAGGCTGTGTAACCGTATCCTTTTCTGCTGCGAGGATAATTTCTAGTATTATCAGACTAGGATAGAATTACAGGCTTCTTGTGTTTATTCATTATTTGATTTTACTATGCCAGCCAGAAGGCTAGTTCCAAGTTCATTGGGGAAAGTTTTTTACACTTGGTTGGACTTGCACCCCAAAATATTAAAAAATGTGATTAAAAAAACCCCATAGAAGATTACTCGTGAGAGTCTTCTAGGTAAGATGGCGGTTAGAAATTTAATAAAAGGTAAAAAGGGCTTGAAAAATCAGTGGTTTTTCAAATCCTCAATGTCCTTATTTATTAGTAGAGTTGCAGCATTCTGAAGTAATGTGGGGGGGGGGACCATAAATAAAGGGGCCTGTTTTCCCTTGCTACCTTCCAAAAGTCTGGTTGAAGGTGATGCCCAAGGAGGAGCATGCAAAGGTGAATAAAAGACCTCAGAGAAGGCATATATATACACGTGCACTGGTGTCAAAGAACCCGAAAGACAAGAAAAAGCAGTTTGCCATCTGGTTTCTCCGGCTTCTGTGCTTTTGAATGTTCTTTATAAACACCAAGAGTGCAGAGCTATGCGCTTTCCTTATCCAATGTGTACTAACAGCAGCCATCTTTGTTTTCCGGTGACTTAACTCCCCTGGGTACATCGTAAGTTGCCCCTCCCCTCCCATCTCTCTATTTCTTCATAAGCCAAGCCAAAGGAAAATCTGCACCACTGATGTACCTACCTCTGGCTGGTGCGCATTGCGTTAACGGAGGGTTTGGACTTGGCGGCTGCTTAACAGAAGCTTAATCATATCCACTGCCGAAGCAGAGTGAAAGTTGGAAAGAGGATGAAATGAGGAATGGGCTTGGAGACCCTTGTTCTAACGATGCGCAGCCTTCTGTTTTAAGCGTACCCTCGGAAGGATGCAGTGTTTTGTTTTTAAATGTCTGGTTCATCGATCCGGGGCACACAAAGAACTGGCTCAAGGAAGGGACCATTGCAGGCCAACAGACGTTCTGCCCTGGGAGGTTATCCAAAAATTAAAATCGCCAATTCCCTCCCAAGAGAGCAAGGTGCCCCTGAATTTCCTTGATTGTCTTTCTGGAGGGGGCTGTACAAATATTTCTGCCAAATCCTGTGATCAAATGCAGAAGACCAAAATGGCAGAAAGGAAAGCTTTGGGGCCATTTCTTCCCCTTTGGTGGTTCAAGCAGATAGCCTGCCTGGCCTTTGTCTCAATTTCTGCCTGGTTTGGTTAATCGTTGCCACCTGAATAGCTTCCGGTTCCCCTGGTGGCTTTGCTGAGTGCAGAACTTTCAGTAGGAATTCAGGGGGGTTCCGGTGTCTATTTTGATTGGGCCCTTTCATCCAATGCCTGTGCTTTGGTCTATATTTTTGGCTCCTATGTGATATTTCCCCATCTTATATTATAGGACAGGGATGCCAAACTCGATTTCATTGAGGGCCGCATCAGGGTGTGTTTGACCTCGGGGGATGGGGTGGGTGTGGCCAGCGTGACGTCGCTTGTGTTGGGGGGGGGGCGCCTGTGGTGGCCCGAGCGCTCTGCCGGCGAAAACGGGCTCCTGATCTCCATGTTTGGCCATGAAGGCCTCCTGCAGCCCTCTGCCAGTGAAAACGGACACAGCCCACAGGGTGGCTACATCTGGCCCATGGACTGGCCTGCGCGGGTGGCTCTGCCAGTGAAAACGGAGCTCGGGAAGTGGCCCTCCCAGGCCTCATTTTTAGCACGACGGCCTCCTGCAGCCCTCTGCCAGTCACAGCGGAGCTCCGTTTTCCTGGCAGGGGGCTGCAGGAGGCCGTCGTGGGCAAAAATGGAGCCCGGGAGGGCCTGTCCTTTGCTGTTTCCAGGGTGGCCCCGTGGGCCAGATCCGGCCCCCGGGGCTTGAGTTTGACACCCCTGTTATAGGGAGAGATGCCTGGCAGTCTGAGAGTCTTAAGATCTGATCTAGCAGCCCCTTTTAATATTAGCAATTTGATGAAGCTTTTGCAAACGGCATCTCCTTTCATCTGATGCACGGAGTAACTGAAAGCTGCTCTAAAGTGGGACGAGTGGGATAGAAGGGGAGCTGTGCAGTTGACATGGGACGATCCAAGTATTTAACAATCGTAATGTGGGGAAGACTCTCCCTTGTGTTTGTCAAATCCGAGGTTTGACAAGCCGAGGTGGCGCAGTGGTTAGGGTGCAGTACTGCAGGCCACTTCAGCTGACTGTTATCTGCAGTTCAGCGGTTCAAATCTCACCAGCTCAAGGTTGACTCAGCCTTCCATCCTTCCGAGGTGGGTGAAATGAGGACCCAGATTGTGGGGGGGCGATATTCTGACTCTGTAAACCGCTTAGAGAGGGCTGAAAGCCCTATGAAGCGGTATATAAGTCTAACTGCTATTGCTATTGCTATTGCTATTGCTATCCTTCTGAGACGGCCTGTCATCTTCTACCTTCAGCAAAACCCTTGCTCAGTTGGGCGAGTCAAATTTCTTCGTCCCAAGCAGCTCATATAGGTAGTCCTTGACTTACAACCACAATGGAGCCCAGAATTAATGCTGCTGAGATAATTGTTAAGTGAGCTTTGCCCTGTTTTACGACTTTCCTTGCCATGTTTGTTAAGTGAGTAACCACGGTTGTTAAATGAATCTGGCTTCCACCATTGATTTTGCTTGTCAAAAGGTCACGAGATCATGTGATCCCAGGACACTATAATCGTCATAATGATGAGCCAGTTGTAAAGCATCGGAGTGCAAATCACGTGACCCTGGGGGGATGCTGCAACGGTCGTATGTGTGGAAAACAGTCCTAATGACCATTTTTCCAGTCCCGCTGTACCTTTGAATGGTCACTAAATGAGCTGTTGTCAGTCTGTACTTTGTAATCTCTAGCGGGTCGAGCCCTGGTGTTCTTCTGTCCTTGTTTCGAGTGCTAATGCCAAACCTCTCTCCCTCGATTGCTTCGCACATATGCGCCCCATGTGGGATTCGGGGAGCCACGGCTGTTGGGTTATGATGTGAACCTCACTGGAGGGAGAATCGTGGAAAAAATCTCTAGTCTCCAGAGAGGCCTTTGATGGTGCTTTCTGTAAAGGTGAGAGTTAAATAGGAACACACACACACACCGTTTAGGTAACCAAGGTTGGTTCCTATAGTAGCATCGTTCTTCTGGGGTTGCTTATGAGAATCTCGTTCCAGGTTGGGTTTGGCATGCAAATTGAGTCCTACCACCCAGGTACCTAGGAAAGTGCAGCTTCCCCCCTATCCAGCCTGGTTTGTAGCTGATTAATAACCGCTTTGAGTGGCTCGAGCTGTAAGATGTAGATAACAGCCAAGAGTGTTCTGTTGTTCTGGGTTTTTTTTTTTAATAGGTTCTCCCTAGGAATCAATTTGCTTCTATTGATCTAGTTGGGCGGGTGGTTCAGTCTCCTGACTGCCTGGATTAATTCCATCAGTTGAGCATCTCTTTCTCAAATGGGTCAGCGCATAGAGTTAAAAAAAAATGGGAAATTGATTTGGTGTGATGCATTCTGGGTAGAATCTGGAAGCGCGGGTGTAGAGTATCCATGGTGATCTGTAGGTTCTCTGTAAAACGTTGTTGTTTGTGTGTACGTTATAGTTTCACCGTGACACCAAGGAGGTGGGCTTTACCTGTAAATAGGGTTGGACACATGATTTCAAGGGGTGCCGGTATCTTCACGGCTGGCCTCTTAAGTCTGGAAATCCTTCCTTTAATCGGGCTTTGTTGGTGATACTCCCATCAATGAGATCCATGGGAAAAGACTCATCAGATCCCATCGAGACCTCAATCCCTTCCACCCACCCTCAACCTTAGCCTTCCTATCCATAGCACAAGTCAATTCCCTCAGTGTCATGATAACATTGCACAATGGACACATAAACACCCCCATTATTCAGGAAGCATGCGAAGAATAAATGGAGTTTCGGTCTCAAAAGGACAGAAAAATATCGGAGCACGCTAATCTTCCCAAGGCACTCCCATTACGGATTTTTTAAAAGCTGTTTTGGAACGATGAAATAATCCGGTTTATAAATCCCATTTTGAATCCTCTATCAATTCAGCCATTTCAGGCACGTGACGGAGCAAGTTGCAGCTCCTAAAAAACCCCATGCCTTCTACTAAAACGGGTTGGATGGGAAAGGTGCTACTAAAGCCTCCTCCTGATTTTCCTCTGCTTATGTGTCCAGGTTTATGCTGGTCTCTGGTTGCAATAAAGATGTGGTTTGATATATACCCAGGTTAGTACAGGCAATCATCAGAGAAGAGTACATTTGTGAATAGTGTATAAACTGCCTGGCCATTACTACTGCTGGTGAACGGAACGCTTTGGAAAACCAGACAATTCAAGCATAAAGAAAACTAGTTTTTGATCAGGAGGGATTCTGTAACCAATTCATTCTGAGAATCTGTTCCCCTGTTTTCGGAAACGATAGAGACATGAAAAGGAGAACAAGAAGAAGCCTCTTCTAAACTCACTGGGTTTATATAGTAGAAACAAACTTAATGGAACTCTAGAAATACATCCAAGGCACAGTTCTTTATCTATCCTGGAACAATAGTGCCCCGAGCTGGCCAACTTTTAATTGTGCACACCGAGCCAAATGCCCACATTCCCAAAAATCTCCTGCCTATAATCACACAAATTAGCTCCCTACAGAAGCTGCATTCTTCTTTTTCAATCTCCTCCGTTGTTCAGCGGATGACAGACAGAATTGAGGAAGCAATTCGCTTCCCCAGTTTTTCTTCCCTTCTTTACACTTTCAATTCTCTCTGTGGTTTTTTCCCCCGGATTCTTTTTTTTCCGTTCCCATGTAGTTATTCTATTAACGTTCCTACCCATCTGCTTGCAGTATCTTGCTTGCTATTATACCTGAATAGGAATATTTCTTAGGTGCAAGCCATTATGAAAGTGTAACGCTCATAAAAATCCCACATCAGAGCAACAACGAACAAAGAACATTTATTATAGATGATTCAAGGAAGTGGATGCTGGAGTAATAAAATAGCTGAGTGACACCAAAATATTCACAACTGGTACAAAAGGATGGGAGTCATCTTTTTATCCCAAGTTGTCAGTTCGAAAAGTTTGAATGTCATCGCTGGAATAAGACAAGCAAATTCTGGGTATTTAGGGGTTTTTTTTATGCCCCTGTTAGAGCAAATTCACAATCTGGATAGTCCTCAAATTACGGGGACAATTGAGCCCAAAATGGAGGTTGCTAAGTGAGAAATTAGTTAAGCGGGTTTGGCCAAATTTTACGACTTTCCTCACCATGTTTGTTAAACGAATCACTGCAGCTGTTAGGAATACGGTTGTTAAATGAATCCGGCTTCCCCATTGACTTTGCTTCTCAGAAGGTCGCAAAAGGATCCCATAACCCGAGGACACTGCAACCGTCATAAATGTGAATCAATCGCCAAGCGTCCGAATGTAAATCATGTGTCCATGGGGATGCTAAAACGGTCCTTTTTTTTTCAGTGACGCTGTAACTGAACAGTCACTAAATGAGCTGTTTGTAAGTCGAGGACTATCTGTAGAACAACTACGTCAACAAAGGTCGTAAAAGGGAGCCAAACTAACTTCACTACTGTCTCACTCAGCAACCTCAATTGTGCTTTAAGTTAAGAATTACCTGTATTTGTTCTATTAATCATGTTCCATGTTTTCAAATAGAAATTAATGTTTGATTTTTCCTGAATGATGTTCTCTGGCCTGGTGCTTCTGGACAATCGTCATGGATCACCTGACATTGCGCACTGCTAACTTCCCATGTTCTGCATTCCAAAGTGCAGCTTTATTTCAGGTAAACAAAACATTTTCAGCCATGTCAATCAGAATCACCCTGGCCTCCTATCAATTGTGTAACGTCATCGAATGTATCGGTATAAAAAAATAGTTATCCAGTAACCTAAGTGACCAAATCTTAAGCAGGTTGAGACCTGGTTAAGTATTTAGCTGAAAAGCCATCAGAAACTTCCAGAATGGCACCCTGAATTGGGAAGTTACAGATACATATCAGAAGGTGGCAATGACGCACAATTTTTCTATTGCTAAAAAACCTGTGTGAATAATCTTCAGGTGTGCGTAGTCCGTAGGAACTCAGCTCTTTCTTCACCTTCCAGCCTTCGTTATAAGTAAAGAATAGAATAGAATTCTTTATTGGCCAAATGTGATTGGACACACACGGAATTTGTCTTTGGTGCAGATGCTCTCAGGGTACATAAAAGGAAAAAAAATGCATCCATCAAGAATCATAAGATACAACACTTGGCTATAAGTGAGCGACCCATTGGCCCTTGGAGGTATGGCCATAAATATTAAGAACTGCATACTTTAATCTAATGAACAGCCTCGTGGTTTTCCATTTTCATTTAAAGGCCTCTTGTTGGGGCAGGCCTCAAATTGTGCCATTTCTATATTCGTTGTTTGTAGAACCGGCTTTGACCTGTTTAGACACATTTTCCCTGTTTGCAGGTCATCAGTAACTTGGTGCTTCTGAGACTGTGTCCTGTGGTCACACTCCCTGGTCATACGAAAAACCCCAGACCTCCAATCTTGTGTAATCAGCTCCCTTAAAGAAGGAAGGGAAATGCCTTTTTCTGATTCAAATAGAAAGTCAGCCAAATTCCAGGAAAGACTCTTCTGAATAATATAACAGAATTTCTGCCTATACGTGTCTGGACACTTTCCTATCTCACAAACAGCTTCCCATATTACACTAAGCTGTGTTTGGTTGAATCACGTCTGTGGGGCGTGTCAGAGATATACAGTTGACATAACATCAAAGCAAGCCAAACAGATCCAATTTGTCCTTTTGACATGATCCTTGAACCCCTAACTGCGATTTCTAACAGATTAACAGAGTTGGAAGGGACCTTGTAGGTCATCTAGTCCAACCCCACTGCCCAAGCAGGAGACCCTACGCCATTTCTGACAGATGGCAGTCCAGTCTCTTCGCGAAAGCCTCCAGTGATGAAGCTCCCTTCTGAAGGCAACTTCTGTTCCATGGGTTGATGGTTCTCACTTGTCAGGAAATTTCTGCTTATTTCCAGGTTGAATCTCCCCTTGGTCAGTTTCCATCCATTATTCTTTGTCTGGCCATTGGGTGTTTTGGAGAATAGCTGGACCCCCTCCCCCCCTCCTCTCTGGGGCAGCCCCTCAAATATTGGAAGGCTGCTATCCCGTCTCCCCTGGTCCTTCTCTTCACTAGACCAGCCATGCCCAGTTCTTGCAACCGTTCATCGTATGTTTCAGCCTCCAGTCCCCATATCCTAAATAGATTGAGGTAGTATGTTTTGAGATTATCCATTTTATTTGGGCCTGGGGAGAAAGATGTTTAAATCTGGGACTTTCACCATGAAATGTTTAATGTATTGCTCCATACCAATTGCTCTCAGCTGACATTTGTGAGTAAATGACAAGTTATTTCTTACTTACAAGGCTGAAATCCAGCTTGGAAACCCCCCTCCGCGAACCCAAAACTCTTTGTCTGAAAAAGATGAAAGATTTTGTTATCTTTTATCCTATCTTCTCGTTACCTTTCTCTGTAGCCAAGAAATGCTGTCTCGTCCGCAGATGGAAAAAGATTGGAACCATTAATATTCACTTAATACTAATTTTTCCTCCCAGCTAATTCATTTATTTGAAAAGCACATTTTTATTACCTAGCTAATAGGGTCCGACATTGTTCCTCTCTACATTGCCCAAGGAAAATTACACAAATCAAAATCTTTATTTAACTTCTTGAAAAGTCTAGAACAAACTCTCTCAGGCAAGGCTTCTTGAGGTACGAAATCCCAGGGAGTTGTTTTTAGGACACCGAGACCTTGTGTTTATTGTGCGGGGGGGGGGGGGGGGGAACCCTCCTCACTGTGTATTTAGTGTATTTGATGTGCTTTTCATTCATTCTTGTGGGGAATATACACATTTTTCAGAGGTGGCATTTTGCTTTTCAGCATTTCAGAACCTGGAAAAATAAGCCTTCATGTTTTTTCCCATCACATTATTATTACTATTACATTGTTATAGTGATTATGATTGCACCAAATTCACAGGGCACTAACTTGCATTTTAGAAGGCAATGCAAGTTTCCTGTGTGGCACAGGATTTCTTCTATCGCATAAGTTAATGAATGGAAACTAGAAATAAACTGCCAGGAGCAGTTACCATTTCCTGGAAAAGGAATGGATTTGTTAAAAGAATGAATCAAACCTTCCACAGCCTGGGATCTTCCCAATGTCCTAAATCTACAACTCCTAGAATCTCCATCAGTTATAATCTTCTGAGTAAGTAACCTCAACAAATCTGGATCAGGCCAACTTGAGAGATGTTGGTCCAGAGAATCAGTGTTTCTCAACCTTGGCAACTTTTAAATTGTGTGAACTTCAACTCCCAGAATCCATACTGGCCTGGACATCTATAGCTGTGTTCATACAACACATTAGGTGAGAAAGATAGTATACTTTATTAAACTAGGCAGTCTAAAATAGTAGCAGATGAATTCCAGCAAGTTGCCTTCCATCCACCCGGTTCTTGTCCAGCTTTGCTCATTTCAACAGGGTGGAGCTTGTTTTCCTAAGTTCTTCTGTTCCCCAACCCTGGGTGAGAATCTTGGGTGACAGAATGAGGCATCCTGGCCCAATTATTCATAATTTGGAGTGCCGAGCAAAGCCCCAATCTGCTTGCTTAATCAAACAGCGCCATCTCTGTGACCTATTTAATGAGCCTATTGTATTTTCATTGAAAGCTTGAAGCACCAGGAGATAGGCCATGCCAAGGAGGAGGGGGGGGGAGGAGGAAGAAGAGGAGGAGGAGGAGGAGCAGAAGAGAAGAAAGAAGAGTAGTAGTAGTAATATTTCTATGAATTATTCTTTAATAGGAGCTTTAATGACCTGTAATAACCATGGAGGAAAGCTGACTCCAGGACAGAGGCACTGCTAAATTAGGAAAGGCAGCTTTATGGACAGAGCTTAGAATGGCCTAGATTAGTTCTCTGCAAATACAATTCAAAGCTGAATTGAATGTTATCAAGTGGAATTTCCCTGCCCCATTTTTCCAATACCATGAATGAAACTCCTCTGTGATTTTGTTTTTCCAGAGTGAAGATTCCACCCTTGTCCTCTTATCTCTTGAAGATAGTTAAACTCTCTCTTTCAGATGTATTAATAATGGCATTGCATTACTCACAGTTCCCAGCTTCCACGCATTGGAGCATTTTCTTGTTATTTGTTTTTAAGTGAGTTTCCAGAATCCCTAGGTCTTGTACTCCCATAAAAACACCGTACAGGTAGTCTTTCACTTACGACATTTGTTTAACAACCATTTGAGGTTATAACCGCACTGGAAAAAGTGACTTAAGACTGGTTCTCTCGCACTTACACCTACCATAACATTTCCATGGTTACACAATCAAAATTTGGCAACCTGCACACATTTATGATGGTTGCAATAGTCTGGGGGTTGGGGTGTGTGTGTGTCATGTGATTCACAACAAAAAATGGTCACACAATTGAGTGCAATTTAGTAACTGCATCACTTAGTGGCTGAAGTTTCAATTCCAATTGCGGTTGTAAGTTGGTGTTTGTCATTTTAGGATCGATAAAATGGATTTTTATTTTTTAATTGCACATTTCAATAATTTCTTGCTCTTTATTTTTTTTACCACCTTTCCCAATGTGGGGGGCTTCTCCAGAAGTCTTGGCCATCATGTGTCCAAATCTTACAGAAATGAATTTCGATAGAGAATATCTGTAGTTCAGTGTCTATGGAGATTCTCAAGTCATCCAGAATAGAATGGAATTCTTTATTGGCCGAGCGTGACTGGACACACAAGGAATTTGTCTTTGGTGCAGATGCTCTAAATGTACATAAAAAGAGAAGATACATTCATCAAGAATCGTAAGGCACAACACTTAAAGATAGTCACGGGGTATAAATAAGAAATCAGGAAACGATATCAATACGAATCGTAAGGATACAAGCAGCAAAGTTACAGTCCTGCAGCCATAAAAGTCCAGGTCTTGGTTCTCCCAAAAGTGGCTTGTTTGTTTTTTCCCAAGAAGCAACTGGATTTTCTGGGTTTTTTTTTCTTTGAAGACCTTTTGCTTCTCATCCAAACAGCTTCTTCATCTCTGAAGAATCTTCTTGGATGAGAAGCGAAACGTCTTCAAATAAAAACCAGACAGTCCGGTTGCCTCTTGAAAAAAACCCACCTCTGGGACCTCCGTAGTTCCAGTTTGGACTGTGGAGTCCTCGGCACTTTCTGAGCTTGGCTGTTCGCTGGCAGACTTTTTGTTTCCTGATTAGATTACATCATCAATGCAAGTGAGTGGTTTTCTCCCTGTCTATATATAGTAGCTTGTTATGGTTCGCTCAGTGTGGTTTTCTTGGTACTGTAGTTCCCTAATTAGAGCATGGCTTTCTGCTTCTTTGTCTGGTGTCAATCCTTGCTTATCTGGCTGTTGGTTGCCAGAGATTATGGGTTTCCAATAAAGAAGAATATTTGTGTAGCTCGGGGTTGAAACAAGGGGCCCTTGATGTTCTCTGAGCTTGCTTGTTTTCTTGCAGACGTTTCATGACCCATCTAGGTAACATCATCAGTGCTAGTGGAGGAGAGTGTGGAGCGGAGGAAGACGACTGGGGTCCTTGGTGCTCTCTGAGCTTGCCTGTTTCCTTGTAGACACTCCATTTCCCAAACTAGGTGAGATCAGCGTGTGCTCAACAAAGAGCAACCCCCCCCCATAAGCCCTGATGAGATCACCTGGGCAGGTAATGAGACGTCTCCAAGTGAACCCAGAGGCTGAAAAAGCACCAAATGCAGGTCATCCTTGACTAACCACCACCATCAAGCCCAAAAGTTCTGTTAATGAGCTTCACCGCATTTTATGACCTTTCTTGCCTCAGTCAAGCGAATCACTGCGGTTGATAACTTAGTAACCCGGTTGTTAAATGAATCTGGCTTCCCCGCTGGCTTGTCCAGAAGTCTCCAAAGGAGTTCATGCCACACACACATCCCCCCCCCCCACAATGCTGCAACGGTCACAAATAGGAGCCAGTTGTCAAGAGGCTGAATTCTGATCAGGTGGCCACGGCTCTCTTTCTTCCAGCGCCGTTCTAACTTTGAAATGGTCACTAAGCGAACTGTTAGTAACTCGGGGGCTGCCTGTTCGTTCTCTCTTGGCCACAGGAACCACGACTCCCAGAATCCTTAGCGCAGGCGCCCAGGTGAAGGAGGTACCTCAGCCACGGAGGAAGTGGGCGTGTCTACCCGAGCTCAGAGGCTGCCTGAGGCGACGAGCCACGGTGTCGCTCGGGGGTGGGGGAAGTGGGCGTGCCCATCCCGCGCAGACACCGCCCCACTTCTTGCCGGCTCCCTCAGGCGATTGGCGATGGTTTCGCTCCGAGGGTGGGGGTGTGGCCTCTAAACACCGCCCCCCCTTCTGCCCGGCTGCCTGTAGCGAGGGGGGAGGGGGCGTGTCCTCTTAGCGCCGCCCCCCTCTCCGGCTGCCTGAGGGGATTGGCGACGGCCGCGGGGGGCGGGGCGGAGTGGGCGTGTCTCCCGGGCGCCGCCCCCTCCTGCCTTCCGCTGGCGCGGCGGCGGCAGAGGCTGCCGGAGGCGACGGGCGGCGGGCAGCGGGCGATGCGGCGATCGGGGTCGGCTTGGGCGGCGTGGTTGCCGCCGCCGCTGCTGGCCGCGCTGGTGCTGGTGCTGGCGAGGGGGCCGGTCGGGGGCCCGTGCCCGGCCGGGGCGCAGTCGGTGTGGACGGCGTGGCTGAACGTGTCGTGGCGGGAGTCGGGCAGCAACCGGTCGGCGTGGAGCGCGGGCGAGAGCGGCCTCTTCGGGCAGGACTCGCCGGTGCGCCCGGCCTCCGGGCTGGTGGTGATCCCGGACGCCCGCGAGGGGCTCAACGCCTGCAGCCCGCGCACCAACTTCTCGGCGGCGCCCCCCGACCGGCCCTGGGTGGCCCTGGTGCAGCGCGGCGGAGGCTGCATGTTCAGCGTCAAGATCAACGCCGCCGCCCGGCTCCACGCCGCCGCCGTGGCCGTCTTCAACTACGACGGCGCCGCCGGCCCCGAGGTGCAGACCATGACCCACCCGGGTGAGTCGGGGGGAGGGCAGGAGGGGCCTCCGCTGGGGAGGATGGGCCCCGGGAGGGTCCCCCGTCCGCCTTTGCCTCGCTCGTCCGTATCTCTCCTTTCCTGCTGGGGATGATGGGTTGGGGGAGCCTCTCCCGAAGCCCTCAGCATCGCCTTGGCCCCACCTGGGGAGGATGGGCCTGGGGGCTCCGGAGGGGCCTGGGGGGAGGGGAGGGTTGGGAGGGGAACCGGGAAGGTCTCAGAGCCCCCGTGGCCCTGTCTCGCTCCCTGTCCCTGTCCTTCTGGGGATGATGGGGCTTGGGGCTCCAGGTGTACCGAGGGGTGTTGGGAGGGGAGCCGGTAAAGCCTCAGCTCTCCCTTTGCCTTCCTCATCTGTGCTTTCTTGCTGGGGACGATGGGGCTTTGGGGGAGGGTCTCCCTCCCTGATCCTGAAGCCCCTCTGCTTCTCCTTTGCCTTGCTCATCCCAGACCGTGGGGCTTTTCTGCTGGGGACGATGGGCTTCAGGGTTTTTTGGGGCGGTTGATCCTCTCCCCGAAGCTCCTCTCCTCCACCTTGGCCCTGCTCATCCGAGATTGTTGGGCTTTCCTGCTGGGGATGATGGAGCTTGCAGCACAGCCCGATGGGTTGCCTTCCTCCCTGGCCCTGAGAGGCTTTCCTCTCCGCTCCCCCTTGGCCGCGCTCATCTCTGACGGGGGCTTTTTTTCACTGGGGATGATGGGCTTTGGGGCTCCAGGGACCGCAAGGGCTGTAGAAAGGAGGGGGAGGCAGTGGGGTTTGGAGGGTTTGGAGCAATCCTCCCCTCCAGCCATTCAGCTGGTTTCTTTTTCCCAAAGACCCTCAGCTCATCCTTGCTTCCGACTCCTTCTTGCTGGGGATGATGGGCTTTGGGACTCCGGGAGGACCATGGGGCTTCGGGGGCATCCAAAGGGGGCTTTAGAGAAAGTCAGGGCAGAAGATTGAGACGTCAGGAAGGCCAGCATGATGGGACTTGGGTTCCTTCTGGTCTTTTTTTAAACGTACATTTATTAAAAGGCCATTCTTCCTCCCATGAGATAAAAGGCAAAATGAAAGAAATGGGAAGAAGCAAAAAGAAAAAAACCCTAAAGTTACAGTTTATATGTGACATCCGACTTCCTTCCCAACCATCTTACTCTCTTTCCTTCCTCTTAGATTTTATACAAGTACTACAACCCCCCCCTCATCCGTCTCTGTTTTAATCTTCAGGTCCATAAATCTTCTTCTTCTTCTTCCTTTGTTCTTTCATCAAGAGTCCACTTTCTTCTTCCCTTCTTCTCCTTCCCTAACTTCTACCGTCTTCCCCTTCTCCAATATCTATTTTTCTCTAACAAAACAACCTTAAACAAAAGTGCTATAAAAAAGAATCAAGCCCTGATTTAACCATGAATTCGCCACTATCGTCCACAAGATAAGTTTCTCTGTTACTGTGGTCTTGTATTTTTGCCCAAGTCCTTCCGGGTGAGCTCCTGAACCCCTTCACCACCCCACCCCCCAGATTTCCAAGGCTTGCCAAAGGAGAAATGATAGTTGAGGGAGGAAAGAGGGGAGGGAGGTTTGGGGCTTTTCTGCCCTGGATCTCCCCATTGGATGACATCATAATTCACATTCCACATCTGCTGGAAGAGAGAAGGGCCGAAGGCAGTGGTGGGATTCAGCCAGTTGGCGCCACTTCGGGAGAAACGGTGGTTAACTTCGTGAGCAGTTTGGAGAACTGGTTGTTGGAATCTTTAGGGCAGAGAACTGGTTGTTAAATTATTTGAATCCCACCACTGGGCAAAGGGATGGTTGGATCCCAGGCAGCCATAATAATAATAATAATACTTCTTTATTGTCAGCGCACAACATATGTACAATGAGATTGGTTGAGCTCCCCCAGGGCCCCTTCCTGGTCCATGGGCATTTGGACTTGGAGGAATCCAGCACCTTTCGAAGACACCGCCAAGTCCTGGCAAAGCAGAAGCTACTACAGGTAGCCCCGAGGCCCAGCTGGTGACGGATCCTGATTACAAGTTTTCAGAATGATCCCCCTCTCCCTTCAAACTATTTACGTGCCCTTTCTGAGCAACACCGTCTCCTCTAAATGCGCCTGCTTATCCCGTGACTCTGCCCCGACCCGTTTAGACAAATGACCCGGCCGTAATATGTAGGCTGAGAGGTTCCCAGGTCATTAATAGTAAAGTCACCTTCCAACAGGTCCCCAGGGGTGGACAGAATGTCCCTTCAGAGGCAGTATATGAGAGAAGCTCAGGGACTCCTTTCCTCTTGCCCTCTCTGGACATTTGATTAGTTAACGTGACAGGTAGTCTAGGTTTTCTTTTTTTTTTAAGGTGCCGCTTTATGTCCTGAACAGATGAATGACCTTGGAAGCCAGTGAAGCAGCTACTTAGGAAAGTTTCTTTTTCTCTTCTCCCGAAACTTCAAAACTTTTTAAGACCTCAGAATCCGGAGAGTTTTAAAAGCCTACTTGAATTGAAACAATAACACAAAGGGCTATAGTGCTATTGATTTATTGATTTAATTGATTGATTTATTACATTTGTATGCCGCCCTTTTCCCCGAAGGGGACTCAGGGCGGTTCACAATTCAATCAGGGAAGGGAGTACAGACAGGGGGATAAAAAAAGACAAGACATAACAATACAAAATTTAAAAACACACAACAACCATACCATTCGAGAAGGGGGGCAAAAACTCTTTAGCCCCAGGCCTGTCGGAACAGGAAAATTAAGCAGGGTGAGTTTGGGGAATAGTCAAAAATCTGCAAGACCCTCAATGCAGATAATTGTCTGGAATGCCCTTTGTTATTAAATGCCAGGGGCTTTTTATGATGCTGGTGGCCTAACTCAGAATATTCTGGCCACTTTAACGTAGTTTGTGGGTCTCTCTCTCTCTCTCTCTCTCTTTTTTTTAATAGCGTGATAAAATAGTGAGTGACACCGTGGCATTATCTCCAGTTTTTTTAAATCATCTGATTAAACTGCAGGTGGGCCCTGCTGCTCACTTGGTTGCTGTGGGTGTGAATGGAAGCAATGCATGGATAATTTCCAAGCTCAGAAGTCTTAAGAACACGAGGCGTAATTAAGTAATGCTTGTCTTTGGGAAATAGGAGTTTCCCCTTGGGAGAAAGAAGGCTTGCTCTTCCTTCCCTCCGTCCACCTCTCTGTGGACGCTGAACAAAAGAACTCTCTTTGCGTAGAAGCTTTCCTCCTCTGGGAAAACGCAAACCCACAACATTTTGTTTGCTTTGCAAGTTAACGACGTGGATCTAACAACAGTTAAGGTGAAGATTAAATGCACAGGGCCTGATGGATGCGGCGTGTTGACCACATAATTCAGGACACTGCTTGCAATAAAACCTTTTTAAATCCTAAATTGTTAGGATTTAACAATTGCACAGTCCATGTACAGTCCATAACACAATATGTGGTTCAAAGGATGTTGTGCCTTTGCTCCCCCGTACAAAGGGTGCCAGGACGTTTTGCAGCGAGGGCAGCGCATTAGGAAACCCAGTTTTATGGGAGGCTAATAATTAACGTTTCCCTCCATGGTTGCCACAGTGAGTCCTTCAATAATAACGAAGAAAGTCACTGGCGAGGAGAGCAGGTAGCTTTGGGCCATGCAGCAAGCACCCCCTGCAGCACCAGGAAAGCTAATTTTATGCTCTAGTAAGCATGGCTTTTAGCCACGGCAGCATTGCTGTGACAGGGAAACGTCACAGAGAGGAAGTAAATTATGCCTCAAAAGTCACCTTAGCCCGGCACAGTTGTGTGTGCGCAGGTCTGAAGGGCTGAACGCAGTTGGGGATGTTAGGAAGAAAGACGTACAAGATGTATCAAGAACTCTTTACCTAATTATCAGATTTTAATTGGAAGCGCGGCCGATGATGACTGAGAGAGATGCTTGAGGGGCCCTTGGTGTTCTCTGATCTCGGTGGTTTTCTGGCACATTTTTCACTGTGGGGCCCTTGACGCTGCCTGAGCTGGGCTGTTTCCTTGCAGACATTTCATGAACCAAGCTAGGTAACATCATCAGTGCTGGTAAGGAGTGGGCTTTGCTCTCACCGCCCCCAGTAACGCTGACAGGGCAAGCCTCTAGGAAATAAACCGGGAGCAAAAAAAAAAAACCCTTACTAGCACTGATGATGTTACCTAGTTGGGTAATGAAACATCTGCAAGAAAACAACCGAGCCCATAGAGCACCAAGCACCCCTCGTTTCAACCCAGAGCTCCAAATATTCTCCTTTATGGCCAAGAGAAGCTTTTTTCCACAGGTTGCCAACTGCCGTGTGCTGGGTGTATCCTGTGTGCATCCCAGATTGACGCAGGGCACTGATGAGAGCAAAGAGGCCCAGTTAGTCTGGTCCTGTGGGAGTCAGTGATGTAACCTTGTTTGTTCTGTTCCCAGCCTGCTCAATTCCATGGGATCCAGTTCGAAGGCTTGAGAGGACAGGGGGAAAACGCTGGTGTGGACAGAGGGGATTTGACTCATATGACACCTTCAGTCCGAATTCTACCTGTCCTTCATTCTGACCAGTTTGCTCTTGTTGGAAAGTTACAGTTCTAACAATTTTTGCTTAGTTTCCTGCATTTCTTGCTCTTTGTCCCGAGATCTCTGGCAGGCACACCCTTCCATTTCTTTTGTCTGTGGCTCTGCTGGGTGTTGTCAATTTTTATGACTCTTACTTAGAACTTTCAGCAGTCCATCATTTAAGAAATGAGCCTTAATAGTTCAGCCGTCCTTGAGCGAGAACTGGCGGAGAGGAGAGGATGGAGGAGCTGGTTAGGAGTTGTGGGAATCACTGCTGTAGCTGCGTTTCCCAAAATGAAAGGGGGTCATTAGAAAAGGGACTGGAAATAAAACCGCCAGTATTTTTATGACCTCCTTATACATATCAGTGAGAGTCTGCAAAAGTTTTCCTTATGAGACTAGAACAGAGGTGGCCAACGCCGGCCCTTTGACCCTTGCTGGGGAATTCTGGGAGTTGAAGGCCACAAGTCATTAAAAGTCCTCCAGCGTCCCCTGCCTCTGGCCTAGAACTCTGGAGAACCTTCACCTTGGGGGAAGCCTGGCCTGTGACATGTGAAATGCATCCATAGAGGTGGTCCTCAAGTTGCAACCACAATTGGGACCAGTCGCTAAGTGAGGTGCGTCTGATTTTATGACCTTTTCTTTTTTGGTGAGGTTTTCAGCGAATCCAACTTCCTTCCTTTTGACTTTCCCTGTCAAAAGCCCCCAGGGAGAGTCACAATGGCAATCCCATGGGAAGCTGCAAGCATGGTAAATGCCTGCCGGTTGCCAAAGTGCCCGAATTTTGGTCATATGACCACAGGGATGTCATAAGTGCGAGGACTGGCAAACGTTGTTGGGTTTTTTCCACCACTGTGACGTTGTGCTCGGTTGCTAAGTCAAGGGCTGCCTGTGCGAGAAAGGAATTCTTGAACACGGACCTGAATTCAAACTATTTCAGATATGCCATCACAACTGTCAGTTGAAACATGCTGAAATTTTATTAGCAAAAGGAGGGATCATCTTTCCACAGATCTCCTGTCGATGCGCTTTCAAGGCAGCCAATAAAAGGTGAAGCTTTTGACGTAGATTTATTGTGTTGAAAATAAGAAATACCCCCCATTTAAATTTTAGCCAGCTTGGGAATAATTTTTCAGTTCTTGTAAAGTATTTTCAATGTTTTGCTGCTTACTAGGTCAAGTTAGAGGGACGCGGTGGCTCAGTGGCTAAGTTGCGGAGCTTGTCGATCAGAAAGGTCGGCCTTTCGGTGGTTCAAATCCCTAGCGCCACATAACAGAGTGAGCCCCCGTGACTTGTCCCAGCTTCTGCCAACCTAGCAGTTCGAAAGCATGTTAAAAAATGCAAGCAGAGAAATAGGAGCCACCTTTGGTGGGAAGGGAACAGCGTTCCTTGCACCTTCGGCATTCAGTCATGCTGGCCACATGACCACGGAGACGTCTTCGGACAGCGCTGGCTCTTTGGCTTTGAAACGGAGATGAGCACTGCCCCCTAGAGTCAAGAACGACCAGCACATATGTGCGAGGGGAACCTTTACCTAGTTTGAAACAACTTTAAAAAAGGAAGAACATATCTCGTCTATAATATCAAAAAATTAATTTAAAAGCTTCAGATGAAATAAACAGTGCCCAGCCCCTTTTTCCATGTGTTTGGAGGAATGGGGATAAAAGTGCCAAATGATGCCAATAGGAGAGCCAAAATTAGTGGACTCCAGACCGAAATTACGTGTACTGGCTACCAGATACTGGCCCAGGTAGCCAAAGAGACATAAATTCCTAGGTTTCTGTTCTACTGCTGAATTCCAAACTTTGCAAGTGAATTTTGATGTGTTTCCTACTGAACATACTACACATTAAGAAAATTGGCCTTGGTTAGAATTAGTGGTACAATTTAATCAAAACTTCATCAGCTTCACTGATTTCAGTGGGAACTCATGAACTAACTGAATTGCTTGGATTGCTTACACAGCCTAAAATCGTTGAGATGCGCTTGTGTTGATATTCCTTTCTTGTGTCAAGCAGAAAGAGTGGTTGTAGAGCGCTTTAAAATATGCCTTTGCAAAATTTCTGCCAAAATAAAGCAGATTGTGACTGTGTGGCCCAGAATGGGACATGGAGGAAGGATCAGCTCTGGAGAACCAGCCGAGTTTGTTTACCCATAAATGTAGACTCAGCTGTTTTTTTCCCCTGAATGTTATTTAATCGTTGCCATCCTTGGGAATAAAATAGAAGGTTTTTACCTGGCAACCATATCTATTTCTTCTGTATTGTTTTAATTGCTTTATTATTTTATGTTTTTATGATGTACGCCACCCAGTCACTGGTTGAAGATAGGCAGCAATAGAAATTAATTAAACCAAGTAAACACAATCCCTACCTTTAGATATTAAGAGTAGCTTTAGAAACTCTGTTATTAAATATAGCCAATTTTTATATAGAACATGTTATAAAGATGTAATGTTACTGGATGATATTGGGAAGAGCTAATGGAATGCCATTATGTGGTTTTGCTTTAAATCTGGAATATTTTATATAAAAGGATGTAAAAACAATTATAGTCAAATGAAGGTTGAGGCATGATGATAGTAATTATATATGTTGTATTTGTGCTGATAAATAAATAAAGGGAGACTAGTATAGATCTATTTCAAGCTATTTAGCTCTCATCAGCTAGCCATACCCTTACTGGGATTAGAACCTGTGCTGTACTGGAAGATGGTTTTGTGGGGGTTTGTGTGTGTGTGTGTGTATGTGTGTTTTGTCTGTTTGTGTTTATTCAAAAATTAAAAAAAATTCTTTATAAAAAAATGAGTAGTTATTGCAGGATCTTGTAAAAGCCTTTGCCTTCAGAAGTTGTAGGTGTTTCAGCATGATTTAAATCACTGGTAAAAAGGCTTGATTTAAATCACCTCGACTTAAATCATAATTTTTAAAGCACAACTATCATCTCTGTCCCGCAGTGGCTCCTCCTCTGACCCACTGTTGACACACCGAAAAATTTATCGAATAGATTTGATAAAAATCCAAAGAATCTGATTTTTTTATTTAAAAAAAACATCTATTTCTATCCACCCTGGAATAAACCTAGTATATAAAGCTTTCAAATCATAAACGTTTGTTCTCTGTGAATACCTGGGCCAGATGCAAATCAAATGCCTAATTAATTATGAGAAGTCACGGTGCTCCCATAAGCGTCAGGAGACGGAGATGATCCTGGCTGGATTTCGCCTTCTGAGACTTTCTTGTTGGTTGAGCTGGAGTTGCAAGGACGCGCGCTCATAAAAATTAGCCTCAGGATGTTCTCATGAAGGTTGAAACTGGTTCCTCTGCTAGATGAAGTCATTCTGCTCGGGTCAACAGAAACCCAACAGGGCCAAATAAAGGGAGAACTTCCATTACGCTTCCATTATTCAGCTTCACAGTCTTTGCTTCTCTTTCAATTGCTCTGCGAAATCAGGGTTTTCAAACTGGCCAAATAGGAACACAGCTAATATTCTCATACATTGTGAATAACTGGCTCCTTTTTTTTTTTAGACACTCCAAACTCAGAATTAACCTGCAGAGTTAGAAAATCAGTTCTTAAACTAAGAGAAATGCAATACCACATTCTGGTGATATAATTTGAGGTTTCCACTGACTGTTTTCTACTTTGAAATGTATTTGAATATAAGTTTCTACTATCTTAATTTCTACTCTCCTTGGTTAGGGAAGTAAAGGTAAAGGTTCCCCTTGCATGTATGTGCTAGTCGTTCCTGACTCTAGGGGGTGTGTGTGCTCATCTCCCTTTCAAAGCCAAAGAGCCAGCGCTGATGTCCGAAGACGTCTCCGTGGTCATGTGGCTGGCATGACTAAACACTAAAGGCTCACGGAACGCTGTTCCCTTCCCACCGAAGGTGGTTCCTATTTTTCTACTTGCATTTTTTACCTGCTTTCGAACTGCTAGGCTGGCAGAAGCTGGGACAAGTCACGGGAGCTCCCTCCGTTACGCGGCGCTAGGGATTCAAACTGCTGGCCTTTCTGATCGACAAGCTGAGTGTCTTAGCCACTGAGTCACCTTTTGATTAAGGAGGTGATTGTCCACAATTGAGCCCAAAATTTACGTTGCTAAGCGAGACAGTTGTTAAATGGCTCGTGCTCCATTTTACTATTTTTCTTGCCACACTTGTTAAGTGAATCACTGCAGTAATCACTGAGTAATCCGGACAGCGTTCTGACAATGCAGTTTTTGCCATCATGAGTTGTACCAGGCTGTTATTCCCAGCTTCCTCTTAGTCAACAGCCGTAATAGATAGCTTTTTACATCATAAATCAATTTTAAGTGTGTCAAGGAAGTGCTGTGAAACTCCCATTTTATATAAAAGACCCTCTGTATATCTTTAAGGCAGTGTTTCTCAACCTTGGCGACTTTAAGTCCTGTGGACTTCAACTCCCAGAATTCCCTGCTGTGCTGGGAAGGGGGAATTCTGGGAGTTGAAGTCCACAGGACTTAAAGTCGCCAAGGTTGAGAAGCACTGTCTTAAGGTGTAAAACAAAACGTTTCTTGGCAATTGGGGAGCAACCTCCAAAGTTATTTCCTTTTAAAGCTTGGTCTGGTTCGGTTAAGGCAGAAAGGCTTAGAATCCGGAGCCTGGGAATCCTAATCCTGCCTTAGGCACGAAAGCCAGATGGGTGGCTTTGAGTCGGCCACTCTCTCCCAGCCCATGGAATGGTGGTTGTGGGGGGAATGGGAAGAGGAGGGAGCGTTAGGCACGTGATTTATAAAAATAATGAAAGTGAGATTCAATCCAAAACTTCTGAAGGCAGAAAACGAAGCGATGGGTGGAAACTAATCAAGGAGAGGACCTTCCTAGAAACAGAAACAGTGAGAGCAACTAATCGGGGGAACAGCTTGCACCCAGAAGTTGTGGGAGATCCCAACACTGGAGGTTTTTAAGAAGAGGCTGGACAGCCATTTGTCTGAAGTGGTGCAGGGCCTCTAGCTTGAGCAGGTGGTTGGACTAGAAGACCTCCAGGGTCCCTTCCAACTCTGTTATTCTGTAAAGGTTCAGAAGAGAAGGACTAGGGCTGACATGACAGTAGACTTCCAGTGTTTGAGGGGCTGCCCCAATGAAGAGGGGCTCAACCTGTTCTCCGCAAAGCCCCAGAGGGCAGGACAAGAAGCCATGGGTGGAAACTCTTCCAGGAGAGAAGCTACCTAGAACTAAGGAGGAATTGACTGACAGTGACAACAATTAATCAGTGGAACAGTTTGCCACCAGAACTTGTGGGAGATCCCAACACTGGAGGTTTTTAAGAAGAGGCTGGACAGCCATTTGTCTGAAATGATACAAGGGTCCTGATTGGGCAGGAGGTTGGACTAGAAGACCTCCGTGGCCCCTTCCAACTCTCTTGTGCTAAAGGTAGTGAAATATGAAACAAATACACATATAACACACACCATGTAATCTACTGAAGGGAAAGTGGCTGTGAAGACTCTCAGGAGCCTCTTCTGGGATCGAAGGCTACTGATCCTTCCTTTGCTTCGGCTCATAAGAGAAACATGAACTGCTTAAACCCCCTGTGGCCGGGAGGGCGAACCTATTACACGCGTGTCAGAGTTGGCACGCAGAGCCATCTCTGTGGGCACGTGTGCCATCGCCAGCTGCTTTATTGGGTTCCATTGTGCACATGTGCACCGGAAATGCTCTTCTGAGTTCTGGCACTCCGGTTTCGGCCCTCGGCAGCGAAAAGGTTGAGCCTCGCTGGCGTGTGGTCTTCAGCGTCACGATCCCCTTCTTTCTTCTTTTTGCCCTTGCACACTTCCTGGGGTGTGGTTCCAGGTACTTCACTGGACTTTGGATCTGTTGCACTGCAGTGGCACAAGTGATAAGGCAGAGAGCAAAGGTGCGAGAGGGATCATTCTGAATCGCGTGATTTCTCCTATCTCCCGAGGGCCCCGGAGGCCTCCAAGGTTCTTCCCCAAGAGGGTTAAAGATTTGCTCAACAAGGAAGCTGCCACCGTCCAGGTGGGATGGGGCCCTTGTGGGTGAATTGGCCGTTTCCTAAGAAGCAGCCTGGAGGTGCCTTCTAGGCCAGGTTTCTCCACCTGTGGCAACTTTAAAGACTTTTGGGCTTCCCAGAATTCCCCAGCCAGCTATGGCGGCCCTTGGAGAATCCTCTCCTCGGCTGCTTTTGACGGATCCAAGTTCCTCTTTCCCTCAACCTTTCCCAGCTTCCTGCCATAAATTCGGGAAGAAGTTGTCACTATTTTCAAAGAAGTTTTCCTTTCGAATATTAGCCAATAAACTCCTCCACGGAGGAGCCTTGGAACCTCACACAGGAAAACCTGTGTGTTAAATCCGACACATTTTGGGGGTCAGCAAGTTGAACCTGTCCCTCCTTTTTTCTTTGATGATCCTTATATTTGAACTAGAGTCTGTATTTATCTGTATTTATTTATTTATTCTGTTATATTATGTAGTGTTCGTTGGAGGCGGTGACCCTTTGAGAGCTGCTTGCAATGAGATTTCACTTCAATGTTCGCTGATTAGTCTACATTCAAAGTGGCAATGAAGTTATTATTCTATCCTATATTCCGTGCTATTCTAGACTCCATTCTATATTCCATTCTATATTCTATCCTATATTCTATTCTAGACTCCATTCTATATTCTATATTCTGTGCTATTCTATATTCTACTATTCTATTCTGTTCTCTCTATCTTCCATTCCATTCTATTCTTCATTCCAATATCCCATCCTATCCTATGCCTGGGATCTACTAAGTTTGGCCATTGGGGGGGAAAAGTGAAATATAAAGCCGTGATTAGACCGAATCTCTGCTCTTTCTCTCCGCGTAGGAGGGATCTATTGGCAGCATCCTGTCATTTTAATTAGTTAATTGAAGAAGCCTAGTGGGTATAATGGGAATAATGAACACAATCCTTCCTTTGAACCAAGCAACCATCCAGTTGCCACGGAAATACAATGCTTTGGTTTCAGTGTGGAGCAGCCGCATCGTTTCCAGGGTCACGAGGCTGTTGTGAGGATGCTTCGGCTCCCGTTGTTTGGTTTTGGAAAACAATCCCGTTCCTTTAATGGGACAGAGATAGCTGCTGACTCTGCCGCAGATGGATACGTTGATATTGGTTGCGAGCATCTTTTTAGAATACTGCCGAAAGAATTTATTCCCATTGAAATATGTAGATCAGAGCTTCTTCTTTACAATTTTGAGGAGTGGTTGAAGGGAGGCAAATGATAGCATTGAGGATGTTACCTAGCTTGGTAATGAAACGTCTGCAAGAAAAGAGCCAAGCTCAGACAGCACCAAGGACCCCACAGTCATCTTCCTCCTCCTCCTCTTCTTCTTCCTCCTCCTCCCATTCTCCTCCTCTTCCATTCAGCAAACCCCACTATCTTGTAGCACTGATGATGTTACCTAGCGTGGTAATGAAACGTCTGCAAGAAAACGGTCAAGCTCATATAGAAATAGCTTGTTCATATTATTCTGAAAAGCAAAAATTGTCATTGGATGTTAATGCCTCATTTTACTCCATCGGAGAGAGTTGGAAGTCAGTGCTTCTCTCCCCCCCCCTCCCCAATTACCTTTCCTTGCCTCTCCTTCCCCCTTTCCTCCCCACGGCTTCCCCATTTACTTTGCATTTTGTATTTTACATTACTTTATAGCTCCATAAAAAATGTTAACGGGGGGGAAAAGGAAGCAGAGAAGGGATCCCCTCATATTTCTAAAAGCGTCTCTCTGTGGCCTCATTGGCTTTTCACCCCATACGGAATATAAAGGAGAAGCCAGAATCGGCGGAAGGATCCCTGCCCATTTGAGACGAAACCCTTTCAGTGCAAAATTAATTGGCCGCCCCTTATCTAGATGAGGCCGGATGGAAACTATTTTAAGCCTGGCACCAGTGGGGATAATCTGTGCCACAGCGCAACTGGCACACTTGTGATTCAATGTTCCCAGGAAGATATTGCATTAATTTAAAGGTAGTGAGATTGCAAAATTGGTGGTGGGTATACAAATTATATCTCGGGACGTGGTGGCTCAGTGGCTAAGACGCTGAGCTTGTCAATCAGAAAGGTTGGCAGTTTGGCGGTTCGAATCCCTAGCGCTGCGTAACGGAGTGAGCCCCTGTTTTGGGCCTAGCAGGTCTCCCTGGAGCCTCCTGGGACCAAAAACAGGGCTCAGGGGGGCACTGCAGCCCCGTGCTCCCCCCACACACATGCGCACATGACCCCTCATCCCTGTATGCATGCGCATCTCCTGCATGCGTGGCAGAGACCTGAAAATCAGCTGGCTGGCAGGAGGCAGACGCTTGCGCTGAGCTGGACGACGGCTCGCGTGCCTCAGAGAGGCCTCCGGCTGCCACCTGTGACACTCATCCCACGGGTTGGCCATTATGGATATAAGGTTTCCTGCCTGAGCAAGGGGTTGGACTGGAAGACCTCCAAGGTCCCTTTCCAGCTCTTCTGATTCCTTTAGCCGACAAGATTGCCTTGGAAAATCCAAATCTCCCTGGAATATGGAAGGAGTTGCAGCCCTTCATTTCAGCTGCTGAATATGGTTTATCCTGGTGGGTGAAGATCCCAACCCGCAGATCCTTGGTGTTGTAATTAGAAATTCTAATTCTGGCAAACTTGCAAATCGTCTTTGTGGACTCCACCTTCCCGTCCACAGACTGGGAACCAAGCAGAGAGATCGTGCAAGTTGCGTCTTGTGCCCAAATGCAGCACAGGCAGGATGGGCCAACAGACAGGAGTTGCACCTCACACGCGTCCCCACACCCTGATGTTTCTCTTAGATTGTCCCTGTTGGCCAGCCAGGTGCAAAGGACACCTTTCCTTGGGTTGGACAGGAAGTGAGAAGTTCAGGCTGGGGTTGGCGGTGTTTCTTTTACGTCCAATTAACTTAAATTTTCCACTCTGAGTCTGGAGAGTTTTGGGGAAGCAGAATTACAAACAACAATAACAACCGCAACGGAAAAGCACCAAACCAGAATAACAAAACCAGAATAATTGCTAAACTTTGAAGTGCCAATGTAAGTGGCATTCCGATGATGAAAGCACCACTGTGCTCCCTCTTGACGCTCCCTCCTGGAAGGGTTGTCATTGGCCAGCCTGAATGTCCACATTGGAGTGTTGTGCCAGGGACATTGAGGGCCGCACCTACGAAGATGGACTTCCTTCCGCACTTCCTCCTGCAAGCAGACTCTGTAAAGGGCTGTTAATTGGGTCTGTTGAGTGGGAAAAGTCAATGTTTGGGAGATAAACAGTTTTGTTGTTGTTAGTTGCAAAGTCGTGTCCGGCCCATCGTGACCCCATGGACAACGTTCCTCCAGGACTTTCTGTCCTCTCCCATCCCCTGGAGTCCATTTAACTGCTTCAGTGACTCCATCCAGCCACCTCCTTCTCTGCCGTCCCCTTCTTCTTCTTTTGCCCTCCATCGTTCCCAGCATGAGGGTCTTCTCCAGGGAGTCCTTCTTCCTTCTTATCAGGTGGCCAAAGTACTTGAGTTTTCTCTTCAGGATCCGGCCTTCTAAAGAGCAGCCAGGGTTGATCTCCTCTAGGACTGACCGGTTGGATGGCCTTGCAGTCCAAGGGACTCAATGCAGGAGTCTTCTTCTCCAGCACCAGAGCTCAAAGGCCTCCATTCTTTGGCGCTCAGCCTTCCTTATGGTCCAACCTTCACAGCCATCCATTGCAATGGGGAAAACCATAGGCTTGGCTATATGCAGTTATATAAACCCAATCAATCAATCAATCAATCAATCAATCGCATGTGGTCTGTAGAAGAGAACATTTGTATCTCAGGATTGAGCTGTGGGGTGCTTGGTGGTTTTCTTGCAGACATTTCGTGGCCCAACTAGGTAACATCAGTGCTAGAAGGGAATGGGGGTTTGTGGAACGATGGAGGAGGAGGGGGGGAGGGGGCTGTGGGGTCCTTGCTGCTCTTTGAGCGGTTGGTGGTTCGCTTGCAGACATTTTGTTACCCAACTAGGTAGCGTCACCAGTGCTAGAGGAGAGTGGGGTTCTAGCACAGAGGATCTCGCCTAGTGGGGCCATGAAACATCCGCAAGAAAAGCACCAAGGACCCCACAAACAGCAGGCCGACTCCTCAGGCCTCAGCAGCCCTGTTTGCCATGACAACCCATCGAGCAACTCTCCGCCTTTCTCTCGTGCAGGTACGGGAAACACCGTGGCCATCATGATCAGCTACGCCAAAGGCAGAGAAATCATCCAGAAGATTGATAGCGGCTTCCAAGTCACCATGGCCATCGAAGTCGGGAAGAAGCACGGCTCCTGGATGAACAATTACTCCATTTTCTTTGTCTCGGTGTCCTTCTTCATTGTCACGGCCGCCACCGTCGGATACTTCATATTTTATTCCGCTCGAAGGCTCCGGGTCGCGAGGGCCCAGAACAGGAGACAGGTGAGGTTCTTTGCCCCCCTTTCTTCTGTACCACCTGTTCGGTTTTCTCCAGTGATTGGTTCCTTTCTCTTATAAGCCATCCTTCCTTCCTTGGGATTTAGCAGTAGCATTTAGACCAGGGGGCGGCAACCCACAGCTCCGGAGCCGCATGTGGCTCTTCCATCCCTCTGCTGCGGCTCCCTGTTGCCAGTCGGTTCCACAATTGACAGGGCTTTTGGTCAGGACAGGTAGAGGGAAAAGGAGGCCGCACTAGGAGGAGACTCTATGGTGGGGGAACCGGACTTCCGGTCGGCTCTAGAATTGAATGGGGGGCTTCCGGTTAGGACCTTTGTGGCTCTTTGAGTGTTTAAGGTTGCCAGCCCCTGATTTTGACTCACATGCCACCCCAGCACACACGGAGAGGTTTATAAGGTCAGCATATTGACCTCCCCCAACTGTCTGGGTCCTCATTTTACTGACCACGGAAGGATGGCAGGCTGAGCCAACTTTCAGCCCTGTCAGGGTCGAACTTCAGGCTGCGGGCAGAGTTTTGAATAGTGATGCTTCATAAAGTCCTGTCAAAAATGATCGGTGCTTAAGCCCACCCCCTCGGGCAAATTCATCCCTGCGAAGTGGAGGCCACCAAGGTATTAACGTACATCCGGATACATCACTTAACCATAGAACACATTTCTTGATTTCGGAGGAAATTGTGGAATTTCTATTGTGCCTGAATTCTTTTCTTTTTTTTTCCTTTTTTAATGGGCCACCCTGGGTTCTATTTGGAAATAGTCTTGTCCCAGCCAGTATATACTCTTATCTAGATCATTTCAGGTTTTGGTGAACAGCTGTTTTCCAAGGTCGGTAAATAAATTCTTGGAATACTTTTTGTGGGTTTTATTTAAAATAGCTCCAGCAATTTTAAGAGTTGGCCAAGACTTCTCACCTCCAAACGCCTTGAAGCCAAACCGGTGTGTCCTCCTTTACAGACTTTCCGTGCATAGCTGGCTTAGCATCTTGGAGGCTCCCTTTGTGGAAGGCATTTCAAGTTCTTCCAGTGGATAATTACAACCTTTTGCTGGCTTTTCTTATCCAAACTAAAATTAATTTGCCGAGGCTTAATGAGTTGCCTCGGTGCGAAATGAATGTGTGCTAGCTCATCTGTATTTACAGCCTCATAAAAGGATGGGAATCTTTCGAGATCATTAAATATCTATGCCGGCCTAATCTCATGCCTGCCACTGGATGTGGCTGTGAGCCTCTGAGATCACTGCTGTTGGCAGGGTTTTTTTCAAACCGTATCCACAGCCGTCAGCATTCATCAATAAGATTAAAAACAGAGAATACAGCTTTGCTACCATCTTGGTCACGGCAGCAAGAAAAAACGGAACTACTTCTAGCCAGATGAGGTTCAATATATGTGCATTCTTTTCATTCTATTGGGGGGGTGGTGGAAATGGTGGAGACCAGTTCAAAACTGGTGTATGATTTGGCTCAAACGTAGCAGAAATCTGCAGAACGGCATCTGAAGCAAGCTCCATTCTGAGCAGTTCATATTCTCATTTGGTTTGATGAAAAGAAGGGGAGACATGATAGCAGTCTTCCAATGTCTCAAAGAAGAGGGAGTCAAACTATTCTCCAAGGCACCTGAGGGCAGGACAAGAAGCAATGGGTGGAAACTAATCAAGGAGAGAAGCAACCTAGAACTAAGGAGAAATTCCCTGACAGTGAAAACAATTAATCAGGGGGAAGCCTGCCTCCAGAAGTTGAAAATGCTCCAACACTGGAAGCTTTTAAAGAAGAGGTTGGATATCCATTTGTCTGAAGTGGCTTAGGGTTCCCTGCCTAAGCAGGGGGGTTGGACTAGAAGACCTCCAAGGTCCCTTCCAACTCTGTTGTTGTAAAATGTCTTGGCTTTGCAATCCTCCTGGCAATTTATTTTTCTTGTTCTTTCCAGGGCCAACAGTTGCACTCTGTGATTTAGGGGCCAAGTCTACCAGGAAGCAGGAAGAAGGGGAAATTAGAAAAGGGAAAGTTTGCTTCTTGGCTTCCTGCTGCCTGGGAGATATAAATTTTACTCTGAAGTCTCATCGTCTTTCTAGTAGGCCGTGATCCAGATATGGATAAAGAAAAATAAAAAGAGGTTTAGAAGAGAAACTGGAGGCTTTTAAGAAGAGGCTGGATAGCCATTTGTCTGAAGTGGTTTAGTGTTCCCTGCCTAAGCAGGGGGTTGGTCTGGAAGACCTCCAAGGTCCCTTCCAACTCTGTTACTCTATATAAAGGAGTTTAGGAGAGCCTGGACCAAGATCAGGCGAGCCATTTTTTTCACCGCAAAACCTTGTTTTAACCTTAACCAGGCACCTGGAAAGAGTTCAGTCGGCATGTGGGAATTTCCACTGTATTGTTTCCCGTTTGGCTGCAAAAACCCTCCGAATAAACTCAGTAAACACTTCAAACCAGATACCTGCAAGACTCTTGACTTAGAATTAGGCCCTGGGAAAGATTCCATCTCTCTTTAGAGAAACACCCTCCCTCCCTCATTGTTTATTGTGTAGCATATCTAAACACTGGACGGGGGAACCAGTTCTGCACTGACACACTGCTTGTTCATTACAGAGACGGCTGAAAGCGGATGCCAGGAAAGCGATTGGGCAGCTACAGCTGCGCACGTTGAAACAGGGAGACGAGGTACGACACACACACACACACACACACACACAAACACACACAAAGGACACGGAGACGGAGTCATCCTCTTTCCGTGCAGGTTGCACCATCCCAAAATAAAGGCACCGGCCCAGCCTGATCTTCTTACTGTTCCAGAAAATAACTATATCCCTAATTTGTTGTTGTTTTTTAAACGTCCTATAATGTTGCACAGGGTGCTTAAATCCACGGGATCGCCCTGGAAACAGCGAAGGACCGGCCCGCGGTGCCTCTGCCAGCAAAACCGGAAGTTCTCCCCAGCTCTGTTTCACTGGCGGGGGGTCGCAGGAGGCCATCGCAGCCGCAAACGGAGCTTGGGAGCCCATTTTTGTTGGCAGGGTGCTCGGCCCACCCCATCCCCCCACGGTCAAAAACCACCCTGAAGTGGCCCTCCATGAAATCACCCCTGCTCTAACACTTTGCCTCTGGATCAGGGCTCCACAACTCCTGCGCTGTGGACCGGGCCACGGGGCGCCAGAAACCAGGCCACACAAACAAGCAGCTCCCCCCCCCCCCCCGATCCGCAGGATGCAGGCAGCAGACGAAATAAATGTTTTCTTGCTCTTTTCTTCTTTAAAGGAAACCGGCCCTGATGCAGACAGCTGCGCGGTGTGCATTGAAGCATACAAACCAAATGATGTTGTTCGAATTTTAACCTGCAAGTAAGTTAATTCTTTTTTCCCCCCTTCCCAATCGTTAAACTTCTCCTTCTCTCTTCCTCTCTGCTCCTGGGAAGCTGTTTTCCCTGGCTCAGCTGTTCTTTCTCTCACCATCAATAATTGGCTCAAACAACACTTCTCAGTTGAGTTCAGGTGTAATTGAACATTCTAGATCAGGGGTGTCCAACCTTGGCAGGTTTAAGACTGGTGGACTTCCACTCCCAGAATTCCCCCTGCCAGCAAGGGCATTCTGGGGTTTGAAGTTCACCAAGTCTTAAAAGTTGTCAAGGTTGGAAATCTCTGGTCTAGAATGCTATCATTGCATTTAGCTTTGGATTACTGTACATACATAAATACACACATACATATATATAGACATATAGAGATATAGATTATAAATATAGATTAGATATATATATATAGGGAGAGAGAGAGAGACAGACACAGACAGAGCATATATAAATAGATGACAGATGGAAGATGGATAGATATGGATGTATAGATAGGCGGGGAGAGAGAGATGATAGATAGATAGATAGATAGATAGATAGATAGATAGATAGATAGATGATAGATAGATAGATAGATAGATGATAGATTGATTATAGATAGGACTATTTTAAATAACTGCAGACTTAAATTTGAGATCTTCACATTTTGTTAGGGTCCTAAAATAAGAAAAGCATCTGCATAACAATATTCCTACAAGCAGACGTATGTGACTATATTTTATATGCCTGTCAAGACTCCCTATTTTAGCTGTTGAATGATGATAAGGTTCTGTGCCCTTTTAAACTGTCATTGGATTTAAAAGACAAGAAGACAAAATCAAAGTACACCAGGATTTTGGTTTGGTATATTCCTGTATGATATGTGAGCAAACCTAGTGGTGGTTGATTAGCAGACCATGACTAAGAAAAACATATTGTGTGAACCAAAAGTCAATTATATATATTATAAAATTAGCAAAAAAATGTTGCTCAGATCTGTGGAGTCATGCTGTATATCAATTCTTTCTCTTTTCCAGCCATCTGTTTCACAAGAGTTGTATTGATCCCTGGCTGCTGGAGCATAGGACCTGCCCCATGTGTAAATGTGACATACTCAAGGCTTTGGGAATTGAGGTAAACCTGCAAGCTGTAGTTAAGTTACTCATTACCTGCTTTCTATTTTTTATTTTTTATTTTTTTGTTTCCTATTACTGGATTTGCTGTAGAAAGCAGCCACAGTGCCCTTATCCTCTTGGAAAGACATTTTCGCCCATTTACAAGTAGGAAATGTAATAGCAGTTTCCATGTAAGTCCTCCATACGTGTTTCTAAGGTTGCTTTCCATGCCAAATAAGCTTGTACGTGTCAGGGTTCCAAATAGAATCCAAAATTAAATCAGAGTCCGAGGCAAAGGATTCCTCAAAGTTCCAATTGATGAAGAGAGCCATCTTGGCACATCTGAGGAAACCCGAATCTGAAAGCTTCCCAGTTTTCCCACACCCAGTTGAAAGTTCAAGATCTTGTCCCCCCCACATCCACAAGCCCATCACATGGTCCAATCTCCCACTGCTACGCTGGCAGCTTCCATCCATCCAGTCAGGTGCAGAGACAAAGGATGACCTTGGATTTCTGGAAAGGATTTTGTTATGGCTACATAGCATCTCACTGCTTACAATCCCCCCTCCCACTTTCCCACAACAGGAAAGGCGCAGTACAGTAATAGAAAGTGTGGCAGGCCACAGATCCACAAGCAAATATGGCTGCAGGCCTGACAGCACTTAAGATGTTGTGTTCATTAACCCTCCCTGAAAGGCAGATAAAATCCCTTCAGGGAAGAGTAGACTAAACGTACCCATGTTTTCCAGAAAATAAGGCCCTGTTGTATATATATATATATATTTTTGCCACCAAAAAAGGCACCAGGTCTTATTTGGAGGGGGAGGGGGGGGGTGTCGTCCACTGACTCTCCTTACTTGCATGCGTAGCCCCCAGCCTCCTTTCCACGTCCAGAGGCCTTCAGGGACTTCTGCAGCCGGCCAGGGGCTCTGCTCTCAGCTCTGGGGGCCTTCAGGAAAGGCTTCCTGGCTGCAGAAGAAATGGGCCAGCAGGGCCAGGGTCGGGGGTGTACGAGGCCTGGCTGCAACACACACACACACACACACACACACACACACACACACCATTCCCCACCCTAGCTTCATTTTTACCTGTGCACCCTGGAGTTGGGGGGGTGTCTTATTTTGGGGATCTCATTGGCCGCATGTGTAAAAATCAAGTTAGGACTTACTTTCGGGTTGTATTAGACTAGAATAGCAGAGTTGGAAGGGACCTTGGAGGTCTTCTAGTCCAACCCCCTGCCTAGGCAGGAAACCCTCCACCACTTCAGACAAATGGTTAGCCAGCATCTTCTTAAAAACTTCCAGTGTTGGAGCATTCACAACTTCTGGAGGCAACTTCTGTTCCACTGATTATTTGTTCTGTCAGGAAATTCCTCCTCAGTTCTAAGTTGCTTCTCTGCTTGATTAGTTTCCACCCATTGCTTCTTGTTCTGCCCTCAGGTGCTTTGGAGAATAGTTTGACTCCCTCTTCTTTGAGATATCAGAAGACTGCTATCATGTCTCCCCTGGTCCTTCTTTCCATTAAACTAGGCATACCCAGTTCCTGCAACCGTTCTTCATATGTTTTAGTCTCCAGTCCCTTAATCCTCTTTGTTGCTCTTCTCTGCACTCTTTCTAGAGTCTCCACATCTTTTCTACATTGTGGCGACCAAAACTGAATGCAGGATTCCAAGTGTGGCCTTACCAGGGCCTTATAAAGTGGCATTAACACTTCACTTGATCTTGATTCTATACCTCTGTTTATGTAGCCTATTTTTGGGGAAACGCGGTAGATGGCAAGAAGGCTACTTTTAGCTTTGCGGAAGTAACTTTTTTTTTTTTGCTAACAAGTTTCTTCCCGCAAAATTCTACTTGACGCAGGTGGACGTAGAAGAGCGAGGAGAAGCCACTCCAGCCCCAACGACACCCAGCGAAGCCTCGAACGTCCCTACGGTTAACGAAGAAGATAATCATAGCGAGACCGCCTCGTCGGGGTACGCTTCCGTGCAGGGAGCTGACGAACCGGCTCCGGAGGAGCGTGTTACTCCAGAGAGTAAGTTTCCTACAGCTCTTGTAGATTACAATCACCCGATTCTTTCTCTGGAGCAAACGTCCCTTCGGTTTTCCCTTTGGCACAAACAATTGCCTGGTGTCGGCTGCCCCCTGCTGGGGATTCAGTGGCACCACCAGGAGGAGAGGGAGTTTACGTTCATTTTTGCTCAAAAGTAGTGATGACACTAACAGATTGTGCTGGTATCCAGTGTGTGTGTGAGAGAGAGAGGGAGGGAGGTGGTGGTAGTGAACGTAGGCAGCCCAAGCAACAACCCTGTGAGGTAGGCTGGGCTAAGAGAGAGAGGCTGGCCCAGCCGGCCTTCCTGCCCAAAGTGGGAGAAAAACTCGCTTGTCTCTTAGTGGTTGGGCCAAAGTGAGGCAGCTGCTTTCATGCCTAAGGCAGGACTGGAACTCACCATCTCCCACTTTCTAGCCTGGTGCCTTAATCACGAGACCAAACTGTGTCTCTGCTCTTATTAAACAGAGATTGTGATTGGAGGAGTTGAGATGACAGAGAAATGTTAGGATGCTTTTTTTAAAGTTCCTTTGCTGAATAAAAGGCTAGATTTCCTTTCAGCTTCATAGTTCCAGAAAACTATTTCTGCATCCAGGAACCCAGGAGAGTTTTCTGAAGCTCCCGGATGTTGTTTTTATGTGCAACCTTAAAGACTACCTAAGAGCCGAGGTGGCGCAGTGGTTAGGGGTGCTGTACTGCAGGCCACTTCAGCTGACTGCTATCTGCAGTTCAGCGGTTCAAATCTCACCGGCTCAAGGTTGACTCAGCCTTCCATCCTTCCGAGGTGGGTGAAATGAGGACCCAGACTGTGGGGGCAATATGCTGACTCTGTAAACCGCTTAGAGAGGGCTGAAAGCCCTATGAAGCGGTATATAAGTCTAGCTGCTATTGCTATTGCTATTACTTATCAACAGCAACTTTATTAATCCAGCCATCCAATAAACGCAGGTGATTGGCTGCCGAAAATCCGTGAACATTGCTGCTGTTGGAAATACAGCACCGACTTTTATCCAAGCCTGTGAACTTTTTAAGCTACTAAATACGTGTCACATTTTTTCAGATATATCAAGACACCGACTCCCATCAATTCCCAGTGAGTAGGGCCATTGCAATATTGCCTTTCTGATTTATCCTGCCAAGATGGAGAAGCCTGTTGTAGCTCCTGATCTAATTAATGAGCTCTTTTAAAAAAAAATTGCAGCCTTTTAAAAAGAGGAATTCCGTACAATAGTAGTTGAGCAAAAATAATAGAAGTTGAAGGAAAAGCCTAACTTTGCACAATCCATTCTAGGATTTGGCTGTTATGATCTTGTTCGTAGCCACCAAATCCTAGAATGATCTTTCGAAGGCGGCTTTTGAATGAAAATCCTCCTTAATAAAATTAGGAACTGTAGAAGGCTAATAAGGATTATGGGCCTAGTTGGCAAAAACATCCCCCCCACAGATAATCTTTTTCCGACTTGAAAAATTCACTTTCTATTTTTGAACCGATGGCACTGTTCAAACCGATCTATGAACTTAACGGTGTTTAAGCCTATTAAGTCCTTCCTTTTAAAACTCCAATTAACGTCCCAGGAAGCCTTCAGACCTCTCGGTGTTTAAGGTCGGTGGCTTAGGCCCGAAGCCCCCAGTTGTCCCTGCAGCCACAGTCTGCTCGTCCGTAGAAGAGTTCCTTCTCTTTTCCCCTAGCAGAGGATGCTCTGAATTGAAAACTCAGAAATGAAAATGGAAATGTTGAAACCAGGCTTAATAGTAGTAACTGTGAGAGGGATCTCCTAGTGGAGAACCAGTTAAATATCAGCCAGCAGTGTGTGGTGGCAGGCAAAAAAGCCAACACAATCCTAAACTGCATTAACAGAGGGATACAATCAAGATCAAGGGAGGTACTAATACTACTATTAAAAGCCCTAGTAAGGTCACACCTGGAATAACTGCATCCAGTTTTGGTCACCACACTATAAAAAAGACGCTGAGACTCTAGAAAGAGTGCAGAGAAGAGCAACCAAGAGGATGAGGGGACTGGAGGCTGAAATGTGATGAATTGGAACTGGGCATAGTTGGTGTAGTGAAAAGAAGGACCAGGGGAGACAGGATAGCAACCTCCCAATGTTTGAGGGCTGCCCCTGAGGGGGGCGTGGGAGCAGTTTCAAGCTGTTTTCCAAAGCCCATGAAGGCCAGGCAAGGAATAATGGATGGAAACTGAACAAGGAGAGATTCAACATGGAGATAAGGAGAAATTTCCTGACATTGAGAGGAATCAACCCATGGAACAGAAGTTGCCTTCGGAGGTTATGAGAGCTTCCTCACTGGAGGCTTTCAAGAAGAGACTGGACTGCCATATGTCGGAAAAGGTGTAGGATCCCCTGTTTGGGTGGGGGGGTTGACTAGATGACCTACAAGGTGCCTCCCAACTCTGTTAATCTGTTAAAATCTGTTAAAAGGCTTCTGTCATTAAGCTGGGCCGTCTCGCTTAATGGCCATCACCCCTTGCAGCATGCTCCATGACGTTCCCATCTCAAGGTTTCCCTGTAGCTCAGAGGTGTCAAACTCGAGTTCGTTGGGCCACTCGCTGGCAGAGACACCACGGGCTGGTCCTTCACTATTTCCAGGGCAGCCCCTGGGTCAGATCTAAGCACCCCGGGGGTCAGATCTGGCCCCCCAGGCCTTGAGTTTGATACCCCTGCTCTAGCTCGTACAAAAAATGTGATGGGCTTTGAGAAAATAGCCAACTCTCTCCGCCTCTCCCTCTTCCTTTCTCCGAAGGTGACCATCTCCGTCTTGTGAATGCTCCGCAGACCCCGGACGTGGAGACGCTGCCCCATCTTGACAATCCCGGCTTCGAAGGGGACGAAGCCCCAGAGCAGCCCGTGAAATCCTAGGTGCTGTTGGCGCAAGACTGCAGTTCGCTTGAGACAACCAGCATCCCAACCGCGAGGAGACCGCGAAGACTGACGTAGCAGCAACGTTCCCTTGAGGACCCCCACCCCACCCCCACCCCCCCAAGATAAAATACACAATTTTAAGATTGCAATTCTCTGGAGTGGCCTTTGCCCTTTCACTTCTTTCTCTTCCTGAATTAGCCTTTTAGTATATTATTGGTTCTTTCCTTCTGACGCCACCCAGGAAAAAAACCTCTGAGCATCCTGTGAAGACCCTGGTGGCTCTTTTCCTTGCAGTAGAACTTCGGGTGTTCGTCCTACAGAAGCATTAACCCATGTATATATATATTCAAATTAAGTTTAAATTAATTGAGTTAGCTTTTTTTTAAAAAAAATTAAGCTTTCGGGTGTTGAGGCCACCAGGGGTATGTATGCTGCTTTTCAGCCCTGGTTTGAATTAACTTTTGGCTTTTATGTAATTTATTGACAGGTTTTCCTTGTCTTGATTTTTGAGAATCGCCTCTTGATGCGCTAAATCACCAAGCAATTCAGGTTTTAATCTTGATGGTAAAAGACACTGGGAATATTTCCTTTCCACCACCATCACCCTTCACCAATGATAGAGCAAAATTTAACACTCTGAAACAAACATGTTCAAGGGAACAAAATGCAACTTTTCTTGTACAGGGCATAAAATTTGCCCTGTGCTGTTTTTTGTCATCGTTGTTGCGGTCTTAACAAGCTGCCAGGCGGCCCAATGAACGGTGGAGTTTTTAGTTAGTGCTGCTCTTAACTTTGTCAGAGGCTTAAAGAGGCCACTTTGTCAGAGGGACTATTTTGCTGCTGCTGCTGCTACTCCAAAGAAAACAGCTAAGTTAAGGAGACCCAAAGAGTACTGTAAATATTCAGAATAGGCAATGCCTGGACGGGGCTAAACTGGGAATTAATGAACGGGTGAACTTTTAAAATTATTTTTCTAACGTGTAAGACAGGAATAAGGGGAAGACGGGGTGCCTTTGCCTAGAGCCCCAAAGCCTCACCCACCAAAGTGAATTTCCTATTATTTAATAATGCACTTTATCTTGCCTCTGTGTTTCCGTTTCTGATTGCAAGCCCAGCTTAAGTGGACGGAGGAGGAGCGATGATGCCTTCCGAGCCTTTTTCCACACTTGATTCCAATAGGAAAAATCAGTAGGCCTTTCTCCCTTTTGGCATAGTGTTCAATGAAATTGTAAATATTTGATTTCTACTTAATTCCTTTGAATACAAAATGTAAATAAAGCTCTACTACTGCCTGTTTAGAATATTCTCCTTTTTAAAAAAATAAAAACAGTTGAATATCCGTGTCTGTTCGACAGTCTAACCCTCATGTTGCTTCGGAAACTTCAGATTGCTGCTGCTTCATCTTCTTGTGCCAAGTCCGTCATCGGATGTTGGCCATCCTATCTTTATCAACAGCCGCGTGAAAAAGCCCTGCTGAGTTTTGTCCCAACCGGCCCCTCAGATTTTGAAGCCCCGATGAGGTTCTTCTTCTGCCTGGACCTCATTTACCTTTTAGTCTTTCCCTGGAGGATTAAGTGACGGATGCCGTGTTTTTTTCCAGGTGTCGCATCACAGGTCCAAAATATTCTTTAGATTTTTAATGGTTCTGATGATTTCCCTTGGCTTTCCCAGGGGGGTTTATCCCCTCCTCCTTTCTGATTTTGCCAATGCAGCTTATATGCAACAGCCGCCTGTCAACCCACATTTCAAAGGCTTCTGGTCTTTTCAAGGGGCTTTCTGTCCGAGACACACTCTCCCCTCGGTGGAGCAGATTGCTTGGTAGTGTGCATCTCAACCAGGAGTGAAATGCTACCTGTTTGGACTGGTTCGCCTGAACCGGTAGTAAAAAAAAAATGCTACCAATACCAATGCAAATTGGTATTTCCGACAATCAGCCGTGACGTGCGATTAGGTAGAAAGCAGGATTTCCTATTTTCTAGCTAATCTAAATCACATAGCACAGCGGATTCCCCCCCCCCCCCCCGCACCTCGCTGTTCTACTTCCCTTATCAGGGGCGCTCGGTACCTCCGCCCGGATGTCATCACCCCCGTTTTGATGCTCTGCGCAGGCGTCAAATTTGCAAACCGGTAGCGAAGGTAAGTAGATTTCACACCTGATCTCAACTTTAAAATTATTTCCATTCTTTAAAAAGGAGAGAGCTCGCTTAAGTAGGTAAGAGGAATTAATCACCGAGATATGAAGAGAAGCCATTTAGGGACGGATTACCGTACAGTTAGTAATTCCAGCTATTTAAAAATAACTCTGGTTGTGGGGAGAAATGCCTAAATAGCTGCAAGTTTGGGTGCATAAGACACTCCTAGCTTAAGGCAGAATTTGTAACGGTTGATTAAAAAAAATGTTTAATATCCTGACTGATTGTGGGACCTGCTTCAACCTCAGCATCACAGTATAACATCAAAGAGGAGTGGAAAAAAATAATTACCAATATCTTCGAAAAGAAGCTCTTTTATCGGATCTCAAGTACTGTAGTGCTATTAAGTTCTGCCTTGTATATTAAAAGTCAGCAAAGGGAGAAAGATTCGTAGTTCGGCTGGCGATTTTGCCTGCGTTCAAAGGGAGGATAGGAAAAAATGTAATTGTGGTTGCAGATCGTTTGTTAAGTCCTTAGCTGCAATAGCTCTGAGCTGATCTCCTCAACTTGTCCTGCCTCAGAAGATCCACAAGTAAACTGAGAGTAAAAATCAGTGAGTTTGCTCGGAGGAATAATTGGCTTCTCCTGGCCTTCTGTGCAAAAAAGGCGAGGGAGCCGAGCAAGGCCCATTGGAAAAAAAATGCATAAGTGGTTAGGAAAAAATGTTAAAAGGGCATATAGATGATAAGGCAGAATTATGTCTGTTAGGCATAATACCAGAAAAATATGATAAAGGGAATGTTTATTCGATATTACATGTTTTGACAGCAGCAAGGATTGTATTTGCACAACACCGGAAGAATGAGGAAACACCCGCAGGAGAGATAGAATTTAAACAATATTAGGCTGTGCAGAAATGGAGAGAAAAAGGAAAGGGGGACACAGAGTGGGAATATTGGGAATCTTGAATCTCGTGTGCAGCCACAGTCGGGTGAACGTGATTTCCCAGGCGGCCAGAGGTTGCAAGTTTCTCCTCTGAACCTGTGACTCCCGACCGCACAGTCTTGGAGTTATGACGGCAATCAGGACTCCTGGGATCGCTGTTGCCAAGCGATGCGGTCATTAACGTGTTGTTGTTGTTATTAGGTATTGCATTCGTTCACTGCCCGTCTCACGACCAGAGTGTGGCTTGCTATGGTTGAAAAAAAATATATGTATACCATTGGTGGTGGAAGAGAGCTGGATCACTGCCAATGACAGATGTCACAATCTGGGGGATTCTGGAAATTGTAACACACACACACACACACACTGACACACTCCACACTCCTTTAAAGGCACCTGCATGCTAAGGAATTGAAGTCCCCCCCACTCCCCCCTTGAAAGAGGCATCCTAGCTGACTTTGGGGACTTGAAGCCCCCTCCCACCTTTAAAGCCCCATGCAGGCTGGGGGATTCTGGGAGCCGAAGGTGCCCCAAGGGGGGGGGGGGCAAAGGGGAACCTCCCCAAAGCCCCCACCAACAGCTGCTGCTCCCCAGCTGAGGCCCAGCCCCGCCTCCCTCCCTCCCTCCCTAGCCGCGCCCCCAGCCGCGCGGGGCATGCCGGGGCTTGTAGTGCGTCCCTCCGCCCGGGAGGCGCCGAGCCCGGCGGAAGCGCCGCCGGCACTCCATTTCCCGGCGGGCGGCGCGGGGGGCGTGGCGAGGAGCCAGGCCCCGCCCCTCCCAGCTGAGCCCGGGCTGGGTGGCGGCGGCGGCGGCGATGTGGCTGAAGCCCGAGGAGCTGCTGCTGAAGAGCGCCCTGCGGCTGTGGGTGCAGGAGCGATGCAACCGCTTCTTCGTGCTGCAGCGGCGCCGCGGATACGGCCAGGAGGGCGGCGGGGGAGGCGGGCTGGCCGGTAAGCGCGAGACTCCCCCCCCCCGTCCTGCCCTTCCTCCGGCGCCCCCCCCTCCCGACACACACACAGACCCCGGGGGTCTCCTCCGGCCGGCCCTGCCAGTTGGGCCAGGAGGGAGGGGGTGTGGCTTTCCCTTCCCTCCCCCCTCCTTTTCTCCCCCCCCCATGACATCCTCTTGCCGGCCTTGCCGGGGGGGGGGCTGGCTTTGCACTGGGGCTGCTGGAGGGCTTCCCCCCCTCCCCTCTGCCTCCCAACAGCCCTGCCAGGGAGGCCGGGGAGAGGCTAAGGGGTAGTAAGGTGGGGGGGGGCTGGCATCTGTTCCCAAAGCCCCCCCTCTCCCCCCCAGTCCCTGCAAGGGGATCCTTTTCTGGACCCTCTAAAGAAACCAGCTGGAAAAGGCTTGGAAGCTCCGCCAGATCGAGGGAGGCAGGAGCAGAGACCCCCCCCCACCCGTCCCCAGGAGGGCAAGAAGTTGGGAAATTCCCCCCCCCCCAAAAAAAAAAACCCATTCAAGATGCTGGGGAAAAAAGAGGGTTGAACTGGCGCTGAATCTGCTGGAATTTTAAGTCACTATTGCAAAATTTGAGTCCAAAATCTCCCTTCTCCCCCTTCCTGGTTTTCAAAGCTTTTCTTTCCAAGCTCGCAGCCACGACCCCCCCCTTCTCCCCACCGCCCCCCCCAAGCACAGCTCCCTCTTGTTGACAGCAGCCTCCGAAGTGACCATGGGAGAGGGAACCTCGGACGCCCCCCCCCCTTCCCAGCTTCCCTTGCAGCTGATAGACTCTCTCTGGGTAGGGAGGCTCGGTTGAGCCGCCGGGTGGTCCAAAGCTTTGGAAGATAATAATTGAATTGGAGGGAGGGGAGGGGGCAGCCAACCTGGAAAGGGTTCAGAGGGTTTTAAGGGGGGGGGACACTGGCTTTTGGGGAGAAAACGTCTAATGTCCCAGCTGGAGGCTCTGGAGATGCCTGAAAATTAAGGATGAAAAGGAGGGAGGAATGGAGGAAGGAGAGGAAGGAAAGGAATGAAAGAAGAAAGGAAAGAAGAGGAAAGAAGGAAGGGAGGAATAAAAGGAAGGAATAAAAGGAGGGAGGGTGTCAGAAATGGTGTAGGGTCTCCTGCTTGGGCAGGGGAGTGGGGTTGGACTAGATGACCTACAAGGTCCCTTCCAACTCTGTTAATCTGACTCTGAAGGGAGGAGGAAAGGGAAAAGAAAAGGGGAGGAAGGAAGCACAGGAGAAAATGAGAAGGAAGAAGGCAGCGAGGGAAAGGAAGGAAGGAAGGAAGGAAGGAAGGAGGGGAATCTTGGAGAGGTATTTTTTCTACTCCTATTTCTCAACAGCCCATTCAAAACGATGAGTCTTCTTGAGGCCCTTCCTGTGTCCATGTAGGTAGATAAATATAATTTAGAGTCTGTAAGAGGTTGTGTAGAGCAGTTGCCTTCAAGATCCTTGTGTGGGGGAAAATATCCATTGCGGTTGACTTTTTATTCCTAGGTTTCATCCGACCAGATAGCTCCCTTTTCCTCTTTCACATTTAGCCATTCGCCCCCTGTATCTTCACCTCCCTTCCCGCTTAGCCCTCAATTAACAACTGATCAGATCTCTGTTTCTCCAGATGCGCCTCTAAGATTTTATTTTAAAATCCACTGTATTATAAGAGAGAGAAGCTGTCATCTTTCAGTGTCTGGTTTTTAAAAGATGCTCTTGAGTTCCAATATTTTCCAAGCAGCTTTTGTAGAAGAGACTCTTCTGGATCCAGCTGTTTCCATACCTTTATGATTTTCCAATGCACCCCTGGATAGATTACAACCTCATTTAAAACACACCTGTTATTATTATTAATAACCATCGGGCTCTTTTAGTCCATCAGCTGATGGGAACCGTCCTGTGGCAATGAATTGCGTTAGGCTCTTATGGAATTTGTGAGTTCCTCCTGTTTCTTTCGTGGCTCACCTGGGCTCTCTGCCCGAGGTACAGATGTTTGGATTGTGGTTGCCCAGAGGTGGAGCTCTCGCCTCACAATCAGGAGGCTGTGAGTTCGATCCTAGGTGGAGGCAGATATTTCTCTCTCTCTGGGCACCATGAGAATATATCTGCTGAACGAAGCTCCGCATTGGCGACAGGAAGGGCATCCGGCCAGGTAAACCCTCTGCTAGCTCCATTCAGCTGCCCCGATTCCACCCTGCAAGGGACGACGGGGTCATTAAATGGCAAAGAAGATGATGAAAATGCAGCTTTTGCTAAATGTGACGCTTAGGAAATCCAGACATCCTAACAACCAACCAGACCAAGACGTCATTGTGATAGTGATTGTCCAGCTGGTTGTTTCCTTGGCAACAAGGCAAAAACAGTTTTTGGTTCCTTGGTTAACATTACAAATTTGAGTATTTTAGCTGGACAATTTGGCCTGGCCCCTGGTCACCCATCCGAGGGCCAATTCTCTCCGGCTCTGCTTAGCTTTTTCAAGATTTCTCAAGATCACCCAGGGCCGTGATGGCGATCCCATGGCAAACAGGCCTGCTCCAGGTGGCACACGGAGCCACATTTGCTGGCATGCCAGTCCTCGGCTGATCTCCAGCCTTCCAGAGGGCCCGGGGCTCCTGGAGAGGGTGGAAAACAGGAACCTCCGGTGGGCCCTTTGGGCTCGTCTCTTGCCCCCCCCCCCAGGCAAAGGGGCCCAGTGGGCCATCTGGAAGGTCAGAAATGGATCGCTTCCGCCTTCCGGGTGGGGGGCTGGGGGAGGCTGTTTTCTCCCTCCCCAGGGTCCAGGGAAGACTGGGGAAGGCGAAAACTCTCACACACACACCTCACATGCGCAGGTGGGTGTGGCGCAGTCCATTGTGGGTCGGGGCACAATCTTGGCCTGCCTTTACAAAAAGGTTAGCCTGATCTAGGGGCGAAGTTTGGGAAGCCCAGTTTGAGGAAGTGATTGCCTTCCTAACTCTGAGCGGGTCCACGGCTACGAAGTTGCACGAAGCCCCCTGACGTTTGCTTAGCGGGGCCTTCGCATCCGGGTGAACCGAGCCGTCGTAAGTTTGATTGTTGTTGCTACCTGTAACCCTGTTCAACGGAAGCTGGTTAAACCACGGTTGAGTTTAAGAGCAGAGTCTCAACGAGAGTCGTTTTCTCTGGGAAAGTTTGGCGAAGGATTGTCACAGCCGGTGGGTCCTTGTCCCAAAGATGTTTTTCCGAGAGGCAACTGGACTTTCTGGTTTTTCCTTTGAAGACGCTTCGCTCCTCATCCGAGCTCTGAGCCGAAGAAGCTTCTTGGAGGAGAAGCGAAACTTCTTCAAAGGAAAAACTAGAAACTCCAGTTGCCTCTCGGAAAAAAAGCCACCTTTGGGACGACCTCCGATGACGGAGAAACTCCGTGACTCGGGTGGATGTTCTTGACCTGCCGGCCACATGACCACGGAGACGTCTTCGGACAGTGCTGGCTCTTGGGCTTTGAAACGGAGATGAGCACCATTCCCCCTAGAGTCAGGAACGACCAGCACAGATGTGCCAGGGGAACCTTTAAGCATGTAATGCAATAATATCAATCGTTATTGCAAAGTATACTATCTTCCATTGTGATATCAATTACATAACCATCAAAATATTTGCTAATTGTTTCTTTCATTCTCACGTAGTCCATATTTCACGTAAATCCACTCCTCTAACCTCTGCATTGGTCAGCTAAGGCAGTGTTTCTCAACCTTGTCAATTTGAAGATGGGGAAGTGTCTAGGACAGTGTTTCTCAACCTTGGCCACTTGAAGATGTCCGGACTTCAACTCCCAGAATTCCCCAGCCAGCATTCGCTGGCTGGGGAATTCTGGGAGTTGAAGTCCGGACATCTTCAAGTAGCCAAGGTTGAAAAACACTGAGCTAAGGCATTGGCCTGATGGAATGGAAGCTTTCTAATGCCTTTATATATATATATATATTCTGTGTTTTTTTTTCCCCCCCTGCCCCTATTTTGGAGGTGAGAGGTTTTGAAGCTAACACGCCTTTCCCGGTCTTTGAAACATGAATGGCTCTTCTGGAGCCAGGTGGTTCCTAGGTGTTTGCTCTTCTCCTTCTTCTTCCGGAAGAGACGTCGCCAAAGGGGGGGGGGGCGACCACACAGAATAATTTAGCTAAGGTTGCCGGTTTTGAGTCACAGGTTTTTCTTTATGACTAATACTGCGGATTTACAAGCCTCCCTCCAGCCAGGGAAAGTCAGTGGTGATCATATTTCCCTGCAGATTTACTCCTTCCATAATTCATGTTCTGCAAGAGGCGAAGGTTTCCATTTCGGCTTTTAAAAACAAAACAACAACACAAATTTCATCCCGTCCTTCCTACCTTCCGTTTCCCTTTGAGAAGCGTCTTGGAGAGGAGAAGAGGAAAAATAGCTTCTCCTGCTATTCTGGCCCAAAATTGGAATCTTTAGACTTGGTTTTAGCCATTTTACTTCTCCGTAACTTGAGTCTCCCTCCAAAGAGAGTTGCTGAAATGTCGTTTTTAATATTGCAGGAGGCGATAAAAGCTCTGACGAAATCCATGTACACAGTCGAAACAGGACGCTGGTTTTTTAGTCTCTGAGGACTTTCGTATCCTCTCCTGCCTGAGTCGTAATTTATTTATCATTAGACATATAGCTGGCTTTTATTTGTACATCTCCAGGCGATGTAAATATATCTAACGCTTCCATTTATTTCCCCACCCAACAGCCACGTTAATAGATTAGCAGAGTTGGAAGGGACCTTGTGGGTCTCCGCCCAAGCAGGAGACCCTAGACCCTATATTAATTAGAACAATTAACCAGTGGAACTACTGGCCTCCAGAAGTTGTGAATGCTCCAACACTGGGAGTTTTTAAAGAAGAGGTTAGCAATAGCAATAGCAGTAGACTTATATACCGCTTCATAGGCCTTTCAGGCCTCTCTAAGCGGTTTACAGAGAGTCAGCATATTGCCCCCAACAATCTGGGTCCTCATTTTACCCACCTCGGAAGGATGGAAGGCTGAGTCAACCCTGAGCCGGTGAGATTTGAACCGCTGACCTGCTGATCTAGCAGGAGCCTGCAGTGCTGCATTTAACCACTGCGCCACCTTGGCTCTAGGTTGGATAGCCATTTGTCTGAAGTGGCTTAGAGTTTCCTGCCTAAGCAGGGGGTTGGACTAGAAGACCTCCAAGGTCCCGTCCAACTCTGCTATTCTATTCTAAATTAAACTTCACATATTTACAGAAGGAGACAGCAAATAAACCCACCTTATAGTGAATTAAGTGTAGATAGTCCTTGACTTAAGAATTTGGGATTTCTGTTGCTAAGCAAAACAGTTTAGTTGCCTCATTTTACCACCTTGCTGGCCACAGTCATTAAGTGAATCAATGCAGGGACCCAGTTGTTAAGTGAATCTGGCTTCCCTGTTGACTTTGCTTGTCAGAAGGTCACAAAAGGGGATCGCGTGACCGTGGGACGCTGCAACCGTCACAAAAATGAGTCAGTTGCCAAATGTCTGAGCTTTGGTCACGTGATCATGGGAATGCTACAACAGTCATAAGTGTGAAAAACAGTTCTGTCACTTTTTCCCCCCATACTGGTCACTAAGCGAGTTGTTGAGGACTACCTGTATAGTTTAGTTTGGTTTTGCCCCAGTTCTATTCTCCCGGCTGATTTTTGGCCGCTGCCTCTTCCGTCAGGCCGAGAAATAATATTTATTTCTTTATCATGTTTTTAGTGTGACGCTCATCGGTTCTTTGAACTAGGCGGCACCTGCCAGGCTCCAAAACCTCCGGAGACTCTTTAAACAATTGCTCTGTGCTTTTCCTTAGCCGCTAATCCCTCCTCCTCCCGGGTGTCTATTTGCAAAGGCCTCGACAAGACCGGTTCTGCCCTCTTCCTCCACCGCGTTGCAAAGGCTGATCAACCCTTCAGCTTCCATCAACAAACCCACCTGCACCCCAGGCGTAAATGGGGGGAGGGGCGGGACTTGGAGCAAGGGGGGGGGGATAACTAGAAACACACCTGGTCTCTCTTTCCTGGCTTTTTTTTTAAAAAAACCCTGAACTGCTTCCTAGCAATCCCTGGCTTCAAATCAGGCCCTTAATTTCTCCATCCCAATTACAATTTTAGGGATAGATTAGATAGGTCACAAACCAATGAAGCGAACGAATGGTCTCCTGCAAACTCCACTCCCCTTTCGCTCCCCTTTTATTTCCTCTGGGAGGGGCCATTCACCGTCCACCTGTGGCCTTACTCCCAAACAGACCCCTGTACTTTCAGCTGTTCCCTTCGTCTGGCCGCTCTGTGCATGCGCCCACTGGGAACAGGCTCCAGCTGTTCTTCTGCCTCGCTGATGTCTGACTCCGAAGGCAGCACATAAGTACCAGATGGCCTTTGTCCCCTCTCTGCCTCCGACACAGAGCCCTCATCTGAGCCTTCCCCAGACTCCAGGACTGGCCCATCTTCCTCCCCAGCCTCCTCACTGTCCGAATCCGCCGCCAGATCCCGAACTGCTTGTCCCGGGGGGGGAAGGGGGGGGACGACACACGACAACTCTGTCCTGGAGAAGGGGTCCCTGAACTTTGACCTTCATCTTGCAGGTCTCCTGGTCGGGACGTTGGATGCCGTCATGGATTCCACATCGAAAGTAGCCCCTTTCCGTATCCTGCACCAGACCCCGGATTCCCAGATTTACTGGACTATTGCCTGCGGTAAGTATAATATAAATTCTTATTAATTTTTTTTGTATTCTGACTTATTTACATGTAGTCCTCGACTTACAACGTTTTGTTTAGTGACCCCCCCCCCCAAAAAAGTGGCCCGTGACTATTTCTCACACTTGTGACTGTTGTCACACGATCCAAATTCGGACGCTTGCCAACCGACTCACGTTTATGACGGTGGCAGTTTCCTGGTCACATGATCCCCTTTGACGACCTCCTGGCTAGCAGAACTCAGGGCCGGAAGCCCCTGCTGTGACTCGCTTAGCCCCCGTAGCAAGGAATGGGGCAGAAGCTGCCTTAACAAAGGTCAACATTGTGTGTGTCCCATTTTTGCCTTCCCCCAGCATCCAGAAGAACTCTGGCCCATTTTTGGCCTCCGGAGGCTTCCGCAGGTCCTGTTTTTGCCCTCCCCGGGCACTGCAGGGAGCTTCTGGACGCCAGGGAAGGCAAAAACGGGATGTGAGGAGGGTTTAGGAGACCAAAAACAGGCCTGTATTCGCCTATAAGACACACAGACATTTCCACCCATTGCCGGGGGGGGGGGGGTGCGTCTTATAGTCCAAAATACAGTAATTGATTTTTTTTTCCTCACTCAGGAACCAGCCGAGAAGAGATAACGGAGCACTGGGAATGGCTGGAGCGCAATATGATGGACACTCTCTCCGTCTTCGATTCCAACGAGGACATCGTAAGCTTTGTGCACGGGAAAATTCAAGTACGTAAAAGCTCATCGTGAGTAACTTCAGGCTGGGGTTTTAACAGATTAACAGGTTTGGAAGGGACCTTGTAGGTCATCTAGTCCAACCCCACTGCCCAAGCAGGAGACCCTTCACCATTTCTAACCGATGGCAGTCCATTCTCTTCTTGAAAGCCTCCAGTGATGGAGCACCCAGAACTTTTGAAGGCAACTTCCGTTCCACGGGTTGATGGTTCTCACTGTCAGAAAATTTCTCCTTATTTCCAGGTTGAATCTCTTCCTTGTTTAGTTTCCATCTATTATTCCTTCTCTGGCCTTTGGGTGATTTTTCAGAATAGCTTGATTCCCCCCCTCCTCTCTGTGGCAGCCCCTCAAATATTGGAAGGCTGCTATCCTGTCTCCCCTGGTCCTTCTCTTCACTAGACTAGCCAGGCCCAGTTCCTGAAACCGTTCATGTTCAGTTCTTCAGAACCGAAGAAGGATGAGAAGTGAAACATTTTCAAGGGGAAAAAACTCCAAGAAAGTCCAATTGCCTTTTGAAAAAAAGAAATATTTGGGACAATCCTGAACTTGTACGAAGGAGAATCTCATAGGCATTAGTCTAAATCTCCTAAAACAGGATAGTTTTATTCAATTTCTCTGGCACTGAGAGACAATCTGCATTTTATTTCACCCTTAGTGCCTCCTCCAGAGTAAAGTTCATTGCCCCTGGTGGGGTTTTATTTCCTCATTGATGGCTAAAGGACAGCGGAGTTTTTATTAGTTTATTACTTAATTTCCTGGCCAATGCAATCCGGTACATATCAGCCTAGAAGATCATTCTTTTGCAATGAGTCCATTCTGGCTTCTCCCAGGTAAATGCACCTGGGATAGCAACCTGAGATTTGTCCCAAAGGTGCTTTTGGCTTAGAGGCTGAGCTTGTCGATCAGAAAGGTCGGCAGTTCAGAAGTTTGAATCCCTAGCGCCGCGTAACGGAGTGAGCTCCCGTGACTAGTCCCAGCTTCTGCCAACCTAGCAGTTCGAAAACACGTAAAACCTGCAAGTAGAAAGATAGGAACCACCTTTGGTGGGAAGGGAATGTCAGCCACATGACCACGGAGACGTCTATGGACAGCGCTGGCTCTTTGGCTTTGAAACGGAGATGAGCACCGCCCCCTAGAGTCGGGAACGACTAGCACATCTGTGCGAGGGGAACCTTTACCTTAAGTTTTCTTTTTTCTCATTCAAGTGACAACTCCTGACCTGATGCTAAATAATTCTTGTATTTCCTATGGGATTTTCTATTTTATTATCATTGTTTCTCTACTCTCCAGTTCTCCAACCCCTCTTCAGTTCCTGCAGGCAGCATTAAGAGCACGTACCCAAGTGAAGCCACCTCTGACCCTATGTAATTTACAGCCCAATTAGGACCTTGTTTCCCCCCTCCCCCCAGGGTGTGTCATAAATCACATTTGGAGCAATTTCCAGGGTTGTATAGATCAGTGTTTCCCAACCTTGGCAACTTGAAGATGTCTGGACTTCAACTCCCAGAATTCCCCAGCCAGCGAATGCTGGCTGGGGAATTCTGGGAGTTGAAGTCCAGACATCTTCAAGTTGCCAAGGTTGGGAAACACTGGTATAGATCACGGGTCGCTGTGGGTAACTGGGAGACAGCCTTGAGAAAGATACGTCTGGAATGGGCTTTGATTTGTGCCCCCCCCCCCCCCGTGCTGCTTCATCAGCTTCCCATCCCCCCTTGCCTATGGCAACTCAAGAGCAGGCCAGGGATCCTTTGCGAGTTGCCACCTAGGCTTTTGATTACCTTTCCAACATTTGGTGGACGTTCCTACTTCCATGTAGCTTCATCTTGGAGTCCATGATGGTGATCGAATTTGGCCAAAGGAACTTTAGCAATAGCAATAGCAGTTAGACTTATATACCGCTTCATAGGGCTTTCAGCCCTCTCTAAGCGGTTTACAGAGTCAGCATATTGCCCCCAACAATCCGGGTCCTCATTTTACCCACCTCAGAAGGATGGAAGGCTGAGTCAACCCTGAGCCGGTGAGATTAGAACCGCTGAACTGGAGATAGCAGTCAGCTGAAGTGGCCTGCAGTACTGCACTCTAACCACTGTGCCACCTCGGCTCTTAATTCTTGACTCCTTTTTTCCCCCAGGGCTTAATTGCTGAGGAGAACAAAGGGTCTTTAGTAAGAGAAGAGGATCCAGAGAAGTTCCGGGAAGCCCATCTGAAGTTTGAGAAGTGCTTTGGCTTGGCCGAACAGGAGAAACTCGTGACTTACTACTCGTGTAGCTACTGGAGAGGGCGGATGCCCTGCCAAGGCTGGTTGTATCTGAGCACTAATTTCCTCAGCTTTTACTCATTCCTGCTGGGAGCCGAGAGTAAGTAAGATCATTCACCAAGGCATGTTTTTATTTATTTATTTTATTCAAGCGAGATGGCTGCCGTCTCTTCACAGAACAATTAATTAATGGAACAGAAGTTGCCTCCAGAAGTTGTGAATGCCCCAACACTGGGAGTTTTTAAGAAGATGTTGGATAACCATTTGTCTGAAGTGGTGTATGCTTTCCTGCCTAGGCAGGGGGTTGGACTAGAAAACCTCCAAGGTCCCTTCCAACTCAGTTATTCTAACAAGACTTACCTTAAAGCCTGTTAGTCTTAACGGCTGGTTGGGGAATTCTGGGAGTTGAAGTCCACAAGTCTTAAAGTTGTCAAGGATTTTATCACCCTTCCTATAGCTCTACATCATCGGTATTTGAAGCCACTAGTATATAACAATAAACATAAACCCCGATGGTGTTACCTAGTTTGGTAATGAGACGTCTGCAAGAAAATTGCGAGGTTCAGAATGCCCCCAGAACCCCACAGGGTCTCCTCCTGACCCCTTTAGGTAAAGCCCAGATGGTCTCTGGGTAGAGAACCTGGGCAACTGAGACAGACAACTGTGTGAAGGTCACAAAGGGATGGACCTTGAAAAGGCGAGAACCTGAATGGATTCGGTGGCTCAGTGGCTTAGACTCGGAGCTTGTCAATCAGAAAGGCCGGCAGTTCGGCGGTTCGATTCCTTAGTGCCGTGTGAAGGAGTGAGCATGAGGGAAGTGGACTCTCTTGTTTTTCTCTGAAGAAGTTTCGCTTCTTGCCCAAGAAGCTTCTTCAGTTCCGAGAGAAGCCGAGGAAGCTTCTTGGATGAGAAATGAAATCTCTTCAGAGAAAAAACAGTTGTCGCTTGGGGGGGAAATAAGCACCTTTGGGGGGGGACAACCATTACCTGGAAGACTGAGAATCTCCTTAGAAGGTACAGTGTCTCCTGCTTGAGCAAGGGTTGGATTGGAAGACCTCTAGGGCCCCTTCCAACAACCCCCTTATTCTCTTACTCTTCCCTCTGCAGTCAAACTCATAATAGCCTGGGATGAGATCTCCAAACTTGAAAAAACCTCCACGGTGATCCTGACAGAAAGCATCCACGTTTGTGCCCACGGGGAGGACCATTACTTCTCCATGTTTCTGCACCTGGGCGAGACTTTCCTCCTCATGGAACAGCTGGCTCTCTACGCCGTCCGGAGGCTCTTCGACAAGGAGGCCTTCCAGGGTGACCCCCTCCTCTGCAACCCTCTGCAAATCACCAAGAGGTCAGTGGTTGAGAAGGGGAGCCCAGAAGGCAGGGAGCGAGGAGAAGGGAGGCCCGTGGGGGACGTTTTAGAAAGTTATAGTGAGGTCTTGACTTATGGCCACAATTGAGCCCAAAAGGGGAGGGAAGAAAAGAAGGGAGGGGAAGGAAAAGAAGGGAGGGGAAGGGAAGGGAAGAGAAGGAAAGGGAGGAAGGAGAAGGTAAGGGAAGAGAAGGAAAGAGAGGAAGGGAGGAAGGGAAGAGATGGGAAGGAAAGGAAGGAGAGGGAAAGGAAGGGAGGAAGGAAAGGAAGGAGGTGGAATGAAGGGAAGGACAATGGGATGGAAGGGAAGGAGGTGGGGATAGGGGTCAGATGACCATGGGGGAAGCTGCAACAGTCGTAAATGTGGAAAACAGTCATAAGTTACATTTTTCAATCCCGTTGTAACTTGGCCACTGAAGGGACTGTCGTAAGTCGAGGCTTCCTGCATTTGGCTTTTTAAGGGTGGGCCGGACTCTGGGCTGGTCCTGTCGGCCCAGGACTGACGGGAGCTTTTGGCCCAGGACTGACGGGAGCTTTTGGAGAGGGTTTGCCTCCCATTAATCTAGAAAGTGGAGGCTTCGTTTCTCTCTTGGACGAAGGTTTCCCCAGAGAGCAATTTAGAACTCACTGCAGAGACTCCTGGATTTACAACGCTTCATTTAGTGACCGTTCAAAGTTGTCACAGCACTGAAAAAAGTGGCTTATGTCCGTTTTTCACACAGAAAGGTCGTAAAATGGGTCAGAGCCCACCTGTGCGTGATTTTGCGAATTGGGACTCCAGTTTCCCAGAGGGGAAGAGGGGAAGAGTCCCGGGCGCAAACCTCCTTCCCAGCTGGGGACATTAAGGCGTCGCTTCTTCCCTTTTGGCCCACAGGGGGCTGGAGAACCGGGCGCACAGCGAGCAGTTCAACGCCTTCTTCAGGCTGCCCAGCGAGGAGACGCTGCGGGAGGTCCACGAGTGTTTCCTGTGGGTGCCCTTCAGCCACTACAACACCCTGGGGAAGCTGTGCCTCTCGGAGAGCTTCCTCTGCTTCGCCAGTCAAGACGGATGCCTCTGCAGCCTCATCGTCCCCGTCAGAGAGGTCAGCAGGAGCTCTTGGCCAACCTTCAAGCCTCAGGGGCCTTTCCTTGGCAAGAGGTGGATGGATGGGGAGGGAGAGACCATGAAGGAGGAAGGAAAGGAAAAAGAGGGAAGGGAAAGGAAAGGAAAGGAAAGTGGAGGGAGAGGGAAGGGAAAGGAAGGAAGGAGGAAGGGAGAGATGATGAAGGAGAAAGGGAAGGGGGAGGGAAGAGGAAGGAAGGGAGAGGCTGAGGGAAAAAGGGAAGGAAAGGAAAGGAAAAAGAGAGAAGGAAAGGAAAGCAGAGGAGAGGGAGAAGGAAGGGGAAGGAAGAAAGGAGGAAGGGAGAGACGATGAAGGAGGAAGGAAAGGAGAAAGGAAAGGAAAGCAGAGGGGGGAAGATGGAAGGGGAAGGAAGGAAGGAAAGGAGAAAGGAAAGGAAAGCAGAGGGGGGGGAGATGGAAGGGGAAGGAAGGAAGGAAGGAAAGGAAGGAAGGAAGGAAGGAAGGAAGGAAGGAAGGAAGGAAGGAAGGAAAGGTCAGTTTTCAAGGTTTCCTGACCACATCAGGGTCTCATCCTCCTTCAAAGGATGGAGGCGTTTGAGATGCACCCAGTTGGCCTCGTAGGAGCTGGTAGGTTCTCCATCTGATGGGCCATCTTCCTCCCCCAACGCCCGCAGGTCACTTCGGTTGAGGTGGCTGACCACGCCAGCAGGGCCATCACCGTTGCCACCAAAGGATCCCGGGCTTTCCGCTTCTCGGAAGTGAGAGATTTTGAAGCTCTGGTGGTGAAACTGAGGACCAGATGCACTGCAGCACTCAGCCCCCATCGCAGCACCAGTGCAGGGGTAAGGGCCAAACCCCCCTCTTCCGTGCTTGCGGAGCCTGGAAAAGGTGCTCTGTAGGGCCGAGATCTCTTTCCTGGGCCTGGAGGCCTGTGGAACTCCCTGCCACCAGTTGTGAGGGCAGCCACCCACAGAGAGGGCTTCTCAAGGGCCCATTTGGGAGGGAAAAGCTCTAAATAAGGAAAGTGTTACTGCACTTACCAAAAACCGGGCTGTGTTTGCCCAGCGCAGTTAAAGATGTGGGGGTTAGAGTAACTTTTGTGGCAGGATTCACACAACGGGTTCATCTTTGTTAGCTGACATTTCAGTTATGGGTTCTTCCTTTGTTTTTCCTGGCTCAGCTGGTCTCTTTCTTTGTTGGGTTCAGAATGTTGTGTGAATCCATTAAATCGGGTCAATTGGATGACCAAATAGCAAGAGCAGGGAGACTTAGATACGGGGCTTCGCGGGGATTTTACAGCCCTCTCCAAGCGGTTTACAGAGTCAGCCTATGGCCTCCAACAATTGGGGTCATTTTACTGGCCTTAGAAGGATGGAAGGCTGAGGCAATCTTGAGCTGGTGAGAATCGAACTCCAGGCTGTGGGTGGAGTTAGTGTGAAATGCTGCATTCTAACAACTGGGAAGGAAGGAAGGAAGGAGGGAGGGAAGAGAAGGTAGCCAAGGGACTTAGACTTTTTATACCGCTTCCCAGTGCTTTACAGCCTTCTCTAAGCGGTTTACAGAGTCAGCCTTTTGCCCCCAACAATCGGGGTCCTCATTTGACCCACCTCGGAAGGACGGAAGGCTGAGTCAACCTTCAGCCAGTGAGAATTGAACTGCTGAACTGCAGCTAGCAGTCAGCTGAAGTAGCCTGCAGTGCTACGCTCTAACCACTGCGCCCCCGTGGCTCCTATCGTGGCTTCTCCTAGAGGCTGACCGTAGTTTCTGAAGAAGCGAGGGGAGGGGGAGGCCCTTCAGGAGACAAACGGGGGGGGGGGTCCCTGGGCTTCTGCGGAGTTTTAATCCTTCCTTCTTTGGGTTTCTTCGCTTTGGCTTCTCCCGACGCCTCTCTCTCAGGCCGGGGCCAGCCCAGAGACCCCCACCGCCTGGGAGGACTACGAGGGGCAGACGATGGCCAGCCACAAGGGCAGCAGCGCCACGGTGAGCACGGAGGCCCTGATGACCGTCTTTCACCCTCAGGATGCGGAGAACCTGGATCCCAAGATGGTAAGAAGAGATCCCAGTTACCTACCACCAACACCCAGATCTCTCGTCCCGAAGAAGGTGCTTTTCTTCCCCCGAGAGGCAACTGGGCTTCCTGGCTTTTCTTTGAAGAGGTTTCGCCTCTTCCGCTCCTCTCGCAAGGTCTCTGAAGAAGCCGAGGAAGCTCCTTGGATGAGAAGCGAAGCCTCTTCAGAGGAAAACCAGAAGGTCCAGTTGCAGAAAAAGCACCTTTGGGGCAACCGGGATCACTTGAGAATCTCCACCGAGATCCAGAGCTGGAGCCATATCTCACTTTCTCTGCGTTTTGTTGAATTTTTACTTTTGATAACGGAGCTTCTGCCCTCTTGGTGGTCTGAAGGGGTCTTCTTGGAAGAGGCTTCCCTACTTCCAGAAAGGTCCAGATGGGTCTCCCACCAGGGTCCTTGAGGTGACTTTGGATTTCTCCCAGCATGAATCTGTCCCTCTGTTTAAATCTCTCCTGGGCGCCTGGATGCTCATCTCCATCCGGGTTCCGTTTGCTGCAGTTTGCGCTGCTTCGTGAAGGCCCCTCGCAACCCCTGAGGACAAATACTATACAGATACTCCTTGACTTACAACAGTTCAGTTAGTGACCAAAGTTAATAGTGGCACTGGAAAAAAGTGACACGGCCGTTTTTGACACTTACAACCCTTGTACCATCCCTAGGGTCACGGGTTCAAAAGACTTTCAGCAGCTGAGCCCTATTTATGACGGTCACAATGTCCTGGGATCACGTGATCCCCTTTTGCGACCTCCTGATTAAGCAAAGTCGGTGGGGAAGCCAGATTCACTTAACAGCCATGTGACTCACTTAACGCCTGCAACAATCCACTTAATGGAATAAGGAATGGAATATGAAAAGGAATCGGGGACAGGAATAGGAATAGAATGGAAAGGAATAGAATAATAACTTTATTGTCATTTGAATGTACATTAATCAGCATACTTTTAAAGTGACATTTTGTTGCATACGCTTCTCAATACCTCTATCACTTAACAAATGTCTCAGCATCAAAAATTTCAGGCTCAATTATGGCCATAACTCCGTGTTTAAATCTTGCCGGTAGCATTTAGTCTGTAGCTATCTAATGTTTTAATTCTGGGCCAGAGCCCCTTAATTTTGTATTCTTCTGCCTCTCCCTCTGACTCCCTCCCTCCCTCTCCCTCTCTCAACCTCCCCCCCCTCCTCCTCATTGAATTTTAACCCTAACGTGACCCCGTTGATGGTCTTCCTGGTGTTTTGTGATTGTGTGCTGAAGAGGCTTCTCGGTCCCCTTGTTCCATTAGTTAAAAGAGAAAATGAAAGAGCAATCCTGGAACATCCTTTTCATAGAGTGCGGACGAGGCGTCAGTATGTTTCGGACAAAGAAAACACGGGACCTGGTGGTCAGAGGAATTCCCGAAGTCTTAAGGGGAGAACTTTGGCTTCTGTTCTCAGGTATGATTTGGAACAAGGAGGTCACGGCTCCCTTTATATTCCGGGAGTTGAAGTCCACAAGTTTTAAAAGTTTCTGACTTTGGAGACCCCTCCCCTCCTCTATGCAAAGCTTCTTCAGTCGAGACGCAATTTCAACGGTCTTTTTCCTGTGCAACTTACACCCCTGGGCAGGTGCTGTCAATGACATGGCAAGCCATCCTGGCTATTACTCGGAGCTGGTGGAAATATCCTTTGGGACGTTCACCCTGGAGACGGACGAAATCGAGCGGGATCTGCGCCGCTCGCTGCCCGAGCACCCCGCCTTCCAGAGCGACACGGGCATTTCAGCCCTCCGGAGGGTCCTCACGGCCTACGCCCACCGGAACCCCAAGATCGGCTATTGTCAGGTAGGCCGAGCCCCTGGTCTCCAACGTGGCAACAACAACAACAACAACAACAACAACAATAATAATAATAATAATATATTATATATTATTTATATATATATATATTATAATATATAATAATAATAATAATATGCACGCATATTACGAAAATACGTTACGACGTCCTAGGCCCGTGGGTGGGGCCCGACTAGTAACCAATGCCAAATCCGGCGAAACAACTGGCCGCTGTGATAAAATTGTATAATAATAATAATCCATGTTTGTTTAAAGGCCATGAATATATTGACGTCGGTGCTGCTCCTTTATGCCAAAGAAGAGGAAGCATTTTGGCTCCTGGTGGCCATCTGCGAACGGATGCTGCCCGATTATTTCAACCGCCGAATTATTGGTACCGTTTCCGTGGGATTTCACTGTGGGTTTCATGAGGGGTGGGAGCAGAGGCAGAATAGAAGAGAGCTGGAAGGGACCCCAATCGGCCCAAAAATGGTCATTAAGTGAGGACCACCTATAAAGTGTTTTCCTTTCAGTGAAATTGAATTTGACACAAATGCTCTATAACGTTGTTTTGAGGGGTGGGATTTGGTTGAATTTATGTTCAGGATGTGAGGGGTCTGTAGATATTTTCACAGCCGACGTTTTGACTCGTGCAATATACAGGTCCTCAACGGAAGTGTTGTGGACCGCCAGTGGCCAGGGGAGCTGGCAGCGGATTCGGACAGCGAGGAGGCTGGGGAGGAAGATGGGCCAGTCCTGGAGTCTGGGGGAGGCTCTGAGGAGGGCTCTGCATCGGAGGCAGAGAGGGGGACAGGGCCGTCTGACAATTATAAGCTGCCTTTGGACTCAGATATCAATGAGGCAGACGAACAGCTGGAGCCTGTTCCCAGTGTGTGCATGTGCAGACGAAGGGAACGGCTAAAGAACAGGGGTCGACTTGGGAGTAAGGCCACAGGTGGACGATGAATGACCCCTCCCAGAGGAAATAAAAGAGGAGCGAAAGGGGAGTTTGCAGGAGACAATTAGTTCGCTTCATTGGTTCGTGACTCTCCGAGGCTCCTGGCCAAGTTTTGCAGAGATTGGCCTGGCAGTTCTCCAAGCCAGAGAAGGTCTGTGACTGTAAATCCTCCCTTGAAAGACTTTGCTGGGTGTGAAGGAGCAGAATTTACAGCCAATTAATCAAAGGGGGTTTTGTTGGGACCAGGAGTCGGCTTTGTGCTCATGGGAAGCCTCGGTCAGAACAGGAAGGCAAGTTGGTAGCAATTGTTTTTTCGACAATTCCAATTATCCGTTGACGTCTGTTTGGCCGTTGTGTTTGGTTTCTGAGCCAATTTTGGGCTTGATTGCGGCCGTAAGTCGCGGAGTTTCTGCTGTTGGCCAACCTCTGATGTCTCCCTTTGCAAATCGTGGGTGTAGGGGTTCACCTTTGCTCCTTCTGCCAGGCTACACCGTCCGTCTCTTTCAGGCGCCTTGGTCGACCAGGCCGTGTTTGAGGACCTGATCCGCGAGTACTTACCTCAGCTGACGGAGCACATGACCGACATGACTTTCTTCTCCTCCGTCTCGCTCTCCTGGTTCCTCACCCTCTTCGTCAGCGTGCTGCCCATCGAGAGTGCCGTCAACGCAGTCGATTGCTTTTTCTACGACGGGATCAAGGCCACCTTGCAGCTGGGCCTGGCCGTGCTGGACTACAACCTGGAGAAGCTGGTGGCCTGCAAGGACGACGCGGAAGCCGTCACTGTGCTCAGCAGGTGCGCTTGGGGGCTGATCGTGGGCCTGCGGGGTGCTGTGTCTCGGACTAAGGGCTGGGCTCCCTCTCGTGCTGTGATTGTGGGCCTGTTTGTCTGCTTGCTCTCCATTTTCATTATGTTTGGAAGTAAGGCAGGGAACGTATCCCACACAACTCCCTCCCCCTCTTTCCCCTACAAGAACAACGACCCTGTGAGGTGGGAGAGTCACCCTGTCAGCTTTCACGCAGAAAGCAGGACTAGGTCACCATCGCCTGGTGATTGGCCCAAAGTCACCCAGCTGGGTTTCATGCCTAAGGTGGGACTAGAAATCCCAGTCTCCTAGTGATTGGCCCGGAGTCACCCAGCTGGGTTTCATGCCTGAGGCAGGACTAGAACTCTCTGTACCCTGGTGATTGGCCAGTCACTCAGTGTGTTTTCATGCTTAAGGTGGGACTAGAACTCCCAGTCTCCCAGTGTTTGGCCTGGAGTCATCCAGCTGGCTTTCATGCTTAAGGAGGGACTAGAACTCTCTGTCTCCTAGTGATTGGCTCAAAGTCAGTCAGTGAGTTATCATGCTTAAGGCGGGACTAGAACTCACCATCTCCCATTTTTTTAGCCTAGTCCAAACCGGCTCATAATATGTCTGTGCGCGGAGAAGTTAACGCATGCCAGGGAAGACATTCATGTGCTCCTTTTCCCCAAATCCAGATTTTTTGAGAGCGTGACCAACAAGGACAGTCCGCTGCCTCCAGCCGTCCAGCAGGCCTCTGGGATGAACGAGGGCAAAACTCCTCACCCCAGAGTGGACATCACGGACCTCATTCGGGAGTCCAACGAGGTTTGTTCAACCCTTTCTTCTCCTCCACCTTTACCTTAGGAGAAGAACCGATACTTGGCCAGATTGCAGCCTTGAGGGCCTCTTGGAGGCCTTCCTTCAAAAAAGAAAAAGGAATTAGACAAAGGAATATAATATAATAAAGGAATATAATTCCCCGAGTTAATCAGGTGGGGTGGAGAAACACTTGTCCTTGTGACAATCTGCATTTTGCTTCAAAGGGTTATTGAAGCCAAGAGCGGCAGGCCTGAAGCCACTTCTTGTTGTTTGTTGATGTTTAATAAATTTATAGGCCAATCCCGAAGGACTCCGGGCGGCTTACAACAATACATTTAAAAATAGAAAAGTTAAAAACACAAAAACATAGATTAAAAGGACCACAACATACACCCAGTCTAATCGGGGCTGGAACTCAATCGTGAGTTCAACAGCCCTGGGCCTGCCGGAATAGCCAGGTCTTAAGAGCCTTACGGAAGGCCATGAAAGTGGGGAGGGTCCGGATCTCTGGGGGCAGTTTATTCCAGAGGGTCGGAGCGGCTACAGAGAAGGCCCTCCCCTGGGTAGTTGCCAGCCTACATTGTCTGGCTGACGGCACCCGGAGAAGGCCCACCCTGTGCGATCTTATCGGTTGAACGATTGTACGTCTGTCCATAGATGTCTTTGTGTTTCAGATGTGGACCTCGCATCTGGATGTGGTGGTCTGTTTTTTCAACTGGACTTTCTTGGTTCCTCTTTGAAGACGTTTTGCTTCTCATCCAAGAAGCTTCTTCAGTTTCTCTCAGCTGAAGAAGCTTCTTGGATGAGAAGCGAAACCTCTTCAGAGAAAAACCAAGAAAGTCCAGTTGCCTCTTGAAACAAAAGCACCTTTGGGACAATCAGGACCTGGATGTGAGAGGATCTCTATAGATACGTTGTGGTATACAATTTTAGAAGGGGTGGCCTCCTTTTTGTGAATGTCCGGAGGTTCATAAGATTTGGAGTGGTGGTGATGATGAAGAAGGGGGAGGAGGGGGAGGGGGAGGATGGGAATAATAATTTGGGGAACCTCCAACACCGAAGGAGTTGGCTGCCTTGTGGTGCAGGCATTGTGGATTCAGACTTGATAAGTAGTAAAATAGCCTCTTGGTCTTCTCCAGAAATATGGTGAAATCCGATTTGAGGAAGTAGAAAGCATGCGACGTCGCAACAGACTGTATGTCATCCAAACCTTGGAAATCACAACTAAGCAGAATGTGGTGAGTAGGCGCTATGTTGTGTCTTTATCAGGGCTCTGAGGGTCCTTGATTTTGTCTTGATGTTGAGCATAATTTAGCATTAAGCATCGATTGCTTCCTGTTGTTAATTGTCTGTGTCTGTCCATCACATCCATCTATCTATCTATCTATCTATCTATCTATCTATCTATCTATCTATCTATCTATCTATCTATCTAACTATCTATCTATCTATCTATCTATCTATCTATCTATCTATCATCTATCTATCTATCTATCTATCTATCTATCTATCGATCGATCGATCTATTTCTATCTGTCTACCTACCTACCTACCTATCTATTATCTATCTATCTTATCTATTTTATTTATCTTATCTATCTATCTATCTATCTATCTATCTATCTATCTATCTATCTATTTCTATCTGTCTACCTACCTATCTATCTATCTATCTATCTATCTATCTATCTATCTATCTATCTATCTATTTTATCTATCTTATCTATCTATCTATCTATCTATCTATCTATCTATCTTATCTATTTTATCTATCTTATCTATCTATCTATCTATCTATCTATCTATCTATCTATCTATCTATTTCTATCTGTCTACCTACCTACCTATCTATTATCTATCTATCTATCTATTTTATCTATCTTATCTATCTATCTATCTATCTTATCTATTTTATCTATCTTATCTATCTATCTATCTATCTATCTATCTATCTATCTATCTATCTATCTATCTATCTATCTACCCCCTGTCTCTTTCCTCAGATAGAGAGGATATCCATCCATCCATCCATCCATCCATCCATCCAACCATCTATCTATCATCTATCTATATTATCTATCTATCTATCTATCTATCTATCTATCTATCTATCTATCTATCTATCCATCCATCCATCCATCCATCCATCTATCTCTATCTATTGGCATAATTTCATACCTAACTAGAAGGCTTCCGTTAACTAGAAGATTCACTATTTTGATTAATCAGCTGAAATGTACAGTTATGTCAATCCCTCAAACACGCAGTATTAATTTGACTGCTTTGCTCTCGTCTCTTCTCAGCTCCGGGTCGTCTCCCAAGATGTGAGCCTCAACCCTAGAAACCTGGAAGAGCTGTATGAATTATTCAAGGTACCCTTGGCCTCTGCAAAAGATTTCCCCTGTCTATTTCACAGTTATGGCCTCTGACAGAGCCATGGTCAAGCCAGTCGATCTTGGAAGGAAGTTCTTCCATTGAATCGTTGAGCTGCTATGGCAAGAAAGCCGAGGGCCTTCACACTAAGATGAGGAGCCCACGTTCCACATCCACCATCGGCCACGGACATTCAGTGGATGACTTGGCCAGTCTTTCTGCTTCACCCCCAAATCTCTCACAGCAGCTGCTGTGATGAAGATGAAAGAGATCTTCAGATTGCATAATATTTCTAGACAGGGGTTAAGGTTATGAGCTTTAATAGCCAACGACTTCCAACTTTAGCACTGGATAATTCTATGGAAAAACTACTTGATGTAGTTACTGTGTGATTTGATGACCTTTTGCTATCATTTATTGTTTCTGGCCAGAAAGAACATTTTCTCTCCTGTTACTGGAAACCGAATAGTCCCGCTCTAAAGCACCACGATGCCAGCCTGCCCTACCTGGACCAATATCGGATCGACTGCCAGCAATTCCGAACCTTGTACCACCTCTTGAGTCCCTGGGCACACTGTGCCAACCGAGATTCCTTGGCCCTGTGGACCTTCCGGCTGCTGGACGAGAACGTGGACGGCCTGATCAACTTCAAAGAATTCTCATCTGTTTGGGGTATGATCCTCAATAACATCCCAAGCTAAGATATCCGAAGATTTGGCCTTGGATAAGGTTCCCTCCCTAGCTGGGATCTGACTGGTTTAAATCAACCCACTGACTCTGGAGCCAGTTTTCAATTATTCCCCGATAATTGAATTCCCAGCATATAAGAAAGATGTTTAGACTCTTAAAAAAAAAGTGCAGAGAAGAGCAAGAAAAATGATTAGGAGGCTGGAAGCTGAAACATTCATTGAACAGTTGCAAGAACTGGGCATGGCTAGTCTAGTGAAGAGGGACATGGTGCGTCAGTGGCTAAGACAATGAGCTTGTCGATCAGAAAGGTCGGCAGTTCGGCGGTTCGAATCCTTAACGCCATGTAGTGGAATGAGCTCCCGTTCCGTGTCCCAGCTTCTGCCAACCTAGCAGTTTGAAAGCATGTAAAAAATGCAAGTAGAGAAATAGGAACCACCTTTGGTGGGAAGGGAACGGCGTTCCGTGTGCCTTTGGCATTGAGTCATGCCAGCCACATGACCACAGAGACGTCTTTGGACAGCGCTGGCTCTTCGGCTTTCAAACGGAGATGAGCACCGCCCCCTAGAGTCAGGAACAACTAGCACATATGTGCAAGGGCAACCTTTACCTGTTCCTAGTCTAGCAAAGAGAAGGACGAGCGGGTGGGATGATAGCAGTCTTCTAATACCTAAGGGGCTTCCACAAATAAGGGATCAACCTTATTCTCCAAAGCACCTGAAGGCGGGACAAGAAGCATTGGAGGGGAAATGTCTATGGAGATTCTTAACCATCCAGATCCTGGTTGTCCCAACAGTACTTTTCCAAGGGGCAACTGGACTTTCTGGTTTTTCTTTGAAGATGTTTCGCTTCTCATCCAAGGAGCTTCTTCAGTTCTGACTTGGTTTCCACCGTCCAATCAGAGCTGAAGAAGAGAAGCAATAGCAGTAGATAGCAATAGCAGTAGACTTATATACCGCTTCATAGGCCTTTCAGGCCTCTCTAAGTGGTTTACAGAGAGTCAGCATATTGCCCCCAACAATCTGGGTCCTCATTTCACCCACCTCGGAAGGATGGAAGGCTGAGTCAACCCTGAGCCGGTGAGATTTGAACCGCTGAACTGCTGATCTAGCAGTAGCCTGCAGTGCTGCATTTAACCACTGCGCCACCTTGGCTCTTGAAGCGAAACATCTTCAAAGAGAAACCAGGAGGTGCCTCTTAAATAAAACCCCCTTTGGGACAATGGACAATGGATGGAAACTAATCAAGGACAGAAGCAACCTAGAATGAAGGAGAAACTTCCTCACCATGAGAACAAGCAACCAGTGGAAGGGCTTCCCTTCAGGGCTCCAACACTGGACTTTTTAAAGAAGAGAAACGGGAGAAGATCTCCTGCTTGAACAGGGGCTGGACTGGACCTCCAAGGTCCCTTCCGACTCTGTCGTGATGTTTCTGTTCTGTACATTTGATCATCTCCATTGTGTGTGAGATGAATCTTCCTGAATGAACTCTTTGTTTTCAATTATTTCCCTTTCTTTTTATTAGATGTCCTGTATCATGGAAGCTTCACCCATAAGCTGACAATGCTTTTCAAATTGCACATTCCGCCAGGTGAGTGATGTGGAGGCGCCATGTTTAGTCCTTGCTTCCATGTTCAAAATCATCCCAAGTCAACTGGAACCATGGTGGGGGATCCAAGCTCAAGTCCTTCCCCAGCCAGGAAACCCATTAACCTAGGACAGGGGTGGGCAACCTGCGGCTCTGGAGCCACATGTGGCTTTTTCATCCCTCTGCTGCAGCTCCCTGTCCCCGGCCAGCTCCACAGTTGATAGGGCTTTCGGTTAGGACAGGTAGGGGAAAATGGACGCAGCGCTAGGAGGAGACTCTATGGTGGGGGAACCGGACTCTTCCGGTTGGCTCCAGAATTGAACGGGGAGCTTCCGATTAGGACCTTTGTGGCTCTTTGAGTGTTTAAGGTTGTTGACCTGAGACATTCATCCTGCTGTCTAAAATGCTATTTGTTTCCTTTTAAAGTAGGAAGAATAAGCAGTGGCTGAGACAGGAACCACAAGACACAATGCACAATGCAAATGTCACCTGCTTTTGTGAAGACTAAAGCTAACTTTTAATCCTTGTGACTTCCTTTTTTTAATTACGTTGTAGGTTCTAATAAATAATATTGTTTTAATACAGTGGTATTTATGCAGTAATGACTGAAGATGATTGACACCCTGCTGTTTATTTAAACTGAATAGATGTATCACTTAGACCTCAATAGTCTATTGGGGGTAAAGAAAAAGAGAGATACTATATCAATATTTTTTCATGTCAGCCTTATTAATCATGAAGTTATTTAATCGTTTTCTTCCATAATTGACATTAGGGGGGGGGGGGATCTGCTGTAGATTGTGTCAAAAGTATTTGTTATCCAATAAAAGTTTCACTCTTGAGCCAATTGCTCAGGGTTAAGATCTCTCCTGTAATAGTATTTAATTTTTTTGTACACGTAGTAAGGAAAAAAGGAGAGAAGGAAAGCAAATTTTACAAACATTAAAATAGTAGACAGAAAAGAAAAAAAGAGAAAGAAGAAAACATCGTTGTGTTTTTAACCTCCCCTTTTCTAGGCATCTGCTAATTTATAATGCCAGATTTAGCTAAAGTTTCAAAAAGTTAATGTATACGTTTTTGGAACCCTTTAGAAAGCCAAATCCCTGTGGAGATTCTCCGTCCTCCTGGTCACGGTTGTCCCAAAGGGGCTTTTTCGAGAAGCAACTGGACTTTCTGGTTTTTCTTTGAAGAGGTTTCGCTTCCTGTCCAAAAAGTTTCTTCCGCTCTGACTGGACGGTGGGGAAGGGAAGGATTGATACCCCTTTCATCTTCCTCACCCTTCCCTTCCCCACCGTCCAGTCGGAGCCGAAGAAGCTCCTTGGATGAGAAGCTGAACGTCTTCAAAGAAAAACCAGGAAGCCCAGTTGCCTCTTGAACAAAGCCCCTTTGGGAGACCCTGCACCATTCCTGCAAGAGTTTGTCCGATCGCTTCTCGAAAGAGAAGGAGCTGAAGAAGCTCCTTGGATGAGAAGCAGAAGGCCTTCAAAGGAAAACATGAAACTCCAGTTGCCTCCTGAAAAAGCATCTTCGGGAACCCTTTAGAAAGGGTTCATACGGTGCCTATACCTTCCCTGCTGTGTGGTGTGTTGTTATATCACGTGTTGCGATTTTTAACTTGTCTCTGGCTTCTTTTTCTCTTTTGGCAGCTTTTACCGAAGTGGAATCTCTCAGCCCTTTGAAAGGGACTCAACTCTCTAAAGAAGAACTGATCCATTTCAGTCAACTAAGCGGTAAGAGTCCACGAATCTGTCCTGGCCGAGGCTTCCCAAAAGCACAAAACCCACTCCTCGTCCCGATAAAACCCCTTTTATGTAGCTCAAAGGGAATTCCCCTCCAGCAAAAGTCCCGGCCAACAGTCTTTCAAGAGATTTCACAACTACAGCCCTTCATCAGGCTTGGAGTAATAAGTCAAGGACCGCTTGTAAATTTACATGGATGGATAAGGTATTTAGAATCAAGGATTGGCCAGTAGTACCGTTTCCCCCTCTTCTTTATCTTAGTCTCCTCTCCCGAAGACAAAGACAACGCGGATGGCTTGAAGACAAGTCCTGAGAAAGGTAGGTGACCTGGCCGGAGCCAGAGATTTGAGATGTACCATTGAAATCTGTCCATCATGAAAGTATCGGATGGTGTGAATGTTGTGGCCTGTCAGCCGCAGACAAATCAGGAGGAGGAGGAGGAGGAGGAGGTAGTGTGGGAGTCCAGGGTCAGCATCAAGGCCACCTGAGAGCTCCGAGGGGGAAGAGGGAGTGGAGCTGGCAGAGAGAGAGAGAGAGAGAGAGAGAGACAAACAGAGAGAGGGGGGGCAGAGGCAGAGCCTGGGCCGTCCGTCAGCCCTCAGATGGAGAGTCAAGAGCCCCCAGGTCTGTAGGTGGCTGATGAGGAAGAGGAGGAACAGCCGGGTCCAATGCCTGATGCACGGATGCACAGAAGGCAGAGAGGAGAGGAGAGCAGTGGAAATCTATGGGCCGGTCCTTGGGTCGGAAGAGCCACTGTCACTAGCGAAGCCCCACCCTAGCTCTGGGGATCAAAGGCAGGGGGAGGAGATGGACAGATGTGGCAGGCAACCATTTGTCCCCCTGCCAGACAGACTTGTGAGCCTGTGGTGAGAGAGAAACCTTTTTTGCTGGGACTGCTGGGGCTCCTAACGAAGGAATCATTGGTTTAACTACAGAGGGCTTGTCGTGTTTGGGAGCCGGATCAGGACAGTGAACTGTGAGTCATCCTTGGACTCTGAATCCACCCTTTGGCCTCTGGGGCTGAGAGAGATTTCCCCACAGTTTTTAAGAAACTTCACTTTTGGGGATCAGAGTTGAGGATGATCCTGGCTTACTTTGCCTGTGTCCATTCCCCCCCCCCCTTATGTGCTACTGTTGACAGTCTTTTGGAAACCCTACTGGAAGAAGGAAAGAGGGCGAAGCCAAATAGGGCTTAACAAGGAATCGTGGCTTAAGGTCACACAGCCTGGTACTAAGAGCATGAGAGTTGCAGGGGGCAGGATGGCAGAAATATTAAAACATTTAGTGATTTTGCAGATTCGCATCTAGAAGCAAATGTGCAAATTCATATCTCCTACACAGGAAGATTTTAAGAAGAGGTTGGATAACCCTTGGTCTGAAACGTTGTAGGGTTTCCTGCCTAGGCAGGGGGTTGGACTAGAAGACCTCCCAGGCCCCTTCCATCTCTGTTATTCTATTCTAAGCCTGGCTGAAAGCCTGTGGATTGAGAGGTGAAGAAGCTTCAGCTGGAAACATGTTCCAAAATGGCCTAGTAGAGACTCTGGAGGAGACGGGACGGCTGCCTCATCCCATCCTCTGAATCTCTCGTGGTCTTCTTCCCAAACAGGGAAAGGGAAAGTGGACGTCCAGGCTTACCTGAAGCAGTGGCAGGACGAGATCCTTAAAAAGGAAGAAAGCATTAAGGATCTGCCCCGGATGAACCAGGTGGGAGCTTTTCTGGAGACAAGTATTTTGTCCCCCCCCCCCCCCAATATAGGGAGGGTGGAGCAAATATTGATAGAATATTTGTAACTCAGGTTTGAACTGTGGGGAGAACCTTGGTGCTCTCTGGGCTTGGCGGTTTTCTTGCAGACATTTCACGACCCAACTAGGTAACACTACCAGTGCTAGGAGGGGGGGAGGAGGAATGGGTTGTGGAGTGCGTGGCGGTTTTCCTGCAGACGTTTCACTTACTCTACTAAGTAACGTCATCAGTGCTAGAAGAGGGGAGGAGGACTGTGGGGTCATTGGTGCTCTGTAAGCTTGGTGGGTTTTTTTTTTTGCAAACGTTTCATTACCCTACTAGGTAGCATCATCAGGGCCAGAAGGGGGAGAAGGATGATTGTAGGATCCTTGGTACTCTTTGAGCGTGGTGGTTTTCTTGCAGACATTTCATGACCCAGCTAGATAACATCTTCAGGTTTACTGTGGTAATGTTGATGCTACCTAGTTTGATAATGAAACATCTGCAAGGAAACATGAAATGTAATGAAACATCTGCAAGAACACCACCAAGAGCACCAAGAACCCCATACGATAAATGCTGCTAAAGTCTAGGACGTCTCTCCTGACCTGGAGATCTTCAGGCACGGAGGCCTCCAACCCCTGCCAGACGATCCGTGAAATCATGGAGATCATGGGGATGGTTATTCGATGCATCTTCAGGACCCTTGAGGAGGAAATGTAGCCGAGGCACCATTTTTATAAAACAGCTGCCTCTGTTTACCCACCTGCCCCTCTTGGTCTGAAAACCCTCCTCCTCCTCCTCTCTCCCTCCCCAGTCCCAGTTCATCCACTTCTCCAAGACCTTGTACAACCTCTTCCACGGGGATCCCGAAGAAGAGCTGCTCTTCCGGGCGATCGCTACCGTCACGGGCCTCTTGCTGAGGATGGAAGAGGTGGGCCGGAAGCTCCAGAGCCCCACTTCCCCCACCCGGAGAGGGACATCCCCCACGGGGGGTCCTGCACTGGCCTCCTCCCAGAGGGACGACCCAGGAGCCCCGGCCTCCGTCCCCGTCAGTGAAGGCTGGTCGTTCGCCTTTGAGCAGATCCTGGCCTCCTTGCTGAACGAACCGGCCTTGGTGAGGTTTTTCGAGAAACCGGTCGATGCCAGAGCCAAGCTAGAAAGCGCGAAAGCCTCTCAGTTGAAAGCAAGGCCTGCCCTGTGATCCCCCCCCCCCCCCAGAGTCCCTTCTCTCTGTCTAAAACAACCCCAGCAGGCAAGGAGGCCGCGTCCAGCCTGAAGTTCACGCTGAGGATTTAGTCCGAGTCCCATAATGGCCGGGCGGCGTACATGGCTTCATGTCTAAATTTTTGTTGGGGGGGGGGGGTCAAGTCGTTTGAAGCACAACCGCACCTAATCTTTGCATTTTAACACACCAGATTTTTTTTGATAAGGTGCAGCCACCAACACAGGGCAACTTGGAAGGGGGGAGGGGGGACCCCTAAATTGCCTCCTTGACGGTACAAGATTTCCAAGTCCTCCCTTTACGGGCCCCAGTTTTGGTGCATCCTCTTAACGGCGCCAATTTTTTGCAAAGAGTTTCGTAAACTTGGAACAAGGCAGTGGTGGGTTCCTAACAGTTCCGACCAGTTCAACCAAACCGGTAAGTGGTATGGCGGTCTGAGTCGCTGGAACCGGCAGCGACCCAGGACTGCCACGCCCCTGAACCGGTTCCCCGGTCTCTTCTGCCATGACTGCCAGGTTTCTGCACATGAGCAGAAGAGTTTTCAGTCAACTGCGCACCACAGCAATGCATGGCGGGCGCAAACGAAGCAAACCAGTAGTAAACCGGCTAGGAATCCTCCACTGGAACGCAGGTCTGCTTAACGCACGGAGGGCAGCGGATCTCTGACCAGTTTAGCATCCTGGTTTAGGGAAGCTGTTGCTGTCAACGGGGAAGGGCCCACTGTTTTTTTTTAAATATCGATTTCTTCAAACCCTGGTTCTCCAAAGGCCGTGCTTGCCTCCCCCTGACGCCTTCTCGGCTGACAGTGTTAGATGTTTGCAGCTGTGCAAAAACTCTGGACAACTCGCCACAGCCAAGAGTTACATGAATGTCCAAGAAAGAGTGGAACCCAATCCTTAAAGAAAGGATGCAAAAGGAGGGACGGAACGGCCAAAAAGTTTAAATATATTTTTTTTTTAAATTTATTTTGAATAATTAAATTGATTTGTTTAAATTGTCCTGCGGAGAGTTGGCCATGACGAATTAGCCTCAGGAAGTGGGCCGGGGCAAATTGTCCCATTCTTCTTCTAGACAGTTCTTCTACTCAACATCCCAAAACCAGGGTGATTTTTTTGGCCCAATTTTTACAAGCAGGAGAAGTTGCGTCACTGTGCAATCTTCCTCAAAAGTGTGAGTTGAGGATTTTCCCCTTTGAAAAACTATCTTGCCATCAACAAAAAGCTAGGAGCAGAAATTCCAAAATTTCAGCTGCTTTAATTCTATATCCACAACACTGAAATGACTTGGAGTGGGGGGGGGGGAATAGCTATTTGACCCTGCAGAAATTCCTTTATTTATTTATTTTTCCTCTTTTTGGGTGGAAAACCATTTTTTCCATGGGGTCCAAAATCACCATTTACCATTTAGTTAAAAAAAAAAGGGGGGGGGTACTAGTAAGAAAGTTGGGTGCTATCCCCAGCAAAACCCTTGCCTTGGTATTGCCCAGAGAAGTTCTCTGCAAAGGTTTGGGGTTAATGCTTAAGCCAGGATCTAGTACTTAAATCCTAGAGACCGAGTTATGGGTCAGGACGAAGGGACCCATAAGCTGTAGGCTGCAGAATCAAAGAATGAAATCCTTCCAGCCTCAGGTTAAAAAATAACACACGGATTACGAGCCTGTAGCTAACTCATCGCTATTGGAAAAATAGAACGGTGAAGCCGTATTCAGTCGGAGTAAAAATCAATTAGAATTTATCCTACAAAGACTTTCCAAGAATCTAATCCTCAAAGACTTTTTCAAGTCCTTCAAGGATGAGAATTTTTTTAAAAAAAAAACAACAACAAAAACCTCGATTGCCTTTAAAACTCTCTTCAATTTACCTTAATCCAAGCAGCGCTTTAGTAAATGACACTCAGCTTTGCAATCTTTAAATTGAAAAGTGCTGCTATTTTTTAAATTCCACCACAGTTGGGAATGGTGGCAGGAGGCCTTTTGCCAACCGCAGACGGGTGTATATTTTTATTTTTCAAAATCCAGTTGTTTTCTAATATGCCAAAAAAAAGGGGGGGGGGACCATGAGCCCAGTTTTCTCCCAATTTAATCTTCTGCTAATTCTAACATAATTGAGAAATGGGTACCAGGGATATAAAATCCCCAGTTTTAAAGAAAGCTTCTAGACCTGGCTGTGCAGTACACAAATTCTTCAGTTTGAAAGTATTTTTATAACACCTGGAGTTGGTACCACCGGCAGAAATTCAGAAAAGTTTGATTTATGCCAACTTCCTTTTTTTTTTTTTTTGCTTTCTTTGCTACTCATGGCTGCTAAATGATCAATAAAACTGAAAGATAAAATGTTTATAAAGGGAAAAATATACCTAGATAGACATTGTGTCTTTTTCAACAGAAGTGCTGTATAAAATGCAATTGTGGATGGCATTTTTTATAGTATGTTTTCCAAGAGACCACTACAAATACTTGCGGTAAACAAGTACATATATATATATATATATATATATATATATATATATATATATATATATATATATATATATATATATATATATATAATTAAAGTTTAGGATTGAATTGTCTTATAAACAGATTGCACATAAATATATTATTATCCTTAAAGGGGGAAATCATAAAAAATATTACGGTACGGAACTAGTTTACTAGTTGTCTCCGATATAATGAATGTTTATGAGGGGGCAAAAAAATGCATTCAGTTGAATCATTTTAACCTGGTAGCGTGTTTTCCCCAAAATAAGACAGGGTCTTATTTTATTTTGACCCCCCGCAATCAGCGCTTGGCCTTATTTTCGGGGAGGTCTTATTATTTTTGAGGTGCAGGAGGAGGTGGTGAGCGTGGTCACCTCATGGCTGCTGCTGTGTTGCAATATTTACGGGAGGGTTTATTTTCAGGGGAGGGCTTATTTTAGCGCAGGAGCTCAAAAGCCCGATTGGGCTTATTATCCAGGGAGGTCTTATTTTCGGGAAAATGGAGTAGTTAGAAGAATTAATGAGTGAAACAGAAGTTGCCTTCAAAGGTTGTGAATGCTCCAACACTGAAGCTTTTCAGAAGATGTTGGATAACCATTTATCTGAAATTCTCCAGGGTTTCCTGCCTAAGCAGGGGGTTGGACTAGAAGACCTCCAAGGTCCCTTCCAACTCAGTGATTCTAATTTTAAGCTACTTTTAAGAATCAGCACTTTAGTTTCTGCTTTGGAGTCAAATAGGACCCACAAAATACCTCCTTCCTTTCCATGACCGGATGCTGAACATAGCCCAGGAACCATCTGCCACCACACGACGTTTCTGAAAAGTAGAGTTTTATTTTTCTTCCAAAATAATATGTACAAATCTGCTGAAGGATCTAAGGGCACGATTTAACAAGGATTTGAGAGGATTCCAATCAGTCCTGGTTTCTCCCTCCCCCGTTTCGCCCCCCCCCCAAACCTCAATGAGAGACTCTCTTGCCACTTTACTTTTACAAAATACTTTATGAATAGGAACGTTTTTTTAAAGTTATCTATATTTGACACCATACAAAATAAATTCAATATTCGATTTTAAACCTTTGCTTTTTTTCTTTTCCCCTTTTGTGCTTCTTTCTCTTTCTTTCTCTCTCTCTCTCTTTCTCTCTTTTTCTTTCTCTTTTTCTTTCTCTTTTTCTTTCTTTCCTTCCTTTCTTCCTTCTTTCTTTCTCTTTCTTCTTTCTTTCTCTCTCTCTCTCTCTCTCTCTTTCTTTCTTTCTTTCTTTCTTGCCAGTATATAAAGTTAGACTCTGCCTCTATCAACCCACCAGCCTTTTCATTTGTAAATATTTACAGAAAGTGCCAAGCTGGGGGAAGGGGGGGAGGGACGGTTTTTGTGCTTCTACAACCAACTAAAGATTCATCTCACTTTGAGTCCTGCTAAGACTTCCAACTTCCACAACACACCTACAGGTGCTCCTTGACTTAGTGACTGTTCAAAGTTACAATTGCACAGTTATGACCATTTCTCATGCTTATGACCATTGCAGCATCCCCCACAGTCACCTGATTTACATTCGCATGCTTGACAGCTGACTCACATTTACGACAGCTGCAGCGTCCCGGGGTCACATGATCCGCTTTTGCGTCCTTTTTGACAAGAAAAGTCAACGGGGAAAACCAGATTCACTTAACAACCGTGTGACTCACTTAACAATTGCAGTGATTCGCTTAACAAATGTGGAAAGAAAAGTTATAAAATGGGGCAAAACTCACTTAACAAATTTCTCACTTAGCAACATAAATTCTGGGGGCATTGTGGTCGCAGGTCAAGGATTCTCTGTATAGGCGGGAAGGTCGAGAACAGTCCCGGGGCTGAGCAAACACTCTTGGCCTGCTCTCTACCCTTCCCAATCCTAGAGATTTAAGGGGTGATTTATCATTTCGAGCCGTCTTCCTCAACACCCCCAGCAGAATTGGCCCCCCTGAAGGCAACCCGTTGAGTGTCTTCGTGGCTCTTGCCGTGGATCAGGGCTTCCCAAACTTCTTCTTTCACTCTCCAAAAGGGCTTTTCAGAAACTCTCCCATCTGCTCGATGAGTCCCTTCCTTCAGCACTGTCGTAACTTCGAACAGCCGCTGAACGAACAGTCGGAATTTGAGGTCTACCAGTATTAGAAAAAACAAGATCACGGATTGACCTTAAATGTCCTTTCAACAAAATTACCATCGGCCGTTTGATCAATTTTCAGCTTACCCAGAAATACTTTAGATTTTCAAATATAGCTCAGAAGACGGGGCAGACTTTTCATTCCATTTAAATGTCCCTTTTGAGATGAGTGGTGGGTTCGTGGCTCGTTACCCAAAGGTAAACAATGTTTAACCCAGTTTTGCAAAGCAATGCATTAGATGCCAGATTTGCACCTATGCTGATTGGGGAATTCTGGGAATTGAAGTCCACACGTCTTCAGACGGCCAAAGTTGAGGAACGCCGCTCTATAGATAACTGAATTTAGGAAGAATCCGTTGTTACCCCTTTGTTTAAATATCCAGGGAAACTGACCGGTACAACATGCCTGTCCATCCAAACCGTGTTCAGCAGTAAAGAAACTACAATCCTAAGAAAATGCAGATTCTTGTAAAACAGTGATTCATCCGCCTGAGAATTTTACACACACAGACACACACAGACATACACACACAGCTATACCTGAATAAAAGTAGTTTGCTTTTTTTTCTTTCAAATGTATGACCCCTGAACTATTATTAGACAAATGCCTTCTAACACTGAACTTGTGAAAACAACTTTGCACTAACAGCAGCAGGTAAAAAGTTTCACATCCCCAAAAAAGGAGGAATAAGCTGGAAAGGCTAAAGGGGGGAAAAATGTGCAAGCCGAACAAAGTTACAAGTCTTTTTTGATTTTTTTTTTTAAATGCCCCTTGCAAATTACAAGTCATTCCTTTTGCAAAAAGAGACAATAAAAGGATTCTTTGATGTTTTCTCACCATGGAGAAATTTTAAAAAAAAGTTTTTTAAAAAAAGTTCATAAATATATAAACGTGGTTTTTTTTAAAAAAAAATTAACCATTTAGAAAAATACATTTTATTGCTAACCCTACTGACTCATGACACTTCTTGGATCAAAGATTCCACTTTGCCAAACCCTTAAAAGCAAAACCATAAAGTTTGCTTGTCTTTCTCCAGATGATGGTAAGTTTCTCCAAAAGAAAGTTTAATTCAAGCAGAGGAGAGAAAAAAATAAGGATCCTGCACCCTATTTGGTTCATCGGGGAGTCGAGCTAGTTAAGGAATTTTTCTTTTTAAAAAAAATCTCCATTTCATCCTAAAATAAAACCCAAATGGACTCTTTTTTCTATAGACAACTTGAAAGATCCAAAGGATCTGGTGTACAATGAAACGATTGAGGCCAAAGTGGTTTTCATAAAACGGTAGCAGCATCATTCGATCATCCCAGGAGATCCGTCCACACGGGAGGAAAACAAAATTGAGGGGCAAAGAAATTGCGAATATAAAACAACATTGATCGCACACACTGAACGAGTGAAACATGGCAGTCGGTCCGATGATATTTCATGACAAACTTTTTTCAAAAACCGCCTCTTGAGGTCTAAATTTATCAGTGTGTAAAATTTGATCCTGGTAACAAATTCAAAGGATTTGCAAGTTATTCTGGGTGGTGATGCTCATCTCCGTTTCAAAGCCGAAGAGCCAGCACTGTCCGAAGACGTCTCCGTGGTCATGTGGCCGGCATGACTCAACGCCGTAGGCGCACAGAACGCTGTTCCCTTCCCACCAAAGGTGGTTCCTATTTTTCTACTTGCATTTTTTACCTGCTTTCGAACTGCTAGGTTGGCAGAAGCTGGGACAAGTAACGGGAGCTCACTCTGTTATGCAGCACTAGGGATTCGAACCACCGAACTGCCGACCTTTCTGATCGACAAGTTCAGCATCTTAGCCACTGAGCCACCATGTCCGTTACCATGGATATGCAACTCGGTTTGCGTGGCCATTTGGCTCAGCTGCATGCAAACTTAGTTGTAATTATTAGGGTTGTGATTTCCTGCAAATCCTGGAGTCTCTCGCCATTCCAGTCCAGCTGCTTTCTTGTCCATGCCAGCTCTTAGTTCTGCTCTGCTTGTCAAACTCAGATTGACTGACAGTTCCTTAAGCACATGGCACCTCCTTTAACTTTCCTCCCTGTGCTTGTGGAGCTGCAAAGGTGGAGGCGCTCTGCCTCTTGGTGCCGCTGGTTCCCTTAAGCAGAGAGGAGGCCAGCTGAGGCTCTCCGTTCCTCCTCCTTCCCGGGCGTTTCTCCTCACGCCTTGCAGCCTTCTCAGGAGGAGCCAAGCTCTCCTGCTCGGTGCTCGGGATCCGCTGCCCTCCCCGAGGGGGACGTGACGACCGTCTCTCCTCCGAGGACCTCAAGGCAGCTGCGTTTCGGGCAAGTCTTGTAAGCTGCAGGGCTGCCCTTGCAGGTGCTGGCTGGGGGGCTGCGGGTGGTGGAAGTAGCCCACCGTGGCCGTCTGTTGAGGTAAGGGCGGTTGTTGGAAAGAGTGCTGGTTGGGCCCTGGTTCAGCTGCGCTCGGCATCTGTGCGGGAGGGAAGGGTCTACGTGAAGCGGCTCCAGAGAACCCGTCAAGGAGGTGCTCGGCCCTCCCGGTCGGCCCTGGTTCTCTCAAAGGGGCTTTTTTTTGGCAAAATCATACCTGGAGGTAAAGGTGAGGCTGTTGCACCGGCTGCGGCGTCCACTGGTGGAGGGAGCTGGCCGGATGGCTCTGCGGGACAGTCGCGCTGGGTTGGGGCATCATCAGAGAAGGGGTGAAGCCAGGGGACGGCGTAGGGGCCCGGATGGCCGCGCACGTCACGGGTTGCATCTGGATGGCGGAAGGCAGACTCTGCGGTTCTTGTGTAAACCTTCCAGGGGGGGGAAAGGAAAAGTTTGATGAAGAAACAAATGGAAGGTTTCCTCCCGCGTCAAAAAGAGGCAGCTGGACCTCATGGAGAAGGTCCAAGACCAGCCTTTAAATAGACCGGGAGTTTCCAAGCTTGGCAAGTTTTAAGACTGGTGGACTTCAACTCCCAGAATTCCCCGACCAACTTCTGGGAACTGGAATCCACAAATCTTAAAAGTTGCCAAGTTTGGAGACGCCGTAAATAGAAGGAGAGCCAAGAGTGGCGCAGTGGCCTAGAGGTGGGGCTCTCCCCTCACAATCCGGAGGCTGAGAGTTCGATCCTAGGTGGAGGCAGATATTTCTCTCTCTGGGCACCATGAGAATATATCTGCTGAAATAAAACGCCACATTGGCGACAGGAAGGGCATCCGGCCAGTAAACCAGCATTCAGCCAGTTTGCATCGGTTCGTGCAAACAGGATGTTAATTTTGCATCATTATCCGTTTCTAAGCAAACAGCCAGCGCTGTCCAAAGATGTCTATGTGGCTGGCATGACTCAACGCCAAAGGCGCATGGAACGCTGTTACTTTCCTACCAAAGGGGGTCCCTATTTTCCTACTTGCATTTTTTACCTGCTTTCGAACTGCTAGGTTGGCAGAAGCTGGGACAAGTCACGGGAGCTCACTCCGTTACGCAGCATTAAAGATTCAAACCGCCAAACTGCCGACCTTTCTGACCGACAAGCTCAGCGTCTTAGCCACTGAGCCATCCCTTAGGATGAAGTTCGGTCTCATCAAAACATTAGCAGGGCAAAATATGCTCCCACAAAGCAGCAAGTCAAAATTTATGGCCCACCATCTATCTATGTCTGGAGAACTCTACAATGTCCAAATCTGGCTTCACAACGCACAAGTCATTTGTTACATTCTAGGAAATTCTACAGAATTTGCATTTATTCAGTACAGGAAGATTCCCCAATCTTGGCCATTTCTAGGTAGATGGACTTCAACTCCCAGAGTTCCAAGCCATTGCTTAGCATTCTGGGAGTGGAGGTCTGCTCATCTTCAGTTGATCAAGGAATAGTCATCACGATAGGATGGTGGCTTACTTGCTCTGCTGCCTACTAATGTTGCTTTGGGAGGTCTGATTGTTCCCGCTTGCGCTGGACATCAGTGACTGCACAGGTTGATCCAACAACATCCTGGGGAAGGAAAACAGCACACACAACACACAACTGTGAGATAAATGGTCCTTGAATGCTTTTCATGCACGTTGTACTCATTTTGGACCACAATGCTTAACAAAGAGATCAGACAAGGCACCACTTGGAACATTAGTTTGTGGAGCTTCTCCATCATCTAAGCTGTGGTTGCCCCAAAGGGGCTTTTTTCAAGAGGCAACTGGACTTTCTAGTTTTTTCTTTTAAGACCCTTCGCTTCTCCTCCAAGAAGCTTCTTCCGTTCTGACAGGATGGTGGGGAAGGGAAGGATTGGTGCTCATTGCAGACAGCTGGTCATGTCCCTCAGTTCAACCTTCTAGAAATGAAGAACTTGAGGTGTTCAAGTCCCAAAGGTGCTTTTTTGCAAGAGGCAACTGGACCAGAGGAACGTTGAGGCCACCTGGAGGTTTACCTGTGTCCTCAGGGTCACCTGAACAGGACAGGTGGGAGTGGAGCTTTCTTGGAACTGCTGAAAGGTCTGTGCTGTAGACTGGAGATACGTGGTGTCATATCCCTCCCCTTCTGTGGAGGGAGGGCTGTCCAATTTTGAGCCGGATGGCCTCTTTGACCCATCTTCTTTCAAGCCAGCAGTCCTCTGTGTCCAAAATGTGGACTTTGCCGTCTTCAGAAGAGCAGCCGTGGTCTCTTCAGTGCAGGTGGACTGCTGAATCTTCTCCTGATGGGTTTGTTCTCCTATGTTGCGTTTGTGAAGTGGTGGTTTTGTTTCCCCAATGCATAGATCTGCACACGGCTCACTGCATCGTACTGCATGTTGCCCAGTTTGTCTCCAGGTGGATCTCCTATGTTGTGCCATGGATTGATTCCATTCCCACCATCTCTTCAGAGCCGAAGAAGCTTCTTGGATGGGAAGTGAAACGTCTTCAGAGAAAAACCCAGAAAGGCCAGTTGCCTCTTGCCAAAAAGCACCTTTAGGACTTGAACACCCCAAGTTCTTCATTTCTAGAAGGTTGAACTGAGGGACACTTTGCCCCCAAAACTGGTTCCTCCTCCGTCCTCAAGGTCTCTCCTCATCCGTACCTTAAGTTTCCTCCTTGGTGGTAATCGGGCGGTTGGGGCCTCTCGCCCAGTTCTTGTGGCATCGGAGAGGGCACTGGGAGTGGGTGCGTTTGAGTAAAAACCATGGGGTTGTTGTAGGCGGGCAGAGAAATGCTCATCTGGATGGGCAGGCACCCCGCCTTCACCTGGCTTCCTCGCGCAACGTGTTTCCGCTGTTGTCCCTGAAATCAAAGCATAAATGGTGGAATAGGAGCCCTGCGGATTTCCCCTTTCCTACTTGGCATTTGAGAGACTGAGCCAGTTACGGCTCATGGATGGGAAGCGATAGGAACCGTCTCTGGGTTTGGGATCATTCTGGATCTTTTGAATCACGATTATGTCCAGGTGGTTTTACCTGGGAGAAATTCGTCTCATGGTGAGAGATGGCTTGAGGTGGGGCTGGGTAGGGAAACCACAGAGGATTAAACTAATGGACAGAAGAGAATATTTGGGGGCCCTGGGGGCTCTCTGAGCTTGGGGCTGCTTTTCTTGCAGAAGTTTCATTACCTAACTAGGTAACATCATCCGGGCTAGAAGGGAGTGGAGTTTGTTCTCTGCTTATACTCCCACCAACATTCCCACAGCGCCGACAGAGCAAGCCAGCCAGTATATAAAATCAGAGCAATCACTCCACTCCCTTCTAGCACTGATGATGTTATCGAGTTGGGTAGTGAAATGTCCGCAAAGAAACCACCAAGCTCAGAGAGCACCGAGGACCCCTCAGGCCTCCCCCTCCCCTCCACAAACCCCACTCCCACCTTGCATTGATCATGTTACCTAGTTGAGCAATGGAATCTCTGCCCAAAAACCGCCAAGGCCAGGGGGCACCAATAACCCTGCTACACCAATCGTAATAACGTCAAAAACCAAACAAGCGGGGAGTTACCTGGGTTGATGCGCCACGTGGCTCCCTGAGGAAGGGGGGCTGGGGGGCCGAGGGAGCACCCCCAAACTGCTTTGCTCCCATGATGCTTTGCTGCTGTTGGGGCTTCTTGGAAGCAGCCGGCCTGGTTGCTCCCGATGGTTGCTGCCTTGGGCTCTGTTGGGAGGGCACAGTGCTGAAGACCACAGACATGGACTGCTGCATGAACATCTGTTGGACAAGAGAGGACAGTCAAAGGGGGGATGTGGTCACCAGGAAGTCTTGTGGCCCACCAGCGACCAGTGCAGTTGGCAGCAGATTCGGACAGTGAGAAGGTTGGGGAGGAGCATGGGCCAGTCCTGGAGTCTGGGGAAGGCTCTGATGAGGGCTCTGTGTCGGAGGCAGAGAGGGGGCCAGAGCCCTATGCCAGCCAACAGCTGCCTTCAGAGTCAGACATCAGTGAGGCAGAAGAACAGCTGGAGCCTGTTCCCAGTGTGCGCATGCGCAGAGTTGCCAGACGAAGGGAACAGCTAAAGAACAGGGGTCGACTTGGGAGTAAAGCCACAGGTGGAGGATGAATGGCCCCTCCCAGAGGGAATAAAAGAAGAGCAAAAGGGGAGTGGAGTTTGCAGGAGACCATTAGTTCATTATTGCAGCACCTGAAAGATATCGGCCTGGCCACTCTTCAAGCCTGATAAAGGCCGGTAATTGTGACCTATCTTGAAAGGGACTTTGCGGGTGAGGAATTCACTATCAATTAAATAAAAGGGGTTTATCAGGACGAGGACGAGGCTTCGTGCTGTTGGGGAAGCCTCGGTCAGAACAAAAGCAGAGGGGACATTTTTACGAGACCTTCAGCTCAGTCAACCCGCCAACCTTCGTGCTTTCCAATCTTCTACAAAAGCCGAGCGATGAAGGGAAGCGAAGGCAAACACACCTGGCGCTACACAAAGCCAACCTTAGCAAAAGTGTCCTTAGCAAGGAAGGCACGGAAGGAGACCCAGGCAGGGAGAGACGGGCAGAATGAGTATCAGTTTGGGTTTTGGGAAATTTTGGGCTGGGTTTGTGTGAAAAAAGAGATCAGGTTCCAGTTGGAACATCAAGACAAGGGACCATTTTGTCCATCAACCTTCTGGTCTTGCAAAGGCCTTGAGGAAAAAGGAGCTTGCTTGGGAATTTAAAGAAGGGCATGAACCAAAAAAGGTTTCTGTGAGTTTGGGGCAAGGACAGAAGAATTGGGGGCGGGGGGGGAGAGACAATTCAGAATTTATATCAGGACATGGAACTATGGCAGGAATACCCACTAGAGGTCAGCCAACCTTTGCCAATTAGAAATTTTAAACACTCCAAAATTAAAACTCAACCTTTACAGAAAAAGTTATTTTCTGGAAAACCTATGCACTGATGTTGTGTTTTTTTTAAATGGCCAGAAATTTTAGGCTCCTTATTAATTCTTCTAAGATGCATGAATAATCTGAAGTTATGAAGCGTAGAAACGGGAAGTTGGGGGAGATTTATGCCAGAAGCTGCCACAGGTGATGCATCTCTGGGATTTCCTATGGAGAGTTTACTGAGAGCTCTCTGAAGATGCCGAACGCTGGATCTTGAACCTTCTGGGTGAGAAGATAATTACCACTCTGTTGAAATAAAACTACCCAATACGTGATCTCTCTTCAACAGTAAAATGCAAAATTCCGGGCACATAGAGAACCTGTTATCCTTTTTGGGGTACCATTAGCTGCTCAGAGGGAGAAGAAAGGGAAGGAGGGGGGGTGGAGAAGGAGGAGGAGAAGGTCAGTCTAGATCCCCCGGGGACCGTCTCCTGCTAAAGCAACCTGGCCAAGATACCTGCAGATTGGAGTCGTGGACGAGTTGCAGCTGCTCCTTGATTACGTGCAGTTCCTCTTGCTGGGTCTTGATGTCGGCTTGCAGGATTCGCGTCCGTTCTTCCAGCTGCTCCTTCAGCTGGTGCATCATCTCCATTTGCGCTGGGAAGGGGTAGCCTGGCTGCAAAGAGGAGGCCGTGTTTTGCAAAAGAATAACTGCCCTGGTTATCACCCCACATACAGCACACAAGCTCACTACTCCGTGCACAACTATTAAGGTCCCTACTGCTTTGTTGTTCATCATCGGACTCTGTGATGGGGGAACCGGGCTTCCGGTCGGCTCCAGAATTGAACGGGGGGCTTCCGTTTAGGACCTTTGTTTAAGGTTGCCGACCCCCTGCCTTGGCTGTTCATCTTACGGTTTAGCCTCCAGACCCCTGAGCATCATCTTTGATGCTCTTCTCTGCACCCTTTCTAGGATCTCAGCATCTTGGTGTGTGTTTTCTTTGCTGCAAAGGTCAACTCTAAGACTCTCCCACTGAAAACCACGGCACTATGACTTCCTTCCCTCACTTCCAGTTCAAGATCTGGTCTCCCACCCCCCCACGTGGCGTCACATCTCCCAGGCTTCAGGCACTTGAAGAACCAAAGCAGGAGGAAGAGATCTTGGCTCCAAGCTGACCCACACAATATTGAAGTTATTCAGATGAGAAGCAAGGAAGGATCTCTGCATTCCTTGGCTGCAAAGCCTGGCGTGTGCTTTGCATCGTGGACAACATACCATCAGAGTTTGTGGCGCGGGGACTGTGGGCTGCGTCATGTGATGCGGCACAAGATGGTCGGAGGGAGGAATGATGCCCTATGAAGAAGAAAACAAGGAAGGGGGGGGGAAGACACCACAATCCATCCTTCTGCAGCATTCAGTTTATGTTCTGACCCAGCTCCTCAAACATTCAAACCCTCTGAATAAAGATTCCCGAATAAAGATTATTAGGAGTGCCGGCAGCCCCGGCAAAAAGTTACTCTTGCAGGCTGGCTAGTCCGTCCGTCCATCCGGAAGACGAATAGCTGTCTGCCACACCTATCCATCTCTGCCCCCTGCCTTTGATCCCCAGAGCTAGCAGCCTGGCTCTTCCGTCCCAAGGACCGGCCCATAGATTTCCACTGCTCTCCTCTCCTCTGCCTTCTCCGCAGGTGTGAATTTCTTAGCTCTCCAAAGTTTCTTGGATGGGAAGCCAAACGTTTTCAAAGAAAAGAAAAAAGCCCAGACAGTCCAGCTGCCTTTTGGAAAAGCCCCTGTGGGATAACCATGATCTGGATGACGAAGAATCTCCATAGATATCAACAGAGGAAGAGAGTTGGAAGGGGCCCGGTAGGTCTCTAGTCCAGCCCTCCTGTCCAAGTAGGAGACACCACAGCAATGCCAGCAGCAACCCACCCCTGATGCCGGGCCTTACCGGGGTGTTGCTGCCGGAGGCGAGCCGTAAGGAGACCTTGTCTGGCTGTCCCAGGGATGAGCTTTGTCTTGTGGGAGTGCTGGTACTGGTGTGCCGCATGGATGACGTGGCTGTAGGGAACCAACACGTTTAGGAAGAGGGGAAGGAAGAGAAAGAGAAAACTTTGCTGGCAATTGGCCAAGTAAATATTATCGATGGATGCAGTGAGTTAACAAGATAACGGAAGGGTTCCTGGAGGTCTTCTAGTCCAACCCCCTTCTCTGACCCCTTCTATAACAAGGGGGATGCTGTCAGCAGAGAATGGATGACCCACCTATCCTGCATCTCAGAAGGGGTTAAGAGAAAACCGCACGAGGTTTTATGAGTGTGGCTTTTTGCCATGCTAGGAAGGAGAAGTCTGACAAGGTGTTTAGGTCTGGACCGTGGGGCCGCCCTGGAAACAGTGAAGCTTCCTCTGCCAGCAAAAATGGAACTCGCAAGGGCTCCGTTTAGGCTGGCAGAGGGTCACCGGAGGCCGTCGCAGTGAAAACAGCTTGGGAGGATTGTGGAGTGCCCTCCCGAGCTCCCTTTCAGTCTGGCAGAGGGTTGCAGGAGGCCATCGCAGCCGGAAACGGAGCTCGGGAGTTCATTTTCCCTGGGAGAACACTCAGGCCACCACAGGCCCCCCCTGACCCAAGTGATGTTGAGCTGGCCACGCCCACTCTGCCCCCCCCCCCCCCGAGGTCAAACGCCACCCTGATACAGCCCTCAATGAAACCGAGTTTGACACGGCTGATTTAGAAGGTCTGGATTCCACCCATGAGTCCCCTGTTCTGCTGGAATAGGACTTTTGCAGAAGAACAGGGTGGAATGGCTTCTCAAGGGAGAGACCCTTAGAAAGCCAGAAAGCCAAGAGTCTATGACGTTGGTTTCACGGGGGTTGTGTGCTGGATGTGTGAGCCATACATGCAGAGTCGGAGAGGGCTGTGTGTGAAGATGGGCAGGAGCTGTGAGAAGACACAGATACTCCTTCACGGCTGACTTCTTGGTTCGCGGACACGCAGTGTTGGGCGTTGATATAATCCCCTTGACTCTGGAAAGGAAGAGAGTGGACCGTCAGAGGCTTAGGAAAAGAAAACCAACTCGAAGATTAAAAAAATAAAAATAAATACATCAACTGAGGAAAGTATTTTTCTTCCAGATGTCAACCCTGAAGCTGCCCTGGCCAAAGCCATTTTGACAGTTTCACTGTTGCCACACTAGAGCTGAGGGATAGGGAGAGGGGGGGGGGATTAAAGATAGTTGTAGTCACAATAAAATATTTTCTCTTGGGAACCAAGGACATTCTCACACCTGGTCAGAGGGAGGAGGAGTGAGGTCACCAGGCAACCAGACAGAGCCCTGATTGGACCATTTGATGGAGGGTTTGGGGTAAAGAGGGAAACTTTAGATGAAAAACCGCGGGGCATTTCAGAGTCAGTTTTCACCACTTATGTGCCAATGTGCCATTTCCGATAAATCTATTCTTTGAGGCATCTACCTCCTTTGAAGTTTTGCTTGATATAGATCTATTACTTGGACACCTGACACCAGAAAGCGACTTCCAAGATTCTGAGAATCCTATAGGAAGGTTTTTTTCCATGTTAAGTCATCTTGTGGACCTAAATTTGACTCTTCTGCGGGTGATGAGTTATTTTTAGAAGAGAACATCCTGCACAGTACATAAAATGAAGACTTTAGCTGGAGAAGGATCAGGTGACTTTTTCCCCCAAAAAAGGCAACTGGTTTTTTTTTTTTTTTTTTTTTTGCTTGAAGAAGTTTCGCTTCTGATCCAAGAAGCTTCTTGGAAAAACCAAGAAAGCCCAGTTGCCTTTTGAAAAAGCATCTTTGGGACAACCAGAACTGGAGGACTGGGAATCTCCATAGAGAACCAGAAGAGGACCATTCCTTCTTCTAAATCTCTCCTATGAGGTTCTTGATGATGGTGGCCAACTGGAGTGAAGCTTCCTGTGGCATTCAGACACAGTGTCTCTTTGTTGAACTGTTGACCAAGTCAACAACCCATGGCCATTATTGAAAACCTCCTCACACTTCCAGTCGATGTTTGTTCAATACTGGCACTGAAAATACAAATTGACTTCCCTCACCAAAGCCCCGTTGGCAGCGATCTAAAACTGACATCAGTATCCAGAATTGTCACAGACTTGGGCCGAGTCCAAGCCTCACAAATATATAAATACCCCAAACAAATAAACGTTTTGGGACTCAGCAGGCAGGAATAATTCAACCATGCAAATTGAATTGCCAATGGATAGATGATAGATAGATAGATAGATAGATAGATAGATAGATAGATAGATAGATAGATAGATAGATAGATGATAGACAGACAGACTTCCTTCCTTCCTTCCTTCCTTCCTTCCTTCCTTCCTTCCTTCCTTCCTTCCTTCCTTCCTTCCTTCTCTGGGCCTTTCATTTTCTCCCCATAACAGCAACTACCCCTGCAAGGTAGTCCAACAATTTTACCCCTTCAGCACCTTGGCTCTTAGAAGGCAGGAAACATCCCTTTGGGCCCTTGAGCCTCCTTGTATCACCTGACTTTTAAAAAAAGCTTTCGTGGCTAGATAGCTAACAGACAGATAAACAGACAGACAGATAGATAGAAAATAGAAAATAGACAAGATAGAAAATAGAAAATAGACATATAGAAGATAGAAAATAGACAAGATAGTAGAAAAGATAATATATGGATGGTGGATGGATGATAGACAGACAGACAGACAGATGATAGATAGATAGACAGACAGACAGACAGATAGATAGATGGATGATAGGAGAGAGGGAGGGAGGGAGGGGAGAAATCCTCTGCTCCAGAAATCCTATCTTCCCTCATGTGATCGCTTCCTTTAACTTTCTTCACCAGGGTGGGAAAGTAGGCCACTTGGATTTCATGCTCAAGGTTTAGAGATCAATTAAAGAAAGCTCCTTCCGGTGACGTTGGCCTCTTGTTATTGAAACCTTGGCATTGACTAAGTTGACCCAATTAAATTCAGCAGGCACAACCAGGCCAAATTGATTATTTTAAAAGGCGATGGAAAATGCGATTAGGGAGACAATCTGCCAAGTTCAGAGGCCTCTTTCAGGAAGAAACAACAAGAAGAGGTTCACCTGTCCGTCATGTATTCCTTTCTTTTCCACCTTTGCATCGTGGCAGTTGGTGAATCAGAACGAAGGCGAAGGAGAGGCAATATTAGATGCTAGGCATAACTCAGCAATAGGGAAATGGCTTAGTTGATACGGGTTCAACTGCTCAGCACATTTGGGAAAGTGGAAGCTGTAGAAATCTGACTTGGCTCAACTCCTAGAAGTTCAGTCAAGGAGAATTGTTTGTAGGGTTGAAATGAAGGGTCCTTGATACTCTCTGAGCTTGGTGGTTTCCTTGCTGGGGTTTCATTACCAAACTAGGTTACATGATCAGTGCCGGAAGAGAGTGGGATTTGTGGAGAGGAGGAGGAGGAGGAGGAGGAGGAGGAGGAGGAGGAGGAGGAGGAGGAGGAGGAGGAGGAGGAGGAGGAGGAGGAGGAGGAGGAGGAGGAGGAGAACTATGAGGTTAGTCCTTGATACTCTCTGAGCTTGGTGGTTTCCTTGCTGGGGTTTCATTACCAAACTAGGTTACATGATCAGTGCCGGAAGAGAGTGGGATTTGTGGAGAGGAGAGGAGGAGGAGGAGGAGGAGGAGGAGGAGGAGGAGGAGGAGGAGGAGGAGGAGGAGGAGGAGGAGGAGGAGGAGGAGGAGGAGGAGAACTATGAGGGTTAGTCCTTGATACTCTCTGAGCTTGGTGGTTTCCTTGCTGGGGTTTCATTACCAAACTAGGTTACATGATCAGTGCCGGAAGAGAGTGGGATTTGTGGAGAGGAGGAGGAGGAGGAGGAGGAGGAGGAGGAGGAGGAGGAGGAGGAGGAGGAGGAGGAGGAGGAGGAGGAGGAGGAGGAGGAGGAGGAGGAGGAGAAGAACTATGAGGTTAGTCCTTGATACTCTCTGAGCTTGGTGGTTTCCTTGCTGGGGTTTCATTACCAAACTAGGTTACATGATCAGTGCCGGAAGAGAGTGGGATTTGTGGAGAGGAGGAGGAGGAGGAGGAGAGGAGGAGGAGGAGGAGGAGGAGGAGGAGGAGGAGGAGGAGGAGGAGAAGAACTATGAGGTTAGTCCTTGATACTCTCTGAGCTTGGTGGTTTCCTTGCTGGGGTTTCATTACCAAACTAGGTTACATCATCAGTGCCGGAAGAGAGTGGGATTTGTGGAGAGGAGGAGGAGGAGGAGGAGGAGGAGGAGGAGGAGGAGGAGGAGGGAGGAGGAGGAGGAGGAGGAGGAGGAGGAGGAGGAGGAGGAGGAGGAGGAGGAGGAGGAGGAGGAGGAGGAGGAGGAGGGAAGAGAACTATGAGGTTAGTCCTTGATACTCTCTGAGCTTGGTGGTTTTCTTGCAGACATTTCATTAAACTAGGCAACTGAGGATGTAGCACTGATGATGTTACCTAGTTAGCATAATGAAATGTCTTCAACATAGCAACGTAGCTCAGGGAGCACCAAGGATCCCCTGCTAGAATTTCAGATCCAAAGGATGCTTAAAAAAATAATACTTCATTTCCTGTATCCTTTCCTAATGGCCATCACACATCTGGAACAGCATTTCTCAATCGTGGCAAATTTAAGATAGTTGGACGTCAACTCCCAGATTTGCAAGCTGTGTTGGCCGAAGAATTCTGGAAGTCTACCCATCTTAAAGTTGCCAAGGTTGGGAAATGCCGATCCGGAGGCCTATTATAAAAGTGAAGCAGACCTTTGCTCGTCCAATATAAAGCCAGTTTTTCCAAGCTGGTCGGTTGCCATCCCCTTCGATCAGGCCTTTGGCCAGGGATGAGCGGCATCGTCATATTCGAAGGGGTGGGGCAACTAGATACGGCAGGATAAATCCAGGGCAAGCACCTGTTCGACGTCATCAGAAAAGAAGTTGGCAGAAGAAAGCTTTATAGGACAAAACCAAAAACCCTCTTTGGGGCATTTCAGAAGCTGCAATGTTGATATATTTGAAAACAGAATAACAGAGTTGGAAGGGACCTTGAAGGTCTTCTAGTCTAGCCCCCTGTTCTAACTGTGAGGACATTTCTTCTTAGTTTCCTGACAGAACAATAAATCAGTGGAAAGACTTCCCTCCTGAAGTTGTGAATGTTCCAACACTGGAAGTTTTTAAGAAGAGGTTGGATAGCCATTTATCTGAAGTGGTGAAGGGTTTCCTGCCTAAGCAGGGGGTTGGACTAGAAGACCTTTAAGGTCCCTTCCAACTCTCTCATTCTGTTTTCAAATATATCAGCATTGCAGCTTCTGAAATCCCCCAAAGAGGAGTTATTTTGTCCTATAAAACTTTCTTAGGCCAACTTCTTTTCTGAAGGCTGAAACCAATAAAAAGACCCCCAAAAGAAAATCTCATATTCCCACTTCTTCTTCCAAAACCGCCAGTTTCCCGCAAATCCTTTGAACAGCCAGAACCTCTTCCTGGATTTTCTTGGGATACTATCCTACCTTTAAGGATGAAGAGGCCAATTCGATAGAAGATTCCTCCAGGCCGACGTCCCGTCTCTTTTCCGCTCGAACCTCAGCATAACTTTTTTTAAAAAGGGTAAGGATGAAAGAGTTAGCCATGCAGAACAATGCATCAAGAGACCAATAAATCAAATACTTATTATGGTCATAGACCAGCATAAGCATTAAAAATGTAGAGGATACAGCAGAGGAAAAAGGGAACGCTAGGAAAACTATGAAAAACTCAGAGATATAAGATTAACATCACCTCTCTCTCTCTCTCTTTCTTTCTTTCTTTCTCGCTCTTTCTATGTCCTTTTCTTTCTTTCTCTCTCCCTTTCTGTTTCTCTCTGTTTCCCTCCCTCCTTCCTTTCTCTTTCTCTTCTTTCTTTTTCTCTCTCTCTCTCTCTCTCTCCCCTCCCTCCCTCTCTCTCTCCCTCTCTTTGACTCCATGGACCATGTTGTAGATCTGTGTTTCTCAGCCTCGGCTGTGAGGCCTTCAGCTCCCATAATTCCCCAGCCTGCCTATTTGAGCCGAGGTGGCGCAGTGGTTAGGGTGCAGTACTGCAGGCCACTTCAGCTGACTGTTATTTGCAGTTCAGCGGTTCTAATCTCACCGGCTCAAGGTTGACTCAGCCTTCCATCCTTCCGAGGTGGGTGAAATGAGGACCCGGATTGTTGTTGGGGGCGAAATGCTGACTCTGTAAACCGCTTAGAGAGGGCTGAAAGCCCTATGAAGCGGCATATAAGTCTAACTGCTATTGCTATTTCACTCAACAACCACATGCCTTAATGGGGATTTTTCCAGTCTCTACTGTCGTTGTTAAATTGAGGAGCCTCTGAATGCTGCTTTCAGCTTTCTGATGCCTCCAACAGAAAAATATACAATGCTGTTTTCCCCTCCTCCGTCGCCTGATTTTTAACCTCCATCCTTTTATGTAACTCCAGCAAAGGATGAGACAGGTTGGAAGCCCAGAGGGCTTTGTAGGGGCAGAGAAAGAGTTTGCGTTCTTACCTAACCACTGTGTGGCTGCACACAATGAACTCGGGTTTGGAGTTCCACTGGTGGTAGGTGATGTAATAATGGGTCTGTAGCCATATCCACTGCTGGCCCTTGGACAAGAATCTGTAGTAGCAAGACGTGCCTTTGCCAAACTGCATCACTGGGCATGAACAGCAACAACAACAACAATAGCAACAACAACAAAAAGACTTTGTTAAACCCCGCTTGGCACCCACTGGTTTGCAGGTCTTCTTCCGGGCACTGCCCTGTCCTGTGAATGTCCATCCAAGGGTCATTGGAGAGACAGGAAAAATGCCACGGGGAGAGATGATCAAGGGGGGCAGCCAGATCATTGTGTGTGTGTGTGTGTGTATGATGTATGTATATGTATATGAATATAGGTATATTTATTTATTTGTTTGTTTGTTTGTTTATTTATTTATTTATTTATTTATTTATTTATTTATTTATTTATTTATTTATTTATTTATTTATTATCAGCACAAATACAACACAAATGTAACAAAGGCAACAGTAAAAATATTGGGTTTCTGTCTGGATGGACTCTTGTGACGAGCCGATTGACAGAGAATGGAAGCAGTGAACTTCCTCCCACATTTGGGCATACCAGGGGTTGTAACTCTAAATACATATATGTATATATGTATATGTGTATATCTGTATATCTATATATCTGTATATCTGTATGTATGTATATGTGTATGTACAATATATGTATATGTATATGTATATGTGTATGTGTATATGTATATGTATATGTATATGTATATGTATATGTATATGTATATGTATATGTATATGTATATGTATATGTATATGTATATGTATATGTATATGTATATGTATATGTATATGTATATGTACATGTATGTATAGAGAGAGGCAGAGAGCTAGATACCTCTTAATCTGGCTAGTGGGACCATCTAGCACGCTTTGTGGTAACAAATTAACAGAGTGACAGAACTGAAAGGGACCCTGAAGGGCTTCTAGTCCAACCCTCTGCTCAAGCAGGAGAACCTCTAGCACTTCGTAGAAACGTTGTCCAGTCTCTTCTTAAAAACCTCCAGTGGTGAAGCCCCCACAGCTTCTGGAGGCAACTTCCCTTCCCCTGGTTCATTCTCCTCTCTATTAGGGAATTTCTCCTCGGTTCTAGGTTGCTTCTCTCCTGGATTAGTTTCCACCCATCGCTTCTGGCCCTGCCTTCAGGTGCCTTGGCCTGATGCCCCTCTTCTTAGGGGTAGCCCCTCTTGGAATATTGGAACATTGCTATCATGTCAAATCATGTAGATCAGTGTTTCTCAACCTTGACAACTTGAAGTCCTGTGGACTCCCAGAATTGAAGTCCACAGGACTTCAGGTTGAGAAACACTGATGTAGATTATACAAAGCAGACACTGCCCGGAGTTAGGTTTAGTTCACAGCAAAGAATCGTGACTTGTGTTTCATCTTCCTCAGAAGAGAAGTCTTCTCCATTAGCATGTAGGTTGATGGTTACATCTAGACTTTGTCTCCATGAGCAAGAAAGTCCAAGTCAAAGGGAATCATGGCTTACTCCAGGTTTCTATCCTTCCCACTTGTTGGGGGGGGAACAATGGCATTTGAAAAAATGAATTATTATCACCCACTCATCTGTGAAAAGACTAGTTTGTGCCACAAAATCATGGTTAGATAAACCCACCCTTGCTGTGATGGCCCAGGTGACCCTTGGGAAGAAGGAAGGAAGACACTTACGGTGTTCATGGCACCTAGCAAGAAGTTCTAAATCATCTGCGTGGTAGTAATCATAACCAGATGTCCCAAGAACCTCAAAGGGCAGATAACCAATTATTGGTGGAGCTCTAGGAGAATAGAAAGGGGGGGAAGATATGATTATTAAAGTTTAGGTCTTTGATGTCTAGAGAATGTATTCTTTAACAGATCAGCAAAACTATCCCCAGATGAATTATCCATTTTCATGAAGAACGTTGGAGGAAGTTGTGATGCCTGGTCTGAAGAAGTCAATAATGGGAGGACCTAGAAGTCTTCAGATATATAAAAAGGGTGACTTGGAGATCCCTAAGATGCTTTTCCAGAAGGCAACAGGACTCCCTAGGAGTTTTTTTTCTCCTTTCGCTTCTCATCCAAGAAGCAGCAGCTTCTAATCCTCCTCCTCCTTCTTCTAAAATAGAATAACAACGTTGAAAGGGGCCATGGAGGTCTTCTAGTCCAACCCCCTCCCTAGGCAGGAAACCTTATACTGTTTCAGACAAATGGCTATCCAACATCTTCTTAAAACAGCGTTGGAGCATTCACAACTTCTGGAAGCAGGTTGGTCCACTGATTAATTGTTCTCACTGTCATCTCCTCCTCCTCCTCCTCCTCCTCCTCCTCCTCCTCCTCCTCCTCCTCCTCCTCCTCCTCCTCCATTCGTGAATAAGAAATGTTTTCAAGGGGGGGAAAAAGAAAAAAAAGGAAGTCCAGTTGCCATGTGGAAAAGCATCTTTCAGACAACCGTGACTTGATGGATTGAGAACAGCCCTAGTGAGAAAGGCCTGGAACCAAAGAACCATCCCTGATCCAAGTTCAAGTTCAGAGCTGCCCTCGAAAGGATTTGCCCTCGAAGGTCGATTCTTCAATCATTATAGCTGAACTGACGCCCTTTGCTTTCGGGTGATTCCCCCAGAGAGCCTCTGTAGAAAGCTAAGGAGGATGACTGCATAAGAAAATGATTATTATTATTATTATTATAATCATTATTAAAATAACTCTGCCTGAAGGCACAAGATCCAATCAGAATATGCAACACAGGTGCAACATAGCACTGACTTCACCCAAGGAAGCGTTACTGGACAGTTTATCCTGTCTTTGCATTGAGCTAATAGCAATGAGGGAAGTGAGTCATCTGGTATCCCAGCTTGAGGGTTTTAGAGCTCGACAGGCATGTTGGAGGCCCAGGTTCCCCTCACACAGATGTGCTAGTTGTTCTAGGGGGCGGTGCTCATCTCCCTTTCAAAGCCGAAGAGCCAGCGCTGTCCGAAGACGTCTCTGTGATCATGTGGCTGGCATGACTAAACACTGAAGGCGCACGGAACGCTGTTCCCTTCCCACCAAAGGTGGTTCCTATTTTTCTACTTGCATTTTTCACCTGCTTTCGAACTGCTCTGTTGGCGGAAGCTGGGACGAGTCATGGGAGTTCACTCCGTTACGTGGCGCTAGGGATTTGAACCGCCGAACTGCCAACCTTTCTGATCAACAAGCTCAGCATCTTAGCCACTGAGCCACCGCGTCCCTTGTCATAAAGTGCAATTACAGGTAGTTCTGGACTTATGGCCACAATGGAGGTCTGCAGCTCTGTTGTTAAGCAAGGCAGTTGTTAAGTGAGCCATGCTGTTACGACCGCTGCAGCATCCCCAGGGTCTTGTAATCAAAATTCAGATGCTTGACACCCGGTTCACACTTACGACCGTTGCTGTATCCCCAGAGTCATGTGATCCCTTTGGCGACAAGGAAATTCAATGGGGAAAGCCAGATCCACTTAACAACCGCGTTGCTAACTGAGTAACTGCAGTGATTCCCTTAACAACTGAGGCAAGGAAGGACATAAACTGGGGAGAAACTTTTGCAAATGTTTGCAAAATACGAGATAGGGACAGTTTCGGAACCGGCTGGACTGCTTAAAAGGGGGGAAAAGAAACTTTAAGCAGCAAGAAAGGAAGGAGGGGGAAACCCAAAGAATTATTCTGTTTGAATAAGGAGAAGGCAGGCTGGCTGCGCAACCTGAAAAGTATTTATCTATCCACCCCTTTCATCTTATTCATTGCTCAGGATATTTGTAACTTCCTGTCCTCCTTGGAATTCAAAAATAATAATCTTGGTAGGTTTTCCAAATAGGAAAGCAGTGACTCAGCTCTGGCTGAACTATTAAAGTGAAGGAATCATCAGGATGGAATGGAGGTTTGTATTCCTGGACAGACCCAGAGACAGGAAGGACCAAAGGGAAATAAAACTACACGCAGAGGGTCAGGCTATCTGCTCCAGCGGCAAAAGACCAGCATTCGTGGGCTAGAATCAGGCAATCAGGAGGAATCCTGGCTTGGCAGACAAGCCACAAAGCCAGGAGCCCATTTCCGTGGAAACCAATTGTGTGAATTGTGGTGAATTCAGGTATGTTCCAGTTGGCTTGGAAGGACCAGGAGGGCCCTGTGAAGGGGCAGGTCTCCGATTAAAGCAGGAAGGGAGAGAGAGAGAGATGGGCAGGGCAGACAGGTGGGCAGATGGAGAGATGAACAGACAGATAAACAGGCAGAATGATGGGCAGATGGAGGGACAGAGGGATGGAGAGGGAGAAAGGACTCTTGACGTCCCTTTGACGCACCATGTTTCTTTTGCCCCCATAAGCCATTTCCTACCCTTTTCAGGAACCCCCAACCAAACCAACTTACCTGTGGTCTAAAAACAAGAACTTCCATTCCAGGCTGTGCCGTGAGGTGAATTCTTCACAGGATTCTTCCATGTTACAAAGTTCCTGCTCAAACAGATAACAGAGGACCCGGTTAGCTGGTTGGTCTTCTTCCTCTCTTCCTCTCCTTCTTGCTCTCTTTCTGTCTCTGTCTGTCTGTCTCTCCCTCCTCCCCCCCTCTCTCTGTCTCTCTTTCCTTCCCTCCCTTCCCTCCCTCCTCTCTCTGTCTTTCTCTCTCCCTCCTTCCCTTCTTTCTCTGTCTCTGTCTCTCTCTCTGTGTTTCTCTCTCTCTTTCTCTCTGTCTCTCTCGCTCTTCGATGAAACTCCCCAGAAACAAATGATCCATTTGACAAACCCAAGCCTGTGCCATTTATATTTTTCCTAACCATATTCCTGTACCATAAACTTTATTCTCCATCCGGGAGCTTCCCTAATTTGTCATTTTTAGTTTGCTTTATTTCCTCTGGGCAAAGAAGGCTTCACCGTGAAGATGGCGGAATGATCCACTCCCCGTCGGAACGCTTCCACCCTTTCATCCTCCTTCCATAAAACTCTAAAGCTGCAGGACAATCCTATCTGTATCGAAACGTCCCGTGGGGGCATCTCCTTCGGATGGCATATAGTCCCATCTCCACGTTTTGGTACGTAGCGCTAGATTAGAAAAACCCAGAGGTGGAAAAATTTCCCCAGAGCCTTCCTTAGAAGACACTCAAATTTCCCCTTTTAAGGGGGAAATGATAAAAGCATTTTGACATTTTGACGTTTTATAAATGTCTTCACTCCCAAAAATGACATGAACGTCCCAAAGGTGCTTTTTTTTCCAAGAGGAAACTGGACTTTCTGGTTTTATTTTGAAGGCATTTCGCTTCTCATCCAAGGAGCTTCTTCAGCTCTGACTGGACTGGAGGGAAGGGAAGGATTTACACTCCTTGCAGGCAGCTGGTCGTTTGCATCCTTTCAGAGGGTCGTTGAGGCCACTTGGAGGTTTACCTGTGTCCTCGGGGTCACCTGAGTGGTTCCAATGGGTGTGTGGAGCCTTCTTGGAACTGCTGAAAGGACTGTGTTGTAGACTGGAGGTAGATGATGTCCTGCCCCTCCTCCTTTTGTTGAGAGAGGGCTGTTCAGTTTGGACATTGATGGCTCAATGACCCTCTGAAGGGATGCAAATGTCCAGCTGTCTACAAGGAGTGTAAATCCTTCCATTACCCAGCATCCCGTCAGAGCCGAAGAAGCTCCTTGGATGAGAAGCGAAACGTCTTCAAAGAAGAACCAGAAAGTCCAGTTACCTCTTGAAAAAAGGCACCTTTGGGACAGTCATGGCCTTGGATGATGGAGAATCTCCATAGATATCCCTCATGAAGTTCTCCACTGATGGTTCTGAACGCAGAACCCGTGGAAAGCTTTCCGCGCGGCTCCTTCTGCAGGCTCTTCTCCAAGGACCCTGGATGGTTATCTGGTTATCGTTATGACTTAGCAAAGAGACAGCGCACCTTCAAGAACTGTGGCGTAACGAGACGGACCGTTGCAACTAGACACACCTGGGTGTCACTGACGGACCGGAACGCCCGTGCCACGGGAGGCTCGAAGCCGTTGAACGATGACGCAGGCGCTAGAAGCAAACAGAAACACCAACAAGATCTTCAATCAATCAGAGCAGAGCTGGGAGGGACCTTGGAGGGCCTTGAGCCTGACACCCCTGTCCTTAGAGCATTTGGACCAAGCGGTTCTCCAATATCTTCTTTAAAAACCCCAGGGATGAAGCATCCGCTTACCAGGGGAAAACGGTTTGAAATCCACCACAAATTTGACATATTCGTATGTCACGGCCTCATTCGGGTCCAAGTTTCCTCGGGCTAAGTGGCAGCAAAACTCCATTTGTTTTTCGGCTAAAGAGACCGACGGAAAAAAGAGTTTTTTTGCAGAATAATACAAAATCAATGAATTGTCAAGTCAGAGGAAGATACCCCATGAGGTCATCTAGTCCAACCCCAGGCTTGGAACGTTCTGTATATCAATCAAGAATTGGACTAGACGGAACGTTAGAATAGTTGCTGGCAAGATGGCTCAAAAAAAAGATTCAGAAATAGGACTAGGTGAAAATCAAGTTTTTCTTCTTTCTTTTGTTTATACATTTTTCTTTGGTATACATAAGTGCTTAATAAACAGAGTATCATCTGGGTCAATTTAAATAATAATAATAGTAGTAATGTTATTGATTTATACATAGTGATAATCATTCTATACGTAACATAGTTGTGATCTTTCATCTTCTAAATTCTATCTCTATTGTCTAACAATTGATAAAACAAACCCCATGTTAAAAATATTCTGTATCCTCCTTATCTTTTACCTTTAGTGTCAACCTATCCATTTCTGCGCATTCTCGTATTTTTTTAAATTATATTTTCATCTGCAGGAGTTTCCTTATTTTCTCCAATACTGTGCAAGTACAATTCCCACTGTTGTCAAAACATGTAATATTAAATATATATTCCCTTTATTATATTTTTTCTGGCATTATGCCCAACAAGAATACTTCTGGCTTTAAATCCATATTTAAATCTTATTTCTTAAGCCCTTTGGTGCTATTGAACCATTTCTAAAGCACGCTTTCGGAAAATTAACATTTCTTTGCTGAAAATAGCAAAACGCCTCACTTACCATTTAGAAAATCAGAGGTCACGAGCACGTGGGCTGAAAGAAGCTTGTACACGTTGTTCTGTTCACACTCAGGTAGGAAATTTAATATATTTTGGTCCACCAAATCTGACTGAGACAAAAGAATTTTGTTGTGTTCAGCAAGAGAGTTGCAGTGGCGGTGCAAAAGTATAGTAAACCAAGAGAAGTTCGGATGTTGTGCGGTTAGAACTCACCGGTAAATGTCCAAGCAGCGAAGAGACGCTATCGGACACATAAATAATGATCCCATCCGTGGTCAGTGCAATGAGAAACCCGTCTAATGCCTGGGGGGGAGGAGGGAAAAAGACACGATAGAGGAACAAAGAGGATGCTCTTGGCTATTCACCTGAAAGTTAAATTTTCAATGGAATTTATGGACTATGAAATGTTGTTCAAGGCTGACAGGACAGCTCAGCACGAAGTATTAAAATCCATCTCTGATTATTGAGCAGGAAGGAGGAGAAGCAGATCCAGAAAAGGTAGCAAAAATTATTTGTTGGTATTATATTTTTAGCAACAGAACACGAGAGAGAGAGAGAGGGAGGGAGGGAGGAAGGGAGGAGATAGAAAGAGAGAGAGAGAGAGAGGGATAGGAAGGATAGATAAATGAAAGAATGAGAGACATAGATGAGAGAGTGAGATGAAAGATAGAAAAAGTGAGATAGATAGATGATAGATAGATATAGAAGAGATAGATTGATAGATGATAGATGATAGATAGATAGAGAGAGAGAGAGAGAGAGAGAGATGATAGATAGATAGATAGATAGATAGATAGATAGATAGATAGATAGATAGATAGATAGATCTTCTTGTCCTGCCTCAGGTGCTATGGAGCATAGTGTGACTCCTCTTCTTTGTGGTAGCCACTCAAATATTGCAACACTGCTGTCATGTCACCCCTGGTGCTTCTTTTCATTAAACTAGACCTTCCCAGTTCCTGCAACCGTTCTTCTTATGTTTTATCCTCCAGTTCCCTAATCCTCTTTCTCGCTCTTCTCTGCACTCTTTCTAAAGTCTCCACAAGATTGTTGAAACAACCATCTGCAAGTGAGACCTATAAAGATGTTTTTTCCAGCTTGTTTGGATTAAATTGCAAATCCGTGAGAAGACCTTGGCAAATGGGAAGATTTTTCTAAAGAAGGTGAGTCACTGGAGCTCCATGAGAAGGAAATACTCAAAACGGCAGTAATTCTAGGCCAGGCCACAGCCTCCAATGCTGGGCTGGGAAAAGATGCAGAAAATACTCCACAAAAGATGAAAGAACTTGCTTTAAAATGCAGTGAAACGCCTTCCTGGCAGGGAAAAGGATGAGCTAAACAAGATACAGAAAAGATGTTTTCTGCCTATATGTGTGGAATATTTATTTTAATTAAGGAATGGTATCTAAGGAAAACCAGCTAAATGGCAGATTCTACTAGGATGGCTAACCTTTTCGGTGCCGAGTGCTGAAAATGCACATGCTTATTGCACCCATAATGCAATGCCTGCATGACCCCCCCCCCCACACACATGCAAACGTGACCCCTGTATGTGCCACCCATGCATTCACGTGTGACCCTCTGTGCATGCGTGTCTCCCGTATGCGCCCCGTGCATGCACGGCAGACCCCAAAACCAGCTAGCCAGCGGGAGGTGCCCATGCATGCACAGTGGAGCTGAGATGGGGTGAGGGTTGTGTGCCTGCAGAGAGGGCTCTGCGTGGCACCTGTGGCACGTGTGCCCTAGGTTTGCTACCATGGTACTAGAGCCCGGAAGAGCAATGGGCAGCGGCTGGCATGCCCAGAGAGATGGCTCTGCGTGCCATGGGTTTCCCATCACGGATATTTCCCAGCAAAACCTAGCAGCTTTCTCCTGTGTCCAAGCCCTTCTCGTACCTCCAACATCAACTGAGTGAATTCTTCGTTGGTAAGAAATGAGGGTTTCCAGTCTTGTCTAATCTCACAGGCTTCGGTCTGGGCTGAGATTTCTAAAAGTAAAAAAGGAGAAAAGCAATTGGATTAAGGGGGGAAAAGTGGCAGCATTAAGGGTGGGATATGGGAAAAAAGCGATGTTTTTTTTTTCCTTTCAGGAAATGATCTTCTTTTAGCCTGATTTTATCTTACTACAGTAACTGAGAAAGTGGGTGGGGGAGTGAATATTATTATTATTATTATTGGTTTAGTCCAGAAAGGCATCAAGAGATTTATAAGGTTACGTGTTGTGTAAAAGAAGAAATAAACTTAAGAGTCCCACACACACCCCACTCACAGGAAAAGATACCGTCATTCTTTGAAGCAACTAGAAGTCAGGAGAAATTTCCTGACAATGAGAGCAATGAATCAATGGGACAACTTACCTCCGGAAGTTGTGAATGCTCCAACACTGGAAGTTTTTAAGAAGATGTTGGATAACCGTTTGTCTGAAGTGGTGTAGGGTTTCCTGCCTAGGCAAGGGGGTTCAACTAGAAGACCACCAAGGTCCCTTCCAGCTTTTATTCTATTCTATTCCATCCTCATGATCAGCTTTTTAAAAATATTTTTTTAATATTCTTTTTAAAAACGAAACAGAATGTTCCACAGCAACAAGAAGAGTGGAGGTCAAGCCTTGTGGCCCCCGTACCTTTCTGCTTCTGTAAAAAGTCAATAGTCCTCTGTAAGATCGTGGACTTGTCCATCTTGAGCGGGTGCCCATGGCCTTGGAGCATGGTGCACAGTTCCTTAATGAGGACGTTGAACTGGTCTCTCCTTTTCTTCTCTGATTTGTTGCGGGACGCCCTGGTCAAAGGAAGCACAAAGTTGCCTTGATTCAATTTCCCCTTCCGTGGGCAAATCTACGAGGGCAAGGATGCCCTTCACAAAGGATGGTCAAAAATGTCGGCATCTCACATCCTGGAGATTGAGAAGTTCCCTCAGCCCCCCCGCACGAGTGCGAAAGCTTGGAAGAAGAAGAAAGCTCTGAACCGACCCAGATTAACGTCAACATTATCCCGGGAGACGTCTATGTGCCTCCCTGGGGGGGGGTTTCTTCTGCGGCTGATCTCAGAAGCAACACAATCACTGCAAGGTGTCCAGAGGGGGAGACAGCTCAGCCTCCGCCATCCAAGCAGACGTGGTATTCTGCCGCCTCGGACCTGCCCACCCGCCCTGCCTCCATGGCATCCCACTGGGGCACCTTTTTTTCACCAAAGCTGTGCACAAAAAGCTGAGCACACGTGCCGACAAGGTGAAGCTAGCACACGCGTGGGCTCACATTTGCAAACCGGTAGGGAAGGTAAGTGAAACACCCCCTCCCTCCTCTGCTTCCAAGGACACAAACAGTTCCCCCCCCCAGCCTTTGTACCTCTTTGCCCTGTCCTTCTCATCTTCGTCCATCAGTTCGTTTAAGGAATTCAGAGCTCTGCAATGAAAATAGGCAACTGTCACTTTTCTGTTGGCATAACAAACACTACTTGGGGCTACGAAATGGCAGCGTTAGTTGCTTTTGCGAGTTATGCAACTACGGTATGTATACAACTGATGCGCAGATAAATAAATAAACATCATAAATGAATGGTTGGATATGGAGCTTCTGTTTCTTCCCTGGTTTATTTAGGTATGTCATTTGTGATTCTCAAGAGTTACGGCCAAACAATTATATTTAAAAATCTGTAAAGTGGCATCAGTTATCCAGTCCATCTCCTCGTGTGTCCAAAATATGTTAAGTGATAATCCTTCAACATTGGAGATGATGGGGATGTGATAGACATGTGTAGATGACAAAAAATACTGGACTAAAATACATATGTGGCTGGAAAAGATGATACAACAACATATATTGACTTAAAATCTGAAATATTTTTGTTGGGGATTTTACCAGAAACTATTCATGTTATGAGAGCAGCTAGGATTGTATTTACGCAAAACTGGAAAAGTGAAGTTTCCCACAGAGGAGAATGCAATTAGGAAAATATTGGAATGTGCAGAAATAAACAGATTAACACTGGCAATTAAATAGAAAGAACAAACTGATTATTATACTTATATGGGAATCATTTTATTGATGGTCATAGAATAAAAGTAAGAACCAGAAGTAAAATTAGCTGTGTAAAAATGCATTAATAGAGTTAACACAATTAACAGAGTTAACTAAAGTAAGAAGAGGATTGTTATAGTATTAGATATTTAAAATATTGGTATTAAACTGGAATAGATAAATAATGAATATGATTATAAATTTGAATTGTTATTGCACAAAATATTTGTACCCAGACGACACACTTCCAGGTTTTCCCCACCCAAATGAAAGTCCAAGTCCCTGCCCAGCACCCACATGCCCATCACTCGATCCAATCGGACACCGTCCCAACTGGAGATGCCTCTCCAATGTCACACCACTCCAGGTGCAGGGCAAGAAGTCCTTGGACTTCAACTTCCAACCCTACGTTTCTATGTTGTATGATAGCCAGCCTCAATAAAAAATACTTCTAGAGCTGCTTTCTTGGCCTGGCCAACTTGGAGACGATAGCCAGGAAGCATCTAATCTCAGTTTCAAGAGGGGTGGGACTAATTTAGAGATCTAGAGAAGAAATCTGAAGATCTGAAGAAGAAACTATTTCCCAAGTGTTTGGTTGGCATGAGATTTATCAATCCAGATTAAAGACACGGCGACATACCACAGATCTAACCAACAAGCCACAATAGACAATCTTAGCAAAATCTAACTCTAGGTCTTTTAGAAGGAAAGTGGACCAGGATTTCTATGTCATCTACAAAGAAGGTCGTCTTTGGGGAATAAGGAGAAACCTTCCCCAGATCAAGGCACCAAATACGCCTTGGAACCTCATCCTCCATCAATCAGAAACCGATGAATCAATGCCGATGAATCTGGGGCCACACCCGGTGCCCCAAGGGCATTTTTACATGGCTACATGGGTGCAGCCAAATATTTTTGGCTGCACTGCAATCGCTACCTCCAATACGTAAGAGAAGCCTCATGCCACATTGCCTTCTCTAATCACCTTCATGTTTCACCAGCAAGCCAGATGTCTTCCCAGCTGGGGCCTTTCGAGTAAGAAAAACCCCCAAAATTGCAGCCAAACGTTGCTTGCAGACAAACCTGGTTAGACTCCCAGCCAGACAACAGTTTCAACAGGGCTTCATGTTATAGCAATATACCGCTTCATAGGGCTTTCAGCCCTCTCTAAGCGGTTTACAGAGTCAGCATATCACCCCCAACAACAATCCGGGTCCTCATTTTGCCCACCTCGGAAGGATGGAAGGCTGAGTCAACCCTGAGCCGGTGAGATTTGAACAGCCAAACTGCAGATAACAGTCAGCTGAAATGCCTTGGCTCTTATATGTTATGCCATGTTTTTCTCCTAAATGTGCTTCTTTTCATCCAAGCAACCAATATTTTGCATCCACAAAACACACATTAAAGCAGATTGGTCCACACAGGTCCAAAGTCCTTGACTTACAACCAACAGTGGACCCCAAAATCTATGTTGCTAAGCGAGACAGTTGTTAAGGGAGCAGGGCTCCGTTTTATGGCCTTTCTGGCCACAGTTGTTAAGTGAATCACCGCAGCTGTTACATTAGTAATACCGTTGGGATCTGCTTCCGGTTTCTCCACTGACTCTGCTCACCAAAGGGGATCACACGATCCCGGGACAATCATCGTAAATACGAATCATTTGCCAAACATCCAAATTTTGATCATATGACTGTAGGGATGTGGCAACAGTTGTAAGTGTGAAAAACAGCCGTAAGTCACTTTTTTTAGTGATGTAACTTCAAACAGTCACTAAATGAACTGTTGTAAGTCGAGAACTACCTGTATTTTAAATGGCTTAAAGTATTATCCGAACTTAGGGTCCTTGTGCTTGCAAGTACATTGCTACATATTGACTGACAGATTAATTCATTATCTACCTATATAAAAATGGCTGTGTGTGTGGGATTTATCCTTCTTTGAAGGACTTGGGGTTTGTTCAGATTTGTACAGGCCAAAAATTGTTTGATGGTAGCATGTAAAGTCTCAGACTGAAACTCTGCCTCTCCTGTCTGTCTTTGAAATGGCTCTTTATCAACATAATGACAAGACTAAAAGCAATTATTCTACACAATTATTGCGTAGAATTATTATTCTACACAAACGAAGGCCAATTGCATTATTCTAAGCGGTTACGATTTAATTTGTTGTTTGAAAAACCAAGAGGCAATTATACACTCGTGTTAAAGCACAAATATAATGGGAGCGTAATTCGTCTCCGTGCAAGTCATTGGCCAGGTATGGGAGGAACAAGGGCAACTCCACTGTCACACCCTGAAGGCATGAGGGCACTCCGGCCACTTGTGGGTTTGACACAGGAAGGAGGAGAAAACAGGCCCTCTGTGTGAAGAAGAACCTGCTGGGCAGCCACGCCTAAGCGCCGGCGAATGTTTTTTTCCTTATTTTACGAATATGTTAGATTAATAGGGAGATGTTAACAATTGTCCTGTTAAAGTCACCCAGTTGGCTTTCATGCCCACGGTGGGACTAGAACTCACGGTCTCCTTGTGATTGGCCCAAAGTCCCCAGCCAGCTTTTATGAAAGTAGAACTCGAACTCATCCAGTCAGCTTACCTGCCTAAGGTAGAACTACTCTCCCCCCTCTCCCTCCCCCCCTCTCTCTCTCACACACACTCAAAGCCAATTTGATTGCACATCATCCATCCATCCATCCATCCATCCATCCATCCATCCATCCATCCATCCATCCGTTCTGTACAAACCGCCCTCCACTCTGATAATGCCCTGGCAGCCCATTAAGGAAAAACAATGGCAGACTAATTGAGCAAGGCAGGGATCAAAATATGGGTTGCCCTGCCTGGGTGTGGCCAAAGATTTATTTATCCAGCCTCAAGTTGTTGCTGACACAAAACAAGGCAGGGCTCAGAATGGGAAAATCAGGGAGTTTTTCCTTGCCACCCGAGTGATCTACGGCTAACAGTGACACTAATAGCAACTTCCAGAACGGGCCTGATGGGAAATGGGCAAAACTCGGAACCAACTTAATCCTGCAGATTTAAGTTTGAAATACAGGGAGGAGATTGTCCCAGCACGTCCTCTGTGCTAACTAAACATACTTGCTGCTGGTATTCTAACAAAAAGCACGATTATTTATAAAAATATGTTATTTATACTTTTTGTATGTATATTCTTGCTAGAAACCAGGAGCTTTGAGTTCTAGTTCTGCCCTAGCCATGAAAGCATACACATAATTTATTTCCCCAGCGAACCCCCGATTATCTGTTCCCTATGCCACAAATACCAAATTCTTCTATTATGTTTGCATTTTTGCACGTCAGAAATACCAAATTCCGTGGCCAGCAGGTAAAGTAGCAATAGCAATAGCAATAGCAGTTAGACTTATATACCGCTTCATAGGGCTTTCGGCCCTCTCTAAGCGGTTTACAGAGTCAGCATATTGCCCCCAACAACAATCCGGGTCCTCATTTCACCCACCTCGGAAGGATGGAAGGCTGAGTCAACCCTGAGCCGGTGAGATTTGAACCGCTGAACTGCAGAACTGCAGTCAGCTGAAGTAGCCTGCAGTGCTGCATTTAACCACTGCGCCACCTCAGCTCTAATGTCCCCCCATCTGATCAATATCCCACTTGCGTGAAAGGAAGTCGCAAGTCGACGCAGGTAAACCAAGCCGGGTGACCCAATGATCCTTCCGAAGTTGGGTAGCTGATGGGTGCCTTGGTGCCCATATTAGAGCTAGAGAAACCTTGATAAGACACCTATATAAAATGAGGATTTCAGCTTCCGACCTTAGGAATCGTAACGTCCCGGATGTGGACAAATCAGCCCGATTTGCGACCACACCTGTATAGGAAAGTGCTCTGGCGTTTGGGTTCCCTTTGCAAGCCAGGAAGCCGTTTCCCAGATTACAGTCACATGACCTGAGATGGCCCGGATTGACCTGTTGACGCTCAGCAAGGTTGGACGAGGTCGTGAACTGGCTGGCAAGGCAGAAGCAAAGCTCGGGGCTGTAAGTCAGGACGGGAAAGTCCAGGAAGGACGGGAGATGTTCTTGCCTGGCGATGACAGAACCTGTTAGGAGCTGAGGTCAACTTTACTCACTGTCACCCTCACAACTACACCTCGGAGGGTTCAAGCAGTTGGGAGTAAAATCGAATGGGAACTTCTCTCTCTCTTAAAACCAAGTTCCCAAACTGAATTGTCTCCATTTGCTGGAATTGGGTACGTCTAGTTGAATGAAAAGAAGGACCAGCAGTGACATGATAGCATTTTCCAATATCTCAGGGGTTGCCACAAAGAAGATTTGGGGGTCAAACTATTCTCCAAAGCACCTGAGGGCAGAACAAGAAGCAATGGGTGGAAACTAATTAAAGAGAGAAGCAACTTAGAACTAAGGAGGAATTTCAGAACAATTCATCAGTGCCGCCAGAAGTTGTGAATGCTCCAACACTGGAAGTTTTAAAGAAGATGTCTGTGTAGGGTTCCTGCCTAAGCAAAGGGTTGGACTAGAAGACCTCTTAGGTCCCTTCCAACTATTCTATTCTACAGTCCATACAGATCCTTAGGGTTTAAAATCTTCTCTCTAAATTCTGGCCAACGTCTCCCACCTTCTTTTAAAAGGAATCTCAGCCAGGAAACGCACCACTTAATTCCACCACCTTTTTAAAGCTCTTCGGGTCTTATTTCAATCCAAGTTAAAGGTCCCTCAGAAGCCTCAAAGGTTGCCGAGAGCCGGAACTGTGCAGCTCACAAGTGTCACTGACAAATCCTCACGTCAACCGGTGCGCGGCTGAACTCCTCTTGGTGGCCCAGTAACCTTCTTAACGCCATGGATATAATCTCAAAGCAGTTGACAGGGTGGCAGGGGAGGGGGGAGGGGGAGGGGGAGAGCAGGAGGAGGAGGGGGGGGTAACCGAGTCGCGTCTTGGAATCTCATCGTTCCGGGGGTCTCCCTCCTGGAGGGGGTCTTTCTAGCCCCTTTGTCCCCCTCGTTCCATTTGCTGAGGGGGAGAAATCAGTCTTCGAGATGTCTTGCAAAGAGCACGTTGAACAGGAGATGGTTAAAATGGGCGTGGAGCCTCCCATCCCTCTGACAGAGAAAGTCGGGAGTGTTTAAAATGAGACCAAGCCCCTGTCTCCTATCAGCACTGATTATGTTACTTAGTTGAGTCATGAAATGTCTGCCAGAAAAAAACCACTCAGAGAGCACCAAGGATCCCACGGTCATCTACTCCTTCTCCTTCTCATCCTCCTCCCTTCCCCATTCCCCCTTTCCCCCCCTCCTCCTCTCTTTCTTTTCCTTCTCTCCACGAACCCCACTTCCTTCTAGCACTGATGCTGTTACCTAATTAGGTAATGAAACGTCTGCAAGAAAACCACCAAGCTCAGAGAATACCAAAGCCTCTTTTCCCCTTTTCTTTCTCCTCCTCACGCACAAACCCCACTTTCTTCTAGCACTGATGCTGTTACCTAGTTGGGTTCATGAAACGTCTGCAAGAAAACCACCAAGCTCAGAAAAGCATCAAGGACCCCCATAGTTCAGCTCCAAACTACAAATATTTTCTCATTCCAACTGGAAATACATCTAAGGAGATTTATAGAGGGTTAATGGCTGCCCTCTTCCCCAGCCTCACCTGCTTCCATCCTAGAGGGCAGGTGCAAAGTAAGAACAAGGAGACAGCCTTGAATTCTGAGAAAGGACAAGACTGAAGCTCCATCCAACAACAGCTGGGCTTTCTGAAGAGATGGACCTTTTAGAATGTGGGGTCCTTGGTGCTCTCTGAGCTTGGCTGTTTTCTCGCAGATGTCTCATCACCCACCTAGGTAACATCATCAGTCCAGGAAGGAAGGAAGGAAGGAAGGAAGGAAGGAAGGAAGGAAGGAAGGAAGGAAGGAAGGAAGGAAGGAAGGAAGGAAGGAGGAAGAATCCTTGGTGCTCTATGAGCTTGGTTGTTTTCTCGCAGACGTTTCATCACCCAACTAGGTAACATCATCAGTGCTAAACGAGAGTGGGGTTGGCTCTCTTTTTATATACTAGCAGCCAAACTCAGGATCTGTCCTTTCTGCAATTGGGAACACAACAAGCACATTTCGTTCATTCTGCTTAGTGCTATTTTTATTCTGTCTGACTAATCTGATCAAGGCCGTATGTGGCTTATGATTCAAATCTCAATAAGATTTTTTTTTTACCCCTAACCCAGATATTTCCGTCCACTTGTTCTGAGGTGTAATTGACAAGCGCCAGGGGCCTGTATTATTATGGCAGAGCTTATCAGCTGGAATCGTTTCATTCAAAATCTATAACTCCCCAAGTGATCCGTCAATATTCCACCCGGAAAACGAAAACAAGGAAAGGAAAAAAGATAGATGATTTTCCGATGAGTTAAATGCAGCAGATATGCACACAGAAATGACCACATCAAGGATGAGTGAAGCAAATACCTTATATGTGCATGCTTTGTAGCCAAATGTCTCCAGCATCAACTCATTTTCTTAGATGGGACAGAGAAATGAAAAGTCCTCCATCAATCTGGCAGGGATGAATGTCTTTGAATTCCTTCCAAAATTGTGATTTCCTCTACAGAAAGTGGTCAGACTTAAAATCAGTGGCCTATTGTGGTCTTTTCTCCCAGTGCTTACTGAGTTGATCCTTTCTCAGAAATCAACATTTATTGGAGAAAAAGTTTGCAATATGATGTATTAGATATAACTATAGAACTAAGGAACTGGTGTGTATCCCTATATAAATATATCATCAATGCATAGAAGAAAGTATATTTTATAAGGGGGAGAGGCAGAATCTAACTAAAAACTATGAAGAAGAAAGTTAGAAAATCCCCATGCTGGAGTGCTTCAGATGAAAAAGGGGACTTTAAAAGAGGAGAAAGGAAGGAAGGAAGGAAAAGGAAGCAAAGAAGGAAGGGAAAGGGAGGGAAGGAAGGAGGGAGGAATGAAGGAGAGAGGGAGGGAAGGAATGAAAAGGGAGGGAGGGAGGGAGGGAGGGAGGAAAAGAAAGGGAAGAAGGAAGGGTGGAAGCACCTAAAATAGGGCTGAATTATATACAGTGCAAATGAAAGAGAGAGAAAATAGCTATTGAAATGATATAAATTCCTTCCATGCCATCCTGACAGATTGACTTTTTCCCCCAATGGTGAACTCAAGTGAGATGCTGGCGTATCATATCGTCCAAAACAGATTATCCTACCTGGATGCGTTTCCTAAATAAATCCAGATTAGAAGAAACGGTGTCAAACACCCCCACCCCCAAGAAGATGACCCTATGATCTGCTCTTTTTCTGATTCACACGTGGACTGCGGGATGCTCTTTTGGGGTTGGCCAGGAGCAAGGCACGTGGGAAACACAGCAAGGGAAAGCAACGGGGACACAATAATTTTTGTCTCTGCCGCGTGGGTTACATAACACAATTGTCTTAAAAAAAAAAACGCTAGCAGAAACACTCCTGGCCCAGGGCTAAACCTCCTTCTGCATCTCCCTTCAGTGGTGTTTGAAACAGGGGTAGAGAGAGACACAATAGGGTATTATATCTAAAACAAGAAACAACCAGTCTTTCTTGCTCTTTAACCACTGTTTTTGAAAGTTGGACCATAAAACGAAGGCTGAGCGCCAAAGAACTCGGGTGCTGGAGAAGACTCCTGCATTGAGTCCCTTGGACTGCAAGGCCATCCAACCGGTCAGTCCTAGAGGAGATCCACCCTGACTGCTCTTTAGAAGGCCAGATCCTGACGAGGAAACTCAAAGACTTTGGCCACCTGATGAGAAGGAGGAAGGACTCCCTGGAGAAGAGCCTCATGCTGGGAAGGATGGAGGGCAGAAGAAGAAGAAGAAGGGGACGGCAGAGAAGGAGGTGGCTGGATGCAGTCACCCAAGCAGTTGGCGTGAGCTTCAATGGACTCTGGGGGATGGTAGAGGACAGGAAGGCCTGGAGGAACGTTGTCCATGGGGTCAGACCCAACTTCGCAAGTAACAACAACAAACCACTGTTTTGTTCTTTTCTTCCTTTTTTAGAGTGGGGTCAAAAATTTTAGCCATCTTTTAAAAGTGAAATAATCAAAATAAAAAGAAGTTGCATCAACAGAAGGATAGACTCAAGATCACACGAAGAAGCACTTTATAAGGCCTTGGTAAGACACACATCCAATCCTGCCTCCAGTTTTGATCACCACAATATTAAAAAAAAAGAATATTGAGACTCTGGAAAGAGTGCAGAGAAGAGCAGCAAAGATGATTAGGGGCCTGGAGGCTAAAACATATGAAGAACGGTTGCAGGAACTGGGCATGTCTAGGTTAATAAATAGAAGGACTAGGGGTGACATGATAGCAGTCTTCCAATATTTGAGAGGCTTCCCCAAAGAAGAGGTGATCAAATTATTCTCCAAAGCACCAGAGGGCAGAACAAGAAACAATGGATGGAAACTAATCAAAGAGAGAAGCAACCTGGAATTAAGGAGAAACTTCCTCAGAGGGAGGACAATTCACCTCCAGAGGTTGTGGGGGCTCCACAGAGGTGGGTTGCTATCGGTTCGCACCGGTTCAGGCGAAGGGTAGTGGAATGTTGGCCTGGATGGCAGAACCGGCAGCCACCCAGGCTGGCCACGCCCCCAAACCGTTTCCCCAGTCGCCACAGCATGTTTTCTGGGCGTCATTTCCTGGCAACTGTGAGCGCATGCACCGAAGAGGCCGTACCGCTGGCAACAACCCACCTCTGGTGCTCCATCCCTTGTGGCTTTTAAAAAGAGACCGGGCATTTGCCTGAAATCATAGGGTCTCCTGCTTGAGCAGCGGATTGGACTAGAAGACCTCCAAGGTCCCTTTCAACTCTCATTATTCTTGTCCTAATTTTGGTCATAAGTCAAGGATAGGTGCACCTGTGCACAATACCTCCGAGTACAATACCATTTAGGTCTATTCAATGCATTTAGGTCTAAATTGCTACAATCCGTTTGGCCAATGACTTTTTTTTTTCCAAAAGAACAAAATCTGCAAATCATAAAAGTCCACCTGTCAAATCAAAGGAGCAGCTTTCTTTCAGAACACGGAGCAGCCTCTCAAAGCCTCTGCTAAATTGACCTGAATTAACCTTTCAGTACTTAAGGATGAGTCCTGACCACACATTATGCGGCTTGTGCTTGTTGTACATGCTACATAACAAATACCTCAGGCTTCCATATGTTGAATTTAAAGTGCATCTACACCTTAATTGGCTGGGCAATAAGACAAGTCGAGTAAGAAAATAATATGACTCAGCACGGAGCGAACTCCACAGGATCCGTCATTCTCTGTTTGTTTCTTCAATTCCCTCCTGCCACTTTTCATCACCACGTGCAAATTGCCATTCTCCACAATTACAACAGGTGAGAAGAACCTGAGTTCCAAAGGGAGCTAGAAACTCTGCAGTCCTACCAAAACTTAAGCAGCTCTCCAGGTGTTCATCCCCACCAGGTATTTTAAATTAGACCCTTCTTCAAATCCGGAGGTGCAGGAATTTATCCAGAGCATTCAATTGTCCAAAAATACATCCCACCCCCCAAATTATTCTGCCTTAAATGCAGCAAATCCCTCCATTCGCGTGCGCTCAGGAGGAGTTAATTTATTCAGCCGTAGCGCACTGTCAAACCCAATGAGTTAATGGGCAACGAAGGCACCGCACCATGCTAGAAGCAGAAGTTAAAAATGCATGTGACCTTTTCAATAAAGAATCCCAGATTCTGTAATATCTCACACTGTTTGAGAAGGAGACCTAACCTAGCACTGGCTCAATATGTCAATGAAGACGGAGGTCAAGCTATTCTCCAAAGGCCCCGAAGGCCAGACAAGGAACAAGGGTTGGATTCTGACCAAGGAGAAATTCAACCTAGAAATGAGGAGGGATTTTCTGACAGTGAGAACAATCAACCAGTGGAACTGAAGTTGCCTTCAGAGATTGTGGGAGCTTCCGTGACCCGTCAAAAGCGCGGACGGCAAAAGCGCGATCGACAAAATCGCGCCTTTGACGTCATCACAGCGCGACGAAAAAGATCGAAAAATTCAAATAAAAATTAGAAGAAACTCGACATTGTAAAAAAGATGTTGAGACTTTAGAAAGAGTGCAGAGAAGAGCCACAGAGATGATGAGGGGATAGGAGGCTAAAACATATGATGAAAGGTTGCAGGAACCAGGCATGGCTAGTCTAGTGAAGAGAAGGACCAGGGGAGACACGATAGCAGTGTTCTAACACTTGAGAGGCTGCCCCAGAGTGGGGGGGGGGGGTTTCCCAGCTATTCTGCAAAGCATCTGAAGGCCGAACAAGGAATAATGGATGGAAACTGAACAAGGAGAGATTCAACCTAGAAATAGGGAGAAATTTTCTGACAATGAGAGCAATCAACCCATGGAACAGAAGTTATGGGAGTTTCATCACTGGAAGCTTTCAAGAAGAGACTGGACTGCCATCGGTCAGAAATGGTGTAGGGTCTCCTGCTTGAGTGTGTGGGGGGGGGGTTGGACTAGACGACCTAGAAGGTCCCTTCCAACCGTATTATTCTAAGAGACCCCGTCCTTGTTGGATCTGGACGAATGGAAGGGTTCAACTGGAGATAGCTGGTCCCAGGAGGTGCAAAAGCAAGACCGAATCACCTCCAGTTGGGATGAAATCTTGTGTTGTCCAACATCTAACAATGCTTTCAGGTCAGGAAAAGCAGCCCGGCTTGCCTTAGCACAATATGTAAACACAATTATGGTCTGGATGGAAGGAGGTAAACAACTTCCTGGATGCAGGAGGACCATTAACAACAGTGACCAAGCTGCTCTCCTCCCACCTGTCCCACAGATGGGCGTTGTGTAGAACATTTTGCCGTTTTTTAAAATTAATCACAGGTTGTCATGTTACCCAGTCGGATTAAGCCTGGTTAATGTGGTTAGTTTAAACAACATTGATGTGGCTTCTTTAAACTGCTCAGTTCATATTAGGGAAAGATGGGAAGTTACTTTTTAATAAACTTATAATAAAATCTTTTAAGAGGAGGAAAGCAGGGAACGCAACCTACATACACCACGTTGGGGGCTCTGACAGACAACGTAGCTGACTTCAAAGCATGAAGATACGTCACCTTGGACATCAAAGGGAAGAGCAATTATCTATCTTTGCCTTGTTTCTTCCTTGCAGAGTCATAAATCAAATTCAACCATTCTCCTTTGTGGTGGAATATGACTCCCGGTGTTTTAACAGGCAAGCTATTTACATATTAACTTCTTCCCTGTGTGATAATTTCATCATCTGGCATTAAAATTTAAATAATGTAACAGGAGAGCGTCATCTGAGTGTCCTCTGTGTGTTCTAAATGCAGGTTGTGGAAATACACGCAACAGATTCAGTGCCAAAGGTGGAATCTACCTACATCGGAGGAAGGCAACCATAGGCACACCAGGCGCCTTGGACCTACAACTCCCACAGTTCCTTGTCCTTGCTCATCCTGACTGCGATCTAAACCCCCAAATATTATTTTTTTTAAAACCACTATATTCTCTTCTGGCTGGATTGAGCCACCCGAGGCACCAGTAGGCATGAGCTCAGATGGACTCCAGAGGATGGTAGAGGACAGGAAGACCTGGGGGAAGATGGTCCTTGGGGTCGCGATGGGTCGGACACAGCTTCACCACTAACAACAAAACATTCTCTTCATCTGAGCTCAGTTATAGTCACTGAATCAACCTGAACTTCTCATTGACATCTGCTTCTCAAAACATCTGTGCTTCCAGAAGAAACGTTCTTCGGTGCTTCTTCAGAAATCCTTCTCAAACACATCAGCCTAGTTATCAACTGTCTCGGTTAGCCTCCCTCAGTTGGGGAGGGGCAGGGCGCCCTCAAGGTGGATGGATGCCATTCTCCTTACTTTCTCAGCAATTCTGAAGTCTGAATAAATGGATCGTGTCCAACTTGAGGAACCGTAGCCCATATCCCGTAGCAGAGCATGATTGTTCAGCCAGATTATGGTCACCGCAGTGGCTGCGCAGCCCGGTTCACTCCTGGCAGTCAGCCCTATCTTCACTTTCAATATTATTTCTGGTGAATGCAACACTTTCCCACGCAAACATGCTCCAAAGGGCACACCAAATAAAAAGCAACAACCACCCAATGGTGGAAACAAGAATGCCAATCCATGTGTCTTTGCAATAAACAGTTCCTTCTTCCCTTCCAAGTTGGCAGCGGTAGAACAGGTAACACCTGCGTTACCGGTTGAGTTTGAATCACTCGGCGTTTGGGAATGCGTGGAACAATTCAAAGGGAGTCTTATGAAGTTCAAGGACCAGGCGGCTTCTAATCCAGGAGTGGACCTTTTCTTCCTGATGGGTCAGAGCTACTTCAACCCCCATCGCAACAGCTGGAGAACTAACATTGTGCCCCGGTATCAGTAGAATCAGAAGAGAGGTGGGGGGGACCCTGGAGGGTCTCCTAGTCCATCCCCTGCTCAAGTAGGAGACCTATACAATCTGAGGCAAGTGGCTGTCCAGTCTCTTCTTAAAAACCTCCGGTGATGAAGCTCCCACAACTTCTGGAGGAAAGTTGTTCAACTGATTAATTAAGTTCTCTCCTTGATTCGTTCCCATCCGTGACTTCTTCTTCTGCCTTCAGGTGCTTTGGAGAATCGGTTGGAAACTCATCAAGGAGAGAAGCAACCTAGAACTAAGGAGAAATTTCAGTAATAGTAACAACCATCAACCAACAGCTTTCCTCCAGAAGTTCTGGGTGCCTCATCACTGGAGGTTTTTAAGAGCCATTTGTCTCAAATGGAATAGGGTTTCCTGCCTGAGCAGGGGGTTGGACTAGAAGACCTCCAAGGTCCCTTCCAACTCTTCTGTTATTCTGTTAGATCAAGTAACTTCCTGGAGGACAGAAAATTAGACTTCCTGTGGAGCATTCTCTTTCGGCAAAGCTCTTCCTGAGTAATCCAAATTCTCAGGCCTGTTTTATCAAGCGACAAATCTGGGCTGCAGGCTACCCATTTTCAAGTTGTTTTCGTTCTCTAGCAAAAAGAGGAAGCGTTGGATATATTCTGTATACGCTGTTCCTAAATATTCCTCCGTTGAGAACTCATTACTTCAGACTTCGGTGCCTTACATCTTTGGCAGGGTGACGCTTTGTTCTTGTCTTCCAGGAAATTATCTGGGCTAGAGGTGGAATGAGTAATGCTTTTTCATCTCCCAAACTGGTAACCTGTTGCACACAGAGGCATGGTAAAACTGGAAAGGAAGGAAGGGAGGGAGGGAGGGAGGGAGGGAGGAAGGAAGGAAGGAAGGAAGGAAGGAAGGAAGGAAGGAAGAAAAGGGAGGGAGGGGAGAAAAGGAAGGAAGGACAGGGAGTGAGTGGAGAGAAGGAAGTCAATGAGAGAACCTGGATTTGCTTAATGACAACATGTTCCACTTAGCAACTGCAGTGATTCTCTTAACAACTGTCAAGCCCTGGGGAAATCAGGAGATTCAGGCAGTTCAAATGAATATAAAGATTTAAGGCAACCTAAAGCTTTCCACAAGTACCTGGCCAACTAACAGTCAAGGGAAATGAGCGGGAGATAAGGTTGACTTAGATCTCTTGCGGGCATGCAGGGACTCATGACTGATGACGCATTTGACCCTTCATCTCAGCCTGGTCACCTCCCACATTGACCCTAGCCAAAAAGGTCATAAAGTCAGACAGACTCACTTAGCAACTGCTCTGTCCAGCAATGGCAATTGTGGTCCTAAATCAAGGATTACCTGTAGCGATTGATCAATTGCTAGAGAAAACCTCCAGGAGTTTATCTAGCCACTTACAGACAGCTACGGATTCTCAGGCTCAAACCTGCTGCATTTAACGAGGTAGAAGAACAATGTTCTAGTTCTCACTGAGGCAGGAAGCAGTGCATACCTTTTCTGCCACACGGAAAAAGCAAGTCTAGGCACACTTCATTCCTTCAAGCCTAATAGGATTAAACAGAGCGGAGTCATCCCTGCACAGAGCTCCATGCAAAAGAGATTCACCCGTCACACATCAAATGCAATTTTTAAAAATGCAGTTGGTTAGGTGCAGGCTACCCAAAAGAGAACCAATGGGATGCAATGCTGCGTATTTCCCACACCAGCTGGGAAATTCTTGAAGTCCGCACATCTTCAAACAGTTACGGTTGAGGAAACACCAATCTGGGTTGAGATGTTGTCATTTCAGAAGAATTTGAGGAAACGGGACACACTTCCAAGTCTACAACGTAGGGAGAAAATTCTCCTTTCATACAAAGAACTTTTAGCTTTCAGGGTCTTCCATGATCTGAACGCAATGTTGCTCTCTCCCAGAAACACGATATTTTCTATTTTGGACTGAATCCAATCTTAGAACATAGTTGGAAGGGCCCTTGGAGGTCTTCTAGTCCAACCTCCTGCTCAAGCAGGAGACTCTCTGCCATTCCAGACAAATTATCTTCTATTCTCCTTTTGAAAGCCTCCAGTGATGGAGAACCCACAACTTCTGGAGGCCAGTTATTCCACTGATTAATTATTCTGTCAGGAAATTCCTCCTTGGTTCTAGGTTGCTTCCCTCCTTGATTAGTTTCCACCCATTGCTTCTTGTCCTGTCTTCAGGTGCTCTGGAGAATAGCTTGACTCCCTCTTTTTTTGTGGCAGCCCCTGAGATATCGGAAGGCGGCTATCATATCACCCCTAGTCCTTCCTTTAAAAAATAAATAAACTAGACATACCCAATTCCTGCAACCATTATTCATAAGTTTTAGCTTCCAGCCTCCTAATCATCCTTGTTGATTTTCTGTGCACTTTAACCAGAGTATTAACTCTGGTTAACTCAAGTATTAACTCAATACTTTTTTATATTGTGTTGACCGGAGAATCTTGTTTTATTGGACCGACAATAGATTTTACACACACACACACACACACACACACAAAACACAGAGCACTCTTCTCTACCTGTAAGACAGTGCTATAAATCCTTAGTTTGTTGACAATCATGTTGTTTCTAATGAGAAGCTGAGTTTTACAACTGCTACCCTTCGTTGCTTCATCACACATCCGGTAAGGCACATTAAATAATTATGAGCTTGAAAGAGGAAAAATGTAATCCTAACCGAAACCACTTTTGGAATAGAATTGGAGGCACCTGCAAAAAAAGGCCTTGAAAATGGTTAGGAAAAGGTGCTGAAAATCCCTCAGCCGTCCTAAATAGAGAAATGTGTCAATTCATTTTATTTGGGATGCCAAAGGGGCCACTTAGCCAAATATATGATAGAATAGATTGATAGAATAAAGGAGAATATTTGTGGTTCAGGGTTGAAATGGGGGGCCCTGGGGGCTCTCTGAGCTTGGAGGCTTTCCTGCGGATCTTTCATTACCCCAACAAGGTAACAACATCAGTGATGGAAGGGAGTGAGGTTTGCAAGGAGGAGGAGGAGGAGGAGGAGGAGGAGGAGGAGGAGGAGGAGGAGGGGGAGGAAGAAGACAACTATGGAGTCCTTGGTGCTGAGCTTGGTTGTTTTCTTGCTTACAGTTTCGTGGTGGTGGTTTTTAAGGGATCCAGATCTAATTTTGAGGTGGCAATATCTAGCTGACCTTGGATGATCTCAAGAATTAGCAGAGTTGTCTCTAGTTAATATGTTTATGAAGCCCAATCAGAAATCATAAAACTGCTGGCTGGACTAAAAATGTTTGAAAAATGATTTCAAACTTGGACCATTTTGAAAGTCTTCCCAAGAAAGCTGCCGTCTCAAGGAATTGCCTTTTGAAACTCTTCTGCTGAAATTCTGACTCAAATATCTTCTTTATCCAAATAAAAAAAGAGGAATTTTTAGGTGCCAAACGTCTACAACATTTGCTTTAATAACATAGATCGGCTTTTATTGAAGTTACCCTGTAACCTGGTTACAATTCAGCCCTGCCCATCATCGCCTCTGTAATCTATTGGCCTTTCTGGCACAGACCCAAATACCATAAGCTGACCGTGCAAATTACGATGGAGAATAAGTATTCGTTATAAGGCTACGGATTTTCAACACCTGATCCGTCTGTGGCGATGACAGTTTCACAACCTTTTTGTTGGGGGAGGAAAGAAGTTTTTTCCTTGTATAATGCATCCCCCCCTCATTTCACTGTAGCTTTGTCCAAAACTGCTGTACGCTGATTTTATTATTAGAGCTTAGATTCCAAATACTCTAAAGCTGAAATAGCTATTTAGGTTACAACTGCCAAAATATCTTAGGTCAGATGTGGGAGATTCCATTCTATACCCTACAATGAGGGTCTCTGCATTTGCCGAGCGGCAGAGGTAGAAGGCCTGGCTCACATCCTATTGGATTGTTGCTTGTATAAGGGGGTGGGAGACAGGGACCTTAGTCCGTATACCAAACAAGGACCCCTTGGGACCCCCATATCAAAACAATTTCCCTTCTGTGCAGCCAGAACCTGAAAACGTGTGTAAGATTATGATTGATTCACTGGCAGAATAATCAGTTTTTAAATAAAAAATAGTAGCTAGGCAATAGAGAGAAGAGAAACATAATTTTAAACTAAAATACTAGGAAAAAATATATGTAAAAAACATCCTAGTGAACAGTTTATGTATTATGATTTTGTATTTCCCCCAGTTCGAAGAGGTCACGGTGTTGCACATGAGATAGGATATCACTCCTAAAAGAATATCTGCGCTGCGTAACATTTATGCATCATCTAGAAACAGGCTTTGTGTCTGTGTGTCTGTGTGTGTTGCGGGAAGGAAGTTGTGGTTGGCAACTTCCACAACTGACGTTTCCATACACAAATTCATCCAGATTTAGCTAGTTTTAAATTCATCAAAGCAATTAACATTCTGACTATTAGGGTGAACCCTATCATAAACCCCAAGAGTGGGTAAAAAATAGTCTCATCTCTTAAGACCAGCTACTCCAACTATCTGTTTGTAGGTTTAAAACACACACACACACAAAGGTAGATTTCTGACATTTCAAAGTCTAAACAAATGGAACATCATGTCTCATTAATTAGATCAAAGCTGCTCCCCCTTTGCAGGCCAAAATAAAGTCCTTGTAATATTAGCCTTGTAATGGCTCTTACAGTTGCAATGGGTGGCTGTGAAGGTTGGACCATAAGGAAGGCTGAGCACCAAAGAATGGAGGCCTTTGGACTCTGGTGCTGGAGGAGATTCCTGCATTGAGTCCCTTGGACTGCAAGGCCATCCAACCGGTCAGTCCTAGAGGAGATTAAATCCTGACTGCTCTCAGGCCAGATCCTGAAGAGGAAACTCAAAGACTTTGGCCACCTAATGAGAAGGAAGGACTCCCTGGAGAAGAGCCTCATGCTGGGAAGGATGGAGGGCAAAAGAAGAAGAAGGGGATGGCAGAGAAGGAGGTGGCTGGATGGAGACACAGAAGCAGTCAATGGACTCCAGGGGATGGGAGAGGACAGGAAGGCCTGGAGGAACGTTGTCCATGGGGTCACGATGGGTCAGACATGACTTCGCAACTAACAACAACAGAATTAATATTACACTCCCTTCTTAGAAGATTCACCATTCAGGACAGTTTAAAGACCTTCTCACACATGTATTTATTAATTAAAGGTTAATAAATAAGATCTATTTATTTATTAAAGGTGAATAAACAATTATTTCTTTGTTTATTAAAGGTTAATAAACAAGGTCTATTTATTTATTAAAGTAATATGCTGCACATCTCACGGTTCGAGCCAACACTAAAGGTCTACGAAGTACGTTTGCCAACAAAACATCCAAGACACACTTTCCTTGTAGCAGGGAAAGTGACCTCAGTCCTCAGCCTCCCTCCCAAGGCAGCTTCGCTCAAGCAAAAGGCGTTACAGAGAGTCCTGGACTTACAATGGTTCATTTAGTGACCAAAGTTACAACATCACTGGAAAAAAGTGACTTATGACCATTTCTCGTAATTATGACGGTTGTAGCATCTCTCTGATCACCTGATCAAGGATAAGAGAGGCAATGGACTCGTATTTACAACCATTGCCATGTCCTGGGGTCACGTGATCCCCTTTTGTGACCTTCTGACAAGCCGAGTCCACGGGGAAACCAGATTCACTTAACGACCATGGGGAGAATGATCGTAAAACAGAGCAAAACTCACTTAACAAATGTTTCATTTAGCAACAGAAGTGTTGGGCTCTCTTGCGGTCATATGCCGAGGATTGCCTGTACTTTTGGCGGGACTACCCAAACCATCTTCTCCTTTTTCAATTCCCTCCAGAATTTAATTCTTCCCCACTTACGGTGCCTTCAAAATTGCAGCAGATAGATTATAAGCCAGAGATATTTTTTGTTAGGCATAAAACTGGGAAAATACGATAAAGGGAATCTATATTTAATATTACATGTTTTGACAGCAGCAAGAATTGTACGTGCAGAGTAACGGAAAAATGAAGAAACACCAACAGAAGAAGATGAAATTTTTTAAAAAAATAGATTGTGCAGAAATGGACAAACCGACTCTAAAATTAAAAGAAAAAGAAGAGTATTTTTGAACATGGGGCTTGTTTTACAAATGGTTGGATAGTGGAGGTAGAAATTAGGACAGGGAAAAAATACTGTTATATATAAGTACAATAAGTACTTCCGTATGTAATGTGAAAATATAGAAATAAACCAGGTTTTTTTTTTAAAGAAAAGGCAGCTTTGACAGCTCTTGACCTGACATTCTGAATGTCCTATAAATCAGGATGGGTTCCCTGGGAAAGAGGTTGCTTAGGATGACACCCCCGTGAGTCACCTGGGCACAACCTCCTCACACCCTCTGAACAACAGCCGGGGAAAAAAGAAAAGGAAAACTGATCGACAACTTTGGTCAGCCAATAATCAGCCAGGGTATCGGGTTCAATCGATGCACACTGTGTGCTCCTAATCAGTTCTTAAGCCAGCTGGAAAAATGACACCTATTTAAAGCTTCCAGCGGTTTGGTAACCGCTGGAACACAGCAGTTTATCTACACAGTAGATAAAATGAGGCTGGGAGAAGTAACAAATTTTCTTTTTAATCCCAGCGTCTGTCTTTAGGGGGACAGGCAGATCCAACGGTCATGTTAGAACATTAACAGATTCACAGAGTTGGAAGGGACCTTGTAGGTCATCTAGTTCCACCCTCCCCCCCACAACTCAAGCAGAAGACCCTACACCATTTTTGACCAATGGCAGTCTAGTCTCTTCTTAAAAGCTTCCAGGGATGAAGCTCCCATAACTTCCGAAGGCAACTTCTGTTTTGATTGCTCTCACTGTCAGAAATTTTCTCCTTATTTCCTGGTTGAAGCTCTCCTTGCTCAGTTTCCATCCATTATTCCTTCTCCGGCCTTTGGATGCCTTGGAGAATAGCTTGACCCCCTCCTCTCTGTGGCAGCCCTTCAAATATCGGAAGGCTGCTCTCCTGTCTCCCCTGGTCCTTCTCTTCCCTAGACCAGCCATCCAAACAAATTTCTCTCCGTAAGTCTCCTAAAAACCAACCACTTCCTGCAGCAACGGAGGCAGAGTAGAAAATCCAAAGGCTTCTTTTAAGATCTTTTGTGGTCTCCAACTTCTTCTAAAATTCAGAATTACTTTCCTCACTTTTCCACCCCAAAAGCAGAGCGAAGGGGCTTCCATCCTTTATTCTTCCTAGGTTCAGATCAGATCCAGAATGAAAACCTACCTGGAAAAACACCTCCATCCCTCGTTATCCCTCCCCATTGACCTAAACCTAAATCTCCATGCTGTTCTTGATTTCTGATTCGGCCAGTCGGATGGATTCAGAGTTGATTTATTTCTGGATTCCTTATAGAAACCCCTGAGGTTTCTTTCAGTGGGAAATAGTTGAAGAGTAGAATCACTAAATTACTCATGTTTGCATCCTGGACAATAGGTCGCTCTGAAGGAGTTCTCAAAAGAGGAAAACAGCCACCACGAAGCATTGAGGGTCCCAAGAATCACAATCAGAATCAATCAGAATCGAGTCAAAAGGACCTTGGAGGTCTTCTAGTCCAGCCCCCTCCACTAACCCGAACCCTAACTCTAATCCAGCCCCCCTGCTCAAGCCCCTTGACTTTGGGGATTGTCTATGGTCTATGGAGATTCTCAATTATCCAGGTATCGGAGTTTCTTCCCCACCCCCCAAGAGGCATCTGGGCTTTCTTGGGGTTTTGCTTTTTCTTCTTTGAAAACATTTAGCTTCTCATCCAAGGAAGAGTTGGGAGGGACCTTGGAGGTCTTCTAGTCGAACTCCCTGCTTAGACAGGAAACCCTCTACCATTTCAGACAAATGCTTATCCAATCTCTTCTTAAAGATTCTGAAGTTAGAACTGAAGAAGCTTCTTGGATGAGCATCGAAAGGTTTTAAAGGGGGGAAAAAGAAACAAGAAAGTCCAGGTTTTATTTGGGTCTTTTAAAAGCCCTTTTGGGAATCGGGATGAGGTTGTTTTCTGCCTTCTCAAAGCCACCTGCTCGCAACGAAGGACCCACCTGCCTACCTGGCATCTCCAGATCCGCTCCCAGCGCCGGCGGCCACGAAGCTCGGGGCCACGATTTCGGGCTTGACTTTGGGAGCCAGGCGAAGAAGAGGAGGAGGAGGAGGAGGAGGAGGAGGAGGCTGAAATCTCGCTTGGCCAAAGGAAAAAGCGGCCCTTTTCAGCTGCCAACCGGGCAGCCTCGGGAGCTCCTAGGGAGACGGGTCATCCAGGCGGGAGCTCCCGACGCCGAGCCCGGCTGCGGGAAACCCCAACGGACCATCGCGACTTCCTCCGCTTTCCCGGGAGACCCGAGGGGAACCCCAAAGCGAGCAAAGGCCGAGGGACCCAAAGCGCACTCAAAAGCCCCGCGACGCTTCCAAAAAGTCTCCCGAGAAACTTGGCAAGGGAAGCTCCGATGCCCGCAGAAGCGCAGCCTGGTCAGCGCAGAGCCGGGATCGACTTCGGAAACTCGCAGCGGCCGCGCGCGATCCGGCCCCGACGGGTTGTGTAACTCCGCGAACCGCGGCTGGAATTCAGCCGTCCCTCCCTCCCTCCCTCCCTCCCTCTTCCTTCCCTTCTTCCCTCCCATCCGAGGTATCCCCGCCCGGGCAGGGGAAGCGCGGGCGCGCGGGCGGGCGGGGGAGCGCGCACCGGCAGACTCGCTTGCGCGGCATCCTGCGGGGGCTGCGGGGCGCGTGGAGAGGTTGGTGCGCCCCCCGGCCGGGCCTGGAGAGTCTGGGAGGGAGGGAGGGAAGAAGGGGGGCGCTGATGCTGCTGGAGTCGGGGAGGGGGGCGCGTCCTTCGGGCTTGCGGGGGCGCGCGAGCGCGTTCCCGTCTGCGCTGGGGAGCCTGGCACGGAAAGTAGGTCAGCTCCTCGGCGAGCTAGAGGGAGGCAGGGAGGCGCGCAGGGGAGGGGGCGTCTTGGCGGAGGAGACGGGGGGGGGGCGTCCATCGGGGACCCCCGCGATGCAGGGAAAGGGAAAGGGCAGGTGGGCTTGCCTTGCTGGGGTCTCGAGCCGCTCATGAATGCGGAGTGATGCTCTCCAACTCTGGGCTCTCTCCAGCTTTTCAAAACACTACTACTTACTATCATCTTTCTTTCTTTCTTTCTTTCTTTCTTTCTTTCTTTCTTTCTTTCTTTCTTTCTTTCTTTCTTTCTCTTTCTTTCTTTCTTCTTTCTTTCTTTCTTTCTTTCTTTCTTTCTTTCTTTCTTTCTTTCTTCTTCTTCTTCTTCTTCTTCTTCTTCTTCTTCTTCTTCTTCTTCTTCTTCTTCTCTTTCTTTCTTTTTAAAAGTGGTTTGCCATTGCATCCCTTTGGGGGGATGAAGGTAGAGTGGCTGGCCTAAAGGCCACCCCGACTGGCTTTGTGCCTAAGGCAAGGCTGGAAGCCGCGGAGCCTTGGGCTGGCTCCTTTCCTCTCACCTTGCCCCCAAACCGAGGGGTGCAAAAGAGCGAGGTCGGGGTGAAGGGGATGGAGGGGGGGGTGCCTGCCAGGTTTTCCCATCAGCTGCTGTGGCTGGAGGTTTCCAAGCCTTGTTGGGTCTGGTTTCTTTAGAGAAGAAGGACTCAGAACGGAAGAAGTCCCACACCTCACTTCTCTTTATTTGGCTTAAATAAGGCCACCCGCCGATCTGGGGTTAAAATCAGAGCTACAACCTGCAACAAAAGGAAGTTCAATCAGAAAAGAGCTGGAAGGGACCTTGGAGGTCTTCTAGTCCATCCCTCTGCTCAAGCAGGAGGAGAACCTATACCATCTCAGACAGGTAGCTGTCCAGTCTCTTCTTAAAATCCCCCAATGATGGAGCATCCATGATTTCTGGAGGCAACTTCTGTTCCACTGGCTAATCGTCCTCACTGTTAGGGAGTTTTTCCTTAATTCCAAGTTGCTTCTCTCCTTAATTAGTTTCCATCCGTTGTTTCTTGTCCTGCCTTCTGGTGCTTTGGAGAATAAGTGGACCTCCTCTTTTTTGTGGCAGCCCCTCAAATAGTGGATCTCTGCTGTCATGTCCCCCCCTCCTAGTCCTTCTTTTCTCTAGACTGGCCATATCCAATTCCTGCCATCGTTCTTCATCTGCTTTTGTCTGCAGGCCGTTAATCATCTTAGTTGCTCTTCTTTGCACTTTTTCCAAAGGCTCAACGTCTTTTTTGTAATGAAAACATCTTTTTTTGTAGCCCAGTGCCTGCTTTCGATGGTGCCTGTTTCCCAGGTTCAGTTGTGGGAGGAAAAACTTTCAAGCAAACACAACTTGCTTCCATCCCCTTCAAAACCAACACATTTTTGGTTTTGATTTGATTTTTCTAATCCATATAAATATGCCCCCTTTATATCCTCTTCAACTGGAGTTTCTCTTTAAAGGTAAAGGTTCCCCTTGCAGATATGTGCTAGTCGTTCCCGACTCTAGGGGGCGGTGCTCATCTCCGTTTCAAAGCCAAAGAGCTGTCCAAAGACGTCTTCATGGTCATGCATGACTCAATGCCGAAGGCGCATGGAACGCTGTGACCTTCCCACCAAAGGTGTTTCCTCTTTTTCTACTTGCATTTCTTATGTGCTTTCGAACTGCTAGGTTGGCAGAAGCTGGGACAAGTAACAGGGGCTCACTCTGTTATGCGGCGCTAGGGATTCGAACCGCCGAACTGCCGGCCTTTCTGATTGACAAGCTCAGCATCAAAGCCACTGAGCCACTGCGTCCCTCTAAATATAATATAAATATTACTAGACGAACTGAAGGGAAATATCCTGACCGAGGCTCCATCAGCTTGTTTGGTAAGCTCCGTTTTAAAAAAGATGAAAATATCAACACAGAACCCTGAAAAACAAACAGTCCAGGCAGACGATGCAAAGTTATTAAACGGGCAGAGAAAGAGTCAGCTAAAAGGCGTCCTTATTTCAGAACTCGCTTGGAAACAGATGTTTGCATTGAAGGTGTAAAATCAGAGAGTTTCTTTTCAGAATGGAGGCCTGGCAGACGAAGGTCAGGTGAGGCCAGGAGGATAAAAGCTGCGTTTTGTTTACTTGAATTTGCATTCAGAAAAATATGCAGGCCGACAATCACAACTTCTGTGGCTGAGTGAGACACTTGTTAAGTGAGTTCTTGCTGCCGTTGTTAAATGAATCCCGGCAGTTTTAGGTCAGTAGGACGGTTGTTGGGTGAATCTGGCTTCCCCATTGAACTTTGCTTGTTGGAAGGTCGCAAAAGGCGGTCACGTGACCCCTGGGACGCCGCAACCGTCATAAATATGAGTCTGTTGCCAAACTTCTGAATTTGGATTGTGTGACCACGGGGCTGCTTGAACAATGGTGCGAAAAATGGTCATAAATCACTTCTTTCAATGCTGTTGTATGTTTGACCCGTCATTAAATGAACTGTTGTAACTCGAGGACTACCTGTGCCGATGGTCCTCGACTTCTGATCACAATGGGGACTAGAAACTTTCTTAACAACCTTCGACTAGAAGACCTCCAAAGTCCCTTCCAACTCTGATGTTATGTTATGTTATATTGTTGTTGTGTTATATTATGTTGTGTTGTTGTGTTGTGTTGTGTGATGTTATATTCCACTTCATTGGTACAGTGAACAAGAAGTTCTAAAACTTTTCTGTCAACACATTTATTCTACAATAAAACGTTTCGTCTGGGGAATAAAAGGACCATGGGATGACATCCATCAATCACGGGCTTCTCCCCAGAGGTTGTGGCTGCTCCATCATTGGAGTGTTTTAAAGAATGGTGCAGAGTCTCCTGCTTGAGCAGAGGGTTGGACTAGAAGACCTCCAAGGTCCCATCCAGCCCTGTTATTCTGCTGTTCACTGGGGAATGCATATATTTCTTTCCCGTTTATGAGAATACTCCCCCCCACCCCCCCGATTCCCTGCTCTTAGTTACAGGAGGCCGTGGAGCAAATTGCTGGGTCCTGGCTGTGAGTCAGCTCCAGTTCAAAGTGCCACTTCGATTCACGGCAGGCTCTGCAACCCCCTTTTATGCACAGTGATGGCTCCATCTGGTGATACGTCCAATCACAGGCAATTTCTCTGCCCAACAGCCTCCTTTGGAGGGTGCCCCATTCCCAGGGGATGCTGTCAAACCATTTATGGAGATAATGTCACTTTTGGAGAGAGGCAAATATAAACTGTCTGTCAAAAGACCACAATTTCCAAAGGTCCAAAATGACAGGCTGGAGAGACTTAAAGACTTTGGTGACTAATGGGTTGTGTTTTTTTATTGTGCGGGCTGCAAGTTGTGGTGCTTTTTTTCTTTAACTCCAGGCCTGGTGGAAATGTACAGACAGGGCCTTACAGCTGCAGAGAATTGGGAGCACACTTGGAGTTTCCTAGATTAAGACCCATCCAAAAGGACACGTTAGAAAATAGGGCAGATTTTTAGAAACTCGGCTTCCAATCAAAGGAAGACTAAAACCGACCACGAGTTATGAGGGAGGCCTTGTATCTTCCTCTTAGTGATTTTGGCAGATCACAGAGATTGGAGAAGTCCATGGATAGCAAAGAAAATAAACTGGATTTATATGTTAACATGTGTGTAGATATACAGGTGTGTTTTTGTTATCAGGAGTTTTTTTAATCAATATCTTTTTATCAATACTTTTTCATATATAAAAGAAAAAAGAACAACGTGCAAACAATTTATGAGACTGTCTAGAAAGAGTGCAGAGAAGAGCAACAAAGATGATTAGGGGACTGGAGGCTAAAACATATGAAGAATGGTTGCAGGAACTGGGTATGTCTAGTTTAATAGAAAGAAGGACCATGATAGCAGTTTTCCACTATCTCAGGGGCTGCCATGAAGAAGAGGGAGTCAAACTATTCTCCAAAGCACCTGAGGGCAGAACAAGAAGCAATGGGTGGAAACTAATCAAGGAGAGAAGCTACTTAGAGCTAAGGAGAAATTTCCTGACAGTGAGAACAATTAACCGGTGGAACGATTTATCTCCAGAACTTGTGAATGCTCCAATACTGGAGGTTTTTAAGAAGAGGTCAGACAACCATTTTGTCCAAAATTTTATAGGGCAGGGATGGCTAACCTTTTTGTTGTTGTGTGCCAAAAGCATGTGTGCGCATGCTCACCAGGGCATGCACATGCCCGCACCCAGAATGCAATGTGTGTGAGACACCCCTGTCGCTCCCCCTGCCTACCTGCACATGTGCGCCTGTGCGCCCTCGCTCCCTCTTTTGGGCCACTAGGCCTCCCTGCAGTCTCCTGGGACCAAAAATGGGCCATGGGGGGGGGGAGCACAACACCCTCCGCTCCCACACGCCCAAGCATGCACGCACCTCTCCCGCATGTGCCCGGCCCCCCTCGCCTGTGCGGCAGAGACCCCCAGAGAAGCTGGCCGGCCAGAGGAACAGGCGTGGTGGAGATGACCTGGCCAGAGGGCTCTGTGTATCACGCGTGGCATGCGTGCCATGGGTTGCCCATCACGGGTATAGGGTTTCTCGCCTGACTAGAAGACCTCCAAGGTCCCTTCCGTTCCTATGTTACACGTATATATTCCACTTCCTCAGTTCAGTGAAAAAGCTCAGGGTGTTTCAAAAACTATTCCGTCGATGCATTTATCCTACAATAAAAGGAATAGCTGGACAAAATATTCTTTATTTACCCTAATAAAATTGAACTGAAAACAATCTTCCCCTTAGAGGATATTTTAGGGGGGGAAAATCTTGCAGCTGAATACGTTCTTGTATTCTCTGGAAAGTAAATTAAAAGTAAATAATGGCCATAAAGGACTTTCAAACTCCACCACAAATGGTTGAATTTAAAAGTAAATTATGTAGAGGCAAATAGAGTTTGGGGGGGGAGAGAGAAAGGACTCCTTTTCATAATAAGCTCATTAAATATTTTCCAAGAAATCCCATCCCAGCTTTGTTTTTCAGTGGAGAAATTATTTGGCACTTTTGTTTTTTAAAAAAAAGATTATCTAAGATCCCTCTGCTAACGTCACAACTGTATCTTCCCAAGTGCAACCCCCCCCCCCCAAATAAGTATCCAGTAAGCCTGGCTGCATTTAGAGAAACTATTAGTGCAAAGGTTATTAGTGCAAAAGATGTGGAGACTCTTTTAGAAAGAGTGCAGAGAAGAGCAACAGATGAACAGGGGACTGGAAGCTAAAACGTGAAAAACGGTTGCAGGAATTGGATTTGTCTAATCTAGAGAAAAGAAGGACCAGGGGTGACAGGATAGGAAGGTTCCAATATTTGAGGGAGCTGCCAAAAAAGAAGAGGGGTTTTCCCCCCAATATTTTCAAGGCAACGGATGGAAACCAAACAGGAAGTAGAAGCAATCTAGAACTAAGGAGAAATTTCCTAACAGTGAGAACAGTTCATCAGGAGAACAACTTGCCTCCAGAAGTTGGTGGGTGCTCCAACGATGGAGGTTTATAAGAAGAGATCGGACAACTATTTGCCTGAAATATTTAGAATAGAATAGAGCTGGAAGGGACCTTGGAGGTCTTCTAGTCCAGCCTCCGGCTCAAGCAGGACAACCAATACTATTTCAGACAAGTGGCTGTCCAGTCTCTTCTTTAAAACCTCCAGTGATGGAGAGGCCATGATTTCTGGAGGCAACCTCTGTTCCACTGTTAGGAAGTTTCTCCTTAATTCCAGGTTGCTTCTCTCTCCGATTAGTTCCCATCCATTGTTTCTTGTCCTGCATTGAAAAATAAGTTGACCCCCTCTTCTTTGTGGCAGCCCCTCAAATACTGGAATATTGCTATCACGTCGCCCCTAATTCTTCTTTTCTTTAGACCAGCCAAATCCTGCAGCTGTTCTTCATATGTTTTAGTCTCCAGGCCTTTTATCATCTTAGTTAGCAATAGCAATAGCAGTTAGACTTATATACCGCTTCACAGGGCTTTCAGCCCTCTCTAAGCGGTTTACAGAGTCAGCATATCGCCCCCACAGTCTGGGTCCTCATTTCACCCACCTCGGAAGGATGGAAGGCTGAGTCAACCTTGAGCCGGTGAGATTAGAACAGCCGAACTGCAGATAACAGTCAGCTGAAGTGGGCCTGCAGTACTGCACCCTAACCACTGTGCCACCTCGGCTCTTCTCTGCACTCTTTCCAAAGTCTCCACATCTTTTGTGTAGTACGGTGACCAAAATCCTTTGCTGTATTCCAGGTGTGGCCTTACTAGAGTTTTGTAAAGCGGCACTAAGGCTTCATGGGATCTTGATTCTGTGCCTCTGTTTAGACAACTCAGGATTCAGTTCTTTTTTCTTTTTTTAATGTAGTGCACGCAAAACCCAATAGTGTAGGGTTTCCTGCCTGAGCAGGGGGTTGGACTAGAAGGCCTCCGAGGTCCCTTCCAGCTCCTGTTATTCTGTATTTATTTTTATTTTTTGTTTAGGGAAAAAAGCAGGTTGTAATTGGAACCCATTAGCTATTCGATTGAAAGCTGTCCCTTTTATTGAAGTATTGAATTGGGGGGGTGGGGGTGGGGAAACAACCCACATTAGGAGGCTGCTTAGAGAGCACATGGTTCCCAAGTGATGGAATTTGAAGGTCACCGATGAATGAAGCCAAATTCTCTTCGTCATCCAGCCACATTTCCTACGCACCACAACAAGGCTCCTGTTTTCATAGCAGATTCACGTCAACTCCTTGCCCCCCCACCCCGCACACACATGCAATTAGCACCGTTTTCTGCTGTGCCAAAGTCCCCGTATTTATTATTTTTTATATCAATCTTCTTTTGTTCTCTGAGAAAGTTTTATAGGCATCTCTCCACCTAAACAGGAATTTCAAGACTGAGGTCATTGGACCGAGCTACTTTAAAGGAGGGAGGGCCTGGCTTGTCATCGGATCAAATTTAATTTTCCACAGTTGTAAAGATGGGTTACTCTCACCTCTGGTTACTCATAAAACCACTCCCCGTTTTTATAAAGAGGGCTTCGCTTTTTCCCCTGGGGAGAGAAATGTGTTTTTCACACTGATGGCCATTGCACCAGGCCCATGGTCACATGATCAGAATTCGGATGCTTGCCAGCTGCTTCATACTTATGAAGGTCAGTGTCCCGGGGTCCCTTCTGACAAGCCGAATCAATGGAGAGAAGCCAGAGTCACTGAACCCCCGTGTTACTAACGGAACAACGGAAATGATTCACTTAACAAGGTGGCGAGAAAGGTCGTAAAATGGGGGCAAAGCTCACTTAACAAATGTCTCACTTAGCAACGTAAACACCAGGCTCCATTGGGGCCATACGTCAAGGACCTCCTGCAGCGCAAACCTGTTGTTTGTGGTTAATATCCCGTACGTGGTGAAACATTTAATAGTTCTGTGCCTGGTTTTATTTTATGCCGTGGATGTTATTATTGGCAAAATCCATTCTGCATTTGGCCTCAAACGGCTCCAAGGAACAAGCAGGAATTGGGGGGGGGGGGGAAATCCTCAACTTACAACCTTTGGTTTACTGTTTCCCAACCGTTTGGACTGACGCTTGAGAAAAGTGGGTTATCCTCCCTCTTGCATTTCCAACAATCCCACTGTTTCTATGTGGGTTTTTCCCTGTTTGTTTCTTTCGGATTTCTTTCCTGGAAGCCTGTAACTTTTCTTATTCCAACTTTTCCGTTCTTCAGCAGGAAACTTCGGGTGCCTTTGTGCTCTTTCCTAGGGCCAGAGACATTCGCCTCTCTTTTTTCAAATTGCTGCTTTAACTCCGGAGTGTGTTTTCAACACCGCGATAAGCCATCCCCATTAGCTGCTCCGAGTCCTTTTTAAGGAGACGTTGTGAATCAATAAATTAGCATCTTCTTTCTTGAATAGAAGCAAACTTGAAAAATATGTCAAGGGGAAGGTAGATTATTATTCTTTTTAAAGGATTTTGTCCCCTGCTTATACTGTAGAATGGACACCTATTATAAGGGAGTAATCTTAGATAATAGCAAGAAATTCATGTTCGTTGGTTAAAAAACATTTAATTATCTGTTTATTTTTTTAAAAAAACACACAATAATTTTTGAAAGCTAGGCAGAAACTGTACTGGAGGAAGAGAAAAATATATTTAAAAGTATTCTTTTAAAACAAATGGCAGAAAGACAGCAGAGACAGCAAACCCTCAATTAAAAAAAAGGAACGGCCAGGTTTAGAAAAATAATTCATCCAATCAACCAGCCCCAAATCCTGCTACAACAAGGCCTTCTCTAACAAACTGTCATCAGGGAGGGGTGCCAAATACATCTCCCTTGGCAGGGAGTTCCACCGGCAAGGTGTGGCTGCAGGGAAGAAGGATTCTAACCAGAGGTCCATATTCCTGGATGGGTAGCCAGCCCACCTGAGTGGCAGGGCAAAAAAAAGCCCCCCATGTCTGATGCTCCCTGGGGAACCTTAAGTGGTCACCATCAAAAGTCCTCAATCCGCTGCCCCATCGTCCAAAGGCCTTTGATCTTCTCCAATCAAAGAGGCCTGGTTGGGTGTTGAAATCCTAAAAACTGGCCACACTCGTCTGATCAGAAACCCTGGCAAGTCCAAAGAAGAAAAGAGAAATGTCAGCTAGACTTTCTTCAAGGTGGTGCCTGGAGATGGGCTCAGTCGGCGATCAATCATCGCAGTATGTTATGTACAAATTTGGCAAGCACTTTTAACCTAGATTCGGAGCAGGAGGGAGTGGGTGGGTGGAATGCTCTCTGCCCGTTCTTCATAAAGACAGTGCTTGAATCACGGCACACCTTGGAACTCCTCCAACATCTTCTTTAAAAGGTGGTGCCACCAAGAGAAAAGGCCAAAAATGCACCAATATACGAAGCTATGCGCCTTTGAAGTTCTGTACGGGGAAGCGAGAAGCCAAGGGGGAAAAAAAGAAACGTTTAGTTGTCAGAATGATGATAAAAAGGATCTTGAGACTCTAGAAAGAGTGCAGAGAGGAGCAACAGGAATGATGAGAGGGCTGGAGGCTAAAACATACAAATAGTGGCAGGAATTAGGTATGTCTAGTTTAATGAAAAGAAGGACTAGGGGTGACACAATAGCAGTGTCCCAATATTTGAGGGGCTGTGATAAAGAAGAGGGTGTCAACCTATTCTCCAAAGCACCTGAGTGTAAGGCTTTCAAATAGCATCCAAAATTAAATCAGAGTCCGAGGCAAAGTATTGCTCAAAATTCCAATTTATGAAGAGAGCCGTGTTGACACATCTGGGAAAACCCGAATCCGAAAGCTTTCCAGTTTTTTCCACCCAGCTGAAAGTTCAAGATCTTTCCCCCCACACCCACCAGTCCATCACATGGTCCAATCTCCCACTGCCACGCTGGCAGCTTCCACCCATCCAATTCCGGTCAAGTGCAGAGGTGCAGAGACAACGGATGACCTTGGCTTTCTAGAAACAATTTTGTTATGGCTACATATCACCCAACTCCGTACAATCCCCTCCTCCCATTTCCCCACCATAGAAAATGCATAGTAGAATGATAGAAAGTGTGGCAGGCCAAAGACCCAAAAGAAAAGACGGCTGCAGGCCTGACACTGAGTTTGACAAGAAGCAATGGATGGAAACTAATCAAGGAGAGAACCAATCTAGGATTAAGGAAAAATTTCCGGACAGTGAGAACAATTAACCAGAAGAACAAGTTGCCTTCGGAAGGTGTAAATACTCCGACACTGGAGATTTTTAAGAAGAGATCAGACAACCATTTGAGCAGGGGGTTGGACTAGAAGACTTCCAAGGTCCCTTCCAGCTCTATTCTGATTGGTCGATTGATTTCCATACCAGAAGAATCATTTCTATTTACTTATGTCAAGGTTGTAAACAACTGAGGAAGGATTAAAATGAAATCGGACCGAATCTGGTGGCTTCACTAACGAAAGGCAAGGTAGAACACAAATAGAAGGAGATGTAACTGGGGGTCTGGAGGAGTTGCACTGAATTAGTGAGAACACAAATGTGCACATTGTGTAGAGTTATTACTTGCTCAATGAGGAACACAGATTTGAGGCCAAAAGAAACACACTTAGTTTAAAGGTGGTTCACCTCCAGGCTAGGCATAATGAGGAACGCCATGGGATTTACCTGCTGGAGAAGGGTTTTGTGATCCACATCACAAGTGCATCAACTTGAATTATTTAAATCCAAATAAACGGTGGTTTTTCACAGTGAGGTTTTGCTCAGAACTTGAACATTGGTACATTTTTAATTCCAAGTATCAAAACGAAGGTCTCGCAAAGTCATTTTGAACCAGGGGTGAAATTCAATTTTTTAAACTACCTGTTCTGTGGGCCTGGCTTGGTGGGCATGGCAGGGGAAGGAGACTGCAAAATCCCCATTCCTTCCCGATCAGCTGGGACTCGGGAGGCAGAGAATAGATGAGGGGTGGGGCCAGCCAGAGGTGGGATTTACCGGTTTTTCAAACTACCCAAAATGTCCACTACCAGTTCTCCAGAACTGGTCAGAACCTGCTGAATTTCACACCTGTTTTGAACTCAAAGAACTGTGGAATGGTGTTGAGGTGAAAGCTGAGCTTTTTGCCCATTAAAACCTGGTCCAAGACGATAGATTAAAATGGGCTTGTACTGAGCACGCAATTGAGAAGGGCTGCCCCAAACATTTGTCTTTCATTTGGACAAGAACCAACCACACGGATGTCTTTTGATTTAGAGTCAACATCAGATGTTATTCTGGCATATGTATCTAATTCCCAAATCATAGAGGGGTTTTTTTTTTTTAAAAAAAGAGTCTCCATATTCCATCACGGTCAATGGGGTATGGCAGCCAATGAAAGTTTCAAACATCAAAAACAACTCCAAAGCCATGGCAAAAATGCAAACATTCACGCTGGAGAGATTCATGAAGAAAGTTCGGTTAGTTATCCACCTCTCTGTTGGCTGATTACCATTTAAGGACCACACTTGGAAAGCTGGTTCCTATTTTTCTACTTGCATTTCTACGTCCTTTTGAACTGCTAGGAGTGGCAGAAGCTGGGACAAGTCACGGGAGCTCACTCTGTTATGCGGCGCTAGGGATTCGAACCTCCAAACTGCCAAGCTTTCTGATCAACAAGCTCAGTGTCTTAGCCACTCAGCCACCGAGTCCCTGAACTGTTACTAAGGTAACCCTTAGTAAAAACTATACGCCTGGTGATTAGCCAAACTGCCAAAACTGATGTTTTTCCTCTCTCCAACAAGCTCTGGCACAAAAGGGAAAGAGGTGGGGAAACTTCTACAAGAAAACAAGAGAGCCCTCCTCCCCACACACTCCCCCCTGCCCTCCGTACCTAACCCCACAGGGCCCTCCTTCTCCTTCACAGGGTCTTTAATGCCGTTTACTCAAGTCAACCACAAGTGAACGGCTTCCAGGAATATTCTTCCCACCAAGGAGTCACAGGAGCAGGAGAGCCACCTGGCCACAAAGGCCACTGGCAGCTGGGTGGAAACTGCCACCTCTGGAATTTCAAGACCGAAAGTGAAATGACAGAATTGGCCTCGTCCCTCACCACGGCACAGCTAATTGGCCGCAGGCACATTCTCCGGCATGTAGGCACGCCTCTCCCAGGGTTCGGCTAACCCTAAAGGCAAGGAGGGGTGTTTGCCTGCCTAACCCAGCCAAGAAGAGTCATCAAAGAAGCCAAGATTGCCGTAGATCATGATTCCTTGTGTCAGGGTTCCAGGTAATAGATCCACCACAAGCAAAAACTCAGAGGCGGGTAGATTCCTCAAAGAGTAGAGTAGAGTAGAGTAGAGTAGAGTAGAGTAGAGTAGAGTAGAGTAGAGTAGAGTAGAGTAGAGTAGAGTAGAGTAGAGTAGAGTAGAGTAGAGTAAAGAAAAATAGAACAGAATAACAGAGTTGGAAGGGACCTTGGAGGTCTTCTAGTCCAACCCATTGCTCAGGCAGGAAACCCTACACTATTTCAGACAAATGGTTGTCCAACCTCTTCTTAAAAACCTCCAGTGATGAAGCAGACATAACTTCTGGAGGCAAGTTGTTCCACTGATTAACAGTCCGGAAATTCCTCCTTAGTTCTAGGTTGCTCCTCTCCTTGATTAGTTTCCACCCATTGCTTCTTGTCCTGCCCTCAGAGGCTTTGGAGAATAGCTTGACTCCATCTTCTTCATGGCAACCTCTGAATAGCTTTACTGGAAATTTCATACTGGCACAGATCTGGTGAAAACCGACTCTGAAGGGCCCCTTGGTTTTCACCTAATTAAAAGTGAAAGTTTTGCCATCAATCATGTGCAATCAGTCACATGGCCCAATCAAGGCAGCGTCTGCTGGTCTGGTGACATCACTCCTCCCTCCTCCAGCCAGGTGTGAGACCGTCCTTGGTTCCCAAGAGAAAGTATTTTGTTTTGACTACATGAGCCCAGCTATCTCTAATACCCCCCTCCCTATCCCTCAGTTCCCCGTTGGCAGCACTGAAGCTCCAAGATGGCTTCGGCCAGGACAGCTTCAGGGTTGACACCGTGCGCAGATAATAGCTTTGTCAAGAGTGTTCTATGTAGGTGCGAGCAAATTTTGTGTGCACTGAACCAGCAGTAACACCTGCAGAAACCCACCCCTGATCCAATGTACTCCTTAAATCAGTGTTTCTCAACCTTGGCAACTTGAAGATGTCTGGACTTCAACTCCCAGAATTCCCCAGCCAGCTGGGGAATTCTGGGAGTTGAAGTCCAGACATCTTCAAGTTGCCAAGGTTGAGAAACACTGCCTTAAATAACAAATGTATTCCAAGGCTTATTCCATGCCTGCCGTTTTGCCCTTTCCTAGAAACAGAGCGAGGCTTCCGGTGCAAACCGATTTTCTTGGGAGGCGACTCAAGTGGATTCTTCAAATCGTTCTTAGAAAACCTTTCGGCTTCCGAACAGCCGGATGCATTTCCTGGATCTGGAATCATAGCACATCATCCGGACCTCCTCTTCCCCTTGCTGTGGTTCCTGGCCCACGAAGAACCTCACAGCAAGCCCACAAGTGGGACCCTCCTCATTCTGAGCTCACAACGCTTCCAATTTCCCATATTTTCCAGGCTTTTTAAAGAGAATTCCTTTTTTACAGATGTGGGCTCCTCTGTTTGTAAAACATACGGAGATGAGCAACTTCGTGCGTGCCGGCATGACGGAATAAAACCATGGCTTCATTCCCCAAACATTATTTTTCTTCATGCCTCCAGCTGTCTGGGAAGCACCGACGGCACCCGGCTGGGTTATTTTTCCCCCCACCGGGAGGCGTCTACGTAAGCTCTCCTTTTTCAACTGCGTTACGTGGTTTCTGGCCAAGGGATGTGCCGTTTAAATGCCGTGCCCGGTTGGCAACGAGGAATGGTGAAAAGGGCGGAGACCAGGGGTGAAATCAACTTACCTTCGCTACCTTCGAAAATGTGAGTGCATGTGCCACCTCCGCCTATGCGCAAAGCTTTCCGTGTATGCACAGAGTGTCAAACACGGGACGCGATGGCATCCGGGCGGGTGGGTGGACCCCGAACCCGATAGAACTGGCTGAATTGCAGCACTGGCAGAGACCTTGCCTCCTGACAGGTAGTCCTCAAGATACGACAGTCTGTTTAGTGACCGTTCCAGCAGTGACTTATGACCATTTTCATTCCTAAAGTGGGACTAGAACTCCCTGGTGATTGGCCCAAAGTCACCCAGCTGACTTTCATGCCTAAGACAGGACTAGAACTCCCCCCTCACCTCATTCCTCGCCTTAACCACTAGGCCAGCCTCGATAATCAATTTAATAAGTACGTTAATAAAACAACTCAAAGCTCCTCAAAGCAGAAGGAAGTCAAAAAACATCCTAGTCCCGTTTCCCTCCTAGTCCTTCATCCACTTTGCATCCCTGCCACCCAGACTGGACAACCGTTTGTCCGAAATAGGTTGGGGTTTCCTGCTTGAGCAGGGGGTTGGACTAGAAGACCTCCCAGGTCCCTTCCAACTCTCTTCTTCTGTAAATTCTGTAAAGCTGTTGAAAATAAGGTTTGCTTGAATGGTTCTCAGCCTTAGAGGCTTTTAAACAATTTCCTCCTTAAAATAAATAAAATAAATAAAATAAATAAAATAAATAAAATAAATAAAATAAATAAAATAAATAATAAAATAAATAAAATAAATAAAATAAATAAAATAAATAAAATAAATAATAAAATAAATAAAATTAAATAAAAAATAAAATAATAAAATAAAATATTATTTATTTAAAACAGTATAGGGTTTCCTGCCTAGGCAGGGGGTTGGACTAGAAGACCTCCAAGGTTCCTTCCAACTCTGCTATTATATGTAAAATAAGATAAAATAAAATAGTCGTAGATACCTACGATGCTGGCAGCAACCCATATCAACCATCAGTGCTAATCAATATTTGTGATACGTTTTTAAATGTTCAGTTGACTGGGTTTCATGTTTCATGAATAAAAGTATAATAATAATAATAACAACAGCAGCAATAACCCAGGAGATGCCTTCTTTGCTTCTCCAGCACTTCCTCTGACGCAGCAGCCGCGGTGGTCCCTTCTTCTTCCTTTCCCCCAAAGAGAGGGAGGGTGGGCAAGAGGCCCATTTCAACCCCCCCTCTCCTCCCACCCCACCCCACCCCATAGAAGCACGGCCAGGGGGGAGAACTTGTTGTTCTGACCCAGTGACCCACTTTTTCAGCAGCTCCGCCTAACTGCACGGCCTCTGCCAACTTCACCCCGTGTGACTCCTCCGCGCGGGGCGGGCGGCTGTAACCACAGACAGACAGGTTGGCAGGCAGACAGGGCTGAAGAGGAACCCGGGGGGGGGGATTTTGGGGCCCTGAAGAAGTCACAGCTCAGCCGTTTGGCTTGCAAAAGAGCGAAGGCTCCGTTTTTTAATTTAATTTTATTTTGCAAAGGGTAGGAAATCCCCTTTCCCCCCCCTCCTTGCTCCCAGAGGTTTCTGCATCATATTTTTTTTTTTAGAAGGGTGTCAATGTTCTTACCGCCAACAGGCTAAAAAACTTGGGGAGAATGGAGGTTGGGGGAGGGGGGTTAACCCAACAGCCCCCCTCCCCCCCAATTGTGTTGCAGAAAGAAGGATCAGAGAGACGGTTTGGACGGAAACAAGGGTACAAAAAAGATTTGTGTTTTTTTTAATATTGTGCTTGCTTAAAATAAATGCAAGTGAACTTGAGTCTGCTCTGGAAGCCTAAGGTTTTAAATGACTCATTCAAGAAAGTGTGTGTGTGTCTGGGGGGTTTCCTTCCCCTTTCCTCCTTCCGAGGTGGGTCAAATGAGGACCCAGATTGTTTGAGGTCAGAATGCTGACTCTGTAAACTGTAGAGCAGTGTTTCTCAACCTTGGCCACTTGAAGATGTCCGGACTTCAACTCCCAGAATTCCCCAGCCAGCGAATGCTGGCTGGGGAATTCTGGGAGTTGAAATCCGGACATCTTCAAGTGGCCAAGGTTGAGAAACACTGCTGTAGAGAGAGCTGTAGAGCACTGTAAAGCGGTATATAAGTCTGCTATTGCTAACTCTGCCCACTGCCAAAAGTTCAAGCCTCACCAACTCAAGGGTGACTCAGCCTTCCATCCTTCCGAGGTGCGTCAAATGAGGACCCAGATTGTTGGGGGGAAGAGGCTGACTCTGCAAACCGCTTAGAGAGGGCTGTGAAGCCCTGGGAAGTGGTGTGTAAGTCTCAGTGCTCTCGCTATAGTCAGTGGGAAGCCTGATTCACTTAACAGCGGTAGTGATTTACTTACCTATTATGGCAAGAAGAGTCATTAAATGGGGCAAAATTCATTAACAACTGTTTCGCTTCACGGGGGAATTTTAGGGCTCAAGTGTGCAGCTACTGGGTGACCTGCCTTGGTTTCATGTTGGGGAAGATCCCTTTCGGAAGACCCCCACTGAGGTTTGTGATCCACCATCCCACCTCCCCCCTAGCAAGCTGTTGAGTACCTACTATAACCGCGCCGCTGTGCTGGCCCTCATCCAAGTTGGCCTCAACTGTGAAACTTTAGAAGGAAGGGATCCTTCCTAAAGCTAAACAAGCCGGATAAGAAACGGAGCCATCCGGAAATCCTCTTTTGAATCCAGATTCTGCCGTAATTCACATATTTTCCAAGCTATTTTCCAGAGCACCCAAAGGCCAGGCAAGGAATAACGGGTGGAAACTGACCAAGGAGAGATTCAACCTGGAAATAAGGAGGACAGTGAGAACAATCAACCCATGGAACAGAAGTTATGGGAGCTTCGTCCAGAGGTTTTCAAGGAGAGGCTGGACGGTCATCAGTCAGAAATGCTGTAGGGTCCCCTGCCTGTGCGGGGGTTGGTCTAGATGACCTACAAGGTCCCTTCCAACTCTGTTTTTCTGTTAAAGACATCTGTATGACTGACCCCCAGCAAGTTGACTATCATTCAGTCCAGCCGAGCCTTTGTTGCTCCCCAGACAGATGACAAATGTGATAACGAAACCACCATCAAAAGGGCGAAGAGTCAACCAGAGAATCCCATCTGGGCCTCAGCTCACCAAACCGCTGACTCGGCCCCCACTTCCAGTTGAAAGGAAGCGCCAGAGGGACAGAAGAGGAGCCCCCCCCCCTTGGCTGCCCCCGTCTGGTCCACATCTTCTCTCCAGTTGGGGCTTTCAAAGGTCTTGCAAAGAGGCTGAGTGGTGTCAAAAAATGTGGAGGGCTTTTCTTTGCAAAGGGTGGGAAGGAATGTTGCAACGACCATATTCACCCCTGGTCAACGAGAAGGGATAAAAAAATATGTGCAATGTCATTTTTAATGCATCTTTTGAATGCCCTGATTGTTTTTTTTTTCCTTTTGTTCTTTTGTATTTTTTTCCCCTTCGTTCTCTATTTTGTGTTTTAACTTTGTTTTGAATAAAATAAAAACAGGTAATGCCACCCAAAAGTTTTGCATTTCCTCTTTGCTCACAATCCTTCTCGTTCTGTTCATCACAGCCAACATCCTCACTTCTTTTTTCTCCCTCCCTTTCTCTTCCTCCCCCTTCTCTCTCTTCTTTCTCTCCCACTCTCTCCCTCTCCCCCTCCCTCTCTCTGGCCCTTTTTCTCCCTCCCTCCTTCTCTCTCCTCCCTCCCTCTCCCCATTTCCTCTCCCTCCATGTTTCTTCCTCCCTCTCTTCTTTCTTTCCCACTCTCCTTCTCTCCTCCCTCTCTTCCATCTCCTCTCTCCCTCCCTTTTTCTTCCTCCCTCTCTCATCTCTTCTTTCTCTCCCACCCTCCTTCTCCCTCCCTTTCTCCCTCCCTCTCCCTCTCCATCTCCCTTTTTTCTTCCTCCCTCCCTCCCCTCTCTTTTAACTTCCAGAACCCCCAGACCCCTGGACTTCAAGTCTTCAACTCTCAGTATTCATCAGCCAGCATGGAATTCAGTTGCCAAGGTTGGGGACACACACACAGACACACACACTTTAAAACTTTTGGCTGAAAAAGTTCCACTGAAGGCCTCCAAATCTGTTCCGGATTGATTTGGGGCAAAGTTTCAAGGGGAACAATTTGCTTTGGACGCAGCAGCCTCTTGCAATGGCTTCAGCCAGCTGCTCCTGTTTGGCTGGCGTTACAGGCCCTGAGCTCACGAATTGGACGGCTTGAAGGTAGCCATGCCAAGAACACTCGTCAAAAGAGTAAAAGCACATGGTCTTTTCAGGAAAACTTAGCACCGATAATAGAAATTAGTTTGCAAGGAGAGATGGGGGAGAGGAGAGTTTATTTCAACCAAAATACAAAGGGGAAAAGAACCAAAAACCACACCAGTTGCTGAATGACCATTCTCCCCCCCCCCCCACCAGTTCTTTTACACATAGTTCTCGTTTAGGCAATTTCCCCCGTGTTGTTTTAACAAACATTAGTTTCTTCCTTATAAATGATTCCACTGCAAGTCAGCTCAATTCCTTCCAGTCGTAAAATTGCAAGGGATTTTCTCTTGTTTTAGCAGTTTTCTTACAAACGGGCCATAAATCACAGATTTCTCCATCTACCTTCAGATGGGCCTTGTGTTTCATGCTCCTTCGGACCTCAAAAGTGGGGTTTTGGAAAAAAATTAAAAGTAAAAGATGCTGGGTACTTAGGTACCTGTAAGGAAGCTCCCCATAGATCTCTACTGATATCACATGAACCCTGGTTTTTTTTACAGCTGCTTACCCATTTTTAAAAAAATCCTGAGATGCAAAACTAAAATAAAGTTTTGTCAGTAAGATGACAATTCCTTGTGCATGTTCGTGTGTATCTCTCTAAGTGTGATCTATTTATCCGTGTGTGCATTATATCCATCCATATCTATCTATCTATCTATCTATCTATCTATCTATCTATCTATCTATCTATCTATCTATCATATCATATATCTATTTCTATATACTATTTCTCTCTCTAATATATCTATTTCTATATACTATATCTATCTATCATATCATATATCTATTTCTATCTATCTATTTATCTATCTTCTATCTTGTCAGTGTCTATCTTCTATCATATATCTATCTATCTATCTATCTATCTATCTATCTATCTATCTATCTATCATATATCTATCTTTATCTATTTCTATCTATCTTATATATTTATCTATCTTCTATCTTGTTGGTGTCTATTTTCTATCTTCTATCATCTATCTATCTATCTATCTGTCTGTCTGTCTGTCTGTCTGTCTGTCTCTATCTTAACCTATCATCTATCTATCTCTATCATATATCTATCTATTTCTATATACTATTTCTCTCTCTAATATATCTATTTCTATATACTATATCTATCTATCTATCATATCATATATCTATCTTTATTTCTATCTATCTATCTATTTATCTATCTTCTATCTTGTCGGTGTCTATTTTCTATCTTCTATCACTTTTCTTTCTATCATCTGTCTTTGTCTTGTCTATTTTCTATATTCTATCTTCTATCTATCTATCTATCTATCTATTTATCTATCTATCTATCTATAGTATCTATCTATCTATCTATCTATCTATCTATCTATCTATCTATCTATCTATCTATCTATCTATCTATCTACAGTATCTATCTATCTATCTATCTATCTATCTATCTATCTATCTATCTATCTATCTATCTATCTATATATCTATCTATCTATCTACAGTATCTATCTATCTATCTATCTATCTATCTATCTATCTATCTATCTATCTATCTATCTATCTATCTATCTATCTATCTATCTATCTATCTCTGTTAGCTACTGATCTACAAAAGCTCTTTTAAAAGTCAGCTGATGCCAGGAAGCTAAGGGGAGACATCCTGCTCTAAGAGCCAAGGTGTTGGACTACCTTGCAGAGGGAGCTGTGGTTGTCATGGGGAGGAAATGAACGGAGATGCCCAGATGAGCCACTCTGAGTTGCTGGAGAACAGGTGGGATCTAAATGCTACCAATAGACTGGCAACCACCCAAAATAGGGCAGCTCTTCGAGGCAAACAGATGAATCACTGGAGACCAAAGGAAACACTGGCCGGAATGGCCTTTGATAAACAAACGTTTCCCTGCATCAGCCTGAAGCCGGAGCCATTCACCAAGGCAATCCCACCTCCTCTTGCCTTTCACTTTCTCCCAAAATAGCAGGGTTCCCTTCACTCCGAAAGGCTGGCTGGACAGGGACGAGGTAGGTCAGAGCACCTTCTCCCTTTTAATTTTCAACCTCCGAGTTGCAGGAAGATGTTGGGAGTCTGGGCTTCTACTATGAATAATACCACAAAGAATTTAAATGGTGGTGCTGCCTGACTCCCGACGACTCTGGTTTTCCTCCTCCTCCTCCTCGCTTAACGTCGAGGAGCGTCGCTGTCCGTGGATAGAAAAGAGGGGGAGCTCTAAAAAAGCGTTTGGAGTCCCGAGTGTTTCCCAAAGGCAAAAAATCTCCCAAGCCCAAATTTAGAAGCTGGGAGATGGCAAGTTGACAGCCGGAGGCCAAATAGTTCTTCCCAAAACGTAGGGCCTTTACTCAAATGCCGGGGTGGAGTGAAGGGCTCCCCACCCATCTCTGAGTCACCATGAAATAATACGGGTGCAAAGTTTGCTGGACCCCACAGAGGATTCCTTTTGTCTTCTGTTTTTCGCTCCCTATGCAACATACCTTTTTTTTTGCAAGCAGGACACAATCAAACCTAGCAAATTTCCAGGGTGTTTTTTTTTTTTAAGCTCACCTTGCTGGAATTAAGGGATATTAAATACAGGTAGGGACATGGGGGCTCAGTGGCTAAGACACTGAGATTGTCAATCAGAAAAGTCAGCAGTTCGGTGGTTCGAATCCCTAGCGCTGCATAACGGAGTGAGCTCCCATGACTTGTCCCAGCTTCTGCCAACCTAGCAATTCAAAAGCATGTAATAGGAACCACCTTTGGTGGGAACAGAACAGAGTTCTGTGCGCCTTTGGCGTTGAGTCATGCCGGCCACGTGACCATGAACACGTCTTTGGACAGCACTGGCTCTTCGGCTTTGAAACAGAGATGAGCACCGCCCCCTAGAGTCAGGAACGACTAGCACAGATGTGCAAGGGGAACCTTTACCTTTACATACAGGTAGTGTTCAACCTATGACCACAATTTGAGCTCCAAATTTCTGTTGTTTAAGTGAGACCTTTGTTGAGAGAGTTTTGCTCCGTTCTTCTTGCTGTGGTTGTTAAGCAAATCACCGCACTTCGTTAAGTTAGGAACCCAGTTGTTAAGCGAATCTGCCTTCCCTGTTGACCTTTTGCTTGGCCAAACGTGATATCCTCTGACCCTGGGATATTGCAGCCGTCATAAAGTAGGAGTCGGTGGCCAGTTTTGATCACGCAACCAGGGGGATGCAGCAACGGTCGTCCTGTGCGAAAAACAGCCATTTAAATCACTTTTTTCCAGTGGTCATGACTTGGAACAGTCGCTAAACGAATTGTGATAAAGTAAGACTACCCGAGTTCAACACCAGGAATGTGAGAGAAGAGGCAGAGGAGAGGTTGGGTGGGCTGGATGGCATGTGGTTAGGGGTAACTTTGGACCAAGCCAAAGAGTGGGATAACATTGCGGTTTTGAAACCAGATGTAGAGTTCAGAGATTTACAGATTAACAGAGTTGGAAGGGACCTTGTAAGTCATCTAGTCCACCCCCCCCTTTGCCCAAGGAGGAGACCCGTCACCATTTCTGACCGATGGCCTTCTGGCCTCTCCTTGAAAGCTTCTGGATGAAGCTCCCATAACTTCCGAAGGAAACTTCTGTTTTGATTGCTCTCCCTGTCAGAAATTTTCTCCTTATTTCCAGGTTGAATCTCTCCTTGCTCAGTTCCCATCCATTATTGCTTGTCTGGCCTTTGGATGCCTTGGAAAACAGCTTGACCCCCCCCCCTCCTCTCTGTGGCAGCCGCTCAAATATTGGAATGCTGCTATCCCATCTCCCCTGGTTCTTCTCTTCCCTAGACCAGCCATGCCCAGTTCCTGCAACTGTTCATGTTTCAATCTCCAGGCCTTTGATTGTCTGAGATAGATTCAGATTAACAGAGTTGGAAGGGACCTTGTAGGTCATCTAGTCCAACCCTCCACCCAAGCAGGAGATCCTACACCATTTCCAACAGATGGCAGTTCAATCTCTCCTTGAAAGCTTCCGGTGATGAAGCTCCCATAACTTCCAAAGGCAACTTCTGTTCCACCGGTGTGATGTCACATCTATTTCCCCCCACAATCCAGCGAGGTAAGATAGATAGATAGATAGATAGATAGATAGATAGATAGATAGATAGATAGATAGATAGATAGATAGATAGATAGATATAGAGATAGATAGATAGATAGATAGATAGATAGATAGATAGATAATAGATAGATAGTAGATAGATAGATAGATGATAGATAATAGATAGATAGATAGATAGATAGATAGATAGATAGATAGATAGATAGATAGATAGATAGATGGATGGATATATATATATATATATAGATGATAGATGATAGATAGATAGATAGATAGATAGATAGATAGATAGATAGGAGTAGATAGATAGATAGATAGATAGATAGAAAGATGATAGATAGATAGATAGATAGATAGGAGTAAGATAGATAGATAGATAGATAGATAGATAGATAGATAGATAGATAGATAATAATGTTCCAACAGAGTTAACAAACTTTGCCTCTCCTTCCCTTGTGTTTCCTCCTGGAGTTATGCCAGTGCCCCAATTTCTCTGGCCAGCAAGCCCTGATCACTTGGGAGGGGGGCACCCAACCCCGCATCCAGGGTGATGCCTCTGAGCCCCTCACGGGCCGCCCGGCGTCGGCTGCAGAGAGTGCGAGGCCCGGGAGCAGGCAGTTTGCCTGAACACAACAGGACACAATGGGGAGACGGCAGGCTGCAAGGGGACACAATAGCAGCTCTTTTCAGAAAAGCTGCACCATCCGAGGAGGCGCCTGTTGGCCGCTTTCGCTGCCCGTCGCTGGCGAGGCTTTATATTCTTTCCCTCCACAAAAAGCAACTTGGCCTAGATTTTCGCTGCTCGGGAGCGAAAGTGGTTTGCTTTTAATTACTGAAATTGCCTCTTTATGTGTGACCTTTATTTTCCTCTCTCTTTCATCCGAGAGGAGGAGGAGGAGGAGGAGGAGGAGGAGGAGGAGGAGGAGGAGGAGGAGGAGGAGGAGGAGGAAGGGCAGGTAAGGCTGATCAAAATAGGGTTAGCTGCAATGGGAAAGCAGCCCGCAGGTGGCAGGTTTGCCCAGCAGCCTTCCGCAAGCATCATTATACAAGACACCCTCGAGTCTTAAAGGCCAAGCCAGCAAGATGCTCAACCAAGACGGTTATCAGATACATCACTGGAATGCTATCTGCAAATAAATCAAGGTTATGTGACCTCAAGAGATGTCTCGATTGGTTTCACACGCTCAACCAGCAATTATCTAGGCCAATGTTTATCAAGCCTCAAGACTTCAACTCCCAGAATCCCTTAGTGGCATGCTTAAAGATGGGTGGACTTCAACTCCCAGAATTCCTCATTCAGCATGTATTAAAATAGATTTCAGCTCCCAGAATTCCCCAGCCGACATGCTTTAAAATAGAATTTGGGGAGTTGATTTACTCTTTCAGTTAATTAATTGATTGATTCTATTTATTCTAAATTTCTTCTTCTTAAGCCACCCTGGAAAAGTTTGTTTAAAAGAAGGAGGAAAAACTAGATGTTAAATATTATTCATTATAACTGGAGGTACGCTCCACCCTTAACTGTTCCTTTTCATTTGAGAAATCCTTCAAGGACATTAGTGCGGACAAATAAATTGTCGCTCCAGAGGGCCAGCCTACATGTATGTGTGATGTGTTGTGACACTTTGCAGAGGGAAAACAACAGGTGGAGGAAGAATGTCATCTGGGCAATGCTGTTACCTGCTTAGGCGCGTGGAAACTTTCTTCTTCTTCCGTGATCCGAGTTCTTTCCCAAGATGAATGGCAAAACCCTTGTTGATTTCAGGGGTGGGCAAGGCAACACTTTCCCTGTCTACATAGGGTTGGCACTGGGGGAAAGCCAAAGTCATTGCAATACAATATACAACACAATAGCAGAGTTGGAAGGGACCTTGGAGGTCTTCTAGTCCAACCCCCTGCCTAGGCAGGAGACCCTAGACCATTTCAGACAAATGTCTATCCAACATCTTCTTAAAGACTTGCAGTGTTGGGACATTCACAACTTCTGGAGGCAACTTGAATTGAATTTAATTGAAAGTTTATTTATAGGCCGCCCTTTTCCCTGGGGGGACTCAGGGCGGCTTACAACTCATGGGGAAGGGGATACAAACAACTTCTGTTCCACTGGTTAATTGTTCTAACTTAATTGCAATAAACAAGGGGTCAGCTCTGCTGATCAGAGTCAGATGTCTGTTTACCAAGACATGCTTCACAGGCAGACATATACATCCCAAAGGCCTGGCACAGATAAATAAACCCCTAATCAAATCTATCTCATAGGGCGCTATGATTCAGAGCTTTTAAGGCCCACACACGATTTGGAACAAACTCCACTTCCTGTGAACCGTGCGCTCGTATCGCATGTTTAAAATGCACCCCGACGAAGGTTCTGCCGGATTCACTTCGGTGTTTTCACCTACTGGCCTCCCATTCCTTGTACAGCTGAAGAAAACAATTATTCAATGTGCAACATGGGATCAGAGTGGAATAGAATAACAGAGTTGGAAGGGACCTTGGAGGTCATCTAGTCCAACCCCCCCTCCCAAGCAGGAGACCCTACACCACTTCTGACCGATTGGCCTTCCAGCCTCTTCTTGAAAGCTTCCAGTCATGAAGCCCCCACAACTTCCGAAGGCAACGTCTGTTCCATGGGTTGATTGTTCTCACTGTCAGAAAATGTTCTCCTTATTTCCAGGTTGAAGCTCTCCTTGTTCCGTTTCCATCCATCATTTCTTGTCTGCCTTTGAGTGCTTTGGAGAATAGCTTGACCTCCCCCACCCTCCTCTCTGTGGCAGCCCCTCAAATACTGGAAGTCTGCTACCAAGTCTCCCCTGGTCCTTCTTTTCACTAGACCAGCCATGCCCAGTTCCTGCAACTGTTCATCGTATGTTTGAGCCTCCAATCCCTTCATCCTCTTGGTTGCTCTTCTCTGCACTCTTTCCAGAGTCTCCACATCTTTTTTTATGGCACGGTGACCAAAACTGGATGCAGGATTCTAGGTGTGGCCTTACTAAGGCTTTATGGAGTGGTATTACTCTCTCCCTTGATCTTGACTGTATCCCTCTGTTAATGCAGCCTAGGATTCCGTTGGCTTTTTTGGCTGCTGCCACACACTTTTTAGAAGCCGCCCCCCCTCCACTCCTTATTCTCTGGAAGATACCGATTTCCTGGTTTCTTCCATCTCAATCAATCAGATGTGTGCTCACCCATAGCGGCTCGTTGTCACGGTCACATGCTTCAGTAACCAGGAAATGCTTGTTAAAAGTTTTGTGGTTTGGGATTTGTAGAATATCAGTTGGTCGACCTCTTTGTTTCCTCTGCTTTCGTTTTCACCCGGGGGGGTTAAGGATGAGGAAGCCCGGGTGTCACCTGACATTTTGTAGGAGCTCTGCAGTCTGATTTTCTTTCATAAACCGATGGAGGGAATAAAATCACCCTTCCCCCTAATAATCTTGTGCTTCCTAAAGCCACCGGCGCAATCCTTAACATGAGCTATTAGGCAAGAAAAACCCAAAGGACACATATAGACAGCAGAAACTGTGAGACGGATCTTAGTGGACAACCAGCTAAATATGAGCCAGCCGTGTGCGGCAGCAGCCAAAAAAGCCAATGCCAGTTGCGTTAACAGAAGGATAGAAATTATTTTTTTCTGGCCAGAGAGAAATCTGTATTTTTCGGTGCAAAAAGTGCCATAGGATGGGAGAGACTCCACAATGTGATTGTGTACAATGTACCATGTTTTCCCCAAAATAAGACAGGGTCTTATTTTCTTTGGACCCCCGCAATAAGCGCTTGGCCTTATTTTCAGGGAGGTCTTATTATTTTTGAGGTGCAGGAGTCAGAGAGCGTGGTCACCTCATGGCTGCTGCTGTGTTGCAATATTTGCGGGGAGGGTTTATTTGGGGGGGAGGGCTTATTTTAGTGCATGAGCTCAAATGCCCAATTGGGCTTATTATCCAGGGAGGGCTTATTTTCGGGGAAAACAAGGTAAAAACCAAGTCCAAATTTCAAAAGTGAAGGATGTCATGTAACTCGAAAAGCTTTGCTGTATAAAGGTTTGCAAAACAGGCTTTCAAAGTGTATTATCTTTTATATGAGAGTAATACAAAACTCTGCACTTTTGCTTTTTTTAAAAAATTGATATAGAGATGCAGCTAAAGCAGAAACAAGTTGATCTGGGTTTGTTCCTCTCAATTAAATTATTTCATTTCCAAATGAAAGTTGGCTAATCTCCATAGAGCTTTCCTTTTCCTTTTTTCCCCACTTTTCAAAAAAAAATTCTGCTGGTTTTTTCTCCTCCTCCTCCTCATTCAAGGAACTATAAACCTTGAAAAGATTGCCTTTGATTTTTATTCTATGTTGCCATTCAGAAGCTGAATTGCTTTTGATTCGAGCCAACCGTCTGGGGCTGCATTTAGAGAGAGAGAAAAAGGCCAATTTAGACCTCTTAAGCATAGGAGAAAAACAGGACAAGTCTCCTTTTTCTGAGCAGCACTGTGGCGAGTCAGAATCAAGAGTCCTCTGTCACCCTTGGAGCATTCTGTCCTTGAAAATAATCGGAAAATTGGATTTTTCTGGGGTGGGGAGGGGTTATGGTGACCTTGCCTTCTTCAAAATGACTCTCTGACTCTTCAAGGGACAGAGGCTAACCAAGAACCTCCATTTCTCATCAGATTTATTCTATGCTGACCTAGAAGGTGCTTGGATGGAAGTCATCCAGAGCCGAGATGGCGCAGTGGTTAGGGTGCAGCACTGCAGGCCACTTCAGCTGACTGCTATCTGCAGTTCGGCGGTTCAAATCTCACCGGCTCAAGGTTGACTCAGCCTTCCATCCTTCCGAGGTGGGTGAAATGAGGACCCGGATTGTTGTTGGGGGCGATATGCTGACTCTGTAAACCGCTTAGAGAGGGCTGAAAGCCCTATGAAGCGGTATATAAGTCTAACTGCTATTGCTATCCTGCAGAGGGAAAAACCCGAATGGTTTAACGAGGCATCAAGACCATCTCTTGTGCAAAGGCAGATTTGGAACCCGCTACCGTCCCAAGTCTTCTGCAAGTCACGTCATAAGCCTGAGACTGAAAACCAGATGCTACGTCTTTTCTATCCTGCTCTGCGGAGGGGAGAGTTGGGTCCCGGACAGAACTAAGCTCCTTGAAGAGACCAGAAGCCTTTGAAAAGTAGATTGACAGGCGGCCGATATGTTGACAAAGTCAGAAATCAGAGGGAGGGGAGAAGACTCCCGGGAAAGCCAAGGGAAGCCATCAGAACCACAAAAAAAGTGAAAGTTAGACTATTTTGGATATGGGATGCGACACCCGGAAAAATACAGCACCCTTCACTTAATGCTCCAAGGAAAGATTGAAGGCAGAGGAGGCCCAGGCAGAAGAACATCAGGGCTTCAAAATCTAAGCGGCTGGTTTAGACCAGTGTTTCTCAACCTTGGCCACTTGAAGATGTCTGGACTTCAACTCCCAGAATTCCCCAGCCAGCATTCGCTGGCTGGGGAATTCTGGGAGTTGAAGTCCAGACATCTTCAAGTAGCCAAGGTTGAGAAACACTGGTTTAGACAAAACTCAGCAGCTGTGAGAGCTTTATCACCGGAGGATTTCAAGAAGAGAATGGACATCTGCCAGAAATGGTGTAGGGTCTCCTGCTTGGGGTGTGTGTGGACTAGATGACTTACAAGGTCCCTTCCAACTCTGCTAATCTGAATCTATCTCAGACAACCGAAGGCCTGGAGATTAAAACGTATGAAGAACGGTTGCAGCAGGGACTGGGCACGGCTGGTCACTCTGGAAAGCCAAGCCGCTCACCTGCTAGGAACCCATAAGTGTTGGGAAAGCGCTCGATGGCCCTGAAAAGAGAGAGCGAACAGACCTGGGTCTTAATCAAGGTTGGTTTTGCAACCCAATCTGAACTTTAAGGAGCTTTTTATTTTCTTTAGCACATCTGCCTTCTGCTTCGTTTGTTTGTTTTGCAACCAGAGCGACTTGAATGACTGGCTTGACTGAAAAAAGAGCAGGCTCTGTAAGAGATCAGGATGGCTTTTCCCCCTTGTAGCCAGCAGCTAAGAACAATTCAAGACTCTCTTCCTGGCCACTCTAAAATTGGGGGACGGGGGCGGGGGATAAATGCTGGCAGACAAGACCAAGGCCTGCTGAGGGCCACAAGGCTTTTCTGATCTTTTAATCAAGGTTGTGTCCCCTTAAACAAAGTTGAGTCACGCCAATTTCTTCCAAAGGTGGTGGATTCCCACCCACCCACCCCATGTAACCAAACTGATGCAGGTTTTTAATCCTTGATCCTCTGGCTGCGTCTTTTAGGAAAACAAAAAGCACCTTCTCCTTTATGGTTTAGTCAGCTTGTTTGTCTTTTTCATTTACAAGCAAACAGGCACAAACCCGGAGAGGACATAACAGACGCAATAATGATTATATTGCAGCGACTCCGTTTCCCAGCATCCTCCAGCCTGTTTACAAAAATTATTGTTTTTTACAAGATTGTGCTGCTCTTTTTCTGCCGCTCCTCTCCCCCCCCGCCCCCCAGCATCTTTGCCCGACAAACATACAATTACCGGATCCCTCCAAGCGTTGTTGAGAGACGACCGATGTGGCATAACTGGGCAGGAGGAGAACTTCACTTCCTTCCGCTCAAAACATGGAATCCCAACTGTTTCCCACTCTTACTACTACTCCCATTTCCCCAAAAATAAGACCCAACCGGAAAATAAAACCTAGCATGGTTTTTCAAGATGCTTGTAATGGAAGCCCTACCCCCCAAAATAAGCCCCAGTTAAGATCATCGGCCAGACCGCTGCAATTAGAATAGAGTAAGAGTTGGAAGGGACCTTGGAGGTCTTCTAGTCCAACCCCCTACCTAGGCAGGAAACCCAACACCACTTCAGACAAATGGCTATCCAGCATCTTCTTAAAGACTTCCAGTGTTGGAGCAGTCACAACTTCTGGAGGCCAGTTGTTTCACTGATTAATTGTTCTGTCAGGAAATTTCTCCTCAGTTCTAAGTTGCTTCTCTCCTTGATTAGTTTCCACCCATTGCTTCTTGTCCTACCCTCAGATGCTTTGGAGAATAGCTTGACTCCCTCTTCTTTGGGGCAACCCCTGAGATATTGGAAGACTGCGATCATGTCTCCCCTGGTCCTTCCTTTCATTAAACTAGACATTCCCAGTTCCTGCAACCGTTCTTCATCTGTTTTAGCCTCCAGTCCCCTAATCCTCTTTCTTGCTCTTCTCTGCCCTCTTTCTAGAGTCTCCACATCTTTTTTATAGTATGGTGACCAAAACTGGATGCAGGATTCCAGGTGTGGCCTTACCAAGGCCTGATAAAGTGGTATTAACACTTCAGGTGATCTTGATTCTGTCCCTCTGTTGAGGCAGCCTAGAACTGGGCTGGCTTTTTTGGCAGCTGCTGCACACACATTAGTACCGTATTTCCCCTAAGACCTAACCAGAAAATAAGCTCAATGCATCTTTTGGAGCAAAAAATAATATAAGAACTGGTCTTATTTTCGGGGAAACATGGCAGCGATGTTAGACTCTCTCTCTTCTTTGCAAAGGAAAAGCAGCATTTTAAGATGAGGGAGGGAGGGATGAGGAGGAGGGAGGGGCAGGATCGGACTATGATCCTAAAACAAAATAAAAACATTCTTTGAATGAAGCTCAACTCTTAAAAAGCTTTATGGACGCATCCAGGCAAAGCTGGGGTTTGCTGGCTTTGGCACGGATTCAGAATACAACGTGAGCAACTTTTTTGAATTTATTATTTATTAGAAATTTTATATTGCCGCCTATTCACACATGGCAACTCAAAGCAGCTGACGGAGATATAAAAATCCTCGATTTACAACTGTAGCTGAGCCCAGAATTCGGTCATTAAGCTGTGCTGGTTAAGCAGCTCCCCAAAAGGGCCGCACCCATTGTTACCAACGCTTTTGAGGTGGACATTAAGTGAAGGCTGTTAAATGAACGGGGCAGGCAGGCAGCAAAGCCATTGCATCCAATTGGTGGGGGTGGGGGTGTTTGCTGGAAGTATCTCCCGCTTTATGGCAAAACAGGTCATAAATCAGTCACGTGACTGTAGGGCACTGCAAATAGGGTGCAACCAGGCTGCCCCCAAATTCCCTGTCATTTCCCCTTCCTAAAATTAACGTGGTTAAGACGCTGTTTGGCTTTCGAGGCCCAGATGAGGACAAGGAGACTGAGACACTGAAAAATTAAGCTGCAGAGGCCCAGGGCCACAAGGTAAAGGTGTTTTGTTTTTAAATTGCAAAGCCGGATGTCTCGTTCTTAAGGAAGAGCTGAGCAAAATAAGACTTTTATTCACATGAACTGTCCCACTGTGCCGAAGCTCAGCAGTGACCCCTAGGGGTCAGAAGAGGCATTTTTACTGAGGGGTCCTTGAGGTTCTCTGACCCCTAATTTGTTTTCTTACAGACATTTCATGAGTCAAAGCAGGCAACATCACCAGTTACCCAGATGGAGTCACGAAAGGCCTGCAAGAAAACAACCGAGCTCAGAGAGCACCAAGGAACACACCCTCCTCCTCCTCTTCTCCCGTTCTCCTCCTCCTCCTCCTCCTCCACAAATCCCACTCCTTTAGAGCACTGGTACAGTATCACTATCTAGTTGGGTAATGAAACGCCTGCAAGAAAGCAACCGAGCTCAGAGAGCCCCAAGGACCTCCCAGTTCTCCTCCTCCTCCTCTGCACATCCCTCTCCCCTCCAGCACTGATGATGTTGCCTAGTACATAAAGAGAGTCTCAACCCCTCTCTCTCTCCTAACACTGATGATGCTGCCTGGTTGGGTCACGAAACGTTTGCCAGGAACCAACCGAGCTCAGAGAGCACCAAGGGCACCTCACTTCAACCCTGAGCTACAGATCTCCTCCTCCTCCTCCTCCTCCACTGGAAGCGTTTTATTATCAACCCAAGCCCACCCATCTTCATAACTGGGCACGGGGCAAATGCATGGGCGGTGTTACTTTCCTTTCAACCCAACCAGAAATGCTTTTTGTCCTCCCAGCACAATCTCTTTAATAGAGCTAGAAAGGATCATAATCTATTAAATTGTGGTCGGATGAGGAAGTCTATTTCTTCTTGACGGCTTCTGAAGAACCAGCTTTGTGGGCTCCCATCACCGGAGGTTTTGAATCAACGGTTGATCGGTTCTTTGGGGTGGTTTGAGAATTCGTACGCTGGGCAGAGGGTTGAACCAAAAGACCCCAGAGAGCTTCCTGATTCTATGAATCAGACACACTTTGTCTGCAGGAAGTAACTCACAGGCCACTAAGAAAAAAGGGAACTATCAACAAAGGAGAATATTGGTATCTCAGGGTGGAAATGAGGGGTCCTTGGTGGTCTCTGAGCTCGCGTGTTTTCTTGCAGACGTTTCACGGCCCTTACTGCTTAACATCATCAGTGCTGGCATGGAGTGCTGCTTACTGCCACTCCTTAGTAGCACTGATGATGTTGCCTAGTTAGGGCCATGAAATGCCTGCAAGGAAACAAGCAAGCTCAGAGAGCACCAAGAAACAGGAACTAAACAAGCCTCCAAATGAAAGCACATTTATGCTGGAAATTGTTCAAGAATTGATTCCAGATGTTGTCAGGACTGTAATTCCCTCCTGTTCCCAGCTGCCACACCCATAGTTCCAAATACTAACATCTAGAGCCGGGGTGTCCAAACCTAGTAACTTTAAGACTTCTGGACCACAACTCCCAGAATTCCCCAGTCAGCCATGCTCAGCTGGGGCATTCCGGAAGATGAAATCTACATAAGTCTTACAGGTGCCGACTTTGGAGACACCTGATCTAGAGGGTAACAGGCTGAAGACAGTTGTATATTCCGGGACTCTGTTGGGAATTAATTTTCCCACCTGAAGAAAATGCAGACATGATTTATGCAATTTATTATATAAATAACTGGGTTTGCACAAAACCTGAAATCAGAAATCACAGTTTCTATACCTTAATGAGTGAGTCTCACACAACGTGCTGGCTGAAAAACCAATTGCTTAGTGCAACGTGTGAAGCCCAATCATATCCTTGGTTAAGAGTTCAGTGCAAGATATACCACAGATACATCCCATAATATACACTCAGACCAGCCAATTTGTAAGGAAGCAATCCATGTGGAAGAAATGCTGATGGTACAATATTTACAACTCGTTGGCCATCAAGGGATCATCCAGAAATTTACTACACAGCCATTTCAATTCTTTGGGCTCAGCGGGGAATCTACACAACTGCATTTTGACTATAAATGCAGCATTTGCAATACATAAGATAAATTTAATCTGTCAGAGAGGAGAAAATAAGATCAGCAGAAAAATATGGAATTTGAGATCATCATAGAGCAACTTAAGCACCAGCTACAGAACCTGGAAGCTTTCTCTGACAAAAATGCAAACCTTTTGACTTGAAAATCATCACTGCATTCAGAATTGGAATATTTCCAGTGTTTGATCTGAATTGAAAAGAGGTCTTTTTTTTTCTTTCTTCTTTCTTTCTTTCTTTCTTTCTTTCTTTCTTTCTTTCTTTCTTTCTTTCTCTCTCTCTCTCTCTCTCTCTCTCTCTCCCCATCCCCCTCTCTCTCTGGGAAATTCTCACTGAGCCATTCTGACTCCCCAAAATCATTGGTAAAAACAACAGGAGGAAATCTAGAAATCCAACATAATCAAGATTTAGAGGAAACAATTCAATTTTGAAGCAAGCATAGCTCCTGATCAACATTTGTGGAATTTGGGAACCACACATTACTTGTGAAGAAAACCCTGTACAAAAATATTCCAGTTATGTCAGAGGCAGCTTTGCAGCAGCACCAGGTTGGATATCCAACCATCCCACCGACGAAAAGGGGAAAGGAAGATAATTTTCGTTATTGCACAACAAATAATGTACAACATATTATGAGAGAATTCCCTCCAAAAGTTGGCAAGGACCCTCAGGACGAATTCCAATTTCAAAGTCATTCCAACACATGATGTCCATGATTTTCAGCAGCAAACAAAGAGGAAGAATGTTACTGCAGTGGGATCTTTTCTTTGCAGAGACAAGGCAGCAAATTAACCAGCTGCCAACAGAAAGAGGCTAAAAGTAGCAATCGATCAACCCAAAGAATAGGCGATAAAACAAACTTTAAATTTCAACAGGGAGGCATTTTGGGATGGCCAAATAACATTGGTAAGACTCTGAAATTAGTGATTGATAAATTGATTTACATCTTGGTCCATTAAACAAGAAAATCCCCTTCTTAAAGGAATTCTCTTCTTGGTAGTGAATAACAGAAAAACTGCATTCAAAATCATGGCATTTGACAAAACTCTTTATCTAATTTTTTTTGGGGGGGGAGAACGATCTTACGTGAAAAGCTACCACGTAGAGTGATAGTCTGGTTCAACTTGGCATCATTGTTCTGTCATCAAACAAAATAAACACCAGTTCCAAAACACCTGTGTTTCTTAGATGTTAAGGCCAACCGTTCCAATGTCAGATTGGAAAACTGAGGATGTACGAATCCAATCCGTTTCACTGATACTAGAAGCTCAAAGATTACCTTGATATTACCAAATCTGCTGAAAGCATTATCTATTATCTACTTACGGTGCAGTCTCTCCATGTTTTTGTCTAGAAAATTTACTCAATTGCTCCTCTTGCTGGTTTTTCCCAGCTCTGCTAAATTTTGGGACACCTGAAATCACGGATTCATACAAGCAAAACAAAACATTTCCGTCCCACCAATCTCATCCAATTCAAACAGGGACTTCTGGAAAGTCTTTTGAGGCTGGCACCACAACCTACAAATCTTCCTTTGTCTGTCAGGCGGCCATCCAGCTCTCTTAGTCCTGCTTACCCTCCCGCCATTGTCGGGAGCCTTCATTCCATGCTACGTACACAAAAAGAGCAAGGACAACGTGGACAGCAACCACAGCAACAATTGCAGCATAAAAGTAGCTGTCCCTGTTGGACATTCCAAAGGTACCTGTAAAAACAACAACAAAGACAAAAACGATGAAGCAAAGGGTACAAAGAGGTTAATTAAGAACACTCTTCTGTTTTGTTAATCGAAGATTGTGACGTATGTAGAATACGTCTAATGTTCCCCAAAACTATTTCAAACCTTTATCATTCAAAAATAAAAAGAACAGCTTCTTGACACCATGTAATAAGGTATACATTCTTTATCTTTTAATAAGAGACCGCAATGCAATTTTTTTCTCAGTCTTGGCAACTTTAAAGATGTGTGGATTTCAACTCCCAGAATTCTCCAGTCAGCATGAAGTCCACATATCTTCAAGTTGCCAAGATTGACAAACACTGCTGGAATATATTGACCCAGAGAGACGTAGTTTTTTTTTTAAAAAAGTAGTCTAAAAGAAAGACAATTACCTTCAAATATATACGCCTTTGTTGAGAAATACAATCCAATCGGCAACATAATCATTAAAGCTGTGAAGAACAGCATTGTCCTTAAAGTTGAGGCTAATGAAACTTCACTTCTACAAAAAAAGTCACAACAAAGAAAAATAATTATGTACCAAATAGAGCAGAGCAATTTTGTAAAATATTACCAAGAAATTGGGTTCAATCATTGCCCTAGTTATCATCTACCATAGATTAAAAAGTTTAAGGCAATTGTTTTTTTCAGAATAAATTAATTTGAATTGATGCTGGGTTTTGAGATGTTTTTCTACCCTCAAAACAACACTATAGGGCACTACACACCAGAACAACTAGACACAAGGATAGTTCTTCCCCGAATGCCATCACTCTGCTAAACAACAAATTCCCCCAACACTGTCATATTATCTACTAAGACTGTATTACTATTATTCTTCTCTTCCGTCTTAGTATCTATCTCTCCACACTTATGACTATAACCAGGTTGCTTGTATCTTTCAGTTTATATTGTTTTTGATTCCGAGTACGATCTGATAGCTTATTAGTAACCTTTACTATCACTAAGTGTTGTATCTTTTTATTCTTGATTAATGTATTTTATTCTCCTAGGTACACTGAGAGCATATGCACCAAAGACAAACTCCTGGTGTGTCCGATCACACTTGGACAATAAAGAATGCTATTCTACATATCTAATTGCTTTATTACCAGTGAAGATACTTGCTTCACTAAGTTAGGCAAACCTTTTATTTATACCAAAATAAACTGACACAGCCAATCTTGAATTTTAAAACCTACAAGAACCAGTCTCGGTGAAAACTGATCCACACTCGCTGTGTGCTGCTTAGAAATGAAACGATCTTGATATGACTTGAAAGATCCAGTGCTAGATCTGAAAAATATACCAGTATAATAAGACTGGGGATGGAAAACTCCGGATTCATCCAGAAACCTCAGAAGCTGACCTTGGCTCATCATTTCTGAACCTAGACAACTTGCAGATCTTTTCACACAAACTTTATATACTGCCTCCCAGTTCTGATTTCTACAAATGCATGTCATTAAAAACAACATATCCTGTAATATTAACATTTAATAGTATTAAATAGTATTATAGTATTATACCTCTTATCACCTTTTTTCTTTTAAGAAAAAACAGACATTTCTTGCTCCATTCCACCCCCTGCTTTACCATATGCAATACAGATTTTTTTTTTTTACAGATTAACAGAGTTGGAAGGGACCTTGCAGGTCATCTAGTCCACAGACACGCACCCCAACCAGGAGTCCCTACACCATTTCTGACAGACGACCGTCCAGTCTCTTCTTGAAAGCCTCCAGTGATGAAGCTCCCACAACTTCCAAGAGCAACTTCTGTTCCATGCATTGATTGTTCTCACGGTCAGAAAATTTCTAGGTTGAATCTCTCCTTGGTCAGTTTGTATGTATGCATGTGTACTATACATGTGAATGCATATTATAATAGAATATTTATATACATGCTATATATAATATTCTATAATACTCTATAATATTCTATAATATAATATCACATAAATATATATATATAAATACCCAGAAAATGCCATATGATAGAAAGGATGTAGAAAATATTCAGAATACCATAACCTAAATTGTCCTAAACTGTTTGGGATTAATTTCTAATTTTCCACTTTTCCTTCCATGCAACCTAACCCTTTTCCCCCCTAGGAGGAAGAATATATGCGGGGGGGGGGAAGGGGGGAGGACCCTCCATTTTGAAACAGGGACTCAAATTAACCCCCCAGCCCCAAGAGCGGCTCCCCGTCCTCACCGGGCCTCGGGGGGCGAAAGCGCGTTGAGCGCCGCCTTCTCGTAGCGCTCCATGCCCGAACGGCGCCGCCTCCACCTCCTCCTTCTTCTTTCCCAGCCCTCGAGGAGGACGTGAAGGAAGCCCCTTCCGGTCAGCTGACCGCGCCTCTGCCGGCGCTCGTTACGTGACCAGAAGTTGCCGCATGAAAAAGGAGAGAGAGAAAAGGAGAGTCTCCCCCGGCAAGGAAATTCCTAGAGAGGCTCCCAAGGGATATATATCTCCAGTATAGAGACGGAGCGCTAGAGCGTCTCCAATGCTTCTCGGCTCATGACCGTTCACGGCTTAGTCTTCTCCCTCAGTTCGACTCCTGCAATGCCCTCTATTGGGTCCTTCCCTTGAAGGCCGGCTGGAAGCTGCAATGGGCCCAGAATGCAGCAACATGGGTGCTAAAGGCATATCTTGATAGCTGTGTAGAATGCCACCATGTCATGGGATTCACTAGCTGATAGGTTTCTGGGTGCAACTCATTGCACCGGTTGTCATTGCTTAGCACACAGCTGGTTTATTCACGGTCCATCTCACTCATTTTCCCAGGGTGGGAATTGCTCCAGATCCCCACGCGAAGAAGTCCAGCTTTGCAATGGAGCCTTTTGAAAGACTGTGTCATCTAAGGGAGCATTTCCCAAGCTTGGCGACTTTAGGTTGTGTGGACTTCAACTCCCATAATTCCCCAGCCATGTTATGGAGGGGTTAATTTCCACCATCCACCTGTTCTGCTTTTTCATTGAGGGTATTTAAGCCGCAGGGGCAACATTTCTGGCTGAGAAAGAGAACAGAAATTAGCCTGGTAATTGTTTTAGAGAAAATGAATGTATGGAAAACCCAGGTTTCAATTGCAAAGTTGGACGCAATCCCAGCACTGATTTTCATTGAAAGATTATGAATAACCTATAAAAAGTACATTATGAAGCTCTTGCATTGTCTTGGGTCCTTGAAACGACTTGGTGTGGGTTTTTTAAAATACGGAAAATGAGAAAAATCATTGCATATGTACAAAGTACTTACTGTTAACCTCCATTTAAGTAATTTAATTTTAATTCATCTTAACATATAAAGTTTATGATATCTAATTCACTTTTATCTTCAGATGGCCCAATGACACCAAAAAAAATAATAATAATCCAGACATTTCTTACACGGAGGAATAAATACAGAATGTGTGGTGCATTGTTCTATAAGTGTACAAGAATGTGATTTTGTGTTGCAGAAACTACATGAAAATTTGGTGCACCGAAGCAAAACTGCAATAGTCAGTCTGATTTATAACATATATCTCTGCCCACAGAAATAAGATGCATTAAATCATGAACAATCTTCCAGCATGGGATTCAACCCTTAATTTATTTCTCTTCAGCCATATGCCCTAATGAGATCTTAAAACAAAAAATCAAATGCAAGACCATTTAGCACAGAGCACAGCCCATCTTCCAATCTTCCAACACCACTAATTAAATTTATTTGTGATTGAAACAAAATGCGTTGGGAGAACCTTGAACAATTATGTTTTATAGCAGGGAATTTTAATAAAACACCATGTTTTCACCTGCTACTCCAATTTTTTAGAATTTCCCACGGGACAAAGAAATGCACAGAGTAACTCATCAGATGGGTCATAAATTAGTCAGGAAGTAGGGAATAATATTATTCACAAGCCAGCCTGAGATTTCACTGCAACTGGCAAATTAGGGGTGATCCAAAGGGATTTATAATGGGAGAAAAATAGATTCTACTATAGGTGGGATCCTTTTGTTTTGTAGAAAGAAAAACAAACATCTTTTCATGCATTTAATTATTGTATATGGAGATTCTCAGCCATTCAGGTCGTGGTTGTCTCAAATGTGCTTTTATTTCAGGAGGCAACAGTGTTAGGTAAGTTTCCTGTTGGGAGAGCAAGTACGTTCAGAGAAGTGTTGTTAGAGTTGTGTTGGAGAACACACAAACAAGCATACAGAGACACTGCAGTTTAAATAGGCTTTTACTTTCGTGGAAATAAGAGGTATCAGAGTCCATCAAACAGTCCAAGTCATACACGGATAAGACAGTCAGTCATCAATGCCTTTCAGTTAAGGGATAATCCAAATAACATAGTCCAGTATCATATAATCAGTTCAGAAATCAAAGTTTGCTAGCAGTTGCAAAACTTACAATAGCTCAAGGCACTCAGATCAGATCAGGGAAAACAGCAACCAATCACATTTTACAGTATGATTTAAAGAAACAGGTATAGCATTGCTATATGATTTATATATTGCCAACCCATCCGTTAGACTAGATTCCTAACAGACTGGATTTCTGGTTTTTTCTTTGACAACGTTTCGCTTCTCATCCAAGAAGCTTCTTCAGCTCTAGCTGGATGGTGGGGAATGGAAGGATTACACTCCTTGCAGACAGTTGGCAGACATTTGCATTCTTAGAGAGCCATTGAGGCCTCTTGGAGGTTTATCTGTGTCCTCAAGGTTACCTGAGTGATGCAAATAGGTGCAGAGCCTTCTTGGAACTGCTGGAAGGATCTGTGTTGTAGACTGGAGATAGATGATATTGTATCACGAGGGCTGTTCAATTTTGACATAATGGCCTCTTTGACGCCTCTTTCAAACCCTCTGTGGACTTTGCTGTCTTCAGAAGAGCAGCCTTTGTCTTTTAAATGCAGGTGGACTGCTGAATCTTGTCCTGAAGGGTTTGTTCTCCTATGTTGTGCCATGCGTTTGTGAAGTGGTTGTTTTGTTTCCCCAATGTACAGATCTGCAATACAATGCACGCTCTTCTTGGATGTTGGTCTTCAGCAACCACTCTCATGGACAGAACTGTCTGTCTGTAATGCCACTTTTTCTAGCCCAATAGTAACTTTTTGGTCACCAAATGTGTAAGGCGAGGGCCGCCTGCATTTTAGGTCTCTCAAAGGTTTGAGAAGCAGCAGTCCAACATGCATGTTAAAAGCTGGCCTTGCCACTCTTTCAGCGGTGGGTTGACCCCATTTATTTCAAGCCCTGTTAGAGCAAAACCCAGATCCTCCTTCCCCGGAGGCTTTCCAGCCTCCATCCTCGGGAGGAAAAGTTTCCCTGCAATTGACAGGTGCTTTCGGCTGCCAGCGTTGAGACAATCCAGTTAAGGGAATTCTTTATTTCGCAGGGTGTTTGGGAGAGCTCGCTTGCAGAAGTGCAATTCCGTGAGGCTGCAGGTGGGAACCCTCAATTAGGTAAGCATCTCGTCTTGGATTAGGAGACAGGCTGCAGAGTCCTTCCAAGGCATCTCCTGCCACGGTTTGAGGAGTGGTGCACGGCGGGATCAAGCGCTGCTCTTGGGCGGCCACAACTAGCGCACAAAATAGCAGGCCTGTCACACTGTCTATCAGGAAGAGCAGTGGTTCCCAAACTTGGCAACTTTAAGACTTGTGGACTTCAACTCCCAGAATTCTCCAGCCAGCAGAGCTTCATTTGTTCATTTGTTTCAGGAGTGTGAAGATCTGTCCGTGAATCCCAGAGACTCTGTGCCAAATCTTTCCTTGCACAGCCCCTCATTTGGAAAGTGTTTACATGGCAGCTTTCCAAGCTAGATAAGCTCTGTGGTCATAACTTCACCTTTGAAGGACTGTTTGTTAGGCCTTTGCTGAATGTGAATAAGAGGAATTTTATGTTTGTTTAATACAAGGGGTTTTGTCAGGACCAGGACTCTGCTTCATGCTTTTGGGGGAAGCCTCAGTCAGAACACTAAGTTTAATTCCTAGCTTTTTCTCAATGCTATGAAACATTCTGAAGACAGATAAACTTGTGTAGGCAAATTATTTTGGTGGCCGGGGGTTTTCCTTAATTTGAGGAAGGGAGACGATGGCAAGAGAGCAGCCAGAATGAGAATAAAGACATTCACTGCTACCATTCACTAGACTGCTGGAAATCTAGGCCACCTTGGAACAATCCCCTTTTCTCATGTCTTGAAAATAAGTCTATTCCTTCCGATTGTTTCCTTCCCACGCCACTCAAAGTAGTCTCTGCAAAGCACCTTTTAATCGAAATTCTTTCTTTTTTCCTCCCCTCTTTCTCACTCGGTGGCCTACATTCAGAGGATTTACTGGGGCAACAAAGACATTTCTGGAAAAAGCAGAGAATTCTTTGGGAATGCAATAACAGCGCATGGATTTAAAAGCAACTCCACGAAGCGCACACCAACTCTGCCTTCCCTGTTCCTATCTTCCCCGTTTTTTTATTATCACGGGTTGCCTTTTGGTCAAGGAAATTGAAGTGTGTGTAAGAGAGACAGGGAGAGGGAGAGAGATAAGGTGCCCTTTGCTGTCACTCCTCCGCACAGCCGGCGGAAAGCTTGAATCAGCAGATTAGGGGAGAGCCATTTTCTCAGCAGCAGAACAATGCAGTGAAAAAATGAAACCGAGGGGCTCCTGCCTCTCTTCTCTGTGATGGGCAGCCTCTCTTACCCTCCTTGTCCCGAGAAACTCACACACCTCCATGCCCTCTTGGGTCTTGAGCGCATTTCAGCTTTGCGTCTCCCATCATCCACAATGTTATGGCTCACCAGCAACCACCAGAGCTGGCAGCAGATTCGGACAGTGAGGAGGTTGGGGAGGAAGATGGGCCAGTTCTGGAGTCTGGGGAAGGCTCTGAGGAGGGCTCTGTGTCGGAGGCAGAGAGGGGGACAGGGCCGTCCGACAGTGATCAGCTGCCTTCAGAGTCAGACATCAGTGAGGCAGAAGAACAGCTGGAGCCTGTTTCCAGTGTGTGCATGCACAGAGTTGCCAGACGAAGGGAACAGCTAAAGAACAGGGGTTGACTTGGGAGTAAGGCCACAGGTGGACAATGAACGGCCCCTCCCAGAGGAAATAAAAGAGGAGCGACAGGGGAGGGGAGTTTGCAGGAGACAATTAATTCATTTAATTGTTTCGCGACTCTCCAAGACTCCTTGCCAAGTTCTGCAGAGATGGGCCTGGCAGCTCTCCAAGCCGGATAAGGTCTGTGACTTCAAATCCTCCCTGGAAAGACTTTGCTGGATGTGAATGAGCAGAATTCACAGGAAATTAATAAAAGGGTTTTTTGTTGGGACCAGGAGTTGGCTTCGGGCTCTCGGGAAGCCTTGGTCAGAACACCCAACTTGTACAGTGTACCCTTCTGAGACATCTGCCAGGGCGATGATTTTCCTTTAATTAATTGCTGAGGGCAATAGGCTGACTCTGTAAACTGCTTAGAGAAGGTGTTAAAAACATTGTGAAGCAATATATAAGTCTAAGGGCGATTGCTATTCATGCCGCTTGTTCAATTAAAAGGCATTTCTTGCAAGATAGGGTTGTTTTTTCCCCAATTGCAGCCAGCCTGTAAAGGTTTAGCACTTACGCAGCTTTCTGCTGTTGCAATTTCTGCGCCTCCTCCACTCCCCAATGCTCATTTGCAGGAATGAATCACCTAAAAACACCAGCTGTGATTGTCTTCTTTCTTCAAAACGTGGGTCACATCGCCCAGGACACGGTGCGTCTGTCTGTCTCTCGGCTAAAAGAGACGGCACTGAACACAGGCGCCGCTTCCCGTAATCTGCAAAGCGCATTTGAAGAAAAGAAAAGAAGGATTTCCTTCACTGCTTCTGCGGCTGGGCTAAAGGTCTGTGCTGTGGAGAAGGAGAGATTTGTGAATGGGATGAAGAGAAAAGATGAATGGGACAAGACCAACTATGGAATTCACGGGGGTCACATCCAGCCAGCAGAATCTTCAGAGTCCTTAGCCAGCGATGGAGAAAGCTGTTTGATGGTGCCACCCTGTGGACGGAAGCAAGTAGAGCTCAAGGAAATTTATTTATTTGTTTATAAAATTTATATACCGCCCAATCCCGAAGGACTCCGGGTGGCTTACAAAAAAGAGAGAAAAAAGGAGGAAAAAATAAAAGAGAGAAATTTGAGATTGGCATCAGGCTTGATGGTGTGTTTTTTTTAAAGTGAGGAGTGGTGAGCTTTCCGGTTTACAAGGAAAAGATATTCTGGGGGAAATTGGGAGTGAGCAGGAGTAGCAAGGTAGATGGATGGGACGGGTGGATTAATGGTTAGTTGGGTAGATGGATGGGATGAGATAGGTGGTTGGTTGGTTGGATGGATGGATGGATGGAATGGATGGATGGGTGATTGGATGGGATGGATGTACTATCAAATCAAATCATTTTGACTCCTAGAAACTACATGGATTTCCCCCATGATCATCTATCTCTAACTGGTCCTTGAGAACCCTAATGGTACCTTCATTGCCACTGGAACCCAGTTCATCCACCTGGTTGATAGTTGTCCTCTTCTGCCCTTCCTTCCATCTTTCCCAGCACGAAGAGCCCTTTGAATAGAGCTGGGACTTCATGTAATGTGCCCAGACTTAGATAAGGTCACCCAGGGCCAAGAGCTCCATAATCAGCTGCTGGGCTACGGCTGAGAAAGGAGGAGACACCCCGCTTGTCTCCTCCTTGCAGCTACCTAACCATACAGCCACCAGAATCCGGTTTCCACCAGCTGAAAGTTGCCACAGCTGGCACCCTGCTCCCCCATACATGGCATCAGTTGAAAACGCAACAGCGTGTGTGTGGGGTGGTGGTGGCTGTGTGTGTGTGAAAATGTGGCCTAGTCAGCTGTCAAACAATGGGGAGTTTTGCTGCAGGACCAAATTTGGGCCGCTGTGAATGCAAACCTTAAGACGAAGAGTCGGCTAGCAAGAGCTACGGGCTGGTCACAGGGACCTCACCGCCTCTTCCTCCTCCTCCTCCTCCTCAGTGGGGAAGGACAGTGAGGCCATTTGTCTTCTTCTAAAGAAAGGAGAGAGGTTCTTCCTCCCCCTCGTCCTCCCCCCCCCCCAGTGCTCGCTTCCTGTTCCTTTGGCTTGTTGATGACACACCAGTGGAGAATGCATTTCGGAGTGGAATGTCAAGAAACCAGAGACGACGGGAACAAGAAAGTGATTGTACTGGGGCTAGCCTCAGTGGCAACTTTAGGACTTAGACCTCTCCAGGCTGTTCTTTTCCTTCCTCAACTCCTCTCAACAGAAAACAGAGTTGGAAGGGTCCTTGGAGGTCTTCTAGTCCAACCCCCTCCTCAAGCAAGAAACCCACTACCGTTTCAGACAAATGGTTCTTGAAATCTCTTCTTGAAAACCTCCGGTGTTGAAGCACCCACAACTTCTGGATTGCAGTCTTTCCGCTGATTGTTTTAATTTTCAGAAAATTCCTCCTAAATTCCAGGTCGCTTCTCTCCTTGATTAGTTTCCACCTGTCGCCTCTTGTGCTTTGGAGAATAGGACGGCCCCCTCTTCTTTGTGGCGGCCCCTTCAATTTTGGAAGACTGCTATGTCCCCCTTGGTCCTTCAGAAAGTTTGAATGTCAGATGGGGGTCTCTTTGCCCTCGAGGAAGGACCCTCACCCACAGGAATAAATGGTGGGTCCTCAAGGACCCTCACCCACAGGAATTGCTCTGCGCATGCGCAGAAGGCAGAAGCAAGATGGCGCCGCCGAGAACCTGTTCGGGAGCACGGGAGGCCTTGGTCTTTGGCACTTCCAGTGACCCAGACTGCCAAGCTATTACCAGTTCGGCCAAACCGGTCCAAACCAGTAGGAACCCACCTCTGATTCCCATATACCTATATGTAGGTCACATTACATTATGTTACGCCGCTATGAACCATGTTGCCCGTTGCGCCGGCCCTGCAAGTCTCTCACATTAAGCCTGATTCTGGTGCTCGGTTGCCTTCACGCATCTGACGGCCCAGGGATGAGAGCTTTGTCCCAGCCTGTTCCTTCGGCTGGCTGTGCGTCTCTATCTCCCGCCCGACAGCAGGAGAGGAAAGAAGGGCTGACCAGGGTGTGGATCATCCCTGAGGATTTTTGATCAATCAATCGATCAATTAAACCAGTGGTTCCCAAACTTGGCAACTTTAAGACTTGTGGACTTCAACTCCCAGAATTCTCCAGCCAGCTCTGGTTCGATCCTCAGTGGTGGCAGATATTTCTCTCTCTCTCTCTGGGCACCATGAGAATTTATCTGCTGAACAAAACTCCGCCATGGCGACAGGAAGGGCATCCGGCCAGTAAACACTCAGCTCCATCCAGTTGCCCAGAGTCCACCCCGCAAGGGATTATGGGGTCATTAAAAGGAGATGATGATTAACTGCAAGCTTACAAAATACAGCAAAAGGCACTTTTGTCAGTTATTGGCAAAAATATAGAAAAGAGAGCTTCACCTTCCAAACAGCCGAGGTTGCCCACCGCTCTGCAAAACACGGATTGCAAAAACCTCTCCAGAAGTTGCCCTCAAATTTCCCCCGTAAGAGACGGCATACATTTTCTGGCAGAGAACTGCGTCCAGAGGGGGGAAAATGGTATTAATTGCATTGAATTTATTTTATTCTTGCCGAACGTAAATTAAACTGCACCCCTTTTTGATGCCGAGGTTGGCTCCCAGGCCTTTCGCTCTTCTTGGATTTGTGTTCTTCAGCCATCACCCTAAAAGAGGGGATCCCCTTGTGTGTTGTGCACACGTACACACTCTACCAAAGTTTATGTCCCACAAGAATTGCAGGGTCATCTCTTGCAAAACAAACACAAATAAAAAACCCCAGCGTTTTTGCAGGGCATCAAGGATCTGATTTTGCCCCTTGGCCAAGCTGAGTGGGACCTTCAGCTCGACACTGAATTCAGCACCTTCTTTGAAATGCTTTCTCCCAGCATATTGGGGGAGGAGGAGGAGGGGGAAAAATGGCAACCAGAAACTTCTGTGTATTGATTCTGGTGCAAGCCGTAGCCATCTGCCATCTGTTACCCAAACAAGACAGAAAATCAATTCTGCACTGCTCCAACTCACCCAGGGGGAAAAAAAAAATTAAAGTAGAAAAATAAAAACAAAAAGGGGTCGGTGGGATTATTTGCCTTGGAATTGGGGGTGGGGGGGGGCAGAGGATGAGGCGACTGTTTCCTTCGACAAGGAAACCGAGGAGAAGAGGCTGCGGAAGAAGGCATCGCGGTTTACAGCCCAGGCAATGGATCGTCTGCTGATCTCTCAGCCAAAGACACACGCAGCCACGGAGAAGATAATCAGCCTCCCTGCCCAGAGGCCTGGACTCATGAAGAACGATGACCAGCACCAGAATGCAGTGCGTCTCTCTTAGTTGGTCCTTTCTGGAGGATCTTACCGGTAACCACCATCTGAATGAGAAAAATCTTCAGGAGAAACTCATTTAGCCACAAGGACTATTGGGAATATATCAGCTTCCCTTTCCTTCTATCTATCTATCTATCTATCTATCTATCTATCTATCTATCTATCTATCTATCTATCTATCTATCTATCTATCTATCTATCTATCTATCTATCTATCTATCTTGATAGATAGTAGATAGAGAGATAGATTATATATATATATATATATATATAGAGAGAGAGATTATAGATAGGTAGATAGATAGGGAGAGAGAGAGAGAGAGAGAGAAGAGAGAGAGAGAGAGAGAGAGAGAGAGAGAGAGAGAGAGAGAGAGAGAGTGTGTGAGAGTGAGTGAGTGTTGGCTAGGAGAAGATTTGAGCTGAAAACCCTATAAAACCACCAGGGGGAACCTATGAGACGTAGTCCGTCTCCCGTCTCTGCCGCCCTCTAGCAGCCATTGCTGATTTTGCAGCTCAGATCGGGTTGCCTCATTCTCAGAGCCTCTGGTTTATTCCACGTTATTTATTTCCCAAAGCTTACGGGTGGCTCCGTCAAAGCCCAAACGGCTTGCTGGAAAGTCAGCTGGAGCATTTCATTACAACTTACACACACACACACACACACACACACACACACACACACACACACACAGACACACACACACGGACACGGACACAGACACACACACACACAGCATCCCCTTCCTTGTTCCAGCCCAGAGAATTGCTTTCGTTTCGCTTCTCATCCAAGACGTCCCTTCAGCGTCTCTCAGAAGCTTCTTCAGCTTCTCTCCGAGCTGAAGAAGCTTCCTGGATGAGGAGCGAAACGTCTTCAAAGAAAAACCAGAAAGTCCAGTTGCCTCTTGGGAAAAAAATAAAAGCACCTTTGGGACAAACATGATTGGGATGATTGAGAATCTCCATAGATTTCCTGCCGGCTTCCCCATCGACTTTGCTTATGGAAAGCCAGCAGGGACGGCCGCAAAACATAACCGTGCGATCACACAACAACTGTGACGGCCGTCAGCACAAGGACAGGGGTCGTGGCACATTCAAACTGACGGAGGGTACGTTCGGATCGAACAACCGTTAAATGAGGACCACCACCCCCCGCCTATAATCAGGGCAAGGAAGATGCTCCACGGCCTCTCCTGCTCTGGCTGCTCAGGGTCCCATTTCTCCAATCGCCCCCCCCTCCCCATGCCCCCCCCCCCATCTCGCTTTCTCAAGAACTTCTGAAGGCCACCTGCAATTTGCAGCTGCTGCCTGAAGATGGCGAAACAAGCCCACATTCCTAATTTCCTGTAAATCAAGATTGGGGGCTTGTAGTTAAGGAGAAGATCTGTTTCAGCAAACGGAGAAGGGCTTGCGGTTGGGGGTATTTATTTATTATCTCCTGCAAACCTCAGGATGCCTACAGATGCCCTGAGGATCGTGGTTTTCCCCGGCTGTTTTCCTAGAAAAAGAAGCCAAGAAATTCCAGAAAGGACGCCCTGTCCGGCTGCTGCAGGGGCTGTTTGAACCCGTGTTCAAAATGCAGAGACCAACCAAATTGCCTCCAATTTCCCCAGGGAGGCGGACAGACAGTTCCCTCCCTGGCTGTAATATCCTGAGCCTTTTTATCTTTATTTTTTCTTTTGCTTTTACCGTCCGTCCTGATTACTCCATTTTTAGGTTCGTCAGCGTGGCTGGCAAGAGGGATAATTGGTATTCCACGGATTAAACCGGCGGTGTAAATTATTAAAGACCTAATTCATAAAGGCATTACACATACCATATGCGGGGTTTTCTCCTCCCCTGTCTTTCTTGCTTCTTGGTGGCATCGGCTCGGTTTTGTCAAAGTCATTTCTTCCTTGGACCTTTTAGCCAGCAAGGAAAGGATCGGGGCTGTTAAGACAATTTTGCCACAATCGGGCGAGAGTTTCCCAAGAATTAATTTTCTCCCTTTTAACTGACCAAGTGAGCCTGCAGAGCCTGGAAAAAAACACAGTCCTCTCCTCTTGAGAGACATAAGGTTGTTGTGGGCTGCCTGCTCGGCCAGGGTAGCTGGCAGTAGATTCGGACAGTGAGGAGGGTTGGGAAGGAACCTGGGCCAGTCCTGGAGTCCGGGGAAGGCTCAGATGAGGGCTCTGTGTTGGAGGCAGAGAGGGGGCCAGGGCTGTCTGACAGTTATCAGCTGCCTTCAGAGTCGGACATCAGTGAGGCAGAAGAACAGCTGGAGCCTGTTCCCAGTGGGCGCATGCACAGAGTTGCCAGGCGAAGGGAACAGCTATGGAACAAGGACCGACTCAGGAGTAAAGGCACAGGTGGATGGTGAATAACTTTGGTCACTAAAGAAACTGTTGTAAATTGAGGACTACTTGGGCTAGACATGATGAAAATGGATTCAAAGTAGTTGTTATTGAGCTCAAACCTAATATTTGCGGTACACTACTTCATGAGGAAAAAAAAGAATTATTGACCAAAACAAAATAAAAAAGGTTTTGTTTAGAAAGCACACACACACACAAACACACAAACACACACACACACACACACGGGTGGGGTGCTGAGGTCCATCCGCCATCCAAATTAAGAAATAAGCTAACAATTAACATTAAAAAAGAACAATAAAGTCAGGAAGCACCACAATATATTTTACAGCGATAGTAAAAAATAGTAAAAAATAAAGAATGAAAGAACTGAAGCCAATTTGCTGATTCTATACATGTTTCTGTTTTTTAAATGTTTCTGTGTAGAATGTTAATAAAGTAATCTATATATATAAAAGCGAAAGACTCATCACGAAATGGACCAAACTGACCCTATAAACTAGTTTACAGATGCCAAACCCAAAAAACGTGACAGAGATCCCTTCCATTCATACAAGCTGAATGCCTCTAAATCCTGGATTCCAGATCATCCGGATGATTTCGATTTACAACAGTCCACTTAGTGACCATTTGAAGTTACAACAGGCCTGAAAAGGTGACTTATGTCCATTTTTCACACGTATGACCATTGCAGCATCCCCATGGCCATGCAATTTACATCCAGACGTTTGGGTCACATGGTCCCTGTTGGCGGCTTTCTCAGCAGCAGTCAATGGAGAAATGATTCCCTTAACAACCGCGTTACTCAATTTAACAACTGCAGCAATTCACTCAACAAATTGGCCAAAAAGAAGTCGTAAAATGGGCCAAACTCACTCAACATATTTCTCACTCACCAACATCAATTCTGGGTTGACTTTTGGTCGTAAATCGAGAGCTACCCGTATTTGATTCTGGAAACTGAAGGTTGCAACGGGAGGCATTCCAACTTGTTAGTCCAATTAAGCCAAAGTAGGGGGTGTTCCTTTATCACAAATGCCGCACAGCCCCCCAGGTGGAGCTGGAGGCAACACAACAGTGAATCCAGCCTGGGAGGAGGTCTTATCCTTTTCCAGAGTGCCCAAAGTGCGTGTGTGCATGTGGGAAAGTGTGGGCACATGCCTGAACCCCCAAAATGCAATGCACCTGCAGCCCCCCCCCATTCATGTCCCCCCCCGCACATCCTCTGCAAATGCGCGGCAGAGACCCATAGACCAGCTGGCCAGCGGGAGGCTCACGCATGGCAGAACTGAACTGGGGCAACGGCTCATGTGCCCCATCATGGGTCTGCGGAGTTTCTGTCCCAAAGGCCCTTTTGTTTTCAAGAGGCAACTCGGACTTTCTGGCTTCTCTTTGAAAACCTTTCGTTTCTCACCCCAGAAGCCTCTTCACCTCCGAGAGCAGAAGCGGCTTCTGAGAGAAGCTGAAGAAGCTTCTCAGATGAGAAGCGAAACCTCCTCAAAGCAAAACCAGAACAGTCCAAGTTGGAAGGGAAATCCCTTTTGGGACAAGCCTGGGAGGGAATGGGGCCTTCCGTCTCCCGTGACCAGGGAGCTACTGGAAGGAGTCATTGGGGGAAGAAAAGAAGAAAAAAACGCCATGAGAATTGAAACACGAGACAAAAAAAGGCACATTTTAATATTTACAAAGCATAGCATTTGGGCCAGGAACGCACCCCACACATCTGAGATAAAGAAATTCTCTGCTTTCCCCCTTCCTTGGGTCACCCTCCTACACCTTTGCAAATGGCGGCTCGCACCCCCGTTTTTTTTAAGAACTCCCCTCAGCTTTTGATATTTTTCAAGTATAAGAAGATTCAAATTTGCATAGTGTGTCTCTGATCAGCGGCCCATCTCCCCCCCCCGCGAGGGCTTGTGCCGCTACCGTCCGTTTATCTTTCAGCCGCGGCTCAAGAATGATCAACCTCCGTTCAAAAGCAGGAACTCTCAGAATATGGTCAAGAAGTTTTAAAAATGTAATACTGTTTATTTTTTGCTTCAAAAACATTTTCAGCATTCTAAACATACAAAAAAACCAACGTAATGTTTGTCGCGAATTTGTCTCTCTCCTTTTTCCTGTTTCTCTTTCTTTCTTTCTTTTGTAAGTACAGAGGCGTTTTTGAACTCTTCTGCGCCTTCCCCCCTCGCTTTTAAAAGCGGACCCGGGAAGGAGATTTTTTTACAGCTCTGGTTTAAAAAAACCACCCCGCTTTAAACGAAAAAGGAAAAAAAAAGGGGAAAAAAAAGGAATCCATAACAATTTGTTTTTTATCTCATGCCAGCTGAATTCCCCCTCCCCTCCCTTCACAACTAAGAATGGCCGCAGAAATGCTATTTCACTATATACAGAAAGACAACTTTTAAGCTAAATGTACGCTCACTGTAGTGTAAATTAGATCTACTTTCGTGGTGCACGCTTTGAGACACGGCCTCTGCGGAGGGGAGGGGGAAAAACGCACACAAGAGGCTTCCCCCCCCCATCACACCCCATTAAAAGCCTTTCTCTCCCCCCCTCCCCTTTTTTCTCAGGGGTCATCAAAGCATGAACTACAAGAATTTGTCTAGTTTTTACAAACTATAGATATATACAGTTTATAACCCAGGATTTTTCTAGCCAATAACCATATAGTTAAACACCACCTTACAAATTAAAAAATAAGATGCTTGAAACATTTTTAAATGCTTTTGTTACACCGACAGGAAAAAAGTGCACAGAGTTAGGAGAACACGAGAGTTTCCGCTTTTGTTTTGTTTTTTTCTCTTCCTTTTTGTTTTTAAAAATGTTTGGAAATATGTACATCTTTGTTACACAGGCGGGGAGCCCCCCCCCGGAGGAGGGTTCCTAACTACTGAATGTAAACCAGGTTAAAGAATGGTTGTTGTTGTTGTTTTCAGTTGTGTTTCTGCATTTTTCCCTAGAGCGCTTTTATTTATGGGCTTCCAAAAAGGCTACAGTATATTGTGATCCAAAAAAACCAAATTTGGGCTTGGGGCGTAAATCTTAATAAAGGACAAATAAGGCACCGTCTCAAGCGAGAGGCGCTGGATTTTTTTCTCTCTTTTCCTAATGGTGTTTCCCCTACTCTATGGTATTCACATGGAAACAAGGATTATACACAGTTTCTCATTCGTCATCTTCCTCCTCCTCCTCCTCTTCATCTTCCTCATCCTCTTCGTCTTCCTCCTCCTCTACTTTTTTCCGGGCTGCTGCGGCGGTTTTGGCCGCTGCGCTTTTCGCGCCATCGAATTTGCCTTTAGACTTGTAATCTGCAACATCCTGTAATATTCAAAGAGAGGAAGTTTAGTTTGCCTTCTGCAGCGAAGGCCACGGCGCCGGGAGTTCTGGCAGCTTCAGGTAAAGGGTCCAAAAATTATCAGGTCAACAGTTGTAGGTCACCTAGTCCAACCCCTCTACCGCCCAAATGGCAGTCCAGTCCCCTCTTAAAAACCTCTGGCGATGGAGCATGACTTCTGTAGGCAACTTCTGTTCCACTGGCTAATTGTCCTCAGTTAGGAAATTCCTCCTTACTTCTAGGCTGAATCTCTCCTTGCTCAGTTTCCATCCATTATTCCTTCTCTGGCCTTCGGGTGCTTTGGAGAATTGCTTGACCCCCTAACTCCTCTCTGTGGCAGCCCCTCAAATATTGGAAGACTGCTCTCCTGTCTCCCCTGGTCCTTCTCTTCCCTAGACTAGACATGCCCGGTTCCTGCAACCGTTCATCGTATGTTATAGTATCCAATCCCCTCATCCTCCTGGTTGCTCTTCTCTGCACTCTTTCTAGAGTCTCCACATCTTTTTTTATGGTGTGGTGACCAAAACTGGATGCAGGATTTTAGGAGTGGCCTTACTAAGGCTTTATAGAGTGGAATTACTACCTCCCTTGATCTTGATTGTATCCCTCTCTTAATGCAGTTTAGGATTGGGTTGGCTTTTCTAGCTGCTGCTGCACACAGCTGACTCCTATTTAGCTGGCCGTCCACTAAGACTGCAAGATCCCTCTCAGAGTTCCTGCTATTAAGCCTAATTAAACCTGGGTTTAAATCCGTGGCTGGTTTACCTTCAAACTTTATTCAATACTTTAAAACTGCCTGAATTTGTAAAACAGAAGGCTGCAAAAATGGACGGAGTTGGCAGAGAATGGCTAAATTGACTCTGATTTAAAGAAAACAAAAACTTTAATACTTTTGCTTCTACTTGGAAACACTTCTGGACTTTGTGCTTGAGAATTTAGAATGGGATAAAGCTGGACGGGACACCTTGGAGGTCTTCTAGTCCAGCCTCCTGCTCAAGCAAGAGAACCAATACTATTTCAGACAAGTGGCTGTCCAGTCTCTTCTTTAAAACCTCCAGTGATGGAGAGACCATGATTTCTGGAGGCAACCTCTGTTCCACTGGTCCCTGTTAGGAAGTTTCTCCTTAATTCCAGGTTGCTTCTCTCTTTGATTAGTTTCCATCCATTATTTCTCGTCCTGCCCTCGGGTGCTTTGGAGAATAATTTGACCCCTCTCTTCTTTGTGGCAGCCCCTCAAATACTGGAAGACTGCTATCATGTCACCTCCTAATTCTTTCCTTTAGACTAGCCAGATCCAAAACTTGCATTTTACTGATTAGAAAGGTTTGTTGTTATAGAAATAGCTGGTTTATGTTACTATACAAAAGTAAAAGGTTGAGGTTTGATGCTATTATCTTATTCTACTTATTATCTTATTCTAAAAGTAGTCCATGCCTTTTCTTTCTTTTTCCCTTCCCTTCCCCCTCCCTTATTTTCCCACTATTTTCTTTTCTATTTTCTATTATAAACCAATTAAAAAAACTGCTTGAAGTTGCACCAGATGCCAGAAACCAATGTTTGCCAGCTAATCAGTGTTTCTGCTAACTGTCTAACCCAAAATAAAACATAGAAGAGAAACAAAGATACTTAGAAAGTTTTGCTTCCCAAGGAGAAACTTTCGGTTTCCACTGGCTCTGTCAGCATAATTGTGGTTAAATCATGCCACACATTCCTTGTTGTTGTTTTTACTACAGATGACTCTGTTTTAAACACATTTAAGGGCTTAATTCTTTGAGCAGAACTCGGAGGAGGCAAAAGATGGTTTATCATATATCAAAAACACATCCCTATCTTCACTAACTTCAGGGAGTTAAAAAAAAAAATCAGTTGAAGGTCAGAATCTCATCCCATGACCTGCCTGAATCTTCTTCCTGCACGGGATGACTTAAAACGTTTTTGATTTACGGAGGGGTGGGGGTGGGGGACCCCAAGGTGCGTCTGTTGGGACACTTGGCTAAGATTAGGGAGGAACATACAGTCCTTTGACCTAGGACCATTCATTTCACCACCATTGGACAGAGGGTAAAACCACTCATTTAACGACGGCTGGAAGTTATGTTCCTTTGAGGATAGCTTGCAAGTCGTTTCTTCTTAAGTTACCACTGTTGCAACACCAACATTGTTCAACGTCCGGACACCAGGAAACCGACCTGCGCTTATGACCACCAGCATCTCATGGTCGAAAGCCAGGCATTTATTTGGCAACTGGCTTGGATTTATTACCATGATAGCAGCGTTCCAATTGTGGCTTGTTTTGCTGGCTTCTGACAAGTCAAGTGAGAAGAGCTGGATTCGCTTAACAACCGTGGCCATCACGGTCATAAAATCGGTTCTAGTCACAGGATGGTTCTTTTAACCCTCATATCACTTAGCAACCACAATAAAGACTCCTGGGGATTTTATCATGTTCAACCTTTGGTGTCTTTGCAATAATATTTTGGTGTTCTCTCCTTTTCAGGTCGGTTTTTGTCAATTTCCAAGCCTGGCATTCCCATTTTCCAATAGAAAAATAGAATCCAGTAAAGAAAATATAGATCGAGGGTGAACCGGTGTGTGTCTGTGTCTGTGTTTCTAGATGTTCCTTGAGCTTGGGTGCTTTCCTGAAGATTGCCAAGTCTTCCACTACCAGTCTAAGTTACGTCGTCAGTGCTGGGAGGAGTGGCGTTCGCTGCTTATTTATACGTAATTAGCTTGGCTTGCCCATCTTAGCTGGGCTGCGGTTCCTTCCCCGATTGTTTGTCTTGCTGTTGCTTCTTGCTTGTCTAAGTGTTTGGCAATTGGATTTGCTCCAGGCTACTCCAAAGTTGCGCCAGAGAAACAATCAAGGGAGAAAGAATATCCTGATCAAGGAAGAAGCCACGCCTCAACCCAGGCCACTCCCCCATTGCGCCGTCTACCTAAGCAGGTAGTGAAATGCCTGCAGGAAACACTTGAAGAATATACCACGAAGCCATTTGCTGCTGGAGGAAAAGCAGAATACAAACACCAATAAGTGTCTGTTTTTTTTAAAAATTACTCAGCACTTCCTGGAGAGAGAGAGATATATATATAGTTTCTCCTTTTTCTTGGGAAAGGGGGGTGCTGGCTTTGTGTGTGATGGCAGGAAGAGGGGAGGGAGGGGGAAAAACGCCAGTATAAATAGTCCTATTTGCAAATTTGAAATTTCTGTTTAAAGGACTTGTTGGAAGTGATATTTTTTACTATTATTTGTTGAAATTTAAATTGTTCCCCCCCCTTTCTCTCCCTCTGGATTAACCTGAGTGGAATTGTAGTGTCACTATTGAAACTCGTCCCTAATTTTGTGCTGAGAAGTTGTGCCAGGGAGGTCTTAATTTTTTAAAAAATAAAATAAAATTGAAATGCCATTTTTACCATATCTTTAGAAGTGGCTTCTCCATTTGGATATAACCCTGGAAAGAGGCTCTTGTTAACCATCAAGAGACGCAACAGGCACATTCGTGTCTGACTCAAAGAACTTTTTCTCTGCTTCCCTTCTCAATATTGTACGCGACTTCTTGCTGTACAGAACACAACATTGTGATTCCAACAGAAGAGAGTATTTGTCGCTCAGGACTGAATTGCGGGGTCTCCTCAGTGCTCTGAAAGCTCAGTTGTTTTGTTTAATCACCCGAATAGGTAACGTCATCAGTGCTAGAAGGGAATTGGGGGGTTTGTGGAATAGAGAAAAGGAGGAGAAGGGCTCTGGAGTCCTTGGCCCCCTCTGAGCTTGGTGGTTTTCTTGCAGACATTTAATTACCCAACTAGATAACATTATCAGTGCTGGAAGAGAATGGGGGGTGTGTGTGTGGAGTGGAGGGGAAGGGGCGAAGAGAGGAGCTGGTGCTCTCTGAGCTTGGTGGTTTTCTTGCAGACGTTTAATTACCCAACTAGGTAACACCCTCAGTGCTAGAGTGGGGTTTGCTCTTAGTTTTTATATACCACTGGCTTGATGGAAATATAATATTGATGGGCTGTCGTTTACTTGACGGTGAGTCCACCAACACTGACCGAGCAAGCCGTTAGTATATAAACAGACAGCAAACCATCCACTCTTCTAGCACTGACGTCGTTACCTAGTTTGGTAATGAAACGCCTGCAAGGAAGCCACCAAACTCTCAGAGCAACAAGGACCCCAAAATACAGCGATCAAACCAGCCCTGTATTTCTTAGATTCACTCCGCCAAGCCAGAAAGGGCGGCCCATTGGATCCGCTGGTCCCAGTCCGGCCGCCATTGGCTTCCCTCTCCGGATCAAACCCACCCAGATCCTCCGGCCTGCACTGCAGCACCAACAGCCCGGCCGTACCTTCTCATACTTCTCCTTCAGCTTGGCGGCTTTGTTGTTGTAGGGCTGTTTCTCGCTGTCGCTGAGATTGTTCCACATTTCGCCCAGCTTCTTGGCTACGTCCCCGATGGAAATGCCGGGGTTGGTGGACTTGATTTTGGGACGGAACTCCGAGCAGAAGAGGAAAAACCCAGACCTGGGGAAAGATGCAGGAGAACGGACAATGGGTCAGGAGCTCTGAAGCAAAAGGCAGGAGGAGGGGGCTTGGACAAGAAGCTACCGTGAGTTGCTTCTAAGGGGACAGTGCATGAATCGTGACACAGGAGTATCAAGCCTGCAAGCCTCTTGTCTGCTTTCTGGCACAAGTGACAGAAGGAGCGACTGAGGACAGCAAAAGATCCCGAACCCCTTCACCAAAAAACTCCCCAAACACACCAGGGTTATGCTCCAGCAAGGCTGAAGCTCATTCCCTTTAGGTAAAGGTTCCCCTCGCACATTGGTGCTAGTGGTTACGGTGCTCATCTCCGTTTGAAAACCGAAGAGCCAGCGCTGTCCGAAGACGTCTCCGTGGTCATGACTCAACGCTGAAGGCGCACGGAACGCTGTTACCTCCCTACCAAAGGTGGTCCCTATTTTTCTACTTGCATTCTTTACGTGCTTTTGAACCGAACTGCTAGGTTGGCAGAAGCTGGGACAAGTAACGGGAGCTCACTCCGTTACAGGGCGCTAGGGATTCGAACGGCCGACCTTCCTGATCGACAAGCTCAGCGTCTTAGCCACTCAGCCACCTTCCATACCCTTCAGCAAAGCTAAATCCAAAGAGTTTCCAATATCCCACTTAAAGTGGCAGGAAAAATGACAATTTTAACTTTTGATATTAACCCACTTTAGTAAGTAACCCCGAGTTAGGAATTATCTGTTTTAAATCTATTTTACTTTTTAAAGCAATAGCAGTAGACTTAGCCGTAGACAGCCAGGCCCGATTTGAGAAGCTATCCTTAAGGAACGCTAATCCAGCTACAGGGAATTTATAGTATCATAAAAGGCTCCATCTTCCAAAATTGTAGTAGTCAAAAACATCTGGATGGAGGCATGAAGCCCTGTGTGAAATCAGAAGAGCAAGACTCATGAAAGTTGGCTGCAAATCGAGCTCGGTTATCGAAATGTGGTTGTATCAGTTACTACAAAAATGTCCCATTCGGGATTCAGGCTCCCCCCCCCCCCCCAAAAAAAAAAATTTAGGACCAGAAGAATGTTCTAAGAGTCCCAACTATGGCCATTAATTACCAACTAGTTAGATTTCACCCATGCAAAGTTGCAGCCACTTTAAAAAGCAGCTCCTTAAAGCTGCTGTTACTGTTCGGGAATGTCATACCTTATTCATCGCCTGCCTTATTCAACCGCTTCTAAAAATGTACCAGAATTGAGGTTGTTGATGTGACGTCTACTTACGGCGGCCTCTTGGGCGCATTTGGGTCCTTCTTCTTCTTCCCGCCCTTCGCTGGACCGTAATCCTTCATTTCTCTATCATACCGTACTTTGTCGGCTTTTGCCATCTCATCAAACTTTCCTTTCTCTTTGGTTGACATGGTCTGAAAGACGAGAGAGAATAAATGAATCCTTCAAAAACCCAAAGGACGAGCAACACACTCCCTCCAAGTGACGCCACCAAAGGAGGTGGAACCACAGTTCCAGAACAAGGGTGGTGGAGGGAAATCCTTCAGGTATCTCTCAAGCATCAGAAGACACCAACCAAGAATCCCAGACAATTCAGTCTTCAAAAGACAATATAGCGTATGTGGACACAAGGCGCTTTAAAAGCAGCCATATTCTGATGCTCTGATTTTGTAGCTGCTAAAAAAGGAGTTTTTCTTCTGAACGTGACCGTCAGAGAAAATGCAGCTGTTTCAAAGTATGGAAGAAGGGGGCTACTGCAGTTGTCTCCCACCTGCTCAAAAGAACTTTGGGAAGATCAGATGTGGAACTCCGCACATAAAGTCTCTCTCAAAGCCTGCTGAGATATCTTTAACCACTAGGCACAGGGATGGGGAACCTATGGCACGCGGAAGTGGCACCCAGAGCCATCTCTCCAGGCACGCCAGCTGTCGCTCTACCAGGTTCTGGCGCTCACATGCGCATCGGCCATCTGGTCTTCACTCGTGCCGGAAGACCAGATGACTGGTGCGCATGTGCATGTCGGAAAGTGGGAGGTCAGCTTCCTGTTGCCCGCATGTGCGCCGGGGAACTGCTCTTCTGGTTTCCAGTGCTAACCCCGCGCGCATGCATGCATGCGCTCCTGTTTTGGCACTCGGTGCCGGAAAGGTTCACTAACACTGCACTAGCAGTTGGGCTGATTTTCAAACAGGATCAATAAAATGCACTTTCTAGGAGCCCTAAAAAAAAACCCCACACCTATCTCTATGGTCTGGGTGATGTCAACTACAGAGAGTATTTCCAAACCAGTCACCAGGAAATCTGTCTCTTTCCATCAAAACAAGCCAGCATACAACTGAGTTAGAGTTCCTCCTTTGCCACAAGGTCAAATTTGGTTTGCACTGAAGGGCCTGGTATTTTCAGAAATCATGGGTTGTGGCTAATGTGCTGTGTAAAGTTGATTTAATATTGCTACATGATTTTCTCGTCTTCAAAACAAACAGCGAGAGTAGGGTTGTCCCATCGCAAACCCTAACTATGGATTCAGTCAAAATGAAGAATTGGAACAGAATAGAGCTGGAAGGGGCCTTGGAGGTCTTCTAGTCCAGCCCCCCCTGCTCAAGCAAGAGAGCTTATACTGTAAGAAAGCCACATAGTTATGGCATGGAGTCTTAAGCAATCTTCTTCAGAATTCTTGGAGGCGGCAAAATTTTGGTCAAGGCCCCATCTGGAATTTTGATACCAAGTGGCAGTCACCCTCCCAAAATGGTTGCCACAGGGGGGGCATAACCACAAAGATATCCCAAAACTTCCCTCCTTATTTCCAGGGTGAATCTCTCCTTGGTCAGTTTCCATCCATTATTGCTTGTCTGGCCTTCAGGTGCTTTGGAAAACAGCTTGACCCCCTTCTTCCTCTCTGTGGCAGCCCCTCAAAATATTGGAAGGCGGCTATCCTGTCTCCCCTGGTCCTTCTCTTCCCTAGACCAGCCAGGCCCAGTTCCTCGAACCGTTCATCGTATGTTTCAGCCTCCAGTCCCCTAATCATCTTGGTTGCTCTTCTCTGGTCATTTTGGTGGGCATAACCAACTACAAAGATACCCCCAAACTTCCTTCTGAACACGGCGCCCCTATCATAATTCACTCTACTGAAAACAGGAAGCTTTTTTTTTTAAACTACGAGAAGCTAAAACAACCAAGAAAAGGGGATGTAGAATGTTGTCCGTGTGGATGCAAAATTCGAAATTTTATTTCACCGGAAGTCAGGCAGCATATCAATTTTAATGAGTTATGAATTATTTGCCCAACTATCACACAGTTCTTTGGGGTAGCAGGTGTGAGGATGGGGTGGGGAGAGCACAAGGACATGTATTTTGGGGGACAAAGCATACCTTCCACCTCTCTGAACATTTCTTGGAAAACTCGGCGAAATTCACGGGAACCTCCGGATTTTTCTTCTTATGCTCTTCACGGCAGGTCTGCACAAAAAACGCATAAGCAGACATCTTTCCCTTCGGCTTCTTGGGGTCGCCTTTCGCCATTTTGAAACAAAACGCTTAAAAGCAAACAACAATCCAAGTTGAAAAACTGATCTTCCATCGCCCCACGCAGCCAAGCTCAAACACACAGCCCCTTCAATTGATTGAGAAACGGGGAAATGTTTTTTAAAAGTTTGTTATATAAATAAAAAATGCATCCCCCCCCCCCCCGAGAAATCCCCAACACATCCAACCCTTTAATACAGTGGTTCCCAAACTTGGCAACTTTAAGACTTGTGGACTTCTGGGAATTGAAGTCCACAAGTCTTAAAGTTGCCAAGTTTGGGAACCACTGCTTTAATACATCATTTATCCCTTTAAAAACCTATCGTCCTCTTTTTTTTTTTTTTTTGATGTTATGGCATGCACCTTCCTGAACTACCCATGTCCTATTCCGCTACTCGCAACTCATCAAAAAAAAAATATATTAAGTACAAACTAGCCCGTAGGGGCAGAATATTTTGAGATTTTAAACAGGTGGATCCCCACTTGTGGACTTGGAAGCCACCTGGGCTGTCCCAGCCACTCAGTTTTAAACTCCTGGAGAACTTCAACCTTCCCATGTCAAGATAGCTGCAGGCCACGGTCTCCCTGATCCCAAAAGAAATGATTCCTCTGAAGACGGTTCAATTCCATTTAAAGATTCCCCCCCCCCTTAATTATTGCACACATCACAGGACTGCAGTGTCCGTTTTATCCAAAGAGATTGTGGCCATTACGAGGTTGCTCAACCCCAGCCAGCTACTGAGCTAAGTTTGTGGGAAGGAGGGCATTGATCGTCTCCTTACACGTTTCCTGCTAAACGGAAGGATTTGCCTTTGCTGAGTGTTAGGAAAAGAGAGGGGGGGGGGTCCTGAAAAAAAAAAGGGGGAGTTTTCCTTTCACTGGGGAGGCGATAAACCCTCTTTCCACACAGCTGGGAAAAATAAAATCTTTCCAATCCCATGTTTGCAAACAAAAAAAGTTGAAAATCCTTTCTATTATAATATTATTATTGTTGTTTTGTTGATTATTTATTATTATTATTATTAAAGCTATCTCAGTGGTTGGTACGCCTCCCCAGGGAAACCCCCTCCCCAAAAAACCACCTCTCCTTTTGCAAAAGTTGCATTAAAAAAATCCACACACACCCGTTTTTTTTTTGCAAAAGTTGCATTTAAAATAAAACACCTCCGTTCCTTTTTGCAAAAGTTGCCTTTTAAAAAAACCCGCCACCCCATCCCCGTTCTATAAATACATGTTGCTTGTTGCACCCCCACATCTGCAAAAGAGAAAGAGAGAGAGAAGAAAGTTTCAAAAGCAGAAGAAATAGGAAAAAAAACGTTGCGGTCCGTCCCTTGTTTTCTCCACCCCAGGGTCATTGGGAAAATAAATATTTTTCCCCATTGGTGGGGGGGGGGAGGCGGCTCCCAGGGCACGTGGCCCCCCCAGAGATAGACACCCCCCCTCTGGCTTTAAGCCTCCCCACCCCGTATGGAGGGGGGGATGTGCCCGTGTCTTGGCGTGGAAAAAAGGGTCGAAAAAGCCCCCCCAAAAGAGCCCCGAACCAGCGCCCGTTTCCCGGTCCCAATAATTCACCTTCCATTTTGTGAAACGTTTTCTGATGAAAGAAACTGCCGTTCAAATCCCCCCTCGGGGAGCTCTGGGGGTCCAGCGGGGTTCGGGGGGCGCTGGGGGTCCGGAGCGGCGACCCTCGTCTGGGCTTCTTGGCCCCTGCGCAGGCAATCCGCCTTGACTAAGGCTGGGCGAGAGCGAGAGCGGAGCGCTTCGCTTTCGCCCCATTCGCTAAAATGGCTTCTCCAAAGGCAACGCGAGCGCCTTTAACAAAGCCACCGGCGCTCGCCTTCCCCGTTCCCAGCCTTTGGTCGGGCGGCCATCCGGAGGGGAAAGACGGGACCGGGCTCCTCCGGTAGAAAAAGCGACGCTCTTTCCAACCAGCCCGGTCTCGAGGCGGAGAAACCCCGGGAAGGGGTCGGGAAGCCGGTCGGAAGGGGGCCTCCCCCCCTCCTCCTCTCCCCGCCGTTCCCCCTGCTTAGCGCAATCGCCAGTCTTAACAAAGGCTGCGCGCAGCCATTACAAGCCTGGTCGCCCAAAGAAAGGAGGAAAGGACCCCAAAAAAAGCCCGATCCGGGGGTTTAACGCCCCGCTGAGGACAGGAGAGGAGAGAGATAAAGAAAAGGGGACGGATGCGAAAGGTTGTGGGGCTGCGGGGGGGCCCTGGGCGGATTTTGCCCCCGCGTCGCTCTCCCTCCCGTCTTTCTTCCTTTAGGTCTGCTACTGTAACGCCAGCCATATTAAGGCAAACACACACACAGGCAAAAGCCAGCAGCCCCGGAACGCGCGAGGAAGGGTCGGCTCGGGGTCTCGCGGGGGACGGAGGACGGCGAGAGGGGCTTTTTCGGAGAGGGGAAATAAAAAGCGAGCGGAAACGAAAGGTTTGGGGGCGATCCGGAGCAAGGCGGCGGAGGAAAAAAACACAAAAAGAGACCAAGGCGGCAAGGGAAACGGGGGGGGGGGGATTATTTCACTCTGCCCGGGACTCGCAGGACTTGATACCCCCCCCCCCCTTCTGTCAGATGTTTTAAAAGGGACGGACAGCCATTATGAATGCAGAATAGAACGGCAGGCACTGCGCACGGCCGGGCAACTTCGCCGGCCCGATCCTCCCAAGCGCAAGGATCAGAGCAAACTGATCCCGTCCCTTCCCCATGCGGGCTTTTAGCAGCCGCTGCTGCACCAACCCCATGTTACGCTGCCGGAGCCGCGGGAAACCCATGCTCCGCGGCTCTGGCTCGGGGTAGGTGGGGGGGGGGCGTGGATGCGTACACGGTGGGGGAGAGAGAGATAATCTCAAGGCACGTTTTCACACACGCACTGCAGATTAGGCACCCCCCCTCCGGAAGGATCCCCCTTTCGCCCCCTGCAAAACCCGCACACGCGTGGAGAGCCCCCCCCTCGCCCACCCACCCACCCACCCACGAGGCGAAGGGGGAAAAGAAGGGAAAACTCCCTTTCCACCAGCCCGAGCTGGAACCAATCGGATTTTTCTCCCCTTGGAAAAAAAGAAAATCAGGGGAAAGAGGGAGAAAAGAGAGAGAAAGAGAGAGGGAGGGAGGGGGGGAAAGTCAGAAAGTTGGTGGGAAAAGGAGGGAGGGGGGAATTAAAAAGCCGGAATTGACAAAATTAAAATTAAAAAAAAAACGGAAAGGGGGGGGGGAATCGATATTGTATCGAGGGGGTTAGAAATAAGAGACATTGTATTTAAATGGGGATAAATGTATTTTTTTTAAAACAAAAAGGAGGGATAAAAGAAGAAGGAGAAAAAGAAGGGAGGAAGAGGCGGCGTGGGGGGGGAAGGAAGAGGGGGGGCAAAAGTTGCCGCGCGGGGCTCGGGGCTCCTACCTGTATTGTTCGCGTGAACCTAAGCAAGGAGGCGCGGAGGAAGAAGAAGAAAGCGAGGCTCGCACGACGCGCTCAGGCTCGGCGCTGCTGCTGCTGCTGCTGCGGCTGCTGGCGGCGGTGGCGGCTGGTCAGCCTCGCGTTGGCTGCCTACGAGAGCGGCCTGATTGGCTGCGGGGCTCTGCCGTTTAAAACAACCTCCTCGCCGACCCATTGGCCCCCGCCCTGCTGAATATTAAGCAGCCGCCCGCGCGCTCATTGGCTGGCCGCGGCCAGGTCATTCATTCAAAAAAGAAGGAGACCAAACACCCCGCTTGGCTCCCCCAGGTAGCAGACAGCGAGGAGAGGGAGAGGGAGAGGGAGGGAGGGAGGGAGGGAGGGAGAAGGACTTTGGCTTATTGGGTTTATATGCCGCCCTTCTCCCAAGGACTCGTACAACATAAAAGAAAACACATATTACAAAAGTTAAGAGGGGCATTATATAAAGTATCCCCCCCAAAAAAAACCAATTGATATTTACAATAAAAATGTAAAAATTAAATTAAAATTAACAACCAAATTAATCCTATATTTTATTCTATTCAGGCCAGGCCGTCTTGCTGGAGTGGGAGAGAAAAAGAGAGGGAGTGAGAAAGAAAGAGATGGGAAGAGGGAGGGAGAGAGAAAGTGAGAAAGAGAGAAGAAGGGGGAGAGGGAGAGAGGGAAAGAGAGGGAGAAAGTAAGAAAAAGAGAAAGGGGGAGAGAGAAGAAGGAGGGGTGGAAGAGAGAGGGAGAGGGGGAAGGGAGAGAGAGACAGAGGAAAACAGAGAAGGAGAGGGATGGGGAGAGAGGGAGAGAGAAGGAGAGAGAAAGTGAGAGAGAGAGAAAGGAGAGAGAGAGAAGAAGGAGGGGGTGTTAGAGAGAAAGGGAGAGGGGAAGGGAGAGAGAGACACAGAAAAACAGAGAGAGGGAGTGGGAGAGAGGGAAAGTGAGAGAGCAGGAGAGAGAGAAAGGGGAAGAGGGGGAAGAGGAAGAGAGAGAAGGAGGGACAGAGGGAGGGAGGGAGGAAGTGTGAGAGGGAGAGAGAAAGGGGAGGGGAAGAGGGCGAAAACAAAAGGGGGAGATAGTCCGGGGAAGAGAGAGGGAGAGAAAAAGTGGAAGGAGAAGGAGGGGGGAAAGGAGGGGGGGAACTGCCAAAAGATGAGGAAGTTTCTCTTTTCTCCAACTCCTGAGTCAGGGAGAGAAGATCCTGGTGGGTCAGGATTCACTCCCATTCCAAGGCTCCGTCTGCTGGACCTGTTTGGGGTGAATCAACCAGAGTGTTTATACCTCCATTTTTTCAACCAGGGTCTCTCAACAGTGGGAGGGGGGGGCTTCAACTCCCAGGGTTCCTGCTGGCTGGGAAATTCGGGGAGAGGAAGTCCACCCGTCTTAAAGTTGCCGAAGTAGAGAAAGACTCATTTAAACAAATCAACAAGGAAGGTCTCCTTAAGGCAGTGATGGTCAACCTTTTCAGCACTGAGTGCCAAAAGTGGAGTGCGCCACACGCCGGAGCGCTGGAAGAGAGTCTCTGGCCATGCGCGCTGGACCAGCCTGCCGGCACACGTGAGGGAACCCGGAAGAGCAGCTGGCGATGACGCCCGTGCCCCCAGAGAAGGCTCTGCATGCCACCTCTGGCTCAACATCAGGGCCCTCAGGCAAAGGTACCCAACCTTGCCAACTTTAAGGCTTTAAACCCCAATTGTGATATTTCTTGACCTACTGAGCAAGACTCCCGTTTGATCTCCGGGGCGTGTGTGGCCTTGATAGTTGAGTCTCACTGAATTCAGCGGAGATTACTTCTAAATAAAGATTTTGAATGCATTTGCATGATCTGAAGGGCTTAACGTGACATTCGCAATCTTTCTCTTCCTCGCAGAAGCCTCCGAGGGCGGCTGAGATGGAAGGAACTGGACTACATTTTAAAGACCTCCAGTTAAAGCAGGTCTCTCAGCTGAGCAGATTTTGAACAGATTTTTTTTTTTTTATTGGAAAGGATTTTCTTTTGGTCCCAGAAACTGGACGGGAATTCGGTTTGACTCCAAGGGGAGACGCTCTTGCAATCCTGATTTTTGGGGGGGCTTGAATCTTGACTTAAGATCTTGACAAACTCGAACGATGGTCTCTCTCTAACAAAACAAATTTCAGTGTGGAGAAAAGCAAAGTTTTAGGCCGGGGGACAAAAGAAATCAAAGGTATAAGTACAGATTAGGTGGGACCTGGCTCAAAACCAGCAACTGGGAGAAGGGCCTCGGAGTCCTAGGGATCATCTCTTGAACATGAGCCAGCCGTGTCCGACGGCAGCCAAAAAAAGCGAGAGATTGAATCAAGGTCACGTGAAGTATTAGTGCAGCAGGAAGGAAAGAAGAAAAAAGGGAGGGAAAGAAGGAAGGAAGTCTCTTCCAAGTCAGTTTAAATTATTAAAACCTACTCTCATAGAGCAAAGAATAAAAATATTGGAGTGTGAAGAAACTATCAAGGAACAACTCCAAGGGCCATGGAGTCATCACAAGATTGGGGACGAAGCAGGGAGGGAAGGAAAAGGGAAGGAAGGAAGGAAGAAAAGGGGAAGGAGGGAAGGAAGGGGCTTCCAAATAAATGCCAATGTATTAAAATGTAATAGAGCAAAGAATAAAAATATTAAAATGTGAAGAAACTACCAAGAAACAACTCTTGAGGGGCATGGAGTCTTCACCAGATTGTGGAGGAGGCAGGGAAGGAAGGAAGGAAGGAAGGAAGGAAGGAAGGAAGGAAGGAAGGGGAAAAGGAGGGGAAGGAAGGGAGAAGGAGGAAGGTTAAAAACATTTACATTTCAAGTAAATTTAAATTAAGACAGGGGTTGCCAACCTTTCGGATCTCAGCGACCACTAAATTCATAATTTTAAATCCCCTGGACTACTAATACGAATTCTTACAAAAGATAAATAATGTTTAGTGCAATATAAAAATGCAAATAATTTTTCTGCAGACCACCAGTGGTTCACAGATCACAGGGTTGGTGACCGCTGTGCGAAGAGGGACTCTCATAGATTAAAGAATATTGGAACTAGGAAAGGGGCAGCCAAATCAGGAGAAAAGGATACGGCTACTTTGCTCCAGGTTTAATTTTCCATGTCAAAACTAACGACGCACTGTGTGGATCCGGCGTACCTACGGGTGAACGTAAGACAACTCTCATGCACGCGGAAGGACACTGCAGGCTTTTTTCTTTTGCTTTTTAGCAAGACCCCCAGTTTTAACGTATCTCTGATTGTTACCTCAATTTGTCGTCTGTCAGGGGAGACAGAGAAATTACACAACAGAAGAGTAGCGGTATTTGCTTTGCGGCTAATGATTGTCTAGAGGGCCTGGTTTTCCCGGGAAGAGGGGACAGAATGACATCTTGTCAAATTTCTGGCTTGCTAAATTGTTTCAAAGCTTGAGGAGATGCCCCGGGGAAAGAAGTGGGGGCGGAGGGGGGACAGACAATGCGTCTTGGCCCCCTTCTTTTCTTGAAGAGCCATTTGGTCAGGGGTCAGCAACCCATGGCTCCGGAGCCGCATGTGGCTCTTTCATCCCTCTGCTGCGGCTCCCTGTCGCCAGTCGGCTCCACAATTGATAAGAGCTTTTGGTTAGGACAAGTAGAGGAAAAAGGATGCCATGCTAGGAGGAGACTCTATGGTGGGGGAACTGGACTTCCGGTTGGCTCTAGGATTGAATGGCCGGTTAGGAGCTTTATGGCTCTTTGAGTTGAGATTGCCGACCTCTTCCTTTGGCTCTTCGGGCAAGGCTGAGTATTGGATTTTGATTAACCGACAGCTTTGGTTTCAAGACGTAAGTGAGCTGTTAGTCAGGTGTAAATCATCAAACTAATTCAGTGTTTCTCAACCTTGTCAACTTGAAGATGTCTGGACTTCAACTCCCAGAATTCCCCAGCCAGAATTCTGGGAGTTGAAGTCCAGACATCTTCAAGTTGACAAGGTTGAGAAACGCTGAACTAATTCAATGTTTTTTCAGCCTTGGTAACTTTAAGACGTCCGGACTTCAACTCCTGGAATTTGGTACAGGTAGTCCTCGACTTACAACAGTTCATTTAGCGACTCTTCGTGGATTGTAAAAAAAAAATTTTTTTTAAAGAAAATGCAAGACAAATCACAGAAAAAAGAAGGATGAAATGGTTTGGGTTGGTCAGCCGCTTTCAACCTGAAAGCCAGAGAGCCTCCATAGATCGATGAAGGGTTAAATATCTTACAGATTAACACAGTTGGAAAGGACCTTGGAGGTCATCTAGTCCAACCCCTCACCCAAGCAGGAGACCCCACACCATTTCTGGGAGTCCAGTCTCTTCTTGAAAGCCTCCAGTGGTGAAGCTCCCACAACTTCTGAAGGGAACTTCTGTCCCATCGGTTGGTGGTTCTCACGGTCAGGAAATTCCTCCTTATTTCCAGGTTGAATCTCTCCTTGGTCAGTTTCCGTCCGTCATTCCTTGCCTGGTTTCCGTCCGTCATTCCTTGCCTGGCCTTCACGGTGTCATAATTTTCTATGGGGAACCTCAGTGCTTTAAACGCCTCCTTTGGTGAACAGCTCCAGGTGCTGAAAAAGGCAATCATTCCATCCCTCTTTCCAGGGTCTGCTGGTGGAACATTTATTCCAAATAGCCTCCCAATCGGAAAAGCATTCAATTATCCGCTTCTTTTAAGTGGCAGAGGAAGCAACCAGCCATTCCATTATTCTATCTAAACATATATTTTTTTTGAAAATTAGGAATTAAAAATTAGGAAAGGGGAGAGTGAATGGAGGAAAGGTTGGAAAAAGGGAAAGGAAGCATTGATTTCTGACACTGGGACAGGGCGGAAACATCAAATCACAGCTTTGGGGTTTTCCCCAATAAGAAGAACAAGAAGTCACTTCTGTAAAGATGGAAGAGCAGAGTTGCAAGGGACCTTGGAGGTCACCTAGTCCAACTCCCTGCTTAGGCAGGAAACCCTACACCACTTCAGACAAATGGATATCCAGCCTCTTCTTCAAAACTTCCACTGTTGGAGCATTCACAACTTCTGGAGGCAACTTCTGTTCCACTGATTAACTATTCTCACTGTCAGGAAATTCCTCCTTACTTCTCAGTTGCTTCTCTCCTTGATTAGTTTCCACCCATTGCTTCTTGTTCTACCCTCAGGTGCCTTGGAGAATAGTTTGACTCCCTCTTCTTTGGGGGCTCTCCCTGAGATATTGGAAGACTGCTATCATGTCTCCCCTGGTCCTTCTTTTCATTAAAGTCCTCGACTTACAGCCGCCATTGGGAGCTGGAATTTCTGCTGCTAAACAAGACAACTTGTTCCGTAAACTGTGCCTGATTTTACAGCCATTTCTCCTGTGGCGGTTAACTGAATCGCAACAGCTCTTAAGTGAGCACTAAGTGAATCCGGCTTCTTCCCATTGCTGGCTGGGAAAGTCCCAAATGCCAATCACAGGACCCGGAACAGAGCAGTCGCCAGTCGCCAAGCTCCTGAATTTTGATTTATGTGATTAGGGACACAACAACAGTCACCGCTGTAACCGCCCGGTCACTTTTTCTCACGGTTGTTGTAATTCTGAATGGTCGCTAAACAATTGGTTGTAAATTGAGGACTTTCTATAGGCTTCCAAAAGCTGTGGAGGCTTAGGGCAGTGGTTCCCAAACTTGGCAACTTTAAGACTTGTGGACTTCAACTTCCAGAATTCTCCAGCCAGCTCTGCTGGCTGGAGAATTCTGGGAGTTAAAGTCCACAAGTCTTAAAGTTGCCAAGTTTGAGAACCACTGGCTTAGGGAATGAGAGGGAAGGAATAGAGAAAGGAGCAAGGGAAGAAGGAAAGAAGAAATAGAGGAGGAAAGAAAGAATAGAGCAGGGCTGGTATACACTTACCTTCCCTACCGGTTTCCCCGCATGCGCAGATCCTTCCCCGCTTTTGGTGAAAAAAGGGCCTAAATGGGATGCCGTACAGCCGGGGAGGGAGGGTGGCACCACCCCGTGATTTCCGCTACTGGTCCAAACTGGCTGAATTCCACCTCTGGAACAGGGAGGGAGGGAGGCAAGGAAGAAGGAACAGGGAAGGAGGAAGGGAGGAAAGGAGTAGAGTGAGAGGGAGGGAGGAAAAAGGAAGGGAGGAATAGAGGAGGTATAGGGAGGGAGACAAGAAGGAAGGAATAAAGAAAGAAAGGGAGGAAGGAAGGGACGAAGAAGCCACCCAAGACTTTGGCCTTCAGTACAGCCAAAAGAGTATGAAAGGGAGTGAAACTGTTTTTCCCCTGTCAATGATGTCTCTCCCTTTGCACAGCAAACTCAAAATGGGGAAACGGCTGGGCGGGAGGAGGAGGAGAATCTTAGAAGCCCTTTCTGATTAGGGCACGGGGGGGGGGATTCCAGCTGTTGCAAGTCAAAATAAATCACCAGTCCCCCCAGGATCCTGGAAAACATTTTACATCGCGTGCCAAAGTGGCTTTTTTGGATGGCAGCCAGAGGTGGAAATGAATGGCCACCGTGACCCAACCCTTCTCCGGCTAATTAAGCTGCTGAAAAAAAAATACAAATTTCCTAATCCATCCCTTTGCATTCAGCAAAACGCTGGGGTGGGAGCCGTGATCTTTCAGATCGTAGCTTTTGCACTGCCGGAACCATCATCCTTAGTTGGGTTGGGACGGGTTGGGAGGAGGCTGTGGGCCCCACCAGTTAAGGAGTTCCGGCTGGCAGAGTCTAGCAGAAGGGCCTTCTCTGCTGTGGCTCCTCCCCATGGGAACCCCGGAGGCGAGATCAGCTCCCGACCTTCTGAGCTTCTGCAAGAGCCTGAAGACTTGGCTCTGTCAAACAGCCTGGCCTTCTGACCAGCAAAGCCAAGGGGGAAGCCCAATTCACTTAACAACCAGGTTACTAACTTAACAACTGCAATGATTCACTTAGCAACGGTGGCTAGAAAGGTTGTAAAATGCGACAAAACTCACTTAAATTTTGGGCTCAATTGTGGTCATGAGTTGAGGACAATCTCTGTATCTATAACTATCAATCGATATATGCCCCACCCGATTCAGTTGTCTCAGCTACAAATTTTCACAGTTTCAGACATAAATTGACTTCCGTGGATCTCACTACATACTTAAGTGGTTAGTAGAGGGGCTGTGCAGAAGCAGACTCAGGTGTCTATCGTCCCTGTCACTGTATTTTTATTCTCTTATTCTTGTTCTCCTTTTTGACAAATTCCAAGAGAGAGAGGGCGGGGGATAGATGATAAGATAGATAGATATGATATGATATGATATGATATGATATGATAGATAGATAGATAGATAGATAGATAGATAGATAGATAGATAGATGGATATAGATAGATAAATAGATATATAGTTAGATTATATGTGTGTTTGTGTGTGTGTGTGTGTGTGTATAGATAGATATAGTGAGAGATGATAGATATGTTAGATAGCTAGCTAGCTAGCTAGATAGATAGATGGATATAGATAGATAGATAGATAGATAGATAGATAGATAGATAGATAGATAGATAGATAGATATAGATAGATAGATAGATATAGATAGATAGATTAGATAGATAGATAGATAGATGGATATAGATAGATAGATAGATAGATAGATAGACAGACAGACAGACAGATAGATAGATGGATATAGATAGATAAATAGATAGATAGATAGAGATAGATGGATAGATAGATAGATATAGATAGATAGATAGATAGACAGACAGACAGATAGATGGATAGATAAATAGATAGATAGAGATAGATATAGATAGATAGATAGATAGATAGATATAGATAGATAGATAGATATAGATAGATAGATAGATAGATGAATATAGATAAATAGATAGATAGATAGATAGATAGATTATATGTGTGTGTGTGAGTATGTATGTATGTATGTATGTATGTATGTATGTATGTATGTATGTATAGATAGACAGACAGACAGAGAGACAGACAGACAGACATTCTATAGTACATCCCAACCATCTTTCTGGAGAACCTCAATATGAAGAGCTGCCGTCTCCCATTGAGTGAAAAGGGAAAGAATGATTTTTTTCAGAAAAACTCAGAAACTTTTAGTTTTTTAGCTTTTCAGAATCTGCTCTCCGTGGCCTTTTTCTGGTTGTGCAGTGGCACTCCAAACACGAAGGAGGAGAGAAACACAGGCACATAACAGGACTACAATCTAGAATTACGTTTTCTTCTGCCTTCCCCTTTGGAATGCTCCAGCCCAATTGCCCTAAAGTGCCCCCTTGTATTGTTCCAAAACCGATTTTACTTTGGGGGTCCCCCCCCCGCCCCGCCCTGCCATAGCCCTGCTTTTGTTGACCGAAAGCATTCCTTCTGTGCCCACAAACATTTGCCACAGGACGCTTGGGAACGGAGAAAAGGTCACCCTTCAATGGGCTCCTTATACAACAATCCAGGGTCATGGAAAAGGTGAATTGCCACACTTGGTTTGGTGAGACCGGAGCACACCAAAGGCTGCAAGGTCACGGAGACGACTTTCAGGAGGGAAAACCCAGTCTTGATTCAGGACAATATGGATAACAGAATCACCGAGTTGGAAGGGACCTTGGAGGTTTTCTAGTCCAACCCCCTTCTTAGGTAGGAAACCTGACACCACGTTTCCTCTCCTGTCAAAGAAAGAAATTTAGCCTTCCGTTCTGTGCCATTTCACTTCCAGGCATCTCTGTGTAATTCAAGGAAATTGTGGTTTTTCCAATGTCTGTGGAGACTTTCAGTCATCCGGGTCATAGTTTGTCTCAAAAGTTTGCTTCCCCCCCTCCCAAAAAAGGCAAATAGGCTGGTGTGGTGTTTCTTTTTTTTGGGGGGGGGGGTGTTGAGGAAGAGGTAGGAGATGAGAAAGCTGAGCCTGAGGGAGGGGTCAAATGCGTCATCTCTTACACAAGGTGAATAAATCTGGAATATCATTGGGCACTATCTAACAAAATTAAATTCAAGGGTGAAAAAAAGTCAAGTTCTACATTTAGGCAAGAAAAACGAAATGCACAGGTACATCATATGTGGTTCCTCACTCAATAGTAGTAACTGTGAAAGGGATCTTGGAGTCCTAGTGGACAACAATTTAAATAGGAGCCAGCCGTGTGCAGCAGCTGCCAAAAAAGCCAACACAGTTCTAGGCTGCATCAACAAGAGGGACAGAATCAAGATCACATGAAGGGTTCGTACCACTTTATAATGCCCTGGTAAGGACACACTTGGAATCCTGCATTCAGTTTTGGTCGCCATGATGTAGAACAGATGTGGAGACTCTGGAAAGAGTGCAGAGAAGAGCAACAAAGATGATGAGGGGACTGGGGGCTAAAACATATGAAGAACGGTTGCAGGAACTGGGTGTGTCTAGTTTAATGAAAAGAATAGCAATAGCAGTTAGACTTATATACCGCTTCATAGGGCTTTCAGCCCTCCCCTAAGCGGTTTACAGAGTCAGCATATTGCCCCCAACAACAATCTGGGTCCTCATTTTACCCACCTCGGAAGGATGGAAGGCTGAGTCAACTCTGAGCCGGTGAGATTTGAACAGGCGAACTGCAGAACTGCAGTCAGCTGAAGTAGCCTGCAGTGCTGCATTTAACCACTGCGCCACCTCGGCTCCTAGAAGGACTAGGGGAGACATGATAGCAGTCTTCCAATATCTCAGGGGCTGCGCCAAAGAAGAGGGAGTCAAACTATTCTCCAAGGCACCTGAGGGCAGAACAAGAAGCAACGGGTGCAAACTAATCAAGGAGAGAAGCAACTTAGAACTGAGGAGGAATTTCCTGACAATTAGAATAATTAATCAGTGGAACAACTGGCCTCCAGAAGTTGTAAATGCTCCAACACTGGAGGTTTTAAAGAAGATGTTGGATAACCCTTTGTCTGAAGTGGTGTAGGGTTTCCTGCCTAAGCAGGGGGTTGGATTAGGTGACCTCCAAGGTCCCTTCCAACTCTTCTATTCTGTTCTGTTCTGTTCTATTCTATTCTATTCTATTCTATTCTACTCTACTCTACTCTACTCTACTCTACTCTATTCTTCTAAATTGGGATGAGACACCCGTAAAGGAAACCACAAGGCAACCAAGAGTGGAGTCTGGGGCTGTTGGTCTGAGCCCTGAGCTCAGCGATTTTTGATTGCAAATGTTTCCTCCCCGTTCGAGGAGACGCCGTCCGTGTGCTGCCTGTTGAATCAAAAAGCCTTGAAGGGTGATGACATGTTTGCAACCAAATTGCCAAGCTTGGAGCTCAGTCCAACAACGCAACTACCTCCCTGAGCTACTCACGTTGGAATACATTTCAAGCGGGGAGCATCGGAGGAATCCACTGGGCAAGGAAGCTGGTCTCCCAATGTGGCCTGGAGATCGTGCAGGCAGCCATCGACTCACAAGCGCAATTGAGCTCCAAATTTCCATTGTTAGGTGGGACATTTGTTAAGTGAATTTTGCCTAGTTTTCTTGGCCACAGTCGTTAAGTGAATCACTGCAGCTTTTAAGTTTTAGTAACCCTGTTGTTAATTAAGGGACTACGGCTTCCCCCTTGACTCTGCTTGTTCAGGAGGTCACAAAAGGTGATCGCATGGCCCTGGAGCACAACGACCATCATAAGTATGGACCAGTTGCCAAGGAGTCTGAATTTGGACCACATGATTAGGGAGGGGGGGATGTTTCAAAGGTCATAACTGGGGAAAATGGTCAGAAGTCACTTTCTTCCGTGCTGTAGCCACTTTGAATGGTAATTGAACCATTGTTAGCTGAGGACTACCTGTGATGGAATAAACCACAACGTGTAGTAAAGTTGCACCTCGAGTGCTTCAACTGCTAAATTAGTCAGCCTGTTTTTAAGGTAACCCCGTGTAACCACTGAGTGGTGGCGGTATTACAATTAAAGTTGGCTGTGGCGCCTCTCAGTTCCACCTTTTGGCCAGCAGGGGTCACTTTCCTTATTCCACAGAGCGGGAGATTCTGCCCCCAGTGGTTCCTTCCTTCCTTCCTTTCCCTGCCGAAGCTTCTGCTTCATGCCATCCTCCCTATGAATCACAGGATCCCTGCCCTCGTTGTCGTACCAACGCCCGCAACCCTCCGCCAGCTCAGCAATCTTCCTTCTGGCCGAAACTCCGGCCGGACACAATGGGCCATTTGTAGAAAGCGGCTGTGACTGAGTCTTATCTCCCCGCCTGTTTTTGGTTAATTTTCCTTTTTTCCCCTCCTTCCAGATTAGAGAGACGTGGTTTTTGCTACAATTTGTGGCCAAGTGTCTTCCTCCCCACCTAAATAAAATAAAATAAAATAAAATTTTAGGAAAACAAATGCGTTTAAGAAAAAGGCATGGGATGGAAAATCATGTGTGTTTTTGCAGCCAAAGGAATGCAATGGCTTTGTGTATCGTTTTAAACGCCATTTGAAAGATTTCTACGAATTTGTTGGTGTGGCTGGGAAGATGGTAAGGTAAAGATAAAGGTTCCCCTCGCACATATGTGCTAGTCGTTCCCAACTCTAGGGGGCGCTGCTCATCTCCGTTTCAAAGCCGAAGAGCCAGCGCTGTCCGAAGACGTCTCCGTGGTCCTGTGGCCGGCATGACTCAACGCCGAAGGCTCATGGAACGCTGTTCCCTTCCCACCAAAGGTGGTTCCTGTTTTTCTACTTGCATTTTTGACCTGCTTTCGAACGGCTAGGCTGGCAGAAGCTGGGACGAGTCATGGGAGCTCCCTCCGTTATGCGGCACTAGGGATTCGAACTGCTGATCTTTCTGATCGACAAGCTCAGGGTCTTAGCCACTGAGCCTCCTTGTTACATTTGTTAAAATTAGTAAATAAAAGTCCATAGCTACTTTTAGGATGCGTACTTTAGCACACAGGGAGGTAGTAATAAATAAACGGGTGTTTTGAATCTTTTCCACCAGAGGTTTTTAAATTAATTTTGTTTTTTTAATGTGCATCCAGGAGACCAAGCAATTTTGGAAAAGAACTTCCTTCCTTCTTTCCTGCCTAACCTCCCTCTCCTTCTTACCTTGCGTCCTTCCTTCCTCCCTCCATCCCTCCCTCCCTCTCCTTCCTTCCTCCTTTCCTTTCTTCCTTCCTTCTCCCCGTCTCTCTCTCTCTCCCTCTTCTCCCTCCTTTTCCTTCCCTCCTCTCCTCCCTCCCTCTCCTTTCTTCCTTGTTTCTTTCCACCATCCCTCTATCCCTCCATCCCTCCATCCCTCCATGTCTTCCTTCCTTCCTTCCTTCCTTCCTTCCTTCCTTCCTTCCTTCTTTCCTTCCATGTCTACCTTCCTGTTAGCCAAGGGCTACCTGCATAGCCCTAAGAGCTTAGCTTCACCTTATGACCCCCAAATGTGCCCCAGGTGAGGGAGCCCTTCCCCTTTTCAAAGTGCTGCAACGCCACAGCCAGCCCAAACCCGGGCACCCAAAACAATCAGCAAGGGTGGCTTGTCTTAGCCGAAGCTCGCCAGCCGGGTCCTTTCGGCATCCCCACCGGTCAGGCTGGCCTTTCCCAGGGACTCGTTGGCATGCAAGTCACACCTGCGGGGCGAGAGGAGGGGAAGCGCCAAGCCCCCTGCGGAGGAGCTGCTCCCCCTGCGCCCCCCCTGCCCGCCTGCCTCCCCGTCCCCTTTCATGCCCAGGGAAAGGGGGATAAAAGGAGGAGGAGGAGGGAGGCTGCAGAGCCCCAGACGCCGCCCGAGCTGAGCTCCCTTTGAAGGGGCTGCTCTGTATTCCGCGACGCTCACGGCTGCCCCCGTCAGCCGCTCTCTGGCGCCCGAGTGCTGAGCAGCCACAAAACGAATGCGGAGCTTTGCAGAGCTGACAGTCTCTTCTTTGAAGCTCTCTCTCTCTCTCTCTCCCTCCCTTTCTTCCTCTTTCTGTCTCTCCCTCCCTTTCTCTCTCTCTCTCTCCCTTTCTCTTTCCCCCTTTTCTCTCCCTCCCTCTCTTTCCCTCTTTCTGTCTCTCTTTCTCCATCTACCTCTCTCCTTCTGTCTCTCTTTTTGTCTCTTTCTCTCCCTTTCTCTCTCCCCTCCCTCTCTCTATTTCCCTCCCTCTTCCCCATCCTGTCCATCTCTCTCCCTTCCTTTCTCCCTCCCTCCCTCTTTCTCCCTCCCTCCTTCTCTTTCCCTCTCTGTGTATTTCTCTCTCTGCCTCCATCTCTCTGACCCCCCTGCTTCTCTCTCTCACACACAACACACCGCTTGTCTTTGCCACAATTCTTCTCCCACTCTAGAGTAGGGGTGGAGATGGGGGCCCTCCAAATTTCAAAGGGAGCAGCGTTGAAGAAACAGGACAGAGGATCGAGACCGAGTAGTTACTGGGGGGGCTGCAAGTTGTCTGTTCTTATCTAGTACAGATAGTCCTCAACATACGACCACAATTGAGCCCCAAATATCTCTTGTTATGTGAGATGTTTGTTAAGTGAGTTTTGACCCATTTCACGACTTTTCTTGCCACCGTTGTTCAGTGAATCACTGCGGTCATTAAGTTAGTGACCCGGTTGTTAAGTGAATCTGGCTTCCCTGTTGACTTGGCTTGTCAGAAAGTCGCAAAAGGGATCACACTGCGACCGCCATAAATACAAGTCAGTTGCCAAGCACTTGAATTTTGATCACGTGACCACGGGGATGCCGTAACGGTCATAAGTGTGAAAAACGGTCATAAGTCACATTTTTTTTCAGTACCATAACTTTGAATGAACCGTTGCTAGGTCGAGGACTTCCTGTAGTGAGAGAGAAGGGTTGGACTAAATGACCCCCGGAGCCCAACTCTGAGTGCAATGCAGGTCAGCCCAGCAAGGAAACGTCGTGAGGCAGGAGGGACCTCGGTGCTGCTTTGGGAAACGTAGAGCTGCACCCAGGATCCCCTCTGCCTTTTCCGAAGGGCCTGCCTGGCCTTCCAAATTCATATCTGATGGCCTTTTTCTTTGTTTCTGGAGGTGGGGGGGGGGGGTTCAGGTGCTGGAATAGGAACTGGGAGAAGGTGAATTCTAGCACTCACCTCTCCCCCCACCTGAAAGCCAGCTGGGTGACGTCAGGCCAGGCTCCCCTCTTTCCATCCTCTTCAACTCATCGGGCGGTGGCTGCACGGAAAATAGGATGGGGAACATTTTATATATGGGGTCACCTGGAGTTGCATAACATAAAAAGTGAGATAGGGAGGTAGTAATAAATAAAGGGGTGTTTTGAATCTTTTCCACCAGAGGTTTTTAAATTAATATAATCGCCAGGAGACGAAGGGGATTTTGGAAAACCCTTCCTTCCTTCCCTCCCTCCTTCCCTCCCTCTTTTTCCTTCCTCCCTTCCCTCCCTCCATCCTCCCCCTTTTCCTTCCTCTCTCTCCTTCCTTCCTTCCTCCATCCCTCCCTCTCCTTACTCCCTTTCCTCCCTCCATCCTCCCTTTTCCTTTCTTCCTTCCTTCCTTCCTCTGTGCCTCCCTCCCTCTCCTTCCTTCCTCCTTCCCTCCCATCCTTCCTCCCTCCCTCCTCCTTTTCCTTCCTCTCTTTTCCTCCCTCCCTCTCTTTCCTCTCCTCTCCTTCCTCCCTCCCTCCCCTCCCTGTGCCCAAAGGGCAAATGATTAAACCCATGGAGCTCAACTGCAGGAACCATTCCATTAACCAAGATTGTCATTGTGCCAAAATTAAACCAAATTTATTATTTTATCCTGGTTCTCTCTGCCTCTTAAGAGTTAACCTGGACTCAGTTTAATCACCTGCATGCATGTCGGTTTAAGCACAAGAATGCCTGGAAGAAAAAGTTGGTCATCCTTGAGGATATTTTTTTTAAATGTAACTAATGAAACGCAGAGGCCATTTTTGGTTTCCCCCCCCCTGTTTTTCGTTTAACCAAGTTCTGGGAGATCATGTTTGAAAACCCAGCTGGCCTCCTGTTCAGGGCCAGCCGAACTGAACATGGCACACGGAACCATTTCGCGCCAATCTACGCTCAAAAATCCAAATTTGGTTTCGCCATGACAGGACGATCCCCCTTAGCACAGCATTTTAATTTTATTATTTTTATTTTCAGCTGGATAACCTTTAATTGATTCCACTTCTGGCGAGCAGGGATGTTAATTGTGGGATAGCAGGGCCGGTGGGGGGGAACCTCTGGGTAGCATTAAAAGATGTGAAACGGCCCTCCTTGTAGAGGTTTGCTAGCTATTGATATACATACAGCGAACGGTGAAATGCCACAATTAGCTGGCTTCCCGGACTGTAAATCAACTTTTCCTGCTTTTTTATGCTGTCATAACTCCTTTCTGCCTTTTGTTTATAGCAATGTGGAAGCAGGGTAAGCTGGCTGAAATATGACTCCGCCAGATACAGAACATCATTTCGAAACAGCTCTTAAAAATTATTGTAATAAATTCACGGCAGTCGCTAATACCTGTGGCAAAAAGTTGACTCGGGAGATGCCAAGGTTTTGCTAGACTCTGTTGGCCTGATCCACTCGATATTTACAAATAATACGTTTAGAGATCTGCCTTTAATAGTGGATGTGCTTAAAGGTGTAAAGAATGAACATTCTTTGGTTCGAATCCCATGGCTGGCTGATGAGAACTAAATAGCTTGAAATAGATCTATACAAAGATAAAGGTAAAGATTCCCCTCACACCTATGTGCTACTTGTTCCTGACTCTAGTGGGCGGTGCTCATCTCCGTTTCAAAGCCGAGAAGCCAGCGCTGTCCAAAGACGTCTCTGTGGTCATGTGGCCAGCATGACTCAATGCTGAAGGCGCATGGAACACTGTTCCCTTCCCACCAAAGGTGGTTCCTATTTCTCTACTTGCATTTTTTACCAGCTTTCGAACTGCTAGGTTGGCAGAAGCTGGGACAAGTAATGGGGGCTCACTCTGTTATGCAGCACTAGGGATTCGAACCACCAAACTGCCGACCTCTCTGATCGACAAGCTCAGCGAATTAGCTACTGATCCACCACGTCCCTGGTAGATCTATACTAGTCTCCCCTTTATTTCTTTGTGGTAAAACATAAGTTTAACACATCATAGCAGTTTGCAACCGAGCACGAAGACTGGGATTAGCCAAAACATGGGCCAGCTTGCTTAATAACCCCGTGGTTTGCAAAGCCGGTAGGTCATGGGTGACCTTTAAGCAAACTGTGGTTTAGCAATTTTGGCTAAGCTGTGTGGTTTTGCACAGTGTGGTTTTGTCTCTGAGTTTGGAAATTGGTGATTTATTTTTTTTCTCTTGCTCACCATGGTCCAGTTGGTGAGACTCCTGCAGATGCTTCCATTATGGCCGGCTGGGGAATTGTGGGAGATGAAGCCCTTTAATGTCTTAAAGTCGCCACAGTTGAGACTGTGTTTGAGGATCTGCCCTAAGACCAACCCTGGGGGCAAACTCCTTTTCCACAGCTTTGTTCTCTGTTCTGCCATCAGCAGCTCCATTAAGGCAGGAGAAAGCCAGGAAGAACAGCCACAAATCCCAGACAATCTAACCATGGGGGGCATCACTCCCCAAGCTGCCAGTCTAAGGCTGACTTCTCCCTCAAGAGGCCCATCTAGATGACCTCTGGAGCCCCACTAACTTTTTTCATTCCACCTTCCAAGGGTGCCAAAAAATCCAGGCCTCCCTCCCTCCTTCGTTCCTCCCTTTTCCTTTGTTCCTCCCCTCCCCTCCCCTGGTTCCTTCCATCCATCTCGGTCATGATACCAACCCTACGGGGTGCTGATTCTCCCCTTCGAGGGTCAAGAGCGCGACCATGCCTGCTGGGGTGGTAGGAGAGCAGAGTTCCAGTATTTGAGGGGCTGCCCCAAAGAAGAGGGGCTCAAAGCCCCTGAAGGCAGGACAAGAAGCAATGGGTGGAAATTAACGAAGGAGAGGGAAGCAATTTAGAACTAAGAAGAAATTTCCTGACAGTCAGAACATTTAATCAGTGGAACAGAAGTTGCCTCCAGAAGTTGTGAATGCTCCAACAGTGGAAGTTTTAAAGAAGATGTTGGATAACCCTTTGTCTCAAGTGGTGTAGGGTTACCTGCTTGAGGGTGGGGGGGTGGACTAGAAGATCTCCAGGGTCCCTTCCACCTCGGTTACTCCGTAAAGCCAGGCGGGGCGTGAAACCCGCGGGCGCCCCTTGCAGAAGCGGGTAAGGAAGGCAGCGCCGGGCGAAAGGCGAGACGGGGGGCAGGAGTAAGAGTGGGGGGCGGGAGGGGCGGGGCCGTTGCAAGGGCCTCCCCCTCTTCCCTCCCCCTCCCTCCCTCCCTCCCTCCCAGCTGGCCCGGCCCGGAGCGCTCCAGCAAGCGGAGGGTCCCGAGCGCGCAGCCGAGCCGCAGGTTTCGCCGCTCCGCCCGTTCGGAGCCCACGCCGTGTCCCGCCCCTTCCACGCGTGCCCGGCCGGCGCGCTCCTCCTCCTCCTCCTCCTCCCGCCGCCGCTTCTCCCGCCGCCTCCGTCCCTCTCCAGCCGAGGAAGAGGCTCGCCGCCGCCGCCGCCGCCCCGCTCGCCCAGAAGCGCCCCGCGCGACCCCCCCGGGGAAGAGAGAGAGAGAGAGATGGCCGGGACGCCCCCTCGCCTGCTGGCCCTCGCCCTCCTCCTCGCCCTCGCCCTGAGCGGCCGAGGTAAGCCTGCCCGGGTCGCCCCTGCTGCAACCTGGCGCCCGCGCTCGCCTTTGTGCCCCGCGCCCCCTTGGAGGCTCTTCTCCCCGGGGTGGGTGGCGGGACTGCGGGGGGGGGGGCAGATCGGTGGCATCCCCAGCTGGGTTGGGCTGGTGCATCATTGCGCATGATCCCCCGCCCCCCCACACCCAGGAGAGAGAGGGGGGGGCTGCCATTAGGCCTGGCGGGGATGGATGGATGGGGGGGGGGGAGAAAGAGAGATCGGCAAGAGGATCTTCCCTCCCCAGAGACCCTTGAAAGAAAGCCCGTTGGGTGGGGGTCTCGGGAAGGGCGCAGCGGGCCTGCGAGGGATTTGTGGGTGGGTGGGTTGGGAGGCGGCTTTTCCCCGCTGGCCGAGGCCCTGTAGCCCCCTCCCCACCTTTAACTCCATTGTGGCCCGATGGAGCTGAGTTGGGGGGGGCGAGGCATGGCGCATTGTCGCAGCTTCTCTGCAAAGGGGGGGGGGTTGGATTTGCCGCCGCCTCGAAGGGGGGGAAAAGAGGGGGGGGGTTGGAAGGAGAGAGGACCTGTTAAGACCTGGTTGGGGCGGGGGAGAAGAGGGGAGGAAGGGCGTGACGCCCCCCTCCCTCCCTCCCTCCGCCGCCAGGTTGCTCAGCCTGCTCTCCCCAATCCCGGAGGGGCCGCGGTAGCCAGGAAGCCTCCGGTATCCTCGGCTGTGGGTGTAGCGCAGTCCCGGTGGGATCCCCCCCCACCCTCACTTTGGGAAAATGAAAAGGGCTCCGTCTCTCTCTCGCTCTCTCACACACACACACAGACACAAAGACAGACACGGGTTCGCCTTTGCAGAAACCGAAGCAGCCTGGTTCCGATACCATTTTCATGCCCGCCCCGCTTGCCGTATCTCCCACTCCCTTCCCTCGGAACCTTCCAGGAGAACAATAGAGAACCCCTTCCTGAGCTTGGCAGGAGGTGGGGGCGGGTCCCCCCTAGCTTGGGGAGGGGAGGAAGGAAAGGCTCCTCCGGAGAGAAGGCACTGATTTGGGGGGGAGGGGGGAGGCTTCTCCCTGTGGCCAAAATAGGATCCGCGTTCTGGGTTCGATGCTTGTTTTAACGGGGTGGTGGGGATGCCATTTGGGGAGCTGGGTTTTCTGGCTGTGGAAAGAGAGATTTCGCTTATTGGTGGAAGAGGACGGGTCCTTCCGTGCAAGCTGCAAAAGAGGGGGAGGCTGGCTATTGTTGAAGAATAGATTTTTTTTTGGGGGGGGGACCTGCCTTATCCTGCAGTCTTTTCCATGTGCAGCCTGGGTGAAAAATTGCTGCCTGGAAAGGGGGGAGAAGCCTGCAGTGCATCTCAGGCGGTCACACCCCCCTCTCTCCCCTTGTCTGTTGGCTGCAAGCAAGGGGCATTTCTCCAGGTTCAGGTTGCCATGCCTTCCGTAAGGATGCCACGCCAGGTCCATGCCTCCATCAAGGGTGGCCAGGGATGCAGCAAGAACACAAGAGGGTGGGTTTATTTAATTTTTTTTTGGGGGGGAGGGGAATTTGGAGAAGATAAAGATGGCGAGGGGGGAAGAAAAAATAAGGAAGAAGGAAAAGGGAAATAACTTCTCCAAGGGAATCATCAAATCAAAATTTTGGAAAATTTGGGTGTGTGTGAGTGGAGGAAATGCCATATGAAAACAAGAGCTGCATAGGTAATAATAATAACAATAATAGTAACAACAACAACAATAATAATAGATTACGGGCAGCAGCATGCCAAACTAGCAACAATGGTGCATTGGAAGATTTGCAAGAAATATCATCTGCCTGTAAGCAAGGACTGGTGGGACCATGAAACAGAGAAAGTCATAGGAAATGAAGAAGTTAAATTGTTGTGGGACTTCAGAATCCAGGCAGATGGGACTTAGCAGTTGTCTATAAGAAAGAGGAAAACAATCTGGATCGTGGATGTGGCAGAGCTTGGAGACGGCAGAATAGAAAAGGAAGAACTGGAGAAGATAACAAAATACAAAGAAATAGAACGACGATGGCAAAGGCAAACAAGGATAGTAGCACCAATAGCAATTAGGCACCTTGGGTGCAGTCCCAAAACAACTGGAGCACCACTTGAACACCACGAGTGGCATTGACAAATTTGCCACCAGTCAATTGCAGAAGGCGGCTTTATTTGGAACGGCTTCCATCCTGTGACGATATGTATAACATCGTCAAACATCCAGATTTGCCTATCCCAAGTCTTTGGTAAGGACTCAATTGGTAGACAAAAATGCCAAACCCAGACTCAACATCTGGCTGACGACGACGATGATGATGATAACAACAACAACAACAATAATAATAATGTATAATTGTATGTAATAATTCAATAATAATTGAATATGTACCACACTTTACATCCACAAAGTGACATCGACAGGTTGTACCTGCCGAGAAAAATAGGGGGCTATTGCAAATCCATCAAACTGTAGAAGAAGAAAAATGAAGTTTGAATGATTATGTGAACCAAAGTACAGAAAAATTGCTGCAGGCTGTGAAAACAGAGAACAGCATAAAAACAACAGAAACAAAGGCAGCATATAAGGAAAAACAGCTGGATGACAGATTAAATAAATGGAAAACCAAAGCTTCGCATGGACAGCACTCGAAAAACATCGAAGGAAAATGTGACCACAACTTGACATGGACATGGCTTAAGATGGGAACCATCCAGAAAGAAACGGAAGGTTTCATACTGGCTGCTCAAGAACAAGGACTGCAAACTCAGGCCATGAAAGCGAAGATACAAAAATCCACCGACAACCCAAACTGCCGACTTTGCAATAACAAAGTCGAAACTGTTCCCCATTCACATATATGAATGCAGCAAAATTGCACAAACTGATTACAAAGCTAGACACGACCGAGTTGCTAAATTAATCCACTGGTCATTATGTAAAAAATATGATTTACCCGTATCCAGAAAGTCATGGGAACCTAAAGTGGAATAAGGTATCGAAAATGAGAAGGTGAAGATCTTGTGGGACTTTCAAATATGAACGGATCGTCATTCGGAGCACAACACGCCAGATATCAGGGTTGTCAAGGGCCAAAGTGTACCGTTGATTGATATCGCTGTTCCTGGAGATGCCAGGAAGTCGAAGAAAAAGAACTAGGAAAAATCACGAAAGATCGCAAACTACACGGCTATGGATGAAGCATGTAACCGTGATACCCATTGTCATCGGGGCACTTGGCACCATGTCCAGGAATTTTATAAAACACATCAAGAAATTCCTGCAATAACACCAGCGGAACTGCAAAAAACTGTCCTACTCGGAGCATCGCACATTTTAAGAAGGTCCTTGGTTGATCCCTAGGATGCTGGCAGCAAACCATTAGCACCAGTCAATGGGATTTGTGACGCATCTATAAATGTTTACTTGACTTTCATGTTTAATGAATAAAGCATAACAACAACAACAACAACAACAACAATAATTCGAAAGGAAGAGCTTTACACCAAGAAGATGCCATTTGAAATATATTCGCTGTACAGTCTGGATTGAAAAAATGATGGATCAGTGGAAAGGGTTTGATTATTGGTCGATCTGACTTCTCAGGTAGTTTCTGGTGGCACCAACGTTTTGGACAATGGTAAGACAGGAATACATGGTGATGAAGAAGGAAGAGGAAGGAAGGAAGAGAAGGAAGAGAAGGAAGAAGAGAAGGAGACCAAGAACAAGAAGAAGATTGAAAAGAGAAGGGGGAAGAATTCACCTTTCATTTGTTTACTGCCTATTATTTATGTCTGGGGTATTTATTGTATACAGAATAGTCCAAACAATTGAAATAGACCAAAAAAATTCCAGCTGGCTAAATGGAATTGCCTAATCTTTCCCCCCTGACCATTGGGGTTATTTTCCAGGATCCTGCTAGGCAGGGGGTTGGACTAGAAGACCTCCAAGGTCCCTTCCAACACTGTTATTCTATTCTATTCTATTCTATATCATATTTCATCAAACATTATCGTCTTACGTCTTATCCCAACAATTCTTTTATTGCTTGCTTTTTAAACGTGTTGCTATTTTAATAGCCATCTCCCCCCCCCCCCACCAGGAGCCAGCTTTCCAGGTGGCGTGGAAACAGACAAAAAAAAGAAAAGAAATACAATGTGTTTGAAACTCTCCCCGGAAACGAACGATTACACAATTCTTTCAGAAGCCCTGGCCACCTAATTTGCTATGAAGGCAATTTGGGAGATTAGTTTATAAGGTCTTAAACAATAACCGTCCGTCACATTCCATTCGGATGGGTCTGTTCAGTGATATTGCAAATCCTCTTTTGTCTGCTGTCATCGTCCAGCCCCGTTGTTCTAGGGTTTTTTTTCCTTTTTTTGGCCGGACAGAGGATGTTGAAGAATTTGGCACACCTCATCTCATGGATGATGTGAAGATCAAAAGGAAATCTGGTTTAGAGGCTTAGATTCAAAATCAGGACCTACTTGGTGGTGGCCCCCAATCATGGAAAGGCCGCCTTTTGCAGGAGAATGGCTGGTGTTTGTCTTACAAAGGTTTTTTTTTAAAAAAAATATATGTTGACTTATTGAATTCATCTGATTTTCCATGCAGCTACATCAGTAGAGGTTAAAACATTGAGAAGAACCAAGGAAATCCACATCTCTCTCAGTTATGGATCGGTCAATATTGCCTATCCTATCCTACTTCACTGGGTGGTGGGGAAAAATAGATGCCACATCACACCCGTGGAGCAGAAGTTGCCTTCGGAGGTTGTGGGAGCTTCATCACTGGAGGCTTTCAAGAAGAGACTGGACGGTCAGAAATGCTTGGGGCGGGGGTTGGACCAGATCAGGGGCCCCCAGCCTTTTAGACCTCAGGGGCCCCTTAATGCATACTTTTAAATACCACAGACCACTAGTAGGATCTCCCTAATGACTGGCTGGGTTGGTGTGGCAAGGTGGTCATGTGACTGGGTGGGCGTGGCCAACTCGATGTCACTCATGTCGAGGGGCGTCTCACCAGTCTCTACTCGCCCCTCCAGCCACCCTTCCCTGCCCGCCCAGGCTCCTTGGGGCTCCAACAGGAGGCAGTTGCTGGAGCAGAGCAGCCACCAGGAAAAAGAGTTGGCAAAACAGCTCCGTTCAAATTGGATCTGGCCGAGAAGGAGGCTCAGCAGAAGCACCTCACTGAGGACTAGGAGCATAGGCTTTCCAAGCAGAGGGAAGACCTGCGGGAGTGCAAGGCCAGGTGCCGGCGCCTGGAGGCTCAGCGGGCTGAGATGGTCAGCCAGTTCCAGGCCAGGATGCAGTCCCACTGGAACGAGGCCCTCCGGCTCTTCGCCACCAGCGGCTCTTCCCTCCAGCCTTCGCCCAAAGCCCCCCACCAGGAGGCTGAAGCAGACCCCAAGTCGGAATTTCTGCCCCCCATAAAAAGACCCCAAAAGGGGAGACTCTCTGCAGCAACACAAGCATTCATTCCACTTATCTGGCCCAGGGGCCGTAGTTTGGGGACCCCCGATTTAGTGCAATATTAAAAAATGCAAATAATTGTTCTGCGGAACACCAAAATTTTCTCGCAGACCCCAAGTTGGTGACTGCTGGACTAGATGACTTCCAAGGTCCCTTCCAACTCTGTTAATCTGTAAATCTGTCAAATCTTGTGCCTCCGGCTCCTCAGAGAGCCAGAAGATAAATCTAACAAAGAAATGGGTGACTCAACCCTTGTTTGTAAAACTCTACTAAACCCAAACACTCCACAGTCATTTTTTTTTAATTGAAGTAAAAAATAAATAAATCTGTTCATCCCTACAAGGGAGACATAATCCAGATTTAGGGTTTGACCTAAATCTTCTCCATTTGGGTTGGTTTTCTCTTCGTGTCTGTGTGTGTGTGTGTGTTTTTTTTATGTTGGTCCACCCTGATTCTTTCGCCCCATCAAACCGTTTTCAGAAATTAACCAGACAAACGTGGCCACTTTTAACTGCGCAGAGACACCCAGAGAGGAACATTTGTTCATTTACGCCGGAGAGGAGTTCAGACACAGGAATAAAGGGTGGGTGGGTGTGGATAGGATGATATTGTTGGGAGGGGGTGCACTCCCCTTCTCTTCTCTACCTGAAAAGTGGTAGTGCCCCATTTCATTGTTAAAGTTAATTCCCCAATCACGGTTCAGCCAAAGGGCAGAGGGATCAGTTGATGTTTTCATTAATTAAGGCTTAACGGCCTCTAAGCCCTCCCATTCGCCACAGGGGTCCGGCCTTTTCTAGCCACACACCGGAGGCCGAACTGATTCCAATCTAAATTTATAGCCGAATCGGAGGGCATTTGGCACCCCTCTCCAGGGCCTGTCTCACCTTGGTTCCTAAGCGGGATGAGCGAAGAACCTTGGGATTGAGTGCCAAGAGGAGATATTCCGGGCAGGGTCACCCGAGCTGTAAGGTCATCCCATCTGCCCGGGTCAACTAATCAGGCCACTGTGCGGGGCAGCAGAGATCGAGAGAGATGCTGAAGGCAGAAGATCACGCTAGTCCAGTGTTTCTCAACCTTGGCCACTTGAAGATGTCCGGACTTCAACTCCCAGAATTCCCCAGCAGTGGTTAGGACAGTGTTTCTCAACCTTGGCCACTTGAAGATGTCCGGACTTCAACTCCCAGAATTCCCCAGCCAGCGAATGCTGGCTGGGGAATTCTGGGAGTTGAAGTCCGGACATCTTCAAGTGGCCAAGGTTGAGAAACACTGCTCTAGTCCCCGTGGCCAGCAGGGGGTCTCACATTTTGCTACCACCGGCTCACTCCACGCCCCCCACTCACTCCACAGGCACACGAGCCCCTTCCACGCACACACTTTGCTCCTGTGTGCGCCTTCCGTGCGTATGGTCGGCCTCTCAAACGTGCCTAAATAGGACGGCACAGAGCCAGGGAGGGTGGGCAGCCCCCCCCCCCCCACCCGCGATTCCCATCCGTTTGGGCGAACCGGCTGAATTCCACCTCCGACTGTGGCGAAGGCATCGTCAGGCGCCAATGGACCGCACCTTACGTTGCAATTCAGAAGTCAGGTGGTTCAGCAGAGCGGATTTGATTGAAATCAAGTCAATCTAAATCATGACTGAAACCTCTAGTAAAAAAGCCTTGATTTAAATCAAGTCGATTTAAATCGTAATTTTAAAAGAGCAGCTACCATCTCTGTGCCTCAGCGGCTCCTCCTCTGACCCACTGTCGACTCACCGACCCTCCCGTTCACTTTAATGGGGCGGCTGGTGGTGCCTCAGGGACACACCAAGGAGAGGGGCGTGGCGGGCAGCAGGTGAGTGGATGCCGCTAACAGGCGCTGCCAGGATGGGCCTGGAGTGACAGGTGCTCTTTCAATGTTGGCAGTTAGAATCCTTAATATTATTATTTGCAAACAAAATGAAGGTTTTCCTATTTGGCTTGCAGAGCTTGGACTCAGAAATGGAAATATAGCCTCATGCCACACAACTAAGCTCCGTTTAATGCCGAATAAACTAAGTTATTAATGTATCTCAAACAGAAAACTACCTTTAGATAGATTTTTACCCCAAAAGCATTTTATTCAAATGAATGCAATAAAAAAAAATCTGATTTAAATAAAAAAATCCAACTTAAATTTTAAAAAAATCTGATTTAAAATTTAAAAAATCTGATTTAAATAAAAAAATTCAATTTAAAATTTTAGAAATCTGATTTAAAATTTAAAAAATCTGATTTTTTTTTTTAAATCATTGATTTTTATCCACCCTGTTGTTCAGGCTTAAGCATAAGAATCTGCTCAACTAAAGTTCAGCACTAAATTGGCCCCAGCTACGAGTCAGTAACTTGGGAAGGAATACCACTAGAAAAAGTCGAAAGGATCACATCCCTCGGTTCTAATTTCCATGAAAGTTGGGACATGACCACTGAAGTAAAGACAAGGATAGAGAAAGCTCGAACAGTGTTCTTCAAAATGAAAAAGGTCTTCTGAAGTCACGACATAAACCCAAGGTTGAAAACCGGATGTTTGCCAGATGCTACGTCTTTTCTATCCTGCTCTACGGAGGGGAGAGGTGGTCTCGGGCCCCTTGAAGACACCAGAAGCCTTTCAAATGTGGATTGACAGGCGGCTGATAGGTAGAAGCTGGGTTGGCAAAGTCAGAAAGGAGGAGGGGATAAGCCCCCTGGGAAAGCCAAGGGAAATCACCAGAACCATAAAAAAGCTAAAGTTAGAATATTTTGGACCTGTGATATGACACCCGGAAAAACACGGCATCCGTCACTTAATCCCCCAGGGAAAGACTAAAAGGTAAATGAGGTCCAGGCAGAAGAAGAACATCATCAGGGCTTCAAAATCTGAGTGACCGGTTTGGGCAAAACTCAGCAGCACTTTTTCGTGCGGCTGTTGATAAAAATAGGACCGCTAACATCCGATGACGGACATGGCACAAGAATGTCATGTCAATGGAATTCAAGGGGACTTGTGGCGATGTAATGATTCTAGGTTGATGACTTGTTTAACTCCACCTCCCAGCTCTGGCTGCCCCTCCACTATGGTATCAAGTCACACTATGTGAAGACAACGATGAACCTTTTTTTAAACCAAGAAAACTACACAGAAGACATAAAATGATGGATGAGAACATACCTGGCAATGGCCACCTCTGATCCAACGGCACTCAACTTGCTAGAGGTCGTCCTCAGTGGTTCTCTTGGTGCTGTGCTGAGTGATCCGTCAAACAAGGCAAATATTCAGATGGAAATGCCTGTGGATGAAGGCCGTTTATGGATTGTTTTGAGGCCCTCCTTTATTTCTTCTCGAGGTGCAAGATAACCTCTAGATAAGAGCTCAGTATCTCCTCATTCTCAAATCTAATATGGCTGGGGGGGGGAGGGGGTAGAATAAAACCTTGTTCTGACCGAGGCTTCCCGAGAACTCCTGGTCCCAACAAAAAACCCTTTTATTAATTGAATGTAAATTCTGCCCATTCACATCCATCAAAGTCTTTCGAGGGAGGATTTATAGTCACAGACCTTATCTGTCTTGGAGAGCTGCCAGGCCGAGATCTGCAGAACTTGGCCAGGAACCTCTGAGAGTCACGAACCAATTAAGTGAACTAATTGCCTCCTGCAAACTCCCCTTTCGCTCCCCTTTGATTTCCTCTGGGAGGGGCCATTCACCACCCACCTGTGGCCTTACTCCCAAGTCGACCCCTGTTCTTTAGCTGTTCTTCTGGCAACTCTGCACATGAGCATACTGGGAAGAGGCTCCAGCTGTTCTTCTGCCTCACTGATGTCTGACTCTGAAGGCAGCTGATAACTGTCAGACAGCCCTGGCCCCCTCTCTGCCTCCAACACAGAGCCCTCATCGGAGCCTTCCCCAGACTCCAGGACTGGCCCAGGTTCCTCCCCAGCCTCCTCACTGTCCGAATCCGCTGCCAGCTCCGCTGGTGGGCCACAACAAACCTCTTATGAAAAAAACATCCTTCCTTCAAAATAATACTTTACTTGATTACATTGTAAGCGAGTCATTTGTAAGTAAAATTCCTCCCAAATTATCCCATTATATGGGGAAATGCTCTGTATCTCTTCTGTTACAGCGTCAAAATAAAGTGAGGGCTGTATAGTGTTGTTGCTGCGTTTTTTTGCACTGGAGGTCACATTCACACTTTTGACGGCGTGACTTGGGGTCGGACGCTACAAAGGAACCGAGGAAAGTAGGGCAAAAACTTAAATTAGGCTCCCAATTTACATTTAATTAAAAGCCGGGTGCATTTGGGTAAGGCTGCAGAGCATGGGGGGGGGGGGAGTAATTTGCCTGAGCTGCTTTGATCTTGCGAGGAGGATCCTCCTCGTGGGTGGAACATCGGGGGAATTGGGTGAGGTTTGGGGGCTCAGGCGGATTGTTTCCTAGCCCACCCCCCTGCCCTGCTGGGGTTCCATAGGGGAGGGGGTGCTGCTGTTGAACAGGGGATTTCTACTGGGGGACGAGAAGGGAACCTTTTCATCCAAGGTCTGTGACTCACGGGGTCGGCTGGGAAAAACAAAAGCATAGATAGTGAACGATGGGTGTGGCTGGTAAACCTAAATAAACAGGGACTTTGGGCCATTTAGACTCCGCCCCTTTCAGCTCCTTTCAACTTCATTAAAATTATTAGAAATATTTTTTGACCTGTGTTTGGTCATAAGCATCCTTTGGAAGCTGAGTTGAAAGGCCTCCTTTTCTTCTTCTCCTTCATCTGTTCTTCATCTTTCTCCTCCTTTTCTTCTTTCCTCTTCCTCCTCTCCTCCTCCTCCTTTCTTCTCTTTTTCTTCTCTCCTCCGCTTCTTCTACTTCTTCTTGTCCTCCTTTTCTTCTCCTCTTTTCTTCTCCTCTTTTTTCCTCCTCCTTTCTTCTCTTTTTCTTCTCTCCTCTTCTTCTACTTCTTGTCCTCCTTTTCTTCTCCTCTTCTTTCCTCCTCCTCCTCTTCTTCTTGTCCTTCTTTTGTTCTTTTTTCTTCTTCTGCTCCTCCTTTTCTTCTCTTCTTTCCTCCTCCTCCTTTTCTTCTTGTCCTTCTTTTGTTCTTTTTTCTTCTTGTCCTTCTTTTGTTCTTTTTTCTTCTTCTGCTCCTCCTCCTTTTCTTCTTTTTCTTGTCCTCCTCCTTTTCTTCTCCTTTTCTCCATCTCCTCCTTTTCTTCTTGTCTTCCCCCTCCTCCCTGATGCCAATTCCATCACAGCATTGTTTCTGTGATGACATCATGGCATCAGGGATGACATCATAGCTTCTCCTGGGCCTCTAAGACAGACGATCCAAGGACCCTCTTGCTTTTCTGGCTCTCCTGCTGGTATCACAACAAGGATACGGAATCCTGACCAGGCCCTGCAGCTGTAGGGAGAGGTGGGATCAGCAGAAGCTTATAAACAGGACCCCAAGGATGCACATCTTCCTCCAGCTTCTGTTAGCCAGCCAATGGCCTTAAGAGCCACTCTCTTAGATACAAGGCAAGGCGGTTGGGTGCCCACCTGTGCTAAGTCATAATTTATCTTGTCTGACTTTCATGGGTATGTTGTATCATCCCAAACAATTATGATTACCGTTATAGTTTGATGCATTATGCTTTCTATGTGTCCTTTATTCAACCAACTGTGGTTAAAGCAAACCCAACTTGATTCCTTCCAGATGTATTGAGGCCATACCAATATTTTGTCTGGGGAATTCAGGGAGTTGGAGTCCAAATATCCTAAAGTTGCTGAGGTTGGGAAATGCTGGATGATAGAGTTGAACACCAAGAGGTGCTAGAGAGGTCTTGGAATCTCCTTAGCATCTTCTACCTTCACAAACACAATTTCAGGGCTGCTAAACTAACCCCAAGGAGGGGGACGTAGAAGAACCAAGCTGGGAGTCTTCAGAGTAGCCTAGTTATATTTTTTACAGCATTTAAAAAAAAATCATAGCCCTATCTCAAGAGGTTGCTAGGTTTATTTACTGTTTTCACGCGGTCTCGATTGCACTGATTTAAACTCGTGAATACAAAATCAATAGTGTCATAGTATTATCTGCCATTAAAGAACGTGAAGCCAATAAATCTTGCAGGGTGATTAGAGATTTGAGATCTTTAAAAGAAAATTAAGACTAAGGAAGTTTAGTAACAGTAGCACAGAGAAGGAATTATAACTGATCTTCGTTATCTTGAAAAACAAAAAAATTGCAGCCGTTTTCAAGAACTGCTTGGCAACGTGGATGAAAAGCTGCCAATGAATATGGACCGGCCTGGTGGGCTTAAATTTGCAGATAGGTCACTTGAGCTACATTAGTTCAGTGTTTCTCAACCTTGGCAACTTGAAGATGTCCGGACTTCAACTCCCAGAATTCCCCAGCCAGCGAATGCTGGCTGGGGAATTCTGGGAGTTGAAGTCCGGACATCTTCAAGTTGCCAAGGTTGAGAAACACTGCATTAGTTGATGTCTTTGGAGATTCCCTGCCATCCAGGTCCTGGTTGCCGCATTCTCATCTGGCACCAAATGGTAACATTTTGGAAACTGCCCAGTTTGGGTTTTGAACAGCTGTTTAGAGAACTTTACTAATATATGTTGGTTTGTCTGTTTTGGTCTTCAGGATATGCTGACGACTCGGACTTTGATTTAGAAGATGCACTGGATGACTCTGTCCCAACGAAGAGACGTAAGTATGAGCCCAGTTGCTCCACGGGTGGCTCTTGTGGGCAGAGTGGGTATTGGCTGTGGATTAGGAACCGGAGGGGTTGGCACGATGCTCAGCAGGGAAGAAATGAGCTTGGCGATGGAAAGCAAGACTGTCCCGGTTCGAGACCAGAGCCGTGCCACAGGAGTGAGCTCCCGTCCCTTGCTCCAGCTCCTGCCATCCCAGCTGTTTGAAATCACGCAAATGCAAGTACATAAATAGGTACCACTTCAGTGGGAAAGTCACAGCACCCTCATGCTGGTCACATGACCGCATAAATGTCTTCAGACAGCGCTGGTTCAGTGGCCTTGAAACGGAGATGAGCACCAACCCCTAAAATCGGCTAAAACCTTTTTATAGGGTTTGTCAGCAGGCATCCTTCCCACAATTATAGTTTTTTAAAAACAAAACAAAAGACAAAAGTCAAACTGAAAAAGAAGTCTTTAGATATGAAGAACGGTTGCAGGAACTGGGCATGTCTAGTTTAATGAAAAGACGGACTAGTGGATAGCAGTCTTCCAATATCTCAGGGGCTGCCCCAAAGAAGAGGGAGTCAAACTATTCTCCAAAGCAACTGAGGGTAGAACAAGAAGCAATGGGTGGAAACTCATCAAGGAGAGAAGCAACTTAGAACTGAGGAGAAATTTCCTGACAGTGAGGACAATTAATCAGTGGAACAACTTTCCTCCAGAAGTTGTGAATGCTCCAACACTGGAAGCTTTTAAAGAAGATGTTGGATATCCATTTGTCTGAAGTGGTGTAGGGTTTCCTGCCTGAGCAGGGGGTTGGACTAGAAGACCTCCAAGGTCCCTTCCAACTCTGTTATCTATTCTATTTACAAATAAAAAAAATATATTACAAAGGCAAACTCTAAAGCAGAGAGTTTTCCATAATGCATGGAATCAAATGTCCTAGCTGGGTAGCTTGAAAATATTTATCAAATTGGACATGCCCCATCCTCTCTTTTTCCAAGACCCGTATTAATTTATTCCCTCTCTCTGTCTCTCTCTTTTGGGCAGGAAAGCAAAAACTTTCTATTTATATATATATATCTCCTTGGGATTTGTCTATCGTGATTAAAAAGATTATGCTTTTTAAAAAATCATGACAGGTTGGATAAAAGAATGGCTGGAACTCCCGTCCTTTGATCAGGCGGGAGACAGCGTGGGTGGGGCCACAAGGCAAAGTGGGTGGGACTATTCCATATTTGGGTGGGGCCTAAATATGCCAAGATGCATATTCAGCATAACGTTTGGATCCTCCCCCTTTTTTAAAAAAAAAAGTTTTCGTAAGGAGCTGTTGATGTATAAATTGGTTCTAAAGGCTCGTATTTTTATCCTCTGCTTTCTTTCCATATTCCACCCTTCATAACTGCAAAGCTCCTAAATCATACGTCCCGTGTGCCCCCCCCCCCAAAGTCCATAAAGGGTTTCCAGTCACTGATATGAAGAACTTGGGTTATGTTCTGTAATTTCATTCCTGTAACGGTGCCTGGAGGGGCTCTCGGGAGGAGTCAGACAATGAGTTTGGGGCACATGTAATCCTTGAAATTCGTCTCGTTTGCGCTGAAGCATAAACCAAGGTTTAGAACTCACCATGGTTTAAATCCTCTTACTAGAAACCAGAAAAGGCCCAACGGATGAAAACTTGAGTTAGAGCTGGGCGTGGAAATTCAGCGTTCTCCTTCCACGAGCATCCAATGTTCGAATGCCCAAATTAATGTAATGTGAACTTTTTAACGGCTACATCTTTGTTTCCTCAAACCTTTCAGTTTGAGTTCAAGGGGGCCTGAACTCCCAGGACGGGTATGTCTTACTTAAGAGTAAGACCCCAGCGGAGAGTGCCGCGTCAGGTGAGGCTGGTGGCTTTGGCATCCCCCGTGGAACAAAAATGCCATTTATTCTGCCTTCCTGTCTTTCCCAGCTACTCACAAGCCGCCGCCCAAGAAGACGTCAGGTGGCACAGGTGAGACGTTCGTTTTCTTAAGCCTTTAAATCAGCTGTGGGTGCTCTCCCACTACAAATCCCATCCCCCCCCAGCCATCGTGACCCTTGGCTTTATGGTAAACTAGGCTAATTTGCTGGTCCCCCCTCCCCCCCTGCTTTCTTGTCAAACAACAATCCAGAAAGTTCCAAGCCCATTCATTTCATTTGGGGCAAAGGAGGATTCCTACCGGTTCGGCCCAGTTCGGCCGAACCGCTAGAGGTATCCCGGCATGCAGAACTGGCAGTGACCCAGGCTGGCCACCCCCCCAAACCGGTTCCTCGGTCGCTGCTGTTGCCGCCGCCATCTTTTTTTGCAATTCTGCGCATGCGCAGAACAATTTCCATTGAACTGCGCATGCGTGCGCACGACCGAACCGGCAATAACACCGGCTAGAACCCACCCCTGAGTTGGGGGTGTCCCCTGGCCTCTGTAACCCTGATAGTGGCCTACCTGGGAGTGGTGCGGTGGCCTAGAGGTGGCGCTCTCATCTCACAATCAGGAGGCTGTGAGTTCGATCCCAGGTAGAGGCCGATATTTCTCTCTCTCTGGGCACCATGAGAATGTATCTGATGAAAAAGACTCTGCATTAGTGACAGGAAGGGCATCCGGCCAGTAAACATTCAGTTGCCCAGACTCTCCCCCCCCCCCGGGGCAAAGAGATTATGGGGTCGTTAAAAGAAGATGACGGTGGCCTACCTGGGAGGGCGGTTGGGGGGATACAAGGGCACTAACCTGTAGCAGCAGACAAGAGCGCAGTGGCATCACCCTTTGGGGTGTGGGTGGGTGTGAATGAAAATAAAAGGGAGGGTGGGGGTTGCATTGCAGAAAGGAAGTGGCCGAGGGGGTCTGGTCTCCCCTGCAGTAAGAAGCCCTTTATTCTGGCTCCTTGGTTTCCCGAACAGGCGAACTCGACCTGATGGATTTCTTTGATTCCCCGCCGGAGAGAACCACCAGGCCTGCCAAGGCCACCACTGGCCCTTATCCCAGGAAACCAGGTAAGGACCTCCTGCTTCTGGGAAGGCTGGACGCTGGGCTGCCTCTCCTCAAGCCCTGGCAGTGGGGGGAGGGCCCCCCCCCATTTAATGGGGTGGAAATATGACTCTGGGTGGCAAAGAATTTCTTCCTTCTTTCTCCTCTCCCTCCCACCCTCCCTCTCTCCTTCCTTCCTTCCTTTCCTCCCTCCCTTCCTGTCTTAGCCCCTTCCTTCCTTCCTCCCTTGCCTTTTTCTTCCCTCCCTCCCTCCCATCCCTCCCTCCCCTCCTTCCTGTCTTGGCCCCTTCCTTCCTCCCCTCCCTCCCTCCCTGAATACTAGACTATTTAATTGTGAATACATTATAAAACATTACATTACAAAACAACACGGGTGACCACAGTCCACACACCAGCTTCCAAGCAAACCCAGTGAAGCCAGAACCTCTAACGCCCAAGGAGGATTGGACCTGGTGGGAATTGGGCTGGGATCCCACCAGGGATAGGCAGGATGATGCCCAGAAAGGGAGATAAAAGCAGATGTTGGGGGGAAGAGCCAGGTAGCCGTTTCGCTGTTTTGCCTAACATGAGCTAAGAAGGTTGAACCAGCAGCTTATCCAGCCTGTATTTGGCCTCTTTGGAAGGGGAACCGGCTGGGGAGGGCTGGGCTATGTTGAGCGCTGGGCCTGCTGGGCTGAAGGCTCTGTGTCCTCCCATCTGCAGATGACGGCAGCTGGAACATCCCTCACACCACCACCACCACCAAGCAGCCCAAAACTACCAAGCCGCCCCCCAAAAAGACTCAAGGTAACGTTTAGCCACTGTGACACCTCAAAGGCCCCATTGGGAATCTGGGAAGGAACGCCTGCTCCCTTGGGACTCCGCAGGGGTGGAGGTGGGGAGGCAAAACAGGAGCTGCACCTGGTACTGCAGGAGAAGAGAAGAGAGCAGGGCCGGGGGGGGGATGTTAAGTGAGGGGTGTCCTCCCTTGGAAAGGTCTTCTCCTTTACCAGAGCTATTATCTCTGCTTCCTCCTGTTTGGCAGGACAATGTAGAAGATCTCTGAAGATAATCCTGGGATCTGGGGAGGGAGGGATATAGATGGATGGATGCTTAGGTGGTTGGTTGGATGGATGGATGGATGATAGTTGGATGGATGATGATTGGATGGATGATGGATGGATGGATGATAGTTGGATGGATGATGGTTAGATGGTTACATAGATGGATGATGATTGGATAGATGATGGATGGATGGATGATAGTTGGATGGATGATGGTTGAATGGATGATGGTTGGATGGATGATGGTTAGATGGTTACATAGATGGATGATGATTGGATGGATGGATGATGGATGGATGGATCTATAGATAGGTAGATAGGAGAAGACAATATATTAGATAGCTAGCCTTGGAGGATTTAGGGTTCCCAGGCTGAATTTGAGGATTGAAACTTGATATCTGTGTTTTCCTGACATTCAGTCTGGTTTATAGAAAAGCCTTCACCAACTCTGACCCTTGAATTCCACGTGGAGGGGTTGGCTGCAAGGCCTGGGGTTCTCCCTTGGCTGAGATCTTGGTGATGATTTGGAATTCCAGAGATCTGGAGCCTCGCAGATGGGAATGGCTGGTCTTGTGTCGAGGTGGTGACCATTACATGCATCAGATCGAACTCAAGAGGAACCAAGGGGCAAAACTATGCCTAGGAAATATTGTAGGAATTACGGGAAGCCTGGGTAGATTTCTTCAAACCTTTTTCTTACTTCTCCTAAGAGGTTAAGTCTTTCTTAGTGGAAGAGTGGTGATGCTAGAAACAATAACGCCCTCAGGAGCTGATCTGCTAATTTTATAGGGAAAGACCCCATGGATTTTGACTTGGCCGATGCTTTTGATGACCCGAATGAGAGACACCATGGGGGCGGACCGCCTAAAGGAAATCCTGGTGGAGGTACGTTGATCATTCTTCTTTTGGTTGGCCAGGAGAGATTTATGCACCCTTCCTTCTCTATATCCGCTGCAGTTTTGGGGGGGGGGGAGAACAGTGGCCAATGGGAACCCAAAGGTTTGAATGTCTGCTCACCTGGTGGGTGAAGACTGTGCATTTTTGATCAAGTAGGATGGTAGCAGCTCTTGTAGTTGAAGAAACTGAGAAGAAACCAAGGACAATGGTGGAAATGTCTGCAGAGAAGAGACAGAATAGTCAAGATGGTGATGGCCACCACCTCTGTTATATACAGAGCTTCAGTTACGTCATGGTGGCTACCATCTGCACCAACCTCCCTGCGGACACTCCGGGGGAAGTTTGGTTCCCATCAAGCTGATGGAAGAGCTGGTTGGATGTCCAAGAGATGATTAACCTAATGGGATCTGTTGACGGAATCAGATTGAGGATGGACAAAATGGTTTCTCAACCTTGGCCACTTCAAGACATGTAGACTTCAACTCCCAGAATTCCCTAGTCAGCATGACATTCTGGGAGTTGAAGTCCACATGTCTTCAAGGGGTCAAGATGGAGAAACACAGCTCCAGAGGGGTGTAGATTTTGCGGTAGAAGGGAAGTGCTCTCTGCCCAGACATCAGAAGCCGAAGGAATTTGTAGTATTCATCCATCTCCCCCCCCATCACTTTGTCCTTTGCTTTTCCTAAATAGATATAGCCAGTCCTCAACTTACGACCATAATGGATGCTGCCCAATACAGGGGTTAAGCCATGATGGTCATAAAGCAGCTTCCCCATGTGACTGATCCAAGTTGACAATCTTTTGCTGCTCTCATTAAGCAAACCCAATGGTCATTAAGTGAACCAGTTGTTCACTGTTCTTGGTTTTGTAAAATACTAGAAGTTTAAAGGCCAGTTCTGGGTTAAAATGCTGTACGATGAAGTCATGTGACTATGGAAGTTAGCAACCGGACATAAAACCAAGGACCCCCTGTGAATCTTTGGAGGAATGGTTGAAAAGAGAACAGCCTCTGGCCCCTGGGATGTTAGGATGGGTGGAGAGATAGATAGATGCAGATAGAGATGCAGATAGATAGATAGATAGATAGATAGATAGATAGATAGATAGATAGATAGATAGATAGATAGATAGATAGATAGATAGACAGACAGACAGACAGACAGACAGACAGACAGACAGATGATAGACAGACAGATGATAGACAGACAGATAGATGATAGATAGATAGATAGACAGACAGACAGACAGACAGATAGATATAAACAATAATAGATAAGATGTAAGGTGATAGATTAGTTAGATGGATGGATGGATGGATGGATGATAGAAGATAGAAAATAGACACCAACAAGATAGAAGATAGATAAATATAAATGAACAATGATAGATATTAGATGTTAGATGTTAGATTAGATAGATGGATGGAGGGATGGATGGATGGAGGTTGTTTTATTGCTCCAGGCTGAATTCTCGCTTCCCCGTGTGCCTAAACCAAGCCCTGCTATTTTCCATGATCAGTTAATGAATAAAGAATCCCGTTCCAGGCTCCAAAGGTGGAGATAGAAGAGGTGGAGATTCTGGTAAGGGGTTTCTCCTTGGCTCCCCAGCTGCGCTCTCTCCTCTCTCCCACCTGACTACCTTTGCTCGCCTTTCTCTCCTAAGTCCAGTCCTTCAAAAGAAAGATTACCCTCTGATCTCCTGTCTGACCATCTCCCTGGGAAGGAGACAGAAGGGATCTACTTGGACCCCTGGGCTAATTTGGCCTTGTGGACCAACCTTTCTCCTCCTTTCCTTCCTTCGACTCCCTCCCTTCCAGAGGTGGGATTCAGCCGCTTCGGACCGATTTGGGCGAACCGGAAGTGGAAATTTTAATTAGTTCGGAGCAGTGGGGAAATGCAAAGTTTTTTGCTATGGGTTCTGTGGGCGGGGCTTGGTGGGCGGGGCAGGGGAAGGACACTACAAAATCCCCATCCCCTCCCCACTCTGGGGCCAGCCAGAGGTGGCATTGGCCGGTTCTCCGAACTACTCAAAATTTCTGCTACCGGTTCTCCAGAACTAGTCAGAACCTGCTGGATTTCACCCCTGGTTTGGAGAACTGGCAAATACCACCTCTGATTGGCCCCGCCCTCCTGCCCCCTCCGTTCCCCGTCCTATATGCCCTTGTTTTTTAGCTCAGCGGATTCGCGCAGCAGAGTGGACGGCTGCACCTCAGCTGAGCTAAACAACAACTCACCTCACCAGGCTGACACCGAGGGAGGATTTTGAGCACTATGTGCATGTTTCAAGCGCTCCCTCATAGAACCGGTAGGAAAATATTGGAATCTCACCACTGCTCCACCCCTCACCCCAATTTCTGCTTCCAGAAAAGTAGAGTTGCAGGTTCTGTAGGAGATCAATGTCCCCCTTCCCAGATTAGCAATAGCAGTTAGACTTATATACCGCTTCATAGGGCTTTCAGCCCTCTCTAAGCGGTTTACAGAGAGTCAGCATATTGCCCCCAACAATCTGGGTCATTTTACCCACCTCGGAAGGATGGAAGGCTGAGTCAACCCTGAGCCGGTGAGATTTGAACCGCTGACCTGCTGATCTAGCAGTAGCCTGCAGTGCTGCATCCTAACCACTGCGCCACCTCGGCTCTTGCCGATTTCCCCATGGAGATCGGATATTCACTCCCCCCTCCCCCCTCCACACACGCACACACCCCTCCATCCCTAAAAATAAATACATACAACAAACTGGACTGTTATATTTCTTGCATGAGATTGTTCCAGCAATTGCTTTCTTCCCCAACTGACCGTTACCAATGCATGGGGTGAATTCTCTGTCCACTCTAACCTGCTAGAAATCCTCGTACAGGCTGCCAGTTCCTGCTAGGACTGGTGGTCAGGGATGATGGGATCTGGGCAGGACAAGAAGCAATAGGTGGAAACTCATCAAGGGGAGAAGCAACTTAGAACTGAGGAGAAATTTCCTGACAGTTAGAACAATTAACCAGTGGAACAGAAGTTGCCTCCAGAAGTTATGAATGCTCCAACACTGGAAGTCTTTAAGAAGATGTTGGATAGCCATTTGTCTGAAGTGGTGTAGGGTTTCCTGCCTGAGCAGGGGGTTGGACTAGAAGACCTCCAAGGTCCCTTCCAACTCTGCTATTCTATCCTATCCTATTCTATTCTAATAAAGATAATTAGGGGACTGGAGGTCAAAACATATGAAGAACGGTTGCAGGAACTGGGTAGGTCTAGTCTGATGAAAAGAAGGACCAGGGGAGACATGATAGCAATGTTCCAATATCTGAGGGGCTGCCACAGAGAGGAGGGGGTCCAGCTATTCTCCAAAGCACCTGAGGGCAGGATAAGAAGTAATGGGTGGAAACTAATCAAGGAGAGAAGCAACTGAGAACTAAGGAGAAATTTCTTGACAGTTAGAACAATTAATCAGTGGAACGATTTATCTCCAGAAGTTGTTGGTGCTCCATCACCAGAGGTTTTTGAGAAGAGATTGGATAACCATTTGTCTGAAATGGCTCAGGGTTTCCCGCTTGAGCAAGGGGTTGGACTAGAAGACCTCAAGGTCTCTTCCAACTATTCTATCTCTACTCTACACTACTGTATTCTATATTCTATTCTGCTCTGCTCTGCTCTAAAGAAGCATCTTCAATTATATGAAATGTGCCTTCAGCCAGATCCTACAAAGGGTGAAAATGAAACAATAAACACTCTGGGGTTCAAACATTTCACTTTTTAAACAAATCTATTCTTTTGCACTTCTAGATTTAGATTAGATAACAAATAACATCACATCAATCACTTTTATAACTTTTGTTCCAGCCAATAACTCCTTTACTAACCCCCTACGCAAACATCTAAGAATCATTTTTCTTCTTGAATGCAGTCCTTTTACTCCTGGCTAAAAAAAAAAAAGGAGTGGGGGGGGGGTAAGTTTGGTGAAAGAGTGGTTAAAACTAATGTGGGATTTTAAGTAAGCGGATTTTACTTGGACCTCCTCAGGGATTTCGGATGATGACCTGATGGGAATCGTGGACGAAGGAGGTTATCAGCCTGATAAGAAAAAAGGTGAGTTTCTACCTACTCGATTGATTGTAGTGAAACATCAGGACTATTGTGGAGTTGCTGTTGGCAACATCTGGAAAGCTGTAAGTTCAGCTACAGTATATAGTTGTCCCAAAGGGGCTTTTTCAGGAGGCAACTGGACTTTCTTGTTTTTCTTTTGGAGACGTTTCATTTCTCGATCCAAGAAGCTTCTTCAGCTCTGGCTGGATGGTGGGGAAGGGAAGGATTTATATTCCTTGCAGGCAGCTGGACATTTGCATCCTTTTTAGAGGGTCATTGAGGCCACTTGGAGGTTTTATCTGTGTCCTCAGGGTCACCTGAGTGGTGCAAATGGTTCCTGTAGTCTGCAATTTTTTTCTCTGGAAATCCATTCCTCTTCCCACACCATTCAAAGGGTCTTCATTGCAAATTATACCTAAAAGTCTGTAAGTTTCCTAAGTCTGAAAGTTTCAGGAGGCAACTGGACTTTTATCTAAAAGGATGCAAATGACCAGACAGCCATGACCTGGAGGACTGAGGATCTCTGCAGACTTTTAGCTATGCAATTTGGGATGAAGACCCTTTGAATGGGGTGGGAGTAAGAACGGATTTCCAGAGGGAAAAAATTGTAGACTACAGGAACCATTTGCACCACTCAGGTGACCCTGAGGACACAGGTGAACCTCCAAGTGGCCTCAAGGACCCTCTGAAAGGCTGCAAATGACCAGCTGTCTGCAAGGAGTATCAATCCTTCCCTTCCTCACTATCCTATCAGAGCTGAAGAAGCTTTTTGGAGGAGAAGAAAAACGTCTTCAAAAGAAAAAACCCAAGAAAGTCCAGTTGCCTCCTGAAAAAAGCACCATTGGGATCACATGACCTGGGGGACTGAGAATCTTTACAGACTTTTAGCTATGAGGGAAATCCTCAATTTAAAACCACAATTGGGGGCCAGAATTCCTGATTGCCAAGCCCCCACATTTCGATTAGAACAAGAGAGTTGGAAAGTTGGAGATCTTCTAGCCCAACTCCCTCTATGTGGATGCTGCAAAACCTTTAAAGGATTTCCAAGCCCAGAAGATTCAGGGATCTCCTCCTTTGGGGGATCTAGCTTGGATTCTGCGCTGGAAAGAATGCGGAAAAGAGCAAGGAAGAGGACGAGGGGGCTGGAAGGCTGAGAGAGAGGGAGAACGGTTGCAGGAATCGGGTGGGGCAGCCTAGATAAAAGAAGGGTGGGGTGTGACGTGAGAGCAGTGTTCGAAGAAGCGGGGCTCAACCTGTTCTCCAAAGCATCTGAAGGTGCGAAAAGAAACAAGGGATGGACTAGAAGACCTCCAAGGTCCCTGTCAACTCTGTTAACCTGTCTACAGGGCTGTAGTGCCGTGATGGGGAACCGATCACACGCATGCTCAAAGTGGCACATGACACCTGGCACGTGTGGCCTTGCCTGATTTTTTCTTCTTCTGGGTTTCTGGTGCGCATGAGCACAACGACCAGCTGCCCTTCATGCGCGGGGCAGAGCCAAAAACCGGTGTGCGCATGCGCATCAGCCAGAAGATTGTCAGGTGTGCATGCGCAGGAGAACCCGGAAGTTCGGCTTTTCTGCAGCGCGGCCCCGAGGAGTCCGTGTGCACCCTTGCGATGCTTCCGTGCGAACCTTTCAGCACTCGGTGCCAAAAAGGTTTGCCGTCACTGATATAGGGGCTCCTGGTTGAGCAGTGGGTTGGACTAGAGGACCTCCAAGGTCCCTGCCAGGCCTCTTCAGTTGCTGTTGAATGCCGTGGGATCCGATGGGGCGGGAAAGGAGCGAAACCTGAGGCACGCAGGTGTAAATAAGGCGCTGGCGTTTCTCTTCAGATGTGCCAGATCGCAGGCATTCCTTCACTGGCGCTCAGCACACCACAAAGGGCTCCTTCTCTCCAGCCACTCAAGTGTTTTCCTTCTCCAATTAGAGAATGGAGTGCGTGTCTGTGTGTGTGTGTGCGTGGGGGGGTGGAATTACTGCTTATGCTGCAGCGGGGAGAAATGTGCAGACAAAGCATTCATTTCTCTGCAAACCGCACCCACTTTCTCGAATGCGCACGAGGCTAAATTTATAATCAATCTCCTTTATTGCTCCTGACGCAGCAGCGGCTTAATTAATACGAGGGCCAGCCGGGCGTCTGCGCGGGGCTGCGAGATTTGCAGCGCATTCGGTTCGGCAGCTCCAAGTGCCTCCGTCGACATATTAGGAGATAATTAAAATGGCCCCGGGATTGATTAATTGATTATTTATCTATTTGTTTAGCTCGCCCCCCCCCTGGGCGGCTTGAAATTGGCTTTGGAGAGGACTGGGGAGGGGGGAGGGGAGGGGGGGGAAGGAAGCGGTTGGGGGGCTGCTCCCTGCCAGTCGTCCCTCTTGCTTTCAACTCCAAGGTGTAAATCAGTTGTATGTCAAGGGGATGATTTGGACGGAGGGGAAAGTAGGGCAGGCGTGTCCAGATTCTACTCTTTGCTTAACGAAGTGTGGCCAAAAAAAAAACAAGATTGTAACCATCTTGACTCACTGAACGACCACATTGTTTAGCGATGTAAATTCTGGTTCTGATTGTGGTTGTAGCAGTCAAGGACTTTCCCGCACCTGCTCTATAAACTGGAGAAGATCCATAACTTGCTTCAGATTTTTAGGGCGGCTCTTCATAAATGTTCCCTGTTAGTTATGGGTGGCTGATCCCTTCTTGTTTGTTCTTCTGCCTAGGAGACAGCGACAATGATTACAGTAACGGTAAGTGAGAATCTTGTGCTTGGGACAATCTTGGTTTCTTTTCAAACAATGGATGGAGCCAAGCTTGAAACGGGGGGAAGATTTCCCTTGAACTCTGGCCTTCTGAGATGTCCCTTTTAAGCCCCTTCCTTGGTCTTTCCTGGGCATCAACCTCCAGAAATGGCTTTTAGCAGAGTCTGACCCAGGGGTGAAATTCAGCAGGTTCTGGAGAACCGGTAGTGCAAATTTTGAGTAGTTCGGAGAACCGGCCAATGCTGCCTCTGGCTGGCCCCAGAGTGGGGAGGGAATGGGGATTTTGCAGTATCCTTCCCCTGCTACGCCCACCAAGAACGGGTAGTAAAAAAAAATTGAGTTTCACCACTGGCTAAAAGTCCACTAGAGATTCTCAGTCATCCCAAAAAAGTTTGCAGGCTGCAGGAACCGTTTCTACCACTCAGGTGACCCTGAGGACACAGATAAACCTCCAAGTGCTTACGGAGCCTCTGTGAGCAGCTTGATACAAGGAGTATCAAGCCTTCCTTCCCCATTATCCTGTCAGAGCTGAAGAAGCTCCTTGGAGGAGAAGAGAAACGTCTTCCAAAGAAGAATCAAGAAAGCCCAGTTGCCTCCTGGGGGGGGGGAAAAACACCCTTGGGGCAGCCATGAACCTGGAGGACTGAAAATCTCTACAGTTGGGGAAGGTTGCAGAAGTCGGCCTCTTCTCCTGACGGTCAGCGTAGCATCCCAAGGAAGGCCGTGGTGGAAGAGAGGTCTGGCGGGGACGGAGAAAAGAAATCAGCGGGGACTTTCGGTAAAGCATCTAGGCTGCAGGTTCACCGTCAGTAACGGCTTCTCCTCCTCCCCCACTTCTGCAGGTGCCCTGGTGGAAACCGGGACAATTGCTGGCATTGTCAGTGGCCTTGCCATGGCCTTGATCGGTGCGGTCAGCAGCTACATCTCCTACCAGCAAAAGAAATTCTGCTTTAGCATACAACGTAAGTGTCTCGAATCCCCCTCCACACACACACCCCGCTTGCAGGAGATCCACCAGGACCCTCTAGGACGAAGACAGCCTTCCGTGGAGGATATTTGCAACGCAGGGTTGAAACGAGGGAGGGGTCCCTGCTGTTTTTTGAGCTGGGTGGGTTTTCTTGCAGACGTTTCATGAGCAAACTAGGTAACATCGTCAGGGCTGGAAGGGAGCGAGGTTTAGGAGGAGGAGGAGGTGGTGGTGGTTGAGCTTCTGGGGTCAATCAAAACTCTTGAGGAGGAGAGGAGGAGGACTATGGGGTCCTTAGTGCTCTCTGACCTTGCTCGTTTCCTTGCAGACGTTTCATTACCAAGCTAGGTAACCTCATCAGTGCTGATAGGCTTCCCAACCAGTTAGCCTCTCAGTTCAGTTCCACAGCCTGCAGGGACCCCTCAAAGGTTACGCTTTCTGGGGCTGCAGGGAGATTTCAGCCTGGTTGGCCTCGAAGGAAGGAACTTGGAGGTTGCAGCTTGTTGGGTTCCTGAAGGGCCCCAGTGGGTCCTCCTTCCGTCGCCTTCCCGGTTGGCAGAGCTAGAAAAGGGCCCGAGGGGGGCCAGGAGTGGGTGAGACTCGTCTGGCCCAGTTCAGTCCGTCCGGTGCCTGGTCCAGCCAAAGTTGGGAAAGATTCCTTCTTCTGAATTGACTCTTTCACCTCGGGGAGCAACGCCGCAATTTACCTGGGTATAAAAGTGGGGGAACGCGTTCAGTGGAAGGAGAGCCCCGTTGGCAGGAGAGCCCTTGGGATGGTCGCAGGAGGGGGGAGGACGGCGCCCTTTTCCTGCCGCTTTCCACTTTTAGCAAAATGTCACAAAGAGGAGTGAACCAGCGTCGGTTGAACGAGCAGAATAAGTCCAGAGAAACGTGATGGATTTATTTTTCCGTTCATTTATCTAACCCCTGCGGGGCTGGTTCAGAACTCTGCTGTTTGTCAGCCGCCATGTTGAGGGGAGAAAACAAGGATTATGGTTGATTGCAAAATGGAAAGATGTCTGTTTGTCTGTCCATCTATCTATATCTGTCTGTCTATCGCTATCTATCTATCTATCTATCTATCTATCTATCTATCTATCTATCTATCTATCTGTATCTATCTATCTATCTATCTATCTATCTATCTATCTATCTATCTATCTATCTATCTATCTGTATCTATCTATCTATCTGTATCTATCTATCTATCTCTATCTATCTATCTATCTCTTCTATCTATCTCTTCTATCTATCTATCTATCTATCTATCTATCTATCTATCTCCATCTCTCTCTTCTATCTATCTATCTATCTATCTATCTATCTATCTATCTATCTATCTATCTATCTATCAATGTCCATCTCTCTCGTCTGTCTGTCTGTCTGTCTGTCTATCTGTCTGTCTATCTATCTATCTATCTATCTATCTATCTATCTATCTATCTATCTATCTATCTATCTATCTATCAATGTCCATCTCTCTCGTCTGTCTGTCTGTCTGTCTATCTATCTATCTATCTATCTATCATCTATCTATCTATCTATCTATCTATCTATCTATCTATCTATCTATCTATCTATCTATCTATCTATCTATCATCTATGTCCATCTCTCTCTCTTTCTCTCTCTCTCACCATAAAATTGGAAGAAATGAAATGTATACACCTATAATAAATAGAACAGAAAAGGAAATTAAACACAGATCTTTGTACATGTGAATGTGTTCTCTGTATGTGCATGTAGAAATCCATGCTCTTCAGGAGGAACATCCTGAGGTCTGGAAAAGTGTTTGATAAAGGAAGCAACGCAAATGCTCCGCAAAAGGCAACAGGAAATTAAAGTTAATTATAACGGAGGATTAATTTCAGCCATCAGACGTGGCATGCTGGGATAATGTCAGACTTAGGACGCATGGCAATGTGCGCGGCGGCTCCTGAAGGGACCTTTTTTTTAATGGAAATGGCATAAAACAAGCCTCTCGGCTGGATTCACACGTGGCATTTCGGATGCCCCGTTTTGGCCCGTTTTAATGGCAGAAGCAAGTGATGGATAAGATTTAATCATCCTCCTGCCTCCAGGTTTCAGCTCAGAGTTTCTCCCAAGGGTGGTCCAACCCTTAAGTCGTTGGATCCGTTCGACATGGGGGGGGGGGAAGCAGGAATGCAAAGGTTTTAAAGGAAGAAAGAGCGAGGGAGTTGGTGCTTGAAATGGTTTAGGTGAGGTTGGGACGAGGCTGTCAACTCCTGTAGGCCATGCTGGGCATCCTGGTTCACCAACATCTGGAGGTCCCATGGATTCCTCACCTGTTTTGCAGTGTTCCAAGGTGGAGGTTTAAAAATGCAAATAATGTCACAGAAGGAGAACCAGAGCACAAAAATGCTGTTTAAAATCCAAACCTCTATCTAGAAGAGAAGAGAGGTTGGAATAAATAGAGAAGAGGATAGAACAACAGAGTTGGAAGGGACCTTGGAGGTCTTCTAGTCCAACCCCCTGCCTAGGCAGAAAACCTTACACCACTTCAGACAAATGGTTATCCAACCTCTTCTTAAAAACTCCCAGTGTTGGAGCATTCACAACTTCTGGAGGCCAGGTGTTCCACTGGTTAATTGTTCTACCTAGTTTGACTTTTACTCAGGAGTCTCCCATTTTTCTCTCTCCATTAGATGCAGCCATCTAAAAAGGCTGTAATGAGTACACAAGCAAGAGATTCAGTCTTAGGAATCAGGGGAAGGCAGCCTGTTTCAGAATTCTTTCGCTGCCTCTTAGACGTGTTTTCTTGCTTTGAGCTTCGGCCGTCTCACAACCTCTGTGCCAGTTTTAATTTTGGGTGTCAAATCTCTTCTGCTCTTGGCTATTTTTAGAGGGCCTCAATGCCGAGTATGTGAAGGGAGAAAACATGGAAGCGGTGGTGACCGAAGAGCCACAAGGTGAGTGACTGTGTGTGTGTGTGTGTCCTTAAGGTCACACTGTGTCACAAGGGGGATGCACTCTGCCCCAGCTTTGTGGTGACAGCTCCTCCGAGCCTTCCCCAGACTCCAGGACCGGCCCATGTTCCTCCCCCGTCTCCTCACTGTCCGAATCTGCTGGAGGGCCAGCACATGACCAATAGCATCCTTCAGAGCAACTGAAGACCAAGCGGGCTCCTTCAACTGAAAAGCAACTCAAATTACAGAATGCGAATGGCTCAGATGAGGGAATAGAAGGGGAAGTTATCAAAGTTGCAGATGACACAAAGCTGGCAGGAATAGCGAAAACACACCAGAAGACAGGCTCAGCACCCGGAAAGGCCTTGGCCGACACGAACAGCGGTCCCTGCCCAACAACATGGAATTTAAGGTGGAGAAAACCAAGGTTTACACCTAGGCAGAACCCCCCTGCCTCCCCCCCCCCCCCAAGTTACAAAAGTACAGATTAGGCAAAGCCCGACTCAGGAACAGGAAGAGGGACCTTGGAGTCTTAGTGGACGATCCCTTGAACGAGAGCCAGCCATGTCCGGTGGTAACCCCCCCCCCCCCCCGCAAAAAAAGCTAATACAATCCTGGGCTGTATAAACAGAGGCATAGAATCAAAACCGCATGAATTTATCAGGACCGCTTTGTAAAACCTTCGTAAGGCCACATCCTGCATCCAGTTTCGGACACCACGTTACAAAACAAGATGTTGAGAATTTGGAAAAAGTGGAAAGAAGACGGTTAAAGGCCTGGAGACGAAGGGGTTGCGGGTGGGCAGACGAGAGAAAAGGGGGACGGGGGATGGAGTGGGGGGACCTGATAGGAGTCTTCCAGTATTGGAAGGGCTGCCACAAAGGGAGGGGGGTTGGAGTAGAAGACCTCCAAGGTGACTTCCCATCCGTGGGGGGATTCACTGACCTCTGCTGCTGGTTCACACATGTGAGCGCTGCGCAGAAGGTCGCACATCATGTTGGGGTCAGAGGTGGGTTTCTACCGGTTCGGCTGAACCGGTAATAACAAGGCGGCCTGGTAGTAACTTTTTGCACGCCGAACCGGCGGTAGCGCTGACAGCAACCCACCCGCTGGTCGGGGTGGAAGGGTGGGTGGAGCCTCCAGCCGCTACCATTTCGCCTGAACCGGTGAGAAGTGGCAGAATTACGCCCTCTGCTACTCCGACCGATTGTTGAACGTGGCTTTCTGTACTTGCCTGTTTCTTATTTTCCTGCAAGAGCAAACTAAAACGTTCTCTTTTTTTCCCTTCCCTAGTGAAATACTCTGTTCTCGAACCACAGACAGCGGAAGCTCCACCACCTCAAGAAAACGCAAAAGTCTGAAATCTCAGCCCCTCCGGCTTAAAAAACAACACCAATTGTTGGCAAAAAAAACAAACAAAAAAAACAAAAACAAAAACACATGGCACACACACACACACACACAAGCGCCCACACATCCACGCACACGATCCTCTCACACAATTTGTAATTTAGCTTTGAATGAAATGTCTGATTTGGATTCCAAAGCGATTTAAATGTGCATTTCCCCCCCCCCCCCTGACTAGGGCAGGCTTCTTACTTGTGGTAGCCTTGTAGACTGGTTGAAGAAAAAAGAAGAAATAATGATGATGTTTTTTAGGGTTTGGTTTTTCTTTTGTTTTTTTGTTTTTTTAAATTTTTTAATATATCGTTTCGTGAAGAGTCGTAGGTTTACATTGCCCGTGGGTCATGTCCGAGCTTCGGTCAGGTTGAATATGAAATGCAAAGGTTCTTCCAAGTGGTTCTTTCATCGTAGACGTAGCCGTGTTCATGAATGACGTTTTGATGGGACGGGTTGGGGGGGGAGAGAGAGGGGGGGGGCAGCAAAGGTAGCCAGAGAACAGGGGTGAGAACAGGTGAAGTGCCTGTAGGTGACCAACCCAAAATAAACCAGGTGGAAAGCTTTAGCCAGGTTTTGGCTCTTGGTTCCACGTAGAGGTCCATCCAGGTCCTGGTGAGCTCCTTGAGAAGATGAGCTTCGAGACAGAATTCAAGACCGATGCGACCGTCTTTAAGAGGTCGGGCTGAGCAGAGACTGTGGGCTTCATTTCTGCTAGGAACCATCTGGAGTTGTCGTTTGGCTTTGAGTAGGACCAGGGATCCTGTGTGAATCCACAGCAAGAGGCTAAAGGGGGAATTGAACCTCACTGAGCTGCTGACTGCCAAAAAGGGCTCTCTCTCCCCCCCCACAACTGCGGTTCGTTTTGGACAGAATGCGTGGGCTCCTGGCTTCTCGGTGGTGGTTCTCCAACTTTGCAGAGAGGCTCCAAAGCTTGAGAGAGCTTGAGGATGGACCGAGGGGGTGCGTTGATTCATCTGCGCACCCTTTCCTGTACTCTAGTTCAGTCTGGAAGGGAGGAGACATCCAGGGCAGCGCAGAATGAATGGGCTAACATCCAGGAAAAGGGAGGTGGGTTTTGCTTCGGGAGAACACCAGCGACGGTGATGCTGAAACGTTGCACCTTCAGGTTTTCAAGGTCTGCTGGTCCGAACGTTTCCCCAGTAGGTGTTTTAGGGGCCTGTCATCACATCCCGCCGATTCGTACTTTGGGCCTGGGGTTCCCCAAGGAACCCCGTCTGAGTTCAGCTGGAATGTGGGCCGCTGTGTTCACTTGCTTGTCCAGCCTTTGAAGTTTTTTTTCAAGGAGAGGAGAAGGTTCTGGCCATTTGAGCTCTTTCCCTGGATGGAGCCCAACTTTTAGGAGCTCCTCCTGTCCACGGAAGGTGTCCTTCCATTTGTGCTTCTTGGGACATCAGAAAGCCTCCCGGTCCCTAGGAAAGCCCCGAGAAGAAGACCACCAGGTGGAGCTGAGCCAAGATCTTGGGTGGGACTTGTCCCATTGGCCATCATCTGTACCCAACAAGCAGCACAAGGTTGCTTCGTTATCCCTTCAGGGTAGGAGTGCCACCTCGGTCCTCCATCCTGTTCATATCAAATCATCTGCGCTGCTCCTCCTGCTGTGCCTAGAGTCATTTGTTGGGCTTACATTTCCTTGCCTTAACTCGGGGTCAGCAACCTTAAACACTTAAAGACCCACAAAGGTCCTAACTGGAAGCCCCCCGTTCAATTCTGGAGCCGACCGGAACTCGTTTCCCACCGTAGAGTCTCCTCCTAGCGCAGCGTCCATTTCCCTCTACCCGTCCTAACTGAAAGCCCCATCAACTGTGGAGCCGCAGCAGAGGGATGAAAGAGCCACATGCAGCTCCAGAGCCGCAGGTTGCCGAGACCCCTGCCTTAACTAGAGACCACCAGGGAGTCTAAGGAACGGTGGTGAGATACCTGCTACTGTTCATGGTCTTCTTTTGGTTGGCTCATGAGGGGGAAGTCCACTCGTAGCTCTTCACCGGGGGGGGGGGGGGGTGTCTAACCTTGGCCGCTTCTAAGACTTGTGGACCGACTCCTGGAATTCCCCAGCCAGCGTGTCTTAAAAGCGGCCAAGGTTGGACACCTACTCTACGCAGCGGTGCCAATGGGGATTCCCAGAAAAAGGCCACATGGCTGCCTGTGGTCGCTCTTTCCCAGATCAAATCTCAATCTCTGGTTTGTCTTGAATTTAGCTGGATCCCAGTTATTATGGGATGTGTGAAGGTTGTGAAGCCGGAGGATTTTTTTTAGCCTTATTTTGGGAGAATTATGATGAACAACTCTTATCGGTGTTAGCCCAGGGGCTCAGCAACAGCCCTCTCCTTTGGAGCTGAGCGAGAAATGAACTTGAATGTTGGCCCACGTTGGTCTTTCTCGACCTCAGTCCTGTTAGCCGTGCATTTCACCATTGTAGCAAAGTGTACATTTTCACATGCAAGATTAGGGTTTGTTTTTTTTAAAAAAAAATCTCTTTAGTGCATGTATCGGTCCATGATATGTATTACACGGTGTTGTGGGAGGGGGGTTGGAAAAATTGTGGGTGAAATACCTAATTTCAGATTTCATTTACAAACAAATCCTGTGTGATGTTTGTAGGGAGACTTTTCTGGTAGGGTTTCAGTACGGGAACCATCGGAGCTAGAGGAGAGCCACAGGGTGTGGTCAAAAAAAAGCGCAGGTGATGGTCACGGTGCTTAAAAGAATGGACAGAACTTCAAATGTGCTGGCGTGCCTTCCATACCTACGTTTTTTGACCACATTTCGTGGACCTACCAGAGCAAAGACTTTGTTGGATTGAGGCCTGTTGAACCTTCTGTCGATGCTGCTGTGTGTTGAGGAAATTTCTGGTTGGGTCTCTTAATGCCAGGAACACTTCCAGCTGTTATCTATAGGGGCTTAAGGAAATGCTACCCTGAGACCCTCATCTTCATCCATGATGGGGGTGACTCCCATGGATTTCAGCGGAGTGTCAAAATGCCAGCCCAGATGTTGGTGGGAATTCCTTCTGCTTTGGTTAGGCTTCATAATCTGCAGTCCACAAATATGATGACCTTTAATGAAATATGTATATTTTGGATGTACTAAATTATCTTATCTCACCCCCCCCCCCCCCCGTCTCCCCCATCTTCTAATTTTATTGTCTTTTGAGACTTAAAATTAGGACTTGGAAGGCCAACACGGGGCAATCGGAGGAGGACTGCAGCTTATTTAAGGAAGCCGCTGAGATGACTTCTCTTTGGAGGGATTCTCCTATGAAGGACTCGCAGTTTGACCAAAAAGCTACTTAGGAAAATAATCGTGAAGGTTTCCCATTTTTGAGGTGGCCTAAATTTTGTAGAGCAGAGAAATCCAAGGTGAACTCAACCACACGGAGGAATCTACATCATGGCCTCTTTCCGACAACCGTCTCTCTTTTTAAAGAAAGTCAAGTACATCAAACATTAGACTAGGGTTATAGTAATGCATCTTTAGATAAAATAGTGGGGAAATGGTGGCTGTACTTGGACTAGAAATCATTTTTTCTCACCTAGATGGAAATATTCTTTTCTTTTCTTTCTTTTTGGCCAATTGCGGAGAAACGTTTTATCGTAGGTGTAAAATTGTCTGTTTCGTTGTCTTTCTATTACTGTCCTGCCACTGATCTACATCTTGAAATACTCTGCCTCGGAACAGTTTTGCTACTACCCACATCGATGTTTGGGGGAAAAAAAAGTGATGTATTGCAGATCCTACGAACAAAAGAAAAATGTAATAATAATTAAAATATTGTCCCGAGTGTTACGTTAAGGAAGGGGGAAAAAAAAACCCAGCTACCAGGGTTTCAAGATGTGGCAGTTGATCAACCTGTGAGGTTCTTCCCCAGAGTCTTTTTGTATGGATTTGGTAAATGGTTATGCCTTAATGTAAATCTTAGATAGTCCAGCGGAAGGGAGGTCTTTGCAGAATACAACTCAACGTCAGGTGCAAAGAGCAACAGTGACTGTTATTGCCTCCCCAGACCCCGATTAACAGCGTCGTCTTCCCTAGAAGTCAGGAGTGAAGTTCTGATTTAGTCCTTTCCCTGAGCAGCCATGGGCCAGGCAAAAGTCTCCGTGGGGCTCCTGTCTCCAGGCCTCCAAGGCGTAGGAGGAAGGCCCTGCCAGGTTGCCTTTCAGACCTCCAGAAGTCCTACTGGGGAGCAGGAGAGGTCCACCAGCAGGGCCTTGGCCAAGGATGGCGAGCCTTTTGGGCACCGAGTGCCAAAAAGGGAGCACTTTGTGCGTGTGCACACAATGAGTATGCGCGTGAAGCCCCCATCTCAGCCGCGACCAGGAGGAAGAGCAGCCAAATGAACTTCTGGTTTGTGGCGCGTGCATGTTCTGTCGAAATGCAACTTTTTTCATTGGTTGAATTGTCCCCTTGGGGCGTTGGCCATGGCAAATTGTTTCCCTGTCCCAACTCTGTTGCCCTTAAAACACCCAAGATTGGAACATAGGAAAAACCCCATGTTGAAGATTGTACAATTGAGCCTGAGATTTTGCGCAACAAGACGATTGCATTGACCTGTTGGGGGGCTGTTCTTGGGAAAGTTGAGAGATTCCAGGGAATCAACCCTGAAGGGTCTTTTGCATGCAAAAAAACACCCCCATGCGCTCCTTCACAGAACTTCGAATCTCTTTCCCCCGCTGGGGAATTCTGTCCGTTGTCTGTATTTTCAACCAACAGTATGTTTGGCTTTTATCCTGGCTAACTTCTCGGTAGCAGTGCCAGCTGTGTTGTTCCGCACCTCCGGGGAAAGCAGGAGTGTGTGCGTGTCCATTTCCGTTTTTCTACTCTGCTTTTTTTTACATTGGTAATTAAAACGATCCGCGAGCTGAAAGGTCGCATCACGTCACCGTAGCCAGATGTTGAGAGCAGGACAAATAACAGGCGTTTGAAGTCTTCCACCAGGCCAAAGATGTATATATATATATGTAGAGACCACATATCGTGCCCTGAATTTATATGCAACACGTGTTTCTTGGAAGTTAAAACGAGACATCTTAATTAAGAGAAGAAAACAGTTTCCTGTTAGGAGAAAACGTAGGAGGGACTTTAGCCACTTCTACTTTTTTAAAAGAACTGGCTTAGATTTTTTTACCTTTCTCTCCTCCTCATTTGGAATGTCTTTTCTTTCTTTTTTTGCGGCAAACACGGACCGGTGTCGGTTGTTGCTTTTCCATACAACCGGCGGGAAACGGTTCGCTCGTTGTCCAAGTCTCTGCTGCGGTAGGAAGTCGCGTTCATCCGAAAGGATGGACCCGAAGAAGCAGAAAAGCTAGAAGAAAAGGAGAGAGGGAAAATGGGAAAGGAAAAAAAGAGAGGAAGAGATGAGTTCAAGAGACGACCGATTCAAAGAGGAGATGGCATATCCAAAGAAGCGAAAGCTTTTTTACTTTTAAAGCAATACATACATACAGTTGGCTAATACAGAAAGGATCTCTGCCCCAGGTGAAAATGGCGGGCTGTATTGTCTAAAAAAAAGAAAAGAAAAAAAGGCAGACTCATTTTGCTAAAGTGCATATAAGAATTATTATGGGGGATGGCTATCCGAACTTGAATGCTGAAGGACAAACTGGAAAAGAAAAACTAAAATAAATGGGGAAAAAATGACTTGTAAACAAAAACTGTCTCTTTGTGTCATCTCTCTGGGTTCATTTCGCCAATGCACAGCCTGCTTTCCTCATGCAAGGAAATATATATATTTCCGTGTATATATATATATATATATATATATATGTTGTATTTGTGCTGATAAATAAAGGGAGACTAGTATAGATCTATTTCAAGCTATTTAGCTCTCATCAGCTCTCATACCATGAGAGCTAAATAGCTTGAAATAGATCTATACTAGTCTCCCTTTATTTATTTATCAGCACAAATACAACACAAATGTAACAAAAGCAACAATAAAAATATTGGGTTTCTGTCTGGATGGTCTCTTGTGACGAGCCGATGGACAGATAATGGAAGCAGTTAGCTTCCTCCCATAATTGGGGCATACCAGGGGTTGTAACTCTAATTACATATATATATATATACACACACATACATACTAGCTGGATGGGGCCAGCCCACAGACCGAATGAGTCACATTGACCACACCCATATATAAGGCAACTGGCAGGTGGAACAGAGTTCTTTTCAGGTGGGGAGGGGGGGGAGTAGAACGTCTAACTCCTTAGCATCGACACGTGTTAATATAATACTGTATTAAAAATACTGTTGATCTGATGATCATTTTGAGAAATCTTTTCTTAACGAGCACCTAGAAGCCAAGAGAAACATACGTGTCAAATTTCAAGTTTGTAGGCTTTACAGTTCTGGAGATTTCGTGATGAGTGGTATTTGCCTTTTATATATATAGATTCTTACACTCTTAAGAGATGCAGGGAGTTCTCGACTTACGACAGTTCGTTTAGTAGCCAAAGTTAGACCGGCACTGAAAAAAAGTGACTCGGGAACTGTTTTTCACACGTAACAAACGTTGCAGGCTCTCCCGCAGTCGGGGGATCAAAATTTGGAGGCTTGGCAACTGGCCCGTGTTTATTTTTATATTTCATTGATTTTTCTATTAAATACACTTCTTAGTGCTTATTAAACATTGGGTGGCCTGGGTATTTCATTGGCTTAACGATACAAATTTACATTCTTAATCTCCACCCCTTTGTTCCAACCACGGGTAAAATAGATTCCGTATTTGATAAGTGGCTCACGTTTACGACGGTTGCAGCGTCCCAGGGTTACGTGATTCCCCTTCTGGCAAGCAAAATCGATGGGACAAGGCAGGTTCGCTTAATAAACCGTGTGACCGACTTAACAAACGGCAGTGATTCACTTAACAACCATGGCAAGGAAGGCCGTTGAAGGAGGCAAAACTCAACCACCGTCTCGCTTAGCAAAAGAAGATCCGGGCTCGATTATGGCTGTAAGTCGAGGACTGCCTGGTATTCCCTTGGCTGCAAAACTCTACTTCCGTGTCAAAAGGACGCTGTCGTAATAAGAGGATGGGGGAAACGTTTTGTGAGGAAGGGGGGGGGGACACACCGTGTTTGTATGCTGTCACGACAACTATTGTGTATCACAAATTTCCTGACAGGGAGAAAAATAACCAGCGGAACGACCTACCACCAGGTGGAGGGGGCGTGGGGGGGTTGGAGGTGTGATGTTCATGCGTGGTCCTGAATACTGAAAGCCAGGAGGAGAAATTGGCTGCCACCGACCCCTCTCCCCCTCCACACACACAAGGCTCACCTCTGGGGAGGGGGGGTAGTCTATTGTCCTCTCCTTCCACACACACACACACCCAGGACTGGTATAAAAGGCATCAGAGAAAGTTAAACATCCTTCCGGGGCAAAGATGAGATTTCTGTGCCAGTTTAAATGGGGAGGGCCATTTCACTACGTACATTTACAGAGCGAGTGAGGGCAATTCCCTAGAAATAGAATAGAATACAGAATAAGAATAAAACACAACAGAATAGAATAAAAATATAGGAATAGAATAAATACAGAAAGAGAACAGAATATGAGAGAGAGAGAGCGACAGAAGGGAGAGAGGCTTTTTAAAACGTCTTTATTCAAAATATACAACTCCTATAGGAATAATAATAAAAAAAACCCAAATCCATTTCAAAGTGCATCAAAGTCATCGGAACTGTCCCCAAAAATACAGTGTTGGCTGTGGCTTCCTTTCCCCTTCTCCAAGAACCCCCACCCCCCACCCCACCCCGGAGGGAGTACCAAGGGAAGCGAAGGAGGTTTCCCTTCTCGGACATGAAGCTAACTGGAGAAGATCTGTCAAGGAGGCAGGAGGCGATGGTGGAATACGGCCTCCCCAATTGCTTCCCCCAGCAACAGATTTCCTGCTTCTGCTGCAAGTTTTAGCAAGGAGTTAAAAAGAGTTTGGCTATTGACTCAACGCTCACGGTTTTTTTTTAAAGACAGATAGGAAAGAAATGAGCAACCACCCACTGCACAGCGCGATACTGCAAGGAAATACTTTTGGCTTTACTGTAACAGACACCGAGGGAAAGGGGGGGAGGCCTCCCCCCCCCACTTTACCCTCCAGCCCAAATAACACCGGAGGGAGGGAGGGAGGGAGGGAGGGAGGGTTTCTGGCAGCAGATAACGTGTCTGTAGTAAACCTCGCGGGGCCTCGCTGGTCGGTCAGACGGAAGTGTGGACGGGGGTGATGGCGGGAGAGGAGCCCCGCTCGGAGGAAGACGAAATGGAGCGCTTGGCGGCTTCCCGCTGGAGTTCTTCCACCCTCTTTTGAAGTTCGGTTCGGATGGCGAGGAGTTCCTTCAGGTTCTGGTGAATTGGCATCTGTTGGGACGGAAAACAGGTTTCGGTTGGCTTTGAAAGAGCCCAGGGTCAACATTGTAAGACTCTCCCAACTGTTCATCATTCAGCAGTCACAACGCTTAAAGTTAAAAGTGAGGATCCACAATCTTAAAAGGGAGGGAAGAAAGCAGTGGGGCACCACAAGGTTCTCTCTTGGGCCCAATGCTCTTCAGTATCTTCCTAAACTAGACTTAGATGAGGGAAGAGAAGGGGAACTCACCAAATGTGCAGGGGATGCTAAGCTGGCAGGAATAGCCAACACCCTAGAAGACAGGCTCAAGTTCCAGATGGATCTTCACAGACTTGAACCCTGGGCCCTCTCTAACAAAATGAAATTCAACGTAGAGAAAAGGGAAGTCTCACACTTAGGCAAGAAAAGCCCAAAGGACACATATAAACTGGGTGAAACCAGGCTTGAGAGCAGGGACTGGGAGAGGCATCGTGGACTCTTAGTGGACGACCAGCTAAACAGGAGCCAGTTGTGTACAGGGGCAGCCAAAAAAGCCAATGCAATACTAAGCTGCATTAAGAGGGGGATACAATCAAGATCAAGGGAGGGACTAATACCACTCCATAAAGCCTTAGTAAGGCCACACCTAGAATCCTGCATCCAGTTTTGGTCACTATACTACAAAAAAGATGTGGAGACTCTAGAAAGAGTGCAGAGAAGAGCAACCAGGAGGATGAGGGGATTGGACACTATAACATACGATGATTGTTTGCAGGAACTGGGCATGGCTGGTCTAGTGAGGAGAAGGACCAGGGGAGACAGGATAATCAGACTTCCAATATTTGAGGGGCTGCCACAGAGTGGAGGGGATCAAACTATTCTTCAAGGCACCCGAAAGCGAGAGAAGGAAGAATGGATGGAAACTGATGAAGGAGAGATTCAACCTAGAAACAGGGAGAACATTTTCTGACAGTGAGAGCAATCAACCCATGGAACAGAAGTTGCCTTCGGAAGTTGTGGGAGCTTCATGACTGGAAGCTTTCAAGAAGAGGCTGGAAGACCATCGGTCAGAAATGGTGTAGGGTCTCCTGCTTGGGAGGGGGGGTTGGACAAGGTCCCCTCCAACATCTGTATCGGTATCTTTTGGGGTCAATGTCTATGGAGGCTCTGAGGCATCCAGGTCACGGTGGTCCCCAGGGAGTTTTTCCAAAAGGCAACTGGATTTTCTTGCGTTGGAAAGAAAACGTTTCTCTTCTCATCCACCGAGGAGCTTCTTCAGTTCAGCTTCTTGGATGAGAAGCAAAAGGTTTTCAAGGAAAAAGGCAACGAAGCCCACTTGCCTTTTGGAAAAGCATCCCTGGGCCATCTTTGTGACTTAATTTTAACCTTTCCCTTCGAAACAACAAAACCCAAACTAGGGATGATCTGTAATGGAAGCAGAGGTGAATATGTGTGTGTGTGTATGTGTGTCTGTATGTGTGTATGTGTGTGTGTGTGTGTGTATGTATGTATGTATGCATACATACATACATATATATACATATATATATGTATGTATGTGTATATGTATGTATGTATATATCAGACAAGAAACTAGGATAATGAAGGGCAGAGCTACAGCGACGGAATTGCAAATTCCAACTGAGAAATGCAGTAGATCAAATGATGGGTGGGGATTTTATTTTATTTTTAAGAATAATCTTTCCACACTTGCCCGAAGCTCAAAGAGAAAAAAATTGTGGGCTTCTCGTTCCGTGGAGTTGCCCAAGTCCAGGCATTGCAAAGCTGGCTGAGGAATATCTTAAAACCACCAAGGTTGAGAAACCCTCTTTTAAAACGTTTGGAAGAAACACTGAAATCTCCTTGCTGATTTGGAAGAAGGGCGGGTTGGGGGGGAATCACAAGGAAGGAAGGAAGGAAGGAAGGAAGGGAAGCTTAAACCCCCCCCCCCAGCTGTAAAGGTAGAAATTACCTTGCAGGAGGCTTGATAAATGACTAATTCAAGGTGACAGAGGTTTGGCCTTCCGGGACGGATAAGCCCTTCCCACCTGCTACACGGAGGCGTGTGGTGGGCAATTGTGGAGTTGCAGACTCAAGAGATCTGAAGGGCACCTGATCGCAGTGATATTTCCAAGGAGGAGCTCCTTCACGGACGCTTGAACACTGGGAGGCAGCTGTTCGCTTTCCGTGTTGTAATTTTACTACTGCAAATGCATGCATGTGTTGCAAAGGCAGGTGTGTGTGTGTGTGTTTATCGTCATTGATGAGACAATGGGCTGAGCAGCTACATTCGCACGCTACATTTAATCCCGTGGCTGAATTTGCCCTTTGCACGGGATTGTACAATACACTGCGGCGTAAATTAATGGAAGGAGTGGGTTGGTGAAACACACTAGGCCTCTTACACACACAGGGAAAAAAACACACATGCACAAACTGAAGCTTAAAAGCACACAAATTTGGCCCGTTGTGGAAATGCTGCTGCTGGTGGGAATCCGGAGTCTTGGTTAGACTGGTAGGGATAACATGTGTGAATGTGTGAGAAAGGATTGGTTCTGGCCTGGACCGGTAAGCCGCAGCGGATTTCACTTCGGGATTTATTAGGTGCTTAATTAAGGAGGCTTCTAGTGCTCCCCCAGCACAGCTAATTATAACAACCTAACCTGTGGATCAGAAATAGGAGGCGGCACGAGAGCCCAGCGAAGGGAAGGATGCGGAAATCACGAGCGAAGGGTGCGTTCTGCTAATGCAGCTTCTGTCTTGGCGACGAAGGCAGGCTTTAAACTGCCCCCATTTAAATGGGGATTTTTCTCTCTGTGCATCTGGGGGGGTGGCCTGTCTTCCCCCCCCTCTCTTCCAGCATTGTGTGGTACAACATTCACACCCACAAGGAGAGGCGCGAAAGCCAGCCGTATCGCTGCCGCGCACTTCAGGCATGGCTTGTTCCAAACTGTACGGAGCCAAACTCTCTAACGGAGGCGCCTGCGTCCCCTTTGCCAGCTCAAGGACACCCTTGATTCAAAGGGCTCTGCAGTGGAAGGGTCTCTTTCTTCTCCCACCCCTCTCCCTTTCTCCCCCCCTCCCCCCCCCCTAGGAAGAACAGCATCTGTCGGACGAAATGCCGATTTCAACCCCGCTGCTTCATTCTATAAAGCGATCCCACCCACTTGGTGGCTGCTAGGATGACGCCACGGAACGAATGGCCTTCGAGGGGGGCAGAATTTGAGCACCCAGCAATCACGCCTCTCTCTCCGAGGCACAAAGACAATGGGAGCTTTGGCCTTTTTTGGGGGGGGGGTGCTGGTTGACAGAGTGGCCATTCCCCTCTTCGGCCTAGGTCAGGGGTCTCAAACTCAATGTCATTGCAGGCTGCGTCAGGGCTATGTTTGACCTGGGGGAGGGGGGGCAGGGGTGTGGCCAGGGTAGGTGCGGCCAGCTTGATGTCACTTGTGGGGGGGGGGGGGGGCTCCTCTGGTGGTACCAGCGCTTTGCCAGCGAAAACGGGCTCCCGAGCTCTGAGAAGGGCTCCTGAAACAACAGGGAACAGCCAGGAAGCCCGGCTGAAGGTGTGTTTAATGGGACAAGTGGCCCATTCAAAAGATGAAAGAGATGTTGAGGCTATGGCGCCGTGGATAGAGTGCAGTACTGCAGGCCACTTCAGCTGACTGGTAGCTGCAGTTCGGCGGTTCAAATCTCACTGGCTCAGGGTTGACTCAGCCTTCCATCCTTCTGAGGTGGGTAAAATGAGGACCCGGATTGTTGTTGGGGGCAATATGCTGACTTTGTAAACCGCTTAGAGAGGGCTGAAAGCCCTATGAAGCGGTATATAAGTCTAACTGCTATTGCTATGGAAAGGGGGCAGAGAAGAGGAACCAAGGGGCCCGGAGGCTAAACCGGACGATGGGTCCAGTGATGGCTCCGTCTCCTCTAAGGAAGAGAAGCAAAGCCGTTTCTTTCTTCAGAACGGCAGAGAGCCGTGATGGGCAACCTATGACAGGAACCCCACAGGTGGCACACACAGCCCTCTCTGCAGGCACGCCAGCCATTGTCCCAGCTCAGCTACACCACGCATGTGCACGGGCCAGCCAGTTGGTTTTTGGGTCTCCGCCGCACATGTCCGGGGGGCAGGACGCATGCGGGAGATGTGCGTGCATGCATGGGGGGTTGAGACACGCATGGGGGTTGCATGCACATGCGTGGGGTCATGTGCGCATGCACAGGAGTGGGGGGGAGCATGGGAGGTCATGTGTGTATGCGTCGGCCGCACACAGGGGGAAGTCAGGTGAGCATTGCATTATGGGTGCGCTGATGGGCTTTCGGCACATGACGCCAAAAAAGGTTAGCCATGCCTGCCGCAGAGTCTCCTGCCACAGGCCCAGAACAGGAGCACATTAGAGGCTTCTGGGCTTTTGCCAAACATGGGATGTTTGCTGAGAAGTCAAAGCCACTCCGAGCAGCTTTCCAAACCAGTTGGTTATGGCAGTGGTTCCCAAACTTGGCAACTTTAAGACTTGTGGACTTCAACTCCCAGAATTCTCCAGCCAGCTCTGGTTTATGGGGTTAGAAGGGACCTTGGAGATCTTCTAGATCCACACCCTGGTCAGCCCCTTTCCTTTCCTGCCGTTGGGCGGGAGATAGAGACGCACAGCCAGCCGAAGGAGCAGGCTGGGAAAGAGCTCTCATCCCTGGGTCGTCAGACGTCTGAAGGCAACCGAGCACCAGAATCAGGCTTAATGTGAGAGACTTGCAGGGCAACATGGTTCATAGCGGTGTAACATAATGTTCTATACATATCTGTATATATGGGAATGTGTGCTAGTTATTACTTATTTGGGTTTTAAAAGTTTCAATTTTGACTACTTTGCTTGAAGAAGAGAACACAAGTCCTTCTCTTTCCACATGGAAACCACTTCTGAACTCCGTGCTTGATGTGGAAAAGAATGAAACTTTTGGTTTGGGGTTTTACAGATTAGACTGACAGGTTTTTATAGAAATGGCTGGTTCATACTATTATGGGAAGACCGAAAGTGGTGATTTGTTGTTCCTTATTGCCTGATTCTACTGAAACAGAGTGGGAAGTCAATGTTTCCTTTTCTTTTTTTCCCTCTATCCTTCCTTACTTTTCTTTCCCCTTTCCCCTCTCTGTCCTCTTATTTGCTTTTGTATTTCAGAATACTTTATAAAAGGTATTATAAGGTATACAGGGATGTGGTGGCTCAGTGGCTAAGACACTGAGCTTGTCGATTAGAAAGGTCAGTGGTTGGAATCCCTAGCTGCATAACGGAGGGAGCTCCCGTTCCTTGTCCCAGCTTCTGCCAACCTGGCAGTTCAAAAGCATGTAAAAAATGCAAGTAGAAAAATAGGAACCACCTTTGGTGGGAAGGGAACAGCGTTCCGTGCGCCTTCAGCTTTGAGTCATGCCGGCCACATGACCACAGAGATGTCTCTGGACAGCGCTGGCTCTTTGGCCTTGAAAGGGAGATGAGCATCACCCCCTAGAGTCGGGAACAACTAGCACATATGTGCGAGGGGAACCTTTATCTTTAATCTATTTTTTTCTAAATTCACAATCCTCTGGAGTCTGAAGACCTTCAGGTTGAATTTATCTTCTGTTCTCAAGTTAAATGAGTTGAAGATCTATTTGTGGCAAGACCGGATTCCTTCTTGGTCTGCTTTGGAAGGAACAAGCAGAACAATCTTCAATCTGCCTGGCTGAGGGGCCGTCTGAGATCTATCCATGTTTATCGATCACAGACGACTTTAATACCTGCATGAATAATTGATAATGAAATGTGGACTACAGCAGCTATTTAACTTTGTCACCAAGCTTTTATATCGGGAAGCGGGGGGACTTAGTAAAGTTTGCTGATTTATCTATTGCTATTTAAAACGTAAAACTACGTTTGTGTCTGTTCTTCCTTACCAAAAGTTTTTTCCACACGAAGCTGCGATAAAACATTTCCTTCCTGAATTGTGGTTTCATCAAAACGATTTGTAGCAGTTGTGCTTCCCCCCCCCCTCCAAATTCCACACCAGGGCAGTGGCATATCCATCAGCTGGCAGCAGACTTACAATCATGGCTGGCCAGAAAGCTCTTTATCCTCAGGACCCGCTCGGGGACTTGGGAGGAAGGTTGAGACGCTATTTATTAGCTACTATTTTAGCGAAGGAAACTAGACTCAGCACAAACGGAGAATCCGAGCTGGCAACCAAACGAACTTCCTAATAGGTCCTAGGAGGCAATGAGTGATTATGAGTCTTTCGCACCCAAAATGTCTTTCTCGGGCGGCAAAATGGAAAGGTAAGAGACGGAATGCAAAGGGCTTATGGCCCAAAATCTTGGAATTCGGCTACTGAAAAAGCTTCCTAAGGGGAAGGGAATTCTCTTAAGTATCTAGCCATTTTAGATTAGTTTAGTTTAAGAGTTGGAAGGGACCTTGTAGGTCATCCAATCCAACCCACCCCCCAGGCAGGAGACCCTACACCATTTCTGACCGATGGCAGTCCAGTCTCTTCCTGGAAGCCTCCGGTGATGAAGCTCCCACTACTTCCGAAGGCAACTTCTGTTCCATGGGTTGATTCTTCTCACTGTCAGAAAAGTTCTCCTTATTTCCAGGTTGAATCTCTCCTTGGTCAGTTTCCATCCGTTGTTCCTTGTCTGGCCTTCAAAGGTGCTTTGGAGAATAGCTTGACCCTCCTCCTCTCTGGGGCAGCCCCTCAAATATTGGAAGACGGCTATCCTGTCTCCCCTGGTCCTTCTCTTCACTAGACCAGCCAGGCCAAGTTCCTGCAATCAGTCAATTTTAGCATCCAATCCCCTCATCATCCTGGTTGCTGTTCTCTGCACTCTTTCTAGAGTCTCAACATCTTTTTTTATGGTGTGGTGCCCAAAACTGGATGCAGGATTCTAGGTGTGGCCTTACTAAGGCTTTATGGAGTGGTGTTGGTCCCTCCCTTGATCCTGATTGTGTCCCTCTGTTAATGCAGCTTAGGGTTGCGCTGGCTTTTTTGGCTGCCGCTGCACACAACTGGCTCCTATTTAGCTGGTCGTCCACTAAGAGTCCACGATGCCTCTCCCAGTCCCTGCTCTCAAGTCTGGTTTCACCCAGTTTATAAGTGTCCTTTGGGCTTTTCTTGCCTAAGTGTGAGACGTCCCTTTTCTCTAGGTTGAATTTCATTTTGTTAGAGAGGGCCCAGGGTTCACGTCTGTGAAGATCCATCTGGAACTTGAGCCTGTCTTCTAGGGTGTTGGCTATTCCTGCCAGCTTAGCATCACCTGCACATTTGGTGAGTTCCCCTTCTCTTCCCTCATCTAAGTCTAGTTTAGGAAGATACTGAAGAGCACTGGGCCCAAGAGAGAACCTTGTGGTGCCCCACTGCTTACTTCCCTCCCTTTCAAGAATGTGGATCCTCACTTTTAACTTTAAGAGTTGTGATTTCGACCTGCAGTTTCTCGTAGCAATGACAGAGTGACTATGTCCTGGGCTATTTCCGGATGAAAGGGGGAGAAAGAAAGTCCAGCAGAGCTAACCTCCTGTTAATCAGACCTTGGATTACTTCTATGAGGCAGTCAAAAGCTCCAAGATTTCTAGTTCAGGATTATTTGCTTCTGTCCCTTGTTTCTGCCCTTTGGATTCACAGAAGGCCAACTGCGTGGGAAACATACCTGGGGTCTCATGCGGGGGTCCCAACGTACATAGTAGTTGACCCACAATTCCAGGTGACTTAAGCTGGCTACTGGGTAGAGAACGTGGTTCTTGTAGTTGACATAGAAAGGGTTGCTGAAATCTTCCACCTGGCTGTTGATGTAGGACCACAGAGAGACGGTTTTGGTGTTTATCTCCTGAGCAAAACAAACAAGGTTATGAAAAGGTTATGCCTGCAATGTATATATAGACAGCGTCTTGCCAGACTAAATTTATAATATTCTTAACCGAAATACCCTAGAGATTCTAGGGAGTGGCTGTCCTAAATCGTATCTTCCTAAATACCCTCTAATTTCCTCTTCCCACGGTCCTCCTTGTAGGAGAAGAGCAGGCAGAGGGCAGAGTTAAGTGCACCCTTAGTTCAGAATGCTGGTGTTGCCACAAGACACTCAAGTCCAGCCCCCTCCCCTCCTCCTGAATTCTGTTGGCCCGAATCCAGCACCAATTTCCCACTGATCATTAGTTGGCCAGATTCCTGCGTACAGCTAATCCTTGACTTACAACTCTTGGTTTAATGACTGTTTGAAGTTGCAATGGCACTGAGAAAGGGGATTTATGACCATTTCTCACACTTACGACCGTTGCAACACCCCCATGGTCACGTGGTTTAAAAATGCTTGGCAACTGGCATGTGTCTGTGAGTGTTGCAGTGTCCTGGGGTCGTGTAATTCCTTTTTGTGATGTGCAAAGGTCAATGGTGAAGCCGGACTCACTTAAAAACTGCAGAGATCCACCTAACACAGTGTTTCTCAACGTTGGCAACTTGAAGATGTCCGGACTTCAACTCCCAGAATTCCCCAGCCAGCGAATGCTGGCTGGGGAATTCTGGGAGTTGAAGTCCGGACATCTTCAAGTTGCCAACGTTGAGAAACACTGACCTAACAGCTGTGGCAAGGAATGTTGTAAAACGGGGCAAAACTCACTTAACAATTCTCTCACTTGGCAACAGAAATTTCGGGCTCAATTGTGGCCATAAGTTAAGGACTGGCCTGCATAGAATACTCTATGCGAGGATTATTTTAGAACACTGAGCAATAGTGCTGTTTTACGTTAACATTTATTGGGTTTATTAATATGTGGGCACGTATGGTAAGTAGCAGGCTGGGGTAGCCATGATGCCCTCGTCACAGTGAGTGATGCCCGTTTGAGGCCAAGGCAGGTGGGAAACAAGATAAAAAACCGAAACAATGAAATGGTCTGAATGTCAGCAAATTCTACAGCATGGAATCAATGATGTGCTACTATAGGAAAAACCAAAACAGGTACAATCTCTCATACCTGCCTAAAATATTGTGGGTTGTAATTAAACGGCTATGTTTTAACGGGGGTCATTAAAATTCTAAGTCGAGCCCCATCTTCCCTCTACAGCCGTTATTAAATCAAGCTTTCGGAATCAGACTCCATTATCTGATTCCTCTCGCAATTTCCTATTCCTCTGGTGCTCTAAAGCATCTGTTTCCACTACAGTCATCTCTTTAAATGGCATTTTCTTCCCCCCACCCCATCCTTCCTTTCTTCTTTCCTATTTTTTCTTCTCCCTGAAAGAGGGAGCCGCGTTAGATTATCCCTTCATGAGAGGCTGAGAGGCTGTTCTGGGGAGGAGGGTGTAATTCAGCTCCATCTTGTGGCACAGCTACGCAATTGGGCTGTGGCTCCTTCGAACACGAAAGCAAAGGGTATTTTAAAGCAACGGTCACCAACTGGGGATCTGGGAGAAAATTCTGGTGGTCCGCAGAAAAATTATTTGCATTTTTTAATATTGCACTAAATCAGGGGTCCTCAAACTGCGGCCCCTGGGATGGATACGTGCAATGAATGCTTGTGTTGCTGCAGAGAGTCTCCCCCTTCGGGGCCTTTTTGTGGGGGTCGGAGGGGGGCAGAAATTCTGACTTGGGGTCTGCTTCAGCCTCCTGGTGGGGGACTTTGGGCGAAGACTAGAGGGAAGCACCGCTGGTGGCGAAGAGCCGGAGGGCCTCGTTCCAGTGGGACTGCATCATGGCCTGAAATTGGTTGACCATCTCAGCCCGCGGAACCTCCAGGCGCCGGCACCTGGCCTTGCACTCCTGCAGGTTTTTCCTCTGCTTGGAAAGCCTATGCTCCTAGTCCTCAGTGAGGTGCTTCTGCTGAGCCTCCTTCTCGGCCAGATCCAATTTGAACTGAGTTGTTTTGCCAACTCTTTCTCCTAGTGGCTGCTCTGCTCCAGCAATTGCTTCCTGTTGGGGCCCCAAGGAGCCTGGGCGGGCAGGCGAGGAGTGTCTGGGAGGGGCGAGGAGGGGCCAGCGAGGCACCCCTCGACATGAGTGACATCGAGTTGGCCACGCCCACCCAGTCACATGACCACCTAACTACGCTCACGCAGCCAGTCATTAGGCAGATCCTATTAGTGGTCCAAAGGATTTAAAATTCTGAATTTAGTGGTCCCTGAGGTCCGAAAGGTTGGGGAGTCCTGTTTTAAAGGACCCCGCCTGCTCTCACACATTTGAGAGAAATCCTATCTAGCTGGAGCCTTTGGGTGGCTTTGGTCCCACATGGTCAACGGGGACTCAGAATGTAAAGGTAAACCCTCCGTTTTACCCGGTTTGCAACTTCTAGTCCTGAAAACCGAGGATTCTTACAGTCGGCGCCATAAGGAACATTTTGCGACCCAAAATGTAGACATCGAACCCACCGGGAGAAACATCAAACTCCAAACACTTCAGTGTCGGATTATGCCCTTAAGCTGGTCGTTTCAGCTAGAAACGTTAATTGCTCTTAAGGGCAGGAATTGTGTTCACGACAAAGACTTCAGCGCTGGGTTTATGGCGTTTGGCGCCGTTTCCCACTTCAAGTGAGAGATGAACATTTGAATCTTTTCAAGTTCTACAGGAGGAGTGTTCACATCTAGCCACTGGAAGACCTGCGGACTTCAACTCCCAGAATTCCCCAGAATTCCGCAAAGTCTTCAAGCGGCCAAGCGCGGATATCCCTGCTCTACAGCAAAAGGAAAAAATAACCCCGAAATTATCTTCCTCTCCGTTTTATCAAATCATCATCACGCACACGGACTCTTTTACCTCTTTCACTCGCTGATGTTCTGAGTTGTACAGAAAGGTGCCGAACAGACAGCTGTACAGGTGATCCAAAATGTTGATCAAAAACAGCTCGTTGAATTCGAAGGCGGCTGGGAACTAAAGCGGGAAGAATACACATATTTATCTTTCCCCCATTAGTAAAAAGCAACCCGCTTTTCACTGAAGCAAATAGATTTTTTTTCGTGGACGGGAAAGGTTTGTTACAACATGCTCAAGTAGGCTAGCGCGGTTCAGTGACAGTCACAAGAGTTGGAAGGGGCCTCGGAGGTCATCTAGTTCAACCCCCTGTTCACGCAGGAGACCTCTACTATTTCTGAACATAATGGCTGCCCGGTCTCTTCTTAAAAGTCTCCATCACTATGATCCCAGTGATGTGGGAAGGATGCCCAGTGGCCCAGCTGCCCAGATCCCAGTTCATGCAGAGGCCCACATTGGCCAGTTAATCTAAGCAAGATGTGAAGGTTTATGACAATCCAAAGGCAAGAACTCAACTGCTTTGTGTAAATGCTGGACCTCGATATTCCTGAAGTGGGTTTCTATCTTTCTACCGAAGACAGGAGGAGTCCTTTGATTTGAAGGTGCTAAGCAAGTCGGGCAAATGATGGGCTGCAACCCTATTGCTCCCTGGTATCATACGGATTGTTTATTAATTTAGACAACTCATGGCGAGTGGTATTAGGATGACTAGGATCACGATTCATCACTTATAGCTTTTATGTGCGTTGAGCGCTTATGCACCGGGGACAAATTCCTTGTGTGCCCAACCACACCAGGCCAAGAAAGAATCCTGTGTTTCAATACTGACTTGCCTCCAGAGGTTCTGGGTGCTCCAACACTGGATGTTTTAAAGGAGAGACTGGACAACCCTTTGCCTGAAGTGCCAGAGGGCAGGGATGGCTACCTTTTCCAGACCAAGTGCCCAAACCACACCCAAACCCCCAAAATGCAATGTGTGCGTGGCACCCGTGCATATGCCCCGCCCCCACACATGCACATACCCCACGCATGCGTGACAAGAGACTTGAAGACCAGCTGGCTGGGGGAGGCACGCACGCATATGTGGTGGAGCTGAGTTGAGGTGACGGCTAGCGTCTCCATAGCTCACAGGTTCACCATCACGGCTATAGGATTTCCTGAGTAAGCAGGGGGTTGGACTAGAAGACCTCCAAGGTCCCTTCCAACTCTTCATTCCAATACATTCTATTCTTTACTTTCTTGCTCTACTCTACTCTACTCTATTCCTACTCCTATTAATTTAGAAAAGACAGTATCAGGAACAAATAAAAGAAAAGTTTTTCCTCCAAGCCCAAACACCCAGCGGAAAAGTAACAGGGCTTCAAAATCTTCCTAAAGGCCAAGAGGTTAGGGACCTTCGGTATCTCAGGATCCAGGTATTGCTGGAGGTGAGGTGGAGATGGAAAGGTGGCCAGAAGGAAGCTGAGAAGGCATGGCTTTTTTCAAATAAAGTCTCCTTTGTAAAAGCTTAACTAAGAACACTCGGTTAGCAATTCCAAGAATCACTTTTCTTTAGGGATGAGCAGAAAGTAAGGTTGGAACTGTTGCACGAAGTGACCAGGTACCTCAAGTACTGTCGCTTTTATAAATGATGTCCTTAAAAACCTTAAGAAAAGAAGCTTTGTTATTAATTTGTTCTGAATTGGCGAACCTCAAGGCTTTGCACGCCCTTCATTAGATGCTTTTGATATGTAAACTAGCTACTGCAGCACAGAGCTAGGAATGATGGCTACTGGGACAAAAACGAGTTTATAAATTCAAGTTTATCGGTCTCGTGTGAGCTCATCCTAAGCAGAAAAGACAACAAACATCACTCTAGGTTTTCTGCTTGAAAACCAGTCTCACTCGACCCCTTTCTGTGTTAGCTTCCAAGAGTCTTTCTTAGAAGATAGATAGATAGATAGATAGATAGATAGATAGATAGATAGATAGATAGATAGATAGATATTTTATTTGTATGCTGCCCTTTTCCCTGGGGGGACTCAGGGCGGCTCACAGTTCAGGGGGAGGGAGGACAAACCATGTTAAACACATAAAACAATACATCGTTAAAAGCACAACATTCATACAATTCGGGTGGGGAAACAGGTTAAACAAGTAAAAAAATAAACGAATCAATGTGTTTTAAGTTCTCACCTGCTTCGTCATTTGCCAGACACAATCAATGAACTGCAGGAACATGGGGGATCTGTCAGCATCTGCGTGATCGTGATCTCCGTGACCGACTCGCTGTAGGGGAGGGAAACAAAAAGGATCTCAGAGAACCATTTTCAAGGGGGGGGGGGGAAACCAGCTGCTTTTTGAAAACCTGGACGATGGAGAATCTCCATAGACAACCCAAGTGGAATCGTCTCTGGCGATTCTCCACCACCCAGGTTCATGGTTGTCCCAAAGGGGCTTTTTTTCTTCAAGACACAACTGGACTTTCTTGTGTTTTCTTTGAAGATGTTTCGCTTCTCCTCCAAGAAGCTTCTTCAGCTCCGACTGGATGGTGGGGAAGGGAAGGATTTATGCTCCTTGCAGGCAGCTGGTCATTTGCAGCCTTTTAGGCAATCGTTGAGGCCACTTGGGAGTTTTTATCTGTGTCCTCAGGGTTATTTAAGTAGTGCAAATGGGTCTGGAGCCTTCGTGGAACTGCCAAAAGGATCTGTGTTGTAGACTAGAAGTAGATGATGATGTTCCCCTCACTTTCTGTTGAGAGGGAGCTGTTCAGTTTTGACATACCTCCTTGCGACCTATTAGATCACATAGATTAGGCCTCCTCTGAGTTCCATCTGCCAGTCAGTGTCGACTGGCAACTACGTGGAGGAGAGCCTTTTCAGTAGTAGCTCTGACCCTTTGGAACGATCTCCCCGTGGAGATTCGTACCCTCACCACCCTCCAGACCTTCCGCACAGCCCTCAAGACCTGGCTGTCCCGACAGGCCTGGGGATAAAGATCGTAATCTGTCCCCACCCGAATGATGAATGTTGTGTTTTATTTTTACTTGCACTGTTTTCATGTTTATTGTTTTATTGTCTTGTATCCCCCTCCCTATGGATTGTAAGCCGCCCTGAGTCCCCTCAGGGAAAAGGGCGGCCTATAAATAATAAACAAATCCAAATCCAAAATAGCTTCTTGGATGAGAAGCAAAACATCCTCAAAGAGAAACCAAAACGTCCAGTTGCCTCTTGAGAAAAAAAGCCCCTTGGGAGGACCCAAGAGGAAGTTGCTAAACCAGAAACCAGGAATGGAGACCGGCCTCCTTTGGCCAACCGTCTCCGCTGGCGCTTTGGAGGGACTGCTGCCCTCTTGAGTTTCCACACTTAAATCCCCGAGTGATCCCCTTTCCGTCTGGCGTGACGATGCTCACCAGGGCAAAGCGATGCCCGAAACTCATCCACTCCTTCTCCAAGAGGACCTCGAAGCCTTTGATGGTCCGGTAGTAGCTGTCCAGCATGAGCATCGCCAAGGAAGTCAACTGAGCGGTCCGGTCCCAACCATCGCTGCAATGAACCACCACCGAAGTTTTCCCAGACTCAATTTTGTCAGCAATTCTCACAGCTCCGGCCAGAAGCATCTTTTAGAAAAAAAGAAGAAGAAAAAAAAAATCCAAGTTGAGATATAATCGAATAAGGGACCTTGGAGGTCTTCTAGCCCAACCCCCTGCTCAGGCAGGAAACCCTGTACCGGTTCAGACAAATGGCTATCCAACATCTTCTTAAAAACTTCCACTCTTGAGGCATTCACAACTTCTGGAGGCAAATTCTGTTCCACTGGATTAGTTGTTTTAACTGTCAGGAAATTTCTCCTTAGTTCTATGTTGCTTCTCTCTTTAATTAGTTTCCACCCATTGCTTCTTGTTCTGCCCTCAGGTGCCCTGGAGAATAGTTTGACTTCCCTCTTCTTTGGGGCAACCCCTGAGATATTGGAAGACTGCTATCATGTCTCCCCTGGTCCTTCTTTTCATCAAACTAGACATATCCAGTTCCTGCAATCGTTCTTCATATGTTTTAGTCTCCAGTCCCCTCGTTCTCCTTTTCATCAAAGGTATCGTCCCACCTGCCAGCCATTTGGAAGCCTGCCCTTATTGATAAACGAGTCCCTAACATGATGAATGACACCAGGCCCACACTCACAAGAGCCACATAGAATATCACCACCAAACACCCACAAAGAAAGCAGACAAAAACCCACACTGATGAGGAGGCACGACCGAGGACCAGAAGCCAGACTGCAAATGCACCATTAGCCTCTTTAAACCCCTCCTATCCTTACATGGAACACAAACCTCCAACCTATCAGAACACACCTCCACCCAACCAGGACACACCTCCACCCAATCAGGACACAGCCAAGCTCCCACCCAATCAGTTCAACCCCCCACTGGCAGTTAAAAGGAAGAAACAGCCGAGATCTCACATTGCTCCTGGAAGCACCAAGCCTGAAGAAGCCTGAAGATGATGAATGAGACTTCGTTGAAACGTCGCCAAGACATCTCCAATTTTACGCGGGAGAAAACCCGAATAACTAGAGACCTACATACTAACACCCGCAAAAACCTCAGAAAACATTTTATATGTATGTATGTATGTATGTATGTATGTATATATATATATATATATATATATATATATATATATATATATATATATATATATATATATATATATATATATATATATATATATATATATATATATATATATATATATATATATATGATTTTTACAACCCCTGGTAAGCCCCAATTATGGGAGGAAGCTAACTGCTTCCATCATCTGTCAATCGGCTCGTCACAAGAGTCCATCACGACAGAAACCCAATATTTTTACTGTTGCCTTTGTTATATTTGTGTTTTTTATTTCTTATTTATTTATCAGCACAAATAAAACACACACACACACACACACATATATATATATATGATTTAAAATATATTTGATATGAATTGTAGGTGATGACTGTGGAAGGGATGCACGGAAGTTTTTGTAACCAATTAACACACTTTCTACAATTTATAATGGAAGATGGTTTTGGGGGGGGTGTTTTGTCTGTTTGTGTTTATTCAAAAATAATAATTTATAAATAAAATAAAATAATTACTTGGATATAAAATCTTTCCCGACGGGAGAGAGAAGACAGCCTAAAGAGAAGCATCATATAAGCACGATATGATCCCACATTCCTTCCCTTACCCGTATATATTCCAGCCAGTGCGTACTCTCCACGTTGGACAGCCAGCGGGATTCATCGATGGTGGGGTAAACGATTTCTTTCAGCTTGCGCAGCGATTCCCTCATCACGTGGATATTCGGGATTTCCAGGAAGATCAGTTCCACGTTGGGATAGGCACTTTCGCTTTCGTAGCCTCCGCCTTTGGTCTGAAATTACAATGGGTCACCCCTGTGCATTAGGCGGAGAAACAGTTTGGTCCAGTGGTTCAGGCGCCAGGCTAGAGACCAGGAGGTGGTGAGTTCTAGTCCTACCATCTCGGGCATGAAAGCCAGGTGAGTGACTTTGGGCCAATCACCAGGATACGGTGAGTTCTAGTCCCGCTTTAGGCATGAAAGCCAGCTGGGTGATTTAAGCCAGTCTTGCTCTCTCTCTCTCTCTCTGCCCAACCCACCTTGCAGGGTTTTTGGTGTGGGGCCCATAGGAGGAGGAAGGAGTATTAGCTATGTTGACTGCCTCAAGTTATTTATAAAAATAATAAAGGTGGGATAAACATAAATAAAGAACAATGAACGCTCAACAAGTTGACATTCCAATAGAAACCAAATTGTACTTTTTTTTTTTTGGCTTTGCCGATGCTCCTTTAATCCCCACCCTCCTCCACGGTGCCTCTCCTACCTTGTTGGTGTCAGCGACGTTGTTCTGCCTGGCGTCAAAGATGAAGAGCTTGTGCGACTGAGCGTTGGCGTCCATGATGGTCTGCAAGTACTTTTCATCTTCTTTGCACTGCTTGTCGTTAGGCCCGATGAGGGGCTGGCTGCACCGGGTGAGGGTGGCCTGGCTCTCGGGGTGGATCCAGGACAACACCTGGATTAAGGGGTAGGGGGGGAGGATGGGGGGGAGGGGCAGTGGAGAGAAAGGAACTAATTTACGAATAAAAGCTCTTGCTGACACTCACGTTAAATGGGATGCATTGAGAAGATGCAATTAACCAATGGGAAGCAATCACTGTACAAAAGAGCAATAGCAATAGCAGTTAGACTTATCTACCGCTTCATAGGGCTTTCGGCCCTCTCTAAGCGGTTTACAGAGTCAGCACATCGCCCCCAGAGTCTGGGTCCTCATTTCACCCACCTCGGAAGGATGGAAGGCTGAGTCAACCTTGAGCCGGTGAGATTTGAACAGCCGAACTGCAGATAACAGTCAGCTGAAGTGGCCTGCAGTACTGCACTCTAACCACTGCGCCACCTCGGCTTTTCCGAGCAAGAACAGAATGACAGAGCTGGAAGGGAACTTGGGAGGTTTCTAGTCTGACCCCCTGCTTAGGCAGGAAGCCCTACACCATTTCAGACAAATAGCTGTCCGGTCTCTTCTTAAAAACCTCCAGTGTTGGAGAATCCACAAGTTCTGAAAGCAAACTGTTCCACTGGTTAATTGTCCTCCCTGTTAGGAAATTTCCTCTTTAATTCCAGGTTGCTTCTCTCCTTAATTAGTTTCCATTTATTGTTTCTTGTCTGGCCATTCAGTGTTTTGAAGAATAGGTTGACCTCCCTTCCTCTCTGGGGCAGCCCCTCAAATATTGGAAGATGCTATCCTGTCTCCCCTGGTCCTTCTCTTCCCTAGACCAGCCAGGCCCAGTTCCTGCAACCGTTCATCGTATGTTTGAGCCTCCAGTCCCCTCATCCTCCTGGTTGCTCTTCTCTGCACCCTTTCTAGAGCCTCAACGTCTTTTCTGTATTGTGGTGACCAAAACTGAATGCAATTTTCCAAGAATAGCAAAAAACCCACAGAGAACTATTTTTATACAACTCTGCCCACTTAAAACGCCTGGAACACCTATTACGTCTCCTCCGATTCTTTCACTGAGCTCCTTGAATTTTAGTACTAGAGTCTGCAGATCCTTGCATTGTCAGCTATCAGATTCATTTTGTTAGCATAGGACAGGTTATCAATGTTTCTTGATAGAGCCGTGGTGGTGCAGAGGTTTGAATGCAGCATTGCAGGCTAATTCTGACCACTGCCAGGAGTTCGATCCTGACCGGCTCGAGGTTGACTGAGCCTTCCCTCCTTCCGAGGTGGGTCAAATGAGGACCCAGATTGTTGGAGGCAAGAGGCTGACTCTGTAAACCCCTTAGAGAAGGCTGGAAAGCACTGTAAAGCAGTATATAAGTCTAAGTGCTATTGCTTGTTATTGCAGGCTAACTCTGCCCACTGCCAGGAGTTCAATCCTGACCAACTAAGGTTGATTCAGCCTTCCGAGGTGGGTAAAATGAGGACCCGGATTGTTGGAGCAAGAGGCTGACTCTGTAAACCCCTTAGAGAAGGCTGGAAAGCACTGTTTGAGTTTGAGTTTGTTAGGACTTGTATGCCGCCCACTCTCGAAAGACTCAGGGCGGCTTACAGAAAAAGAAGGGAGGGGAACATATAAAAATTAAAAAGTACAAACATTAAAATCACACAACATTCATAAGATAAAATGGGGCTGGATAAATCAACAGCCCCAGGCCTGCTGGAAGAGCCAGGCCTTAATTGCTTTGCGGAAGGCCGGGAGAGTAGGAAGGGTCCGGATCTCCACGGGGAGATCGTTCCATAAGGCCGGAGCAGCTACAGAGAAGGCCCTTCCCTGGGGGGTCGCCAGCCGACATTGACCGGCAGATGGAATCCGGAGGAGGCCTAATCTGTGCGATCTCATAGATCTCTAGGAGGTAAATGGCAGGAGACGGTCTCTCAGGTAGCCAGGTCCTAAACCATGAAGGGCTTTAAAAGTAAAGCCCTTCACTGTGAAGCGGGATATAAGTCTAAGTGCTATTGCTTGCTATTGCTGGCTAACTCTGCCCACTGCCAGGAGTTCAATCCTGACCAACTAAGGTTGACTCAGCCTTCCGAGGTGGGTAAAATGAGGACCCGGATTGTTGGGGAAAAGAGGCTGGGCTCTGCAAACCGCTTAGAGAGGGCTGGAAAGCACCGTGAAGCGGGATATAAGTCCGCTAAGTGCTATTCTTTCTCCACTTTTAAAGCCAAGCACATCCTCTTTCAATACAGCTTTCCTTAATATAAATTCAGCCTATATCCTTGAGGAATGATCTGGTTTATAATTAAGCGTTCATGGAAACATGTCAGTTACGGTAGGAGGGTGCGATGAAGTTTGATATATCAACATTTTGAATCTCAGCCTCACTTACTGGAACTCTGCCTTTCGCTCTGAATGCAGCCACCCGGGAGACGTCTTCGTCTTTGACGCTGGTTGGCACAACAAGAACGGCAGGATATGTGTCACAAAATTCATACATGCTGTTAATTTTGGATATTTTCCAGCTCTCGTTGGGTAAACCCTTGAAAACAAAACATTTTTATATACATCAAACTTTGAAAATGAGAAACCGGCTGCAGGAAGCAATCGTAACCGAATTGTTATAAATAATTCGGTAGAGTATTTTATTTTTATTTTCTGGATTAAAAATTACGCAAATGCAGTATAATGTTTGGGAACACAGCAGGCAGGCAGCTTAAAGTTTAAAATTCCTGGTGCGAATATTAAACAGGTAAGACACCTGTTATTTTCCCTACTCTTAACGTATTGTGTTAATGTGTTATATCCATTTAGCTCAATTGTATACTGTACACAACCTTGAGTAATTTTGGCAGAGAATTGATAGTCAAATATATACATTCATTATGATTATTTTCCTATTGGCAGAGACAAATATCCTCCAGAATGTACTTTGTATTCAAACCATTCAAACCATAACATGTGTATGCACCTTTTGTAATAAAAGGTTGCACACTTCACATGATACGTCCACAGCAGGAGTGGTATTCACTTACTTTCCCTACTGGTTCACAAATGTCAGCACTGTGGAAGTGCCTTTGGCAAAAAATGGCCTAAATGGGATGCTGTAGAGCCAGGGTGGGCGGGCGGGGCCAGCCACGATTTCTGCTACCGGTTCGGGCGAAGGAATCCGAACCGGTAGAATGCCACCTGTGGCCCAGAGACGCTAGATAGTGAAATGGGCGGCCTATCAATTTAATAAATGAATAAAATAAACAGGGATCTATTGATCAATCCATCCACATGGTTTCCACTTCACAGGAAGGAATGGAATTAGCTTTCACACTGATTTCACTGTGAAGTAGCTAGTACTTGGATGAATGAAAAGACACGCACTCTTACTAGATGAGTTTTCACACTTGAGGTTGATAAAATACACTTGTAGTTGAGGATTCCTTGGTGCTCTCTGAGCTTGGTGGTTTTCTTGCAGAAGTTTCCTTACCAAACTAGGTAACATCATCAATGCTGGTCACCAAGTTATCTAATTTGGCAATGAAACGTCTTCAACCAAGCTCAGAGAGCCCCGAGGAGCCCTTATTCCAACCCTGAGCTATAAATATTCTTCCTCTTGCTTGTAGTTGTGTCTTCACAAAGGAGGCAGAAGAACCTCAAACTTAGAATCAAGATGTTCAAAAGGCGTCCACCTGGAGTTAGGTAGATGTTCCACCCAGGCCGTTCAAACATCTCTACTCAAATTCATGAGTACTCATACTTGTAGTTGTGTCTTCACCAGGGGTGAAATGCTCTGAAGTCTGCTACCAGTTTGCTTCGCGCTCGCAGAAGCACTGCAGGCGCTAAGAAGCCTTTTCTGAGTCTGCAACGGTAAGTAGAACAGCGAGGGGGAGGGGAACAGTGTGCCCCATGATTTAGATTAGCTACAAAGCAGGATTTCCGGCTTTCTAGCCAATATAAATTGTGCGGCACAGCTGATCATCGGAACCTTTTTTAAGCACCGTTTTTTACTACCGGTTCGGACATTTCACCCCTGGTCTTCACAAAGGAGGTAGAAGACAGAAGAACCACAAAGTAAGGACCAAGATGTTCAAAAGGAATCTACCTGAAGCTGGGTAGATCTCCCACCTGGGCTCTTCAAACATCTTTACTCAGATTTATGAAGATTCATCCCTTCAGCCGTCATCTCTCAACGCCTGGTCAACAATTCCACATCCTCTCCGGGATGAAGAAACAGGACCTTCTCTACGGGGCCAAGGAATATAAGGGCGAGGGAGCAGGGCCTCCTGCTTATTGTAAAGGTGCCTGTGTATATACGCCGGACGCTCGATACTGGATGGCATTTCAAAGGTGGAAATCAACCAGGCTCACCTGTCTTTTATACTCTGCCACCGGATCATAAACCTTCCAGCCGTTAGTAGGAAATTTCTCTTTGTAACTGAAGGCGAAGAAGGGCTGAAGGAGGGAAGAAAAGCCAAAAATCAGGGCCACTGAGCTCCATCTCTTCATCTCCACAGAGATCTAGTTGTCAGAAGGAAGAAGGAAGCTACGGGACAGCAAACTTAACTACCCACACTCGTTTTTAATATTATAGGTAGTCCTCGACTTACAACAGTTCATTTAGTACAATTCAATTCAATTTATTAGATTTATAGGCAGCCCAATCCCGGAGGACTCCAGGCGGCCAACAAAGAACAAGAAAACAAAAACAAAATAAAAATAAAAAATAGTTTAAAAATTCCCCAACACGCATACGTTCTGATCGGGGCTGGACCCTACCTACATAATAAGGTCAACAGCCCCAGGCCTGCCGGAACAGCCAGGTTTTAACAGCGTTTCTGAAGGCCAAGAGGGTGGGTGAGGTCCGGACCTCTGGGGGTAGCTGATTCCACAGGGTCACGCCACCATTTAGTGGCCGTTCAAAGCAGTGGTGGCTTCCGGCAGCCGCTACTGCCGGTTGGCTCAGGGATGCCCTGCGCACGCGAGCATGCGCAGCAAAACAAAAATTGCACTGCGCATGCGCAGAAGCCAAAAACAAGACGGAGGCGCCTACGGAGGTGCCGAGAGAACCGATTCAGGGCCGTGGGAGGCCTGGTTGTCTGCCGGTTCCAGCGACTCAGGCCGCCAAGCTACTCCCCATCCGGCTGAACTGGTCTGAACTGATCAGAACCCATCGCTGGTTCAAAGCCACCACGGGGCTGAAAAAGGGGACTTATGACCATTTTTTCACACTTATGACCTTTGTCATAAGCTCCATGATTAAACCCCGTGATTAAAATTGAGACGCTTGGCAACTGGCTCATACTTATGACCGTTGCCGTGTCCCAGAGACACAGGATCCCCTTTTGCGAACTTCTGACAAGCAAAGTCAATGGGGAAGCTGTTAACAACCGGGTCAATGCCGTGATTCACTTCACAACTGTGGCAAGAAAGGTCGTAAAATGTGGGCAAGCTCACTTAACAACAGTCTTGCTTAGCGACAGAAATTGGGGTTCAATTTATTTATTTATTTATTTATTTATTAGACTTATATACCGCTTCATAGGGCTTTCAGCCCTCTCCAAGCAGTTTACAAATTTTTTTAGCAAATTGAGTCAGCATATCGCCCCCACAGTCTGGGTCCTCATTTCACCCACCTCGGAAGGATGGAAGGCTGAGTCAACCCTGAGCCGGTGAGATTAGAACCGCCGAACTGCAGATAACAGTCAGCTGAAGTGGCCTGCAGTGCTGCACCCTAACCACTGCGCCACCTTGGCTCTATATAGCAATAGCAATAGCAGTTAGACTTATATACCGCTTCATAGGGCTTTCGGCCCTCTCTAAGCGGTTTACAGAGTCAGCATATTTGCCCCCACAGTCTGGGTCCTCATTTCACCCACCTCGGAAGGATGGAAGGCTGAGTCAACCTTGAGCCGGTGAGATTTGAACCGCTGAACTGCAGATAACAGTCAGCTAAAGTGGCCTGCAGTGCTGCACTCTAACCACTGCGCCACCTCGGCTCTTATGATGTCGTCAATGATGTCGTTAAGTCGAGGTTGTAAGTAACTGACTGGCACAAGCCAGTCCCGCTCTTCTCTCTCTCTCTCTCTCTCTTCTCCCCATGGCTGTTAGGGACAAAATTAAACTTGTCCTCCTAGCATCCGTGATAATATTTACGACTTGTGATTGCGGGGAAAAAATATCCCTGCATTTACATTCCTTCCTTCTTCCTTGTGTCTTTTGCTAGGGAAGAACTCCTCCTTCAGGCTTACCAGGTCGTGAGAAAGAGGAAATGCTCGGGTAATCAGGTTCTGGAAGATCTCCAGTCTCTGCTCTTCCTGTTTATAAGCAAGCCGCAAGTTTCTCATATCCTGTCGAAAGATATCTTTAGTTCTGACGGGTTATATATTGAAAAAAATTACAGCACGTTATAGAAATTTAAGCATTTTGCATTGGTGATTCTCTGTTGTGGCCTGCCAGAGGCCAGCAGAGCTGGTAGCAGATTCGGACAGTGAGGAAGTTGGGGAGGAACCTGGGCCAGTCCTGGAGTCTGGGGAAGGCTCGGATGAGGGCTCTGCGTCAGAGGCAGAGAGGGGGCCAAGGGCATCTGGCTGTTCTCAGCTGCCTTCAGAGCTAGACAGCAGTGAGGCAGAGGAACAGCTGGGGCCTGTTCCTAGTGTGCGCATGCGCAGAGCTGCAAGAAGAAAAGAACAGCTCAGAAATCAGTGTCAACTTGGGAGTAAAGGCACAGGTGGACGGTGAATGACCCCTCCCATAGGAAATAAAGGAGGAGCGAAAGTGTGAAGTGTGAAGATCTGTCCGTGAATCCCAGAGACTCTGTGCCCAGCTTTTCCTTGCACAGCACCTCATTTGGACAATATTTACATGGCAGCTTTCCAAGCTAGATAAGCTCTGTGGTAACAACTTCACTTTTGAAAGACTGTTTGCCAGGCCTTTGCTGAATGTGAATGAGAGGAATTCACATTTGTTTAATAAAAGGGGTTTTGTCAGGACCAGGAATCTGCCTCGTGCTTTTGGGAGAAGCCTGGGTCAGAACATTCTTGCTAGAGAAAATGAGATTTAATTTATGTTTTGGGCACAGTAAAATCCCATCCTACACTTTTGATTTCGAGGACAACAATTATGAGCAGCTTGGGAAAGTTGCTTCTCAAATGGGATCGCAACACACAAATAATTGATAATTGATCGGAGCCTCCCAAAACAAGGAACGGGCCACATCTCCCCGACCTGTCTGGCCTTCTCTTCTAAGATGGAAAAAAGCAGCACATGAAGTTGAATTTGGATTACTTGACAGAAGAGAGTTATTTGCACTCAGGACTGAACTGTTGGGTCCTTTGTGCTCTCTGAGCCTGGATGAACTTGGATTCTGGCAAACGGAGAGCCTCTTCCTTGTGCGGCTTCGCAGGATTCCTTCCTAATGGCTTTTTACCTTTTCTACCATGAAACACCTTAGCAGAAGTTCGTGGATCTTTGACTGTTTGGTCAACTGGGGAGTTGGGGAGAACCCCGTACGGAAATCAAAAAGCAGCATTTTTTTTAAACCAAAGGTGCTTATTTCAGGAGGTAACTGGACTTTCTTGTTTTTTGTTTTAAAGACGTTTCGCTTCTCATCCAAGAAGCTTCTTCAGCTCTGACTTCTTGGATGAGAAGCGAAACGTCTTCAAAAGGAAAAACAAGAAAGTCCAGTTGCCTCCTGAAAAAAAAGCATCTTTGAGACAGCCATGACTTGGAGGAATGAGAATCTTCACAGGTTTTTAGCTATACAATTTGGGATGGACGCCCTTGGAATGGTGTGGGAGGAGGAATGGATTTCCAGAGGAAAAACAACTGCAGACTACAGGAACCATTTGCACCACTCAGGTGACCCTGAGGACACAGGTGAACCTCCAAGTGGCCTCAATGACCCTCTGAAAGGATGCAAATGTCCAGCTGTCTGCACGGAGCATCAATCCTTCCCTTCCCCACCATCCAGTCAGAGCTGAAGAAGCTCCTTGGATGAGAAGCGAAATGTCTTCAAAAGGAAAAACAAGACAGTCCAGTTGCCTCCTGAAAAAGCACCTTGGGGACAACCCTGACCTGGAGGGCTGAGAATCTCTACAGACATCCAATTCGTACCTTACAAACAATCTCGAGGCCGCAAGAATTGTCTCCGTGGCTCTGCACGCCAATCTTTTCCACTCTGCTTATTACTCCAAGGGGAACGTCAAGGACAAAATGTGGATCCTGAAATTTGAATGAAAAAACAAACAAACATTTCTTTGTTTTTTTAAAATACACCCATGAGTAAATATTTATCACCTGGGACAAGATAAAATAATTGTTGTAGGATACGTTAGCTCACCGTGGGCCTTTGTGCTTAGTTTATACCTACATAAATTTCTGGTTGCAAAAAGTGGGAGGGCAACAGAGTTTCTCAAACATGGCAACTTAATGTGGCAGTTGACGTTAAGGCATCTTGAAATAGCCAAGTTGTAGCCATACTGCTCTAGAAAAAAGCCATCATAGTTCTAGGCTGCATCAACAGAGGGAGAGAATCAAGATCACGTGAAGGATTAATACCACTTGATAAAGCCCTGGGAAGGCCACACTTGGAACACGGCATCCAGTTTTGGTTGCCACGATGTAAAAAAGATGTTGAGACTCTGGAGGCTAAAACATATGAAGAACGGTTGCAGGAACTGGGGATGTCTAGTTTGATGAAAATAAGGACCAGGAGAGACATGATCGCAGTCTTCCAATATCTGAGGTGCTGCCACTAAGAAGAGGGAGTCAAACTATTCTCCAAAGCCCCTGAGGGCAGGACAAGAAGCAATGGGTGGAAATTAATCAAGGAGAGAAGCAACTTAGAAATTTCCTGGCAGTTAGAACAATTAACCATTGGAACAACTTGCCTCCAGAAGCTGGGAATGCTCCAACACTGGAAGTTTTAAAGAAGATGTTGGATAACCATTTGTCTGAAGTGGTGTAGGGTTTCCTGCCTGAGCAGGGGGTTGGACTGGAAGACCTCAAGGTCCTTTCCAACAGTTCTGTTCTGTTCTTCTCTACTCTATTCTTATTTCCATTTCATTCCATTCCCTTCCCTTCCATATATCCTATCCTATCCTATCCTATCCTATCCTATCCTACTCTACTCTAGTCTATTCTAGAAAGAAAATGCATGATGTGCAATACAGAACAAAGACTCACCCTCTCAACATTCTTGAAATACATTTTGTAATCGGTGACTGTCAATGTGCCACTGATGGCTCCGATGAATGGGCAGATATAGACCACATCTTTAGCTGAGGAAAAAGGTGACATTTTATTAGTGCTTACATCCCTTTATTGAAAACTCTTTCGTGCAAGATATAATCTCTGCTTTCAAATCCCGATTTGAATACAGCCTGACGGGTGGAATAAAGTCCCTTTGCATAGCAAGGTATAATAAAGGATTTTTTAAAAAAAACACCAATCTTTCTCGGCCCTTCATTTTACAGCTTCGTATTTTTGCAATAGAAAAGTAAAATAAAGAAAGACCAAGCTATGTCAATTTTAGGAAACGCTAAAGGCACAGGGATTCCCATGTCAAAAATTGAATGTTTTAAGCACAGATGATGTCTTAAATTTTAATTTTATACAAAATATATACACATACACCTTCCCAGTCAGTATATAATCCATACAAAGTGAGAAGGATCAACTTCTTTGATGGAATGAAAGCACCTGGTACAATCCTTAAATAGTTTTTTAACTTTCCTCCCACACAAGTTGCTTAGACCAGTGTTTCCCAACCTTGGCAACTTGAAGATGTCCGGACTTCAACTCCCAGAATTCCCCAGCCAGCATTTGCTGGCTGGGGAATTCTGGGAGTTGAAGTCCGGACATCTTCAAGTTGCCTAGGTTGGGAAACACTGGCTTAGACTACAGAGTTAGTAGCTAAACATCCTTGCCAATGGCTTTATCACCTGTTCTCAAACCCCCCACAAAGATGATGATATTAAAAAGAAGTCTTCCAGATGTTACTACAGAGCAAGCACAGTATAATAGCAAGTATTGTGCTGTTACGCTTTCATTATTGAGCAAGAAATCTCCAGGGAGGGAAAACTTTAATACAAATGGACTTCAACCCCCAGAATTCCCTAGCCAGCCAGTTTAGGAAAATAGAAAATGCATTACAACTAGTTCACTTTTATCCCAAAGGTGCTTTTCCAAAAAAACAACTGGACTTTCTTAGGTTTTTCTTTCAAAAACGTTTCATTTCTCACGCAAGTAGCTTCTTCAGTTGAGCTTCTCAGATGACAACCAAGAAAATCCAGCTGCCTTTTGGAAAAGCACCCTTGGGATAACCATGACCGAGAGCCGAGGTGGGCACAGTGGTTAGGGTGCAGTACTGCAGGCCACTTCAGCTGACTGTTATCTGCAGTTCAGTGGTTCTAATCCCACCGGCTCAAGGTTGACTCAGCCTTCCATCCTTCCGAGGTGGGTAAAATGAGGACCCGGATTGTTGTTGGGGGCGATATGCTGACTCTGTAAAGCGCTTAGAGAGGGCTGAAAGCCCTATGAAGCGGTATATGTCTAACTGCTAACTGCTATGACCTGGATGATTGAGAATCCTCACTTGCCTTATCTTTGATTTTTCGATGGTGTCATGCCACAGCAAGCCATCTTTTCTTTTTAGGTTTCAGGCCTGCCACACTTTCTACTGTCCATTTTCTATTGTGGGAAAATAGTAGGGGGGATTATATGGAGTTGGGTAGTATGTAGCCATAACAGCATTCTTTCTAGAAAGCCAAGGTCATCCTTTGTCTTTGCACCTGGGCGGAACTGGATGGGTGGAAGCTGCCAACGTGGTAGTGGAAGATTGGGCCATGGGATGGACTTGTGGGTGTGGGGGGGAAGATCTTGAACTTTCAGCTGGGTGGGGAAAACCGGGAAGCCTTCAGATTCGGCTTTTCCCAGATGTGCCAACATGGCTCTCTTAATCAATTGGGACTTTGAGGAATCCTTTGCCTCGGACTCTGATTTAATTTTGGAGGCTATTTGGAACCTGACAAATGGACTTTGAAAGAGGAAAAGAGATGCGGAACCACACGCAGTTCAGATCACCAACATTTCATTTCCAAATATTGGAAGACCAACACCCCCCCCCCCCAGCCCTACAACAAAGCACTGGGATGAAACTGCTGAGCAGTTAAGTATCTGCGGGATTAGACTCAGACATCCATCTCGCACAGCTTGCTTAATGCTATGTTAATTCGTAATTAAAATTCTTTTCAGAGGGAGTCGCCTTTTGTGCTCAGCGAGCCCCCCCTCCCCCCCGCTTTGGGTTGGAGGGATTAAGGCTGCAAAGATGAAAATCTCGCAGCCGCGTTGAGGAAGATATCGAACGACAAGGGAGACGCTTGGCTGCGACCTCTTAGCCACAAGGAGAAAGTCTACGGCCGGGAGTCTCCCTTGGAGGGGTCTCACTTACCGATCGCTTTGATGGACTCTCCGGGAAAGAGAGGGGCTTCCTCCATCTGGGCCAGCTTGTTCCCATCCCTCAGGGCCTGGCAGAGATCCAAAAGGGGAAAATTCAATTTCAGGTCTCACTTTCTACAAGCTTTCAAAGCGGAAAAAAAACCACTGCAAGTTGCTTTGGCTAGAAAGTTACAGAAGCCGCACAATTTACAGTTTTGTACTCTGGGGGGCGGGGAGCAGACACTTGTTTGCAGACAAAGAGCCAGGAGATCACAGGATCCCGCCACTCGGATACCAGTTCCATCGCCCGCTACTCTGCTTCTGCGAAGGATCGGGTGTGGCCAATCCGGCTCACACGGGGTGTCCGCGGAGTGGGACGGGAAATCTGAGGAACCGGTGGGGGGAGGAGAGGCTGAGGTTACGGACGTGGTTCGTCCCCCTGTGAAGATGAGGGTCCCTGCAGGTGAAGGTTTAAGAAGAAGGGAATGGATTCCCAAGCAGGAGGGGAGGGGGGAGACGGTGACCCAGTGGCCGATCCCGGACCTCTCCAGCTTGATCAAGGCAGAGTAAATCTGTCCAGGTTCTACGGAGCATCCGTGAAGCTGGATGGCTTTGATCTTGACGACAGGCAGACGAAGCAATGAGGGTTAAGCGGCGAAAGACTTACGCAAAAGTCAGACTGATTATCCCAGGAGCCTGTCCAAAGGGGTGGGGGGGAACCCTACGGATCTAAAAGGCTCCAGTGAGGCTTAGGGCAGGGAATCTTTTCAGCACCAAGTGCCGAAACTGAAACGCACACGTGCGCCCGGAACCCTAAGATCAGCTGGCTAGACCAGCCAGCGCGCCAGAAACCGGAAGAGCATCTGGTAATGGCACGCATGTCCTCTGAGGGGGCTCTGCGTGTCCCCTCATCACGGGCTCAGGGAAAGGGAGGCGGTGTTGTAAGCCAAGCTTTGTAAGTCTCCTCCCCTGCTGGAAGTCTTAGAGATCACCCAGGGACTGGAAGGCTGCTCCTCTTTCAGCCCTGCTGGCGTTAATCGCGGCTCGAAGAGGCCAGGATACCCACTTAACGGCATCAGGCGGCTTGGACAATGGAGGGAAGGACGTTTTGGTGTCCCTGAGGGCAAAATTCAAGCCCCCGTGGCCGGCAACCCTCGACCTACGATGTTCATTGGGAACCTTGAATTTTCCGCTGCTAAGTGAGACAGTGGGGGCCAAGGGAGGTCTGCCCCCCTTCTCCCACCTTCCTCATCCAGATCGTTAAGCGACTCCGGCTTCTTCTTCCTTGCCAGGAGGACACAAAAAGGGGGTCACGTGACTCCAGGCGACCGTCAGAGCGGAGTCGGTTGCCGAGCGGCTGAATTTTGATCATGTGACCATGGGGATTCTGCAATGGTCATTAAGTGTGAAAAATGGTCACAAGTCCATTCTTTTTCAGAGCCGTTTTTTAACTTCGGCCGCTAAATGAATAGTTGTAACTCAAGGATTACCCCCGACTGGAAGGCTCAGAGCCCCTGGGGAAGGAGGCTAACCTTCGGGGCATTTGAAGAAGACCCTCCCCAGGATCCTTGGCAGGGATTCACTTGCCAGCTCCCTGACGGGGAAGCCGCAGCACCTGTGACAGAGGGAGCACCCAGGGGCCCTCTCCTCTGGGCAGCCACACCCTTGGCAGCTGCCCTTCCGGGTTCCGTTACGCGCATGTGCGCCAGCCAGTTGGTGCAGTGTGGTCAGCCGCTCTCTTTCAGGTTCCAGCATGCGGCTACATGCCAGCCAGCAGGTCTTCACACATGCGCACGACAGAGCCCAGAAGTGCAGCTAGCAATGGTGCGCATGCGCACACAGCTGGGGACTCCGTCATGCGCAAAGACCAGCTGGCCGGGGCGCATGTGTGCGGCAGAGCCCAGAAGAGAGTGGCTGGCTGCGGGCTCACCAGACCATCTACAAACCCCATCACCCATCTCACTTCCGGGTTTTGGTGCTCTGTCATGTGCTAACACACGTACAGACACACACACATGCTCCTCTTTCGGCACTGTGCCAAAACGTTTAGCCACCTCCCCCACCCCCCCCCGTGGTAGGTTCTTCAAAACCCCAAAGCCCCCCCCCCCCCCCAGTTGCCCCATGGAAAAACAGCAGCTCTTGAAGTTAGGGAATGAAATAGGAGTATAAATATATGAACCTGATCGACTCCTGGATCAGAAGGATAGCCATTCCCTCCATCCTGAATCTCCTGATTTGCAAGGTGGCAGCGAGTGGCAAGCAGAAGGAAGAGGAGTGGGGTAAAAACATGCACAGAACAAGGTGAAAGGACAGAATTCTCTTGTTTTTCATTTTTATTTTTTTTTGCAAAAAAGAGACAGTAGATATTTCCAACCTCAACATCAGCTTTTTTCATACCTTTCCCCCAATCGGACACATTAAAAGTCTTCAGGTTGCACCTACGAAACCGGCCGCTTTGGTTAAAACGGGAAAAATGCCACAAAACGAAAGGAAGGAATAGGAGCGCATGCATTTCTATCCTTTGAAGAGAAAAGCCTTAAATCTCCCAGAACACCAAGTACGCCCTGGTCCTTTTCGACACGAGAAATCTTTTAGCCTCTCAAAATATGAAAAAGGCAAAATGCAGAGGATAAAAGCAGCCAGCATGCTTTAAAAAAAAGACGACAGAAGGAAACTGATCGGCAGCACATCTTGGTAGCAGAAACATTCCATGCAACAATCGGAAGACCAAACAACGGCGTTTCCCTTCCCTCGTTGCTTCCACGAAAAGGATCGTTTTTGCTAAGAGTGCAACGAAAGTGTCTGGAATCTGCTCATTCGCCCAAAGGGTGATTTAGGTGAGAGTCAGGGAAATGGGCCATGCCAGGGTTTGACGGCACCCGGTTCCGATCGCCTGATTAAAATGTCCCTTTGAAATGGTTGGGCAGGTAGACAGGATCTCCTCTGACAGTTGGGCAAGGCATAGAATGATGCTACATTGGTCTTCCTCACATACCTTTGAGAACGTCCAGGTCAACTGATATCCCCAATCTTGGCAACTTTTGTGGATTTCAACTGCCAGAATTCCCCAGCCTCCGTGGGAATTCTGGGAAGTGAAGTCCACAAGTCTTCGTCGTGCTAAGGTCTCAGAACCAATATGGTGCAGAGAGTTTTGAAAGGATTCCCATAGAGCAGGGGTCTCCAAACATTTGGAGTTTGGACAGAACAGGAATTCTGAGAGTTGAAATCCATAAGACCTAAAGTTGCCAAATTTGGAGAGGCCTGCTCTACAGTTGCAGAAAGGGTGGTCTTTTTGAGCACACCTTTCTCTCTCCATCTCCTTATTCTGCCCACCTTTGACTGCCCACCTACCGCCCCACATTTCGTTCTGGAGCTGAAGGACTGGTTACATTCCCTAGCTCTTCTCATCTCGGTCCCTTTCATTCGGAAAGCAGGGTTCAATTGACCTTCAAACCATCAGCAGCCAACCTTCAGAAGATTACGGTGGATTGCACTTTATAGAATACTATTTCAAGGAGCAGAACTGAGCTTTTGCACCTTAAGTCTCGTCTGTCACAGAGGAAGGGTATAGAATATAGTAGAAGATCTGGCGCACACAAAAATAAGAAGCAGCTGGAAAGGTTTGGCTGAATGCTGAGCAATCAGATAGGGAGACAAGGGGGAAAATGCAATATTTAACTGAAAATAAAATCCTCGCCTTTCACAAATAAAAAAACTTAAAGCCACGTTTTCCTGGCAGTGGTTTTTCATCTTGATATTTTATTTTAAGGTTCGCTATAGGCATCATACTTATTATATGGTTAAAGGTCTCATTATAAAGCAGGGAAGGAGACAGAAAACTCTCCAAATTGGTTTTATTTTCTTGCTTGTCTATTTGACAATTTGAAAGAGGAAAAGAGAGCACTTTGGGGGAAAGGATAGCAGAGCAAAAAGAAAAAAATAATCATCCCCGAATGAATCTCTATGGAGATTCTCCATCATGCAGGTCACGGTTGTCCCCAAGGGGCTTTTTCAAAAGGAAATTGGACCTTTTGCCTTGAAAATGTTTCGCTTCCCATCCGAGAAGCTTCCTCGGAACCAAAGAAGCTTCTTGGATGAGTAGCGAAACGTTGGGGGTTGGACTAGATGACCCACAAGGCCCCTTCCAACTCTGTTAATCTGTAGCCTTTTGCCCAGGACCCTGGGGAGACTGAAGGACTCTGTTTTAACCATTGAGGAGTCCTGCCAGTGGCTACTGCAGAGCCCTGAGTGAGACTCCCTCTCCGAAGAGTTTGACAATCAAGCGTGTGTAAACCAGAGGCATGGATTGGCCTCTTGTTGACACCCAGAATAAATTAAGGCTTTCCTTAGACTTTCCTCCCAACCACTCGAACACGCTGCCTGCGTTACGGCTGCAAAAATTACCTTCTGCCGCCTGCAGCATGTTAAGCTGGGACCCATTTTGCCAGAATTAATAGGATAAAACCTGTCATCCCCCTGCTTTTCCAAGGAAAGTTAAAATATGCTCCTAATCTGGTTTCTATTGCTGACGAAAGCACCGGCATGTACATGCTACGGTTCTATGGCAAACGAGCTGTGATGCTGCATAGCGAGATGGCCCAGCATCTTGAAAACAACCACGTATGAAGTCAAGAGGAACAAACACCAAAGGCACATCAAGTTCTGAACACAACAGGAAAAACAAAACAAAACCACACAACAGGTAAGACTCTAACTTTGCTGATAGCTTGCACATATATTCTTACCCTTATGGTGGGCTTCCTGTACACCTGTTAGTTAAAATACAGATATTATCCAACGAGTTATAGACTCAAGTCCTGATTTCAGACAAAGCCATTTCCATTTGTGGAATATCTTCCATTAATTTCTTGAAGGTGTTGACAATGTATGTATGTATGTATGTATGTATGTTGTATTTGTGCTGATAAATAAATAAAGGGACAAATACAACAAATGTAACAAAAAGGCAACAGTAAAAATATTGGGTTTCTGCCTGGATGGTCTCTTGTGACGAGCCGAAGGACAGAGAATGGAAGTAGTGATCTTCCTCCCATATTTGGGCATACCGGGGGGTTGTAATATATATAGATAGATAGATAGATAGATAGATAGATAGATAGATAGATAGATAGATAGATAGATAGATAGATTAGATAGATAGATTAGATAGATAGATAGATATAGATATAGATGATATAGATATAGATATAGATATAGATATAGATATATAGATGATATAGATATAGATATAGATGATATAGATATAGATATAGATATAGATATAGATATATATAGATATAGATGATATAGATATAGATGATATAGATATAGATGATATAGATTATAGATATAGATGATATATAGATATAGATGATATAGATATAGATGATATAGATATAGATATAGATATAGATGATATAGATATATAGATATAGATGATATAGATATAGATATAGATATAGATATAGATATAGATATAGATATAGATATAGAGATAGAGATAGAGATAGAGATCACGTGACCTTGGGATACGGCAACAGTACAAGCCAGTTGCCCAGCACCTCAATTTTGATCACGTGGCCGTGGAGGATGCTACAAGGATTGTAAATGCGAAAATCTTTTTTTTAAGTAACTTTTCCACGGCTGTTGTAACTTTGAATGGACACTAAATGAAACCGTTGCAAGTCTAGCTGACATGCATGACAGTTTGATTGCTTATTTAGAATCCTATGACTACCACTAAGTGTTGTATCTAAAGCTGTGTTTCTCAACCTTGGGAACTTGAAGATGTCTGGACTTCAACTCCCAGAATTCTGGGAGTTGAAGTCCGGACATCTTCAAGTGGCCAAGGTTGAGAAACACTGATCTAATGCTTTATGGGGAACATATTTTTACAAGGACTATGATTAATGATCTATCACTACTGTTGCATGTACAATCAGAGTTTATGGAAATCAACAAAGAATTCTAATTTCTATTTTAGTCTGAAGACTCTTCAGTCCCACTGATGAGGTGCATCAAATAAATTAAGATTAAAAACTTACCCGATATTCCCGGGATACGTTGTCCGAGAGGACAGATCCAGAAATCTGGCTAGAAATCGTAGCAGCGATGAGTTGCTTGCACCACTCAACATGGGATCCTGTAGGGCTGCAAGAGGACACGAAACATGTGATTTGGCTTCTTAAAAACTCCTTTGTATCTATACAGGTGGTCCTCGACTTACAACGGTTGGTTTGGTGAGCGAAGTTACAAGGGCACCGAAAAAAAAGGGACATTTGTCACGTTTACCACCGTCGCAGCATAGTCCTCCTGGTCACGGGATTAAAATTTGGACACCTGACTCGTATTTATGATGGTTGCTGTACAACGGGGTGGGGGGGTGGGGCATGTGATCCCCTTTTGTCAATGGGGAAGCCAGACTCACTTAACGATGGTGTTACTAAATTTATCAACTGCAGTGATTCGCTTAGCAACCGTGGGGTGGAAAGGTGGTAAAATGAGGCAACACCCACTGCCTCGTTTAGCAGCAGCAATTTTGGCCTCACCTGTGGTCGTAAGCCGAGGACCACCTGTACTTGTTTTGTGAGCTGCGAAAAGGGCAGCAGAGGGTCGCAAAGTGAGGATTCTTAAAAGTTGATGCAAAATTTTTTTAGCATTTCTCCCCCCACCCACCCCAAACTGTCCATCCTGCCCACCCTCAGAGAATGGACTACAAACCCCATCACCCACCCCCCAAAAAGAGCTCCTCCTGTCACCCAATTGGACTGCACCCCCCTCTCTTTCCTCAAGGCAACAGCAACTCCAGGCTGCCAGGGAGGGGAGAGATGGGGACCACAAAGCCCATGTTGCCCCCAATTCCACCCACCCACCCATTCTTCTAGACTACAGCCAGGGTGGGGGGAGAAGGGAAGGGACCACAAAGCCCATGTTGCCCAATTCCAGCGTTCTCTCCCCCCCCTCCCCCGGCAAACCCTTTACGTCAACGCCGGGCAGGACGACAAAGCCCATGTTCCACCGCCGGCCCGCCCGTCCAAGCCAGAGGAGGGCGGCTCCGGCCAGGCCCGTCCGCGCACCATGGGCTTTGGAGTGGCGGCGCGCAGGCCCGGCTCTTCTCTCCCTTCCTTCCTTCCTCCCTTGCCGGCCTGCCTCACCTGTCTGCGGGCTGCTCCGTGCCGGCCGAGGCCGGGGCCGTGGGTGCCGCGGCGGCCAAGCGGGAGGGCCTCCGGGCAGGGCCTCCTCCGGGCTCCGGTGGGCCTCCTTGCCCGCCGCCCAGCGCCGCCGCCGCCGCTGCCGCCGCCGCCCTGCCGCCTTCCATGTTGGACGCTTCCGCGCCGAGCAGGAGGGGCCGCTTCAGCCGCCCCGACGGGGAGGGAGGCCGGGGAGGGGTGCGCAGAGCCCGGGCACGGAGAAGGGCGGCCGGGCTGAGGGAGCGCTGGGCCTGCGGAGCGGCGGCTGAGGAAGGGACGGGGGCGGTGGGCGTGCGGAGCCTAAAGGAGGGGCGAGTGGGTGGTTGTGCAAAATGTGGGAATGTGCCAAAGGACACGTGTCGAGGTTGGCGTGTATAATGCTTATATTCCCATTCTTGCAGTGTTTCTCAACCTTGGCCACTTGAAGATGTCTGGACTCCAACTCCCAGAATTCCCCAGCCATCTTTTCTAGCTGCTGACATTTGAGTCTGGTGGAGGAATTCTGGGAGTTGGAGTCCACGCTTGTTCTAGTTCAGTGTTTCTCAACCTTGGCCACTTGAAGATGTCCGGACTCCAACTTCCAGAATTCCCCAGCCAGCATTCGCTGGCTGGGGAATTCTGGGAGTTGAAGTCCGGACATCTTCAAGTGGCCAAGGTTGAGAAACACTGTACTATGCAGAAGTCTCTCTCTCATGAAGGACTCCATATCCCATGTGCCTTCCTCTCTTTGGGTCATCATCCCCATGCTTCCACGGTAGCTGTGGCCGGGCCAATGATGGGATATACTGGATCCCTTTACAGCTTTGCATTTCAAATGTGGCCGGCTTCCAAATCCGGTTGGATTTCAAACTCCCATCGTCCCCAGCCAGGAATATTAAGGGCAACAGTAATGCCCATCCTACCCTAAACTCAGCAAATGCACGGGGCTGAGGATGCCCCCTCCCCTATGCTTGTAACTTGCAGGAAAGAAATCAGGAAAAAAAATAATTAAATATTTGATTTTTATTTCGTAATGAATTAAGCCAGTCATGTTTTTTTTCTTTTTAGAAAAAAAAAAGAGCATTTTCACCAAGTTATACTCCCCCTGCCCCCCAAAACAACATTAATTTCTCTACGGATGGAGAGCCTATATGCCTTGGTGCTGGGCAACACAAATGGGTGGGATTCAGACTAAAGGCATTTAAAATTGCCACTTTAGGTTAACTTCCTTCCTCCAAGAATGGACAGCTGTAGTGTTTTACTTTGAAAAAACAAACAATAGCAAATGCGTCTCAATTTATTCTCCCCAGTCCAAAGGAAACGGTTCCACCACAAAACCGTGGAGGACAAAATCACGCTCGACGAAAGCGCGCATTTGACGTCATCACAGCGCGATGAAAACATCGCGCTGTGATCGAAAAATGTAAAAATAAAGCGAAAACCTTACCCTAACCCCCCCAAACCTAACCCTTAACCTAACCCTAAACGTAACCCTTAACCTAACGCTAAACCTAATGCTAACCCTTAACCTAACGCTAAACGTAACCCTAACGCTCTAAACCTAACCCTAACCCTTAACCTAACCCTACCCTAACCCTAACCCTTACCTTTATGTGAATCGGCTTGCTTTAATTTTAATTTTATTTCAATTTTTAATTTTTTTCGTCGCGCTGTGATGACGTCAAATGCGCGCTTTCGTCGAGCGCGATTTTGTCCTCCGCGGTTTTGACGGGTCACGAAGGAAACAGGCATTTCTTGTGGATTTACCACCGCAAAGCACAAAGTTTCAGGGTAGGAAGGGGGGGGGGAAAGAGATGTCTTATATAACCTTCAATTTGAGTTTCGAGTCTAGGTAGCTTTTCAGTTTTCTGCTCTAGCATTTAAAAGAGAACAATGGGTTATCTGAGTTTCTTGTGATACAAGTTGCGTATTTCATTTTCCCCAACTCGCTTCCCTTTAGCAGAGTACAACAAGAGACCAAAAGCATCAGCAAAGAATGAAATTTTAGAGGACAAACATGAAAAAAAGGAAATCCGTGCGCTAGCTAGCTTGAAAGTACTAAGTATTTTAGTCTATCCCTGAAGACATAGTGCAAATTTCTTAGTATACAATTTTATTCTATTAATGTGCTCCATTTTTATTCTTATACTGAAAATATAGTATTCCTAAAATATTCCAACGTCCTCTACAACTTAGAAATTTATAATTATTTTGGAGTTTGACTTTATCCTTTAGACTTGTATTATTTACACTTTACAGAAAAGACTTCCATATCCTCAATTTACACATTGATCCTATAGTCTCTGCCTTATATTTTGCAGATCAAAACTTACACGTAAAGTAATTTACATACGGTAACCCCGCCCCCTTCCAAATACTTTTAAAATAAATCATGTTAGCTACAAACAGTCCTCGCAAATCCTATGCTTCGCTTCTTCTGAAATGACCAAAACAGCTTTAAAAGTTTATATCCTAAGCAAAATATGTATTAAAAATCAATTGTGCTGATTTTACAAGTGCTCGTTAAGTTACGTTTTAAAAAGATTCCTGGAAAGGAAAAATAAAATTGGGCAAAAGACCAACACAATGACCAAGAAGGGGGGAAAAAAGCACCCCACCCTGCAAATTTTAAATGTAGGCAACCGGACAACTTAGTGAACTCCAGATATCCCACACACAATCCTGTTGCCATTAGCGGTGTCATCTGGGGCTAATAGCAATTGAAGTGCAAAGCGTCAGGAGGGAAGATTCCAAGTTGTGTTACTCCTGGGATTTTAAGTTTCTTCAGTGCACAATCGTCCTGCAAATGGTTTTAATGTATTTCAGGGAAGGCGAACCCATTACAAAACATCAGTCACATGGCCGCACGCGCACACAAACACACACCTGCCTTCATTTCAAAAAAAAAAAAAGTCAAATGTTAAATCTGCTCTGTAGATAATAAGGCCATCGCTTAACAGGCACACAATTTCAGGAGAGTTTTCCCGTTCTTGGGAGCTTGCTGTTGTGGATGCCGTCACCTTCGGTGTTAAAAATGGCGGCCCATCGGATGGACGTGGTGTCGTAAATGGTTCCTCGAGGCCAGGCTTGTCTTAGCAGCAGCCGGTACGAAGGATGAGTCCAGGAGGACCAAGGAAACCGTGCTAGACCCCAAAACGGTGATTAGTACTGAAGCGCCTATATATTTGGATGCGCCAAAGGTAATCGGCAACAAAACAACGCTTTAGGATGGCGGGAGAGCACACTCCCAGGCGAAGAGGTTTCCGAAGGCACGTAAAACCCACTCTTTAAAAGCTTCCCCCGAGTTCGGATCCTCCCCGCAGGGACGAGCATTTCCCGAAGAAGCTTCTGATAAGGCATCGTAAGTTTTCCTTCTCTTTGTCCCACCGCATGTCGGGGGGGAAAAAAGCACCGCTTTTGTGACGAGAGGCTTCGGAGAGAACAGCCGAAGCTTCTCTTTTCTCCTTCAAAAGTGAGTTTGCACATGCGACATCATCTGGGAGGAGGAGGAGGAGGAAGAGGAGGAGGAAGAGGAGGAGGAGGAATTGGAGAGTTTGGGGTTGCTGGTGATTTGCAATTCTTCCAGCCGCTTCATGTAATCGTCCCGCAGGGCCAGGAGCTCCATGTAACGCTGTTCCATTGGGTTGGGCTGCTAAAGGAAGAGGGAGAGAGGTCTTAAAAGGCAGAGTTTGGCCATGTACAAGCCCCTCCTCCACCCCCACCCCCCCCAAACAAAACTCGAGCCATACGAGATGGAAGAGGGAACTGTGTGCGGATCAGACTGTATGGGTTGCATTTTTTTAAATATAAGACTCCCTTAGACCTCTTCGCTTTCCTGTCCTTTATAGAATTTATCCAGGGTGGGTTTTCTCCTCCCGCCCTAGAGGAGGAGGACGCATCAGGGGGGCAAAGAATTCACCCGGCCTAAAAGGCTTAATGCTCTTGTCTGGTAGTTCAAACATTGTGGGCCACCCGTAACATTTGTATGGCCTTAAGCAAGTATCGCACTCCGTTTTCTCCAGTAATAGCAATAGAAAATGAATAGAGTAGAGAAAATAGGAGAGAAAATAGACTGGAACGGAATAGAGAAAATAGTATATAGTAGAATAGAGAATACGGAAGAAAGAATAACTTTATTGTCACTTTGAATGTCCTCTAGTCCAGTGTTTCCCAACCTTGGCAACTTGAAGATGTCCGGACTTCAACTCCCAGAATTCCCCAGCCAGCGAATGCTGGCTGGGGAATTTCTGGGAGTTGAAGTCCGGACATCTTCAAGTTGCCAAGGTTGAGAAACACTGCTCTAGTCAGCATACGTTAAAATGAAATTTTATTGCGTACAGCTCTCAAAAGGGCCACCACCTCCAATATACCCTACATAACCACGACGGAATAAACAAATAAAAGCCGATTTCTTGGCTTCCCTTTCAAACTCCTTTTTGAGTCCCGCAAAACATCTTCAGAACCACCATTTAAGCCAAGAGGAGACGCCGGCCTTCCGTCCCGATGCCGGCCTTGTTGGCAAGGTCCGTTGCAGGAAAGCAACAGCCGGCTCTTTGTTCCGGCGGCTTCTTCTCAAAAGCGGTCCTTGTCGAGCCGAGCGGCTGTTTTCTCCTTCGGCTCTCAGCTTGGCTGCCAAATTTCGAGGCGAGCGAGAAAGGCCACTCAGGGGCCGCCTTTCTTCCCCCCGAGCAGATCCGCTCTCAAAAAGGAATCTCAGACACGGAAATGAACCTTCAGGGAACCCTGGAGCTTGACAGCCAAGTAAGAAGCTTGGCTTTTGCTATACAAGCAGTCCTTATGGCGGGCTGCTCAGCAACTGTTCGGAAACAATAGGAACCTTGGAGAAAAGCTACTTGTGACCCCGATCCCACCGGCCAATGACCCCCTCATAGTCACATGGCCGCCATGTAAATTTCTGCTGGAAATGGACATTCGAGACCGCCTACTGCCACATTCCTCCCAGCGGCCAGTAAGATCCCACAGATTGGGCCTCCTTCAGATGCCGTCAGCCGGACAGTGTCGGCTGGCGGGACCCCGGAGGAGAGCCTTCTCTGTGGCTGCTCCGACCCTTTGGAATCAGCTCCCCCCAGAGATCCGGACCTTGCCCACTCTCATGGCCTTCAGGAAGGCTGTTAAAACCTGGCTGTTCTGGCAGGCCTGGGGCTGTTGACCTCATTGTTGAGGTCCAGCCCCGATTAGAATGAATGTATGTAGTGTTATGATTTTAAACCATCTCTTTTTTTTTCTTCTCTTATTTTTCTCTCTTTTTTTGTAAGCCGCCCAGAGTCCTTCGGAATTGGGCGGCATATAAATTTTGATAATAAATAAATAAATAAATAAATTTTTTCAAAAAAAATTCTCAAGTGTTTGAGTAACGACGAGTGTTTGCTTAGTGCCCCAAAGGTCCTTTTTTTTTTCAAGAGGCAACTGGACTTTCTGGTTTTTTTCTCTGAAGACGCTTCGCTTCTCACCCAAGAAGCTTCTTCAGCTGTGAGAAAATCTGTAGAAGCTTCTGAGAGAAGCTGAGGAAGCTTCTTGGATGAGAAGCGAAACCTCTTCAGAGAAAAACCAAGAAAGTCCAGTTGCCTCTTGAAATAAAAAGCACCTTTGGGACAACCGTGACCCGGGTGACAGAGGATCTCCGTAGATCTTAATGCACCAATGTTCACTAAAAGACTGCCTGCCCCCCCAAAAGGTCATAAATCGGAAACGGCCACCAGGATGGGGGTGTATTTCTTTTGGGCAGCCAGGCCAAATAGAGAAGAGTGGAATGGAGAGATGGATGATGTGACTTGACCTATGACAGTTTTGTTAGTGTATGTCTGATTTTAAAAAAAAGATGATAGATCCAGACTATGTCCCTTTTTGACCTGTGGTAGTGCAGTGGTTAATAGTTTATTAGTTTTATGTAGTACTGCAAGCTATTCTGCTGGCTGCCTGCAACTTGACCATTTGTATCTCACCAGGCTCAGGGTTGGCTCAGCCTTCTGTCCTTCCAAGGTGGGTAAAATGAGGAGCCAGACTGTTTGGGGGGGGGGCAGAGGCTGACTCTGAATACCGCTTAGGGAGGGCTGTAAAGCACTGTGGAGCGGTATATAAGTGCTGTATTGCTATTAAATGTGAATGTTGGTTTTGTTTTTAATATGTTGTCTTTGTCTCGTTCCCCTCTTTCCCTTGTCTTTTGTGAGCCGCCCGGAGTCCTCCGGGAGTGGGCAGCATACAAGACAAATAAATAAATAAACAAATTAAAGTAAGCCGCCTATTAAAGTTACCTGCTGCCGAATGCGTGGGTTCCATCGGATGTAGTAATTCACCCAGAGTTCCAAGTGGCGCATGCTGGCGACTGGGTAAAGGGCCCGGTTCAGTTCTTTCGTATAAAAGGGGTTGGTATATTTTGACTTGGCGCTGTTGATCAAGGACCAGAGGGACAAGGATTTCTCGCTCAGTTTCTGCAAGCAAAGAGACAAACACAAGAATCGGACTTGGCCAAAAACTGTAACCGTCTGAAGGACCCGGCACGCCTGGTCCATTTAATGCTTGTCTCCCATAAGTAGAAATAGATACAGGCAGTCCTCAAGTTAACAAGATCACAATTGAGCCCCCAAAAATGTATGTGTCAGAGTGTGCACAGTGTGACTAAATTTTGAGACAACCCAGTAGCAAAATATAGTTTACAGAGGTTTTGTCTTTTAAACAGTGGTTTATCTACAAGGTATATATATGTTGTGACACTAAATACATACATACATACATACATACATACATACATACATACATACATACATACGTACATACGTACATACATACATATGTATTTAGTGTCACAACCCCTGGTATGCCCAAATATGAGAGGAAGTCTACTGCTTCCATTCTCTGTCTATTGGCTCGTCACAAGAGACCATCCAGACAGAAACCCAATATTTTTTACTGTTGCCTTTGTTACATTTGTGTTGTATTTGTGCTGATAAATAAACAAAGGGAGACTAGTATAGATCTATTTCAAGCTATTTAGCTCTCATCAGCTAGCCATACCCTTACTGGGATTAGAACCTGGGCTGTATTACACCTTAGGCAGATGTGTTAACCACTAAGCCCATATTTGGGCATACCAGGAGTTGTGACACTAAATACATACCTATTTCCCTGGCTCAGCTGATAAAGGAGGAGAACCTTGTGGCTTAGTGGTTAACACATCTGCCTAATATGTAATACAGCCCAGGTTCGAATCCCAGTAAGGGTATGGCTAGCTGATGAGAGCTAAATAGCTTGAAATAGATCTATACTAGTCTCCCTTTATTTATTTATCAGCACAAATACAACACACACCCACACCCACACACATATACACACCCACACCCACATCCATACTAGGCAAATACCAGGCAACCAATCAACCTTCAACTATAACACGGAAGCACACAGGGAGAGAGAAACCGCCCTCACAGGGCCTCTCTTATATAGGCAGCCTCTTAAAGTGAGAACCCTGCTGACTCATCCTCATGCCATCCTATCATCATTACCTTCTTAACCTTTCCAAGGGAAAAATCTATTAGGTGAGCATTTGCCCCATTTTACAACTTTTCTTGCCAGGGTTGTTCAGGAAATCGCTGCAGTTGTTAAATTAGAAACATGGTCATTAAGTGAATCAACCCTTCCTTCCTTCCTTCTGTTAGAATGCAGTATTGCAGACCAGTTTTGCCAACTGCCGGGAGTTCAATCCTCACTGCTCAAGGTTGACTCAGCCTTCCATCCTTCCGAGGTAGGTAAAATGAGGAGCCAAGTTGGGGGCCCTGACACTGTGAAGCGCTTAGAGAGGGCTGTGAAAGCCCTGTGAAGCGGAACGTAAGTCTAAGAGCTGCTGCTATCAATACATTAACTCACCTCTTTCTCTCTGACGGAGTCACAACTGTACAAAAATGTACCAAAACGACAACTGTACAAATGATCCAGGATAGTGATCAAAAACTGTTCGTTAAATTCGAAAGCAGTGGGAAACTAGTAAAAAAAAAAACAGGCAAAGTTTAGGATAAGATACAAACCGCAATCAGTCCTTGAGTTATGACCACAATCGAGCCTGAGATTTCTGTTGCTAAGCGAAACATTGGCTGAGTGAGGGTTGCCCCACGTTATGATTTTTCTCGCCACTGTTGTTAAACGTAGCTGTTAAGTTAGTCACACGGTTATATAACAACACAACTCCACACTGGTCAAAGTAATATTAGAAATACTTATGGGAATATTAGAAATTAAAACTTTGATCAAAATCGGAGACGTTGGTGACCTGCTGGCATGGACAATTACATTTGCAGGGTCCCGTATGTCTTGCTGTGTGGGGTTGCATACACATACAGTGCTTGGATCCCAGGCCAGCAGACGCACAACGAGTGACTTTAAAATGAACAAAGAAATTATAGCAAAACCAATCTCTGTGGAGATCCTCTGCCATCCAGGTCATGGTTTCTTGGTTTTTCTTTGAAGACGTTTCTCTTCTCGCCCAAGAAGCTTCTTCAGCTCTGACCGGATGGTGGGGAAGGGAAGGATTGATACTCCTTGCAAATAGCTGGTCACTTGCATCCTTTTTAGAGAGCCGTTGAGGCCACTTGGAGGTTTGTCTGTGTCCTCAGGGTCACCTGAGTGGTTCCAATGGGTGTGTGGAGCCTTCTTGGAACTGCTGAAAAGGACCGTGTTGTAGACTGGAGGTAGACGATGTCGTATTCCTCCTCCTCTCTTGAGTGGGGGCTGTTCGATTTGGACATCGATGGCCTCTTTGATCCAGACAAACCTCCAAGTGGCCTTAATGACCCTCTGAAAGGATGCAAATGACCAGCTGCCTGCAAGGAGTATCGATCCTTCCATCCCCCTCTATCCCATCAGAGCTGAAGAAGCTTCTGGGATGAGAAGCGAAACGCCCTCAAAGAAAAACCATAAAGTCCAGTTGCGTCTCAAAAAAAGCAGCTTTGGGATACAGCAAAGCCCATTAAATCTTGAACCCCCTTTAAGCAACGCAGCTTACTTGCTTGGACATTTGCCAGACGCAGTCGATGAACTGGAGGAAGATGGGGGACCGATCTGCGTCCGCGTGGTTTTTGTCTCCGTGACCGATTCTCTGGCGTGAAAAAAAGGAAAGGAAAAAAAAAATGAGAACAGCAGTCATCAAACAGGTCAGCTTGGCTTTAGAAGGAGCAAACTCTCCCACCAGAATGAAGTGAAGAAGAAGAAGTAATTCCTTACGCAGAATGAAGTGAAGAAGAAACCCCAGCTTCATTAGACTGAGCTTTTCCCCCCCCAATATAACAATTCGATTCTAACTAAAGTGGTTTAAAAAGTTATTTATGGTGCATGTTGCTTTTGGAAGTTTGTAGTATGTGGCAAGAGTCTTAAAATGCAAGCGGCAACAGCACACGTACATCTTTTCAGGCGACAGGACAACCAGAGGGAAAAAGGGTCACAAGATTTTATAAAACAAGGATCTCCAACCTTGGCAATTTTGCGACTTGTGGACTTCAACTCCCAGAATCCCTCAGCCATCATGAGGGGCTGAAGTCCACAAGTCGTAAAGTCGCCATGGTTGGAGACCCCGCTATAAAGTGTCTCTTTTTGGAAACATAAAAGGCCAATGGGGATTCTCCGTCATCCGGATCCTGGTTGTCCCAAAGGTGCTTTTTTCAAAAGGCAACCTGGACTTCGTTTTTCCAAAACAAAGTCCAGTTGCTTTTTTAGGGGGGAAAAATAACTTTTGGAAAACAAAGACTGCAAACACAGGAGCATCAGACTTGGTCTGCATCTGTACCCCGCTTTTCAGGTCTCAAATCAAAGTTGGCATTTAACACATTAACAGAGTTGGAAGGGGCCTTGTAGGTCATCTAGTCCAACCCCCACACACCATTTCTGATGTAATGGCCATCTAGTCTCTTCTCGAAAGCTTCCAGTGCTGAAGCTCCCACCACTTCCGAAGGCAACTTCTGTTCCATGGGTTGATGGCTCTCAATAGCTGCATTATCTTCAAACAGTTTTTATTGAATTTATTAATGTTTATTGAATAACTACATTATCAGGCAATTGGCAAGCAGCAGTTTGAGACAAGAGCCTCGCTCACGAGGAAGCCCACTTTGCTAACAGCCTTGTGGGATTCAAGCACAACTGATTTAACCAGGACTCGCTTTGGTTCTCACCGATGCGAACTTATGTCCGAAGCTTATCCACTCCTTTTCCACCAAGACCTCGAAGCCCACGATGGTTCGGTAGTAGCTGTCCAACATCAACATGGCCAGAGAGGTCAGCTGAGCGGTGCGGTCCCACCCGTCGCTGCAATGCACCAAGACCGAACTCTTCCCGGAAGACACTTTGTCAGCCACTTGGATGGCTCCAGTTAAAACCAGCTGGCAAGGAAGCAGAAAACAGGACTTGAGACGGGGTGGGGGTAAGGCTGTTGTTCTGACTGAGGCTTCCCGGGAAAGCATAAATCACCATCTTAGTCCCCAAAACCTCCTTTTATTTATACAGCTGTGAATGATGGTCATTCACAGTCCGCAAGGCTGCACAAACTCTCCGCGAAGGTTCCGACAGGCGCCTGCCTGAGTTGCCACAGTCTTTCGGGGGAATGTCGAAAAACACCCACCTTTATCTCCCTTGAAAGGCTGCCAGAGGCCTCATTGCCAAAGGCAGAGCAAGGCCAAACTTGGCACAGAGTCAAACAGAACCTTTCCAAGCTTGAACCGACCAGATGAACGAATTGCTTCCTGCAAAAGCTCGTTTGCTCCTCTTTTATGTCTTATGGGAGGAGCCAATCATCTCCAAGCCTTTCTCCCAAGTCAACACCCTCTTCTCTTAATTGTCCTTGCCTTCTGGCAGCTCTGCGCACGCGCACCCTGGGAACAGGCTCCCACTGTTCTTCTGCCTCAACTGATGTCAGACTCCGGAGGCAGCAAATAACTACCAGATGCCCTTGGCCCCCTCTCTGCCTCCTACGCAAGAGCCTTTGTCCGAGCCTTCCCCAGACTCCAGGACTGGCCCACGTTCCTCCCCAACCTCCTCACTGTCTTACTCTGCTGCCAGCTCTGGTGGCCGCTGGGGGGGGGGCACAACAGCTGTCCCCCCTCTTCTCTTTTAATGCAAGAGCTCGGAGCCCCGTCCACATGGTGTCCGGCTGTGGTGGTCAACCCAGCCACCCTCCGCTCTGTACCTTGATATGTTCCAGCCAGTGTGTGGACTCCAAGCTTGAGAGCCAATGAGATTCTTCCACGTGGGGGTAGACGATGTCTTTCAGCTTTTTCAACGATTCCCGCATGACGTGAATGTTGTGGATATCCAGGAAAAGCAGTTCGGCCTCCGGATACGCGTCTTCACTTTCGTATCCACCACCGGTGGCCTTGGGATCAAAGAGGAAAGGAGTGTTTCATTTCCTTCGCACGACCACCGCCGGCATCACATGCTCGCATTTCCCCGAAAATAAGACTTGTATTAATTTTTGCTCCGAAAGACTCATTAGGTGTCAACTCTGAAGGTGGCCTGACTGAGGCCATTTGGGAGGCATCAGAGGAGGGGGGGGGAGGGGATAGAGTTAGCCAAAACAAATATAGCTTCTTCTGGGAACCAAGGACATTCCCATAGGTAGCTGAAGAGAGGAGGAGTGAAGTTGCCAAGCAACCAGACCGCACCTTGATGGGACCATGTGACTGACTGACTGGGGGGAAAAAGGGGGGGGGACGTTGACTTTTAATTAGGTGGAAACCGTGGGAACCTTCAGAGTCGGTTTTCACCAGTCTGTGCCAATATCTTCAACAAAACTCTTCTTGGAGGAATCTACCTGCCTCAGAGTTCTGTTGGGCCTTCTCCGGGTGCCGTCAGCGGGACAATGCCGGCTGGCGACGCCTAGGAGTAGGGCCTTCTCTGTTGCCGCTCCGGCCCTGTGGAATGAGCTGCCCGCTGAGATCCGGGCCCTACCCACTCTCATGGCCTTTCGCAAAGCCATTAAAACCTGGCTTTTCCGGCAGGCTTGGGGCTATTGACCCCTTGATTGAGGTCCAGCCCCCTCCTGATTGGGTGTTTGTTGTGTTTCCCTTTTTAACCTTGTTGTGTCCAATTGTTTTTAATAATTCTTTTTTATTTTTTTCATTTCTGTAAGCCGCCCGGAGTCCTCCGGGATTGGGCGGCATAGAAATTTAATAAATGAAATGAAATGTTTGCTGTGGGTGGATTACTTGGAACTTGAATGTTGTGCTTTTATTGTTAATTATTTTTTTATTCACATTTTCTTTTATGTCTTGTCTTGCACTCCCCTCCCTCATTATTGTAAGCCGCCCTGAGTCCCCTCAGGGAAAAGGGCGGCCTATAAGTGTTCAATAAAACTCTAAAAACTCTAAAACCCCTGACATAGAGACTTATTTGCGGGGAAACACGGTACTAAAATGTGTCCGTCTGGCTGACGCTCTTATCTCGGACTTATTTTGGGGGTAGAGCTCATATTACGAGCACCCTGAAAATCCAGGCTGGGGCTTATTTCCCAGTGGGGTCTTATTTTCAAGGAAATGTGGGTATTCCCAACACAACTGATGGGTTTGCACCAACACCGAGGAGTTATGTAAAATCACCTTCCAAGTACAAGGGGGGGGGGGGAATCACCATTCAGTTCCGAGTCGGATGTAAGTATCATCTTTGAGGGCCCCAATGGATCAATTCGTATGGAAACTGATTTCTATGGAAACTGATTTCTATTAATAGGGGCCTGGTGTTTTCATACAGGAAGTCCTTGGCTTACAACCATACCTTTAGTGATCAAAGTTACAGCAGCACCAAAAAAAGGGGGAGCTTGTGACTGGTCCTTGCATTTATGACTGTGGCTGCATTGCCACTAGTCCTGGCATCAAAATGTGGGTGCTTGTCAACCGGTGTGCATTTATGACGATTACGGCATCTTGGGGTTAAACGGTCGCTACTTGTGATCTTCCCAGCTGGCTTCTGAGGAGCAAAGTCATCGGGGAAGCTGAATTTGCTTAATGACAGCGTGATCCACTTAACAACAGCTGAGATTTACTTAATAACTAGATCATCAAATCGGGTGGATTTCATTTAATAATCACCTTGTTTAGCAACAGAAATTCTGGTCGCAATTGTGAGGACTCTTCGTAGCTATTTGTAGGCCACCCATTTCAGGGACTCCATATGACACTTAAAAGGCATCTAAACACCCTATTCAAAAACTCCCCAAAGAGGAAGTTATTGAAAAGCCATTTCCTTCTACCTGACAAAACGTGACTTTCGAACAGAGCAATGTGTGCGTTGAAACATGATCATTTCTCCAGCGAGTATGGATTTAATCCCAGCCTCAGGCTCCCCGAATCCCACTAGGGAGCCAGGCTCCCCTAATCAAAATATTTTTTTAAGTTTGAATGTCAATATGGTTATTTTTCTTTGCCAAATAGACTTAACGCATTAAGTAAGCGACATGAACAAAAAAAAATAAAGAGTTTTCTTAACCCTCGTCGCCAATCTAGTTGCTAAAATTGTCCCATGGGGCTGGAGAACACAAAACAGGAAATACACCTCTGTATGAAATCCCCAAAAGCACCAAGCGGTTATTTTCCAAGTAAAACTTCGATCGGCCAAGTTATTTTAGAACTTTGGGCCAGTCCCTCTCTCTCAGCCCATCCACCTCACGGGGATGTTCTTGTGGAGGAAATAAAGAGGAGGAGGAAAGCATATTAGGTATGTTTGCCTCACCTACAAAGTCATAAAGATGGGATTTTAAAAATATCAAATAAAGAAACAAAATTAGGTGAGAGTGAAAGATTCTCTCTCTCCACAGAATGCAGAACATCTTGTCAGGCCTGGAAGCCACATTCTTTTGCCCTGGGCCTTCGGGCCGGCCACATTTATTGCTGTGGGAAACTGGGAGGGGGGATTGTATGGAGTATGGGAGAGAGATATAATCAAAATAGCACTCCTTTCTCAGAGAGTCAAGGACGTCTTGCCCTGCACCTGGAGGGGTGTGACTGGGAGGCATCTCCAGTTGGGACGGTGCCTGATCAGGCCATGGGATGAACATGTGGGTGCTGGTCAGGTGCTTGGACTTTCTTTTGGGTGGGGAAAACCTGGAAGCTTTCGGATTCGGGCTTTCCCAGATGTGCCAATATGACGCCTCTAATAAAATGAGGAAACTCGAGCCTCGGAGTCTTCGTTCGTTGGGGGTGTCACTTGGGACCCTGACACATGTGGCCCAGAAGCCGATATATACGCAGCCTCTCTGGAGTAAAGTGAGAGAGTTAATTTTAGCTATGGAAGGGGCTGAGTAATCCTCGGGTGTGGCCGAGAAACAACAAAGCGAAGGGAATGAGGAGGAGGGAAGGAATGCAGCCACTAGACTTTTCATAAACAACTGGAAAAAAATAGTAATCTGTGTCGTCCCCGCCCACCCCCCTGCATTTTAGCTTACAAGCATTGAGCTTTGAGGGTTAAGATGACTTTTGAAAGAAAGAAAAAGAAAAGAAAGAAAGCTTATATAAAGAGGTTTGTTTTCTAGGCTGTCTTGGATACATTAAACCAGTGTTTCTCAACCTTGGCAACTTGAAGATGTCCGGACTTCAACTCCCAGAATTCCCCAGCCAGCATTCGCTGGCTGGGGAATTCTGGGAGTTGGAGTCCAGACATCTTCAAGTTGCCAAGGTTGAAAAACACTGCATTAAACAATGCACATGGAGCACATATGCACACCCGAACAGACACTTTAAGTCAAATTTTCTCCTATTCCTTGCGAATGGGCAGAAACAGGTTTGCTTCAAAAGTCTCCCTCTTTACAGAATGAATATGATCACTGCTTTTATCCTCCGTGAAGCTGCAAAGTTTTTTTTTTTTATAAAGCCAGCATTTAGCAAAGGGGAGGGAGCCGCGCTGGCTAATTAATCAGAGGATGATTTTTTTCCAGTGACTTTATTGAAAGTTTAGTCACTTGGAATTTACTGTGAGTGTAAACAAGGTGGAGCCATTTCAACTCCAGGGGAAGAAAATAGTAAGCCTCATAGCTCGTCCTTTGACGAATGCACTTTAAATCTCGTTAGCAGGAAGTCCCGTTCTTCCCACAGCCCAGCGGATTGTGTGGCTGTGTCGACACGATAGCAACTGGGTTAACCGCGAACGCTCGACTGTCTGTCAAACGCCCAGAAAGCGTTTTGAAGCCTTAGCCATTCCTTCAGTTAGCGCTTTCCAAATCTGGGAATCTCTGGATGTATTTAAAAAGGACAATTTTTCAGAACGCTGAGCCAGCAGAGGCTTTGACTCAGCGTGGCTGGCAATCTCCGGAGGAGTAAAACCTCACTTAAGCGACGTCCCTGGGCAGGCGGGTGAAGAGGGAGGCTGGGTACCTTGTTAGCCACAGCGTTGACGTTGGGCCTGGCATCGAAGATGGTCAGTTTGGACAGCTGCTTGTTGGTTTCCCGTATGACTTCCAGGTATCTTTCGTCGTCTTTGTTCCTTTTGCCCCCCATGCCCACCAGGGGCTGGCTGGAGCGCGTGATGACCGCTTGGGTCTCCGGATGGATCCAGGACAACACCTGAGGGAGCCATGAGAAGATATTCCATCAGAGCTCTAAGGCTTTTCCAAAAAAAGTTATCTGTATATTTCTCTTTCACATAAAAAAGGTAAAGGTTCCCCTCGCACTTATGTGCTAGTCGTTCCTGACTCCAGCCCATCAGTCTGGAGTGCTGTAGGGTTTCCTTCCTGAGCAGGGGGTTGGACTAGAAGACCTCCAAGGTCCCTTCCAACTCTGTTCTATTCTATTCTATTTCTATTCCATTTCTTTTCTGTTTTATTTCTTTTCTGTTTTATTTCTTTTCTATTCCATTCCATTTCTTTTCTATTTCATTTCTTTTCTTTTCTATTTCTTTTCTATTCCATTTCTATTCTAAATAAAAAAAACCACACCATATATTTTGGGCCGAATTACGGCCGTTAAGTCGAGACTAATTTTTTTTAGAGCCAAAGTCACTTACCGGTATCCGGCACCGGGATCGGAAAGCAGAGACCTTCTTGAGATCTTCGTCTGTGGCGTGATAGGGCACCACCAGGAGGGATGGGTATGTGTCGCAGAGGGCATAGTGCTCGTTGAGGAAGGTGACCCTCCACTGGAGGTTGGGCAAACCCTTTTGAGAGAAGGGAGACGGTCGTTGCCTGAACAAGATGGCAATTAAGCAGAGGAACGATTTGTGCGTTATTATGGCCACAGGGTGGCAACAGGCCACCAATCTATCCAATGAGTATCTCTACGGTTGGGGAGCCGGAGAAACACATGGAAGGTTTTGAGACAAAAATGCCAGTGGGTTTTTTTCCTCGCTCTTTTTATTTTGTTATTATGAGCCCACTTGGCAACACAAGGATGTTTTTGCTTATTAGAAGGACTGGAATATACACAGGAGCGTCTGACGTTCATTCTTTGCGGGGGGCGGGGGGGGGGAATGAATTGCAGTCTTCTACAGGGGAAAAATATTTTTTTTTAAGACTTGCCCAAAAGAAAGCTAACAATAGCCATGGGAAGTAACTAAGGGGAAGCACCTCGTGTCAGGTTCCAAGTGACACTCCCAGCGAAAGAAGACTCTGAGGGTTGAGGTTCCTCAAAGTTCCATTTGATTAAAGGTATAAGTTCCCCTCGCACGTATGTGCCAGTTGTTCCTGACTCTAGGGGGCGGTGCTCGTCATCTCCGTTTCAAAGCCAAAGACGTCCGAAGACCTCTCCGTGGTCATGTGGCCAGCATGACTCAATGCCGAAGGTGCACGGAACGCTGTGACCTTCCCACCAAAGGTGGCTCCTATTTTTCTATTTGCATTTTTTACCTGCGTTCGAACTGCTAGCTTGGCAGAAGCTGGGACAATAACAGGAGCTCACTCTGTTACACTGCACTAGGGATTTGAACCGCCGAACTGCCAACCTTTCTGATTGACAAGCTCAGTGTCTTAGCCACTTTTATTAGAGATGCCATGTTGACTCTACTACATGCGTAGGAAGCCAGGTGATCTGAATAGACGAGAACTGCCGAATTCACTGTCATTTGCATAAGTTTTAAGAAGGTTCCATCGTTTCTCCCCCCTTTGGACCCCCCTTCTTTGGCCAATCGATGAGCCCATTTGCGTTTCAGGGAAGGTCTGCCAGTTTCCAGTTTAAAGGAACTCAAAATTTCTCCTACGTTGGCCTGCAACTCCCAGGTTCCCTCACCATCCATTATGCTGGCGGGAATTATAGCTCAGCAACATCTGGCAGGCCAATATCCTCCTTTTGTGATTTAAATATTTATTACACATTTAAGAATAAACGACATTGAAGAAGCTTCCGTGCTCAGGCAGTAAAGCGAATTGCACAAGACAAGATGACCTTATAGGTCTCCAGGCAAACTTATGTTCTTAAGTTTCTCCTTCCTACCAAATGGGATGAATAAAAGGAGAGACACCCATCTCTTTATAAGAATTGCTTGGCAGAGTGAGATTGGCAGAATATAAATTTAATGAACAAATAATCCAGCATATCCACTGATCTGAATTCTTGGTTTTTCTTCAAGCCTAAATCAAATTCTTTATTCACTAAAACACAATAAAAGGTTTTTAAAAAAGTACAATGTAATACAGAACATCAGTATTTTATTTTATAAAAATCCGTTCCAGGTCATTTATCCATCTAAGTTCACTAGCCTAGGGTTCTGAGCGAGGCTTCCAGAGAACCTGAAGCAAACTCCTTGTCCCTTTTATTCATTGACTGTGAATTCTGCTCCTTCACCTCCAGCAAAGTCTTTCAAGGGAGGATTTACGGTCACAGACCTTCTCTGGCTGGGAGAACTGCCAGGCCGAGATCTGCAAAATGTGGGAAGGAGTCTCAGAGAGTCACGAACCAATGAAGTGAACTCCTGCAAACTCCACTCCCCTTTCATTCCTCTTTTATTTCCTCTGGGAGGGGCCATTCATGAGTCGGCCCTTGTTCCTTAACTGTTCCCTTCCTATGCGCACACTGGGAACAGGCTCCAGCTGTTCTTCTGCCCCACTGATGTCTTGACTCCGAAGGCAGCTGATAACTGGCATAGGGCCCTGCCCCCCTCTCTGCCTCCGACGCAGAGCCCTCATCAGAGCCTTCCCCAGACTCCAGGACTGGCCCAGGTTCCTCCCCAACCTCTGAATCTGCTGCCAGCTCGGCTGGCCGCTGGCGGGCTACAACACCTAGCTCATGTCTTAAAAACGAAAATTAGTGTGCTTCCTATTTTCTGTTCATCCGGTTCAATTTGTCCACAGAACAGAAAGAAAACTATATACAGCAAACCTGAAAAACAAGAGTGGAGGAATGCAAAGGAGAAGAGGAAAAAACGAACTTACTTGTCTTCTGTATTCAACCATAGGATTATAAACCAGCCAGCCGCTTTCCACAAACTTCTCCTCGTTCAGAAAAGCAAAGAAAGGCTGAGAGGATAACAAGAAAAATCAGGAAGTGGAACCGCCAAAAGAAGAAAAGAGATTCAAGGTGCCAAACTCTTTGCCTGGGCTGGTGAAGAAGATGCTTGGCTTCCCAAGAGCATGAAGCAAACTCCTTCTCCTGACAAAACCTCCTTTTATTAATTTAGAGAGAATTCTGCTCATTCACCTCCAGCAAAGTCTTTCGAGGGAGGATTTGCAGTCACAGACCTTATCTGGCTTGGAGAGCTGCCAGGCCGATCTCTGCAAAACTTGGCAAGGAGCCTCGGAGAGTCAGGAACCAATGAAGCGAACTGATTGTCTCCTGCAAACTCCACTCCCCTTTCGCTCCTCTTTTATTTCCTCTGGGAGGGGTCCTTCATCGTCCCCCTGTGACCTTACTCCCAAGTCAACCCCTGTTCTTTAGCTGTTCCCTTGGTCTGGCAACTCTGCACATGTGCACACTGGGAACAGGCTCCAGCTGTTCTTCTGCCCCACTGATGTCTGACTCCGAAGGCAGCTGATAACTGTCAGACGGCTCTGGCCCCCTCTCTGCCTCTGACACAGAGCCCTCATCAGAGCCTTCCACAGACTCCAGGACTGGCCCAGGTTCCTCCCCAACCTCCTCACTGTCGGAATCTGCTGCCAGCTCTGCTGGCCGCTGGCAGGCCACAACAGAACGCCCCAAAACATTGACAGAAGCCAAAATGTAAAACACATTATATCCTTTATGAAGAGAAGTCACCCCCCCCCACCCCCCTCCAGTAATAGGCCTGGACTCAACCATTAACTTTGAACTAGTAGGCACCCTAATGAATCCAGGAAAAATACCATATTCCCTTTATCTGTCAAAAGTATCTTTGCCATTTCTAAATGTTTTTAGTTGTCCACACAGCAGGCAGCAAAGTTAAAGTGAAACAACCCGTTCCCAAATTTGCTTTTTATATGCTGTAGGCAAAAAAAAAGAAACCCAGAACCCCTGCCAAACTCAGACTCAGAAGCGCTTACCAAGTTATGCGACTGTGGAAAAGCGTATTTTGTCAGGAGCTCAAATATGTCTCTTCTACTGTGACCTTCTTGTTTCAAAGCGAAGCGTAAATTCCTCATATCCTACGATTTAAAGCAAACCACGCATTAAAAAAATAAAGAATGCCAAGGATTAATGTTAGGTAACTTGTTCTAGTTGTTTTTCAAATGGAAAGGTAAGGTTTTATGTCAGAGAGGGGCAACGTAGCCCTTTTTCCGTTTGATCTACTCGTCTAACCTCAGACTTTGGTCCCACCATTTAATTCTCTTTTTAAAAGTGTTGTGGTGGCCTAGAGGTGGAGTTCTTGCCTCACAATCAGGAGCTGTGAGTTCGATCCTAGGTAGAGGCAGATATTTCTCTCTGGGCCAATGTGAATGTTTTTTTCTGAATAAAATTCCACATTGGCGACAGGAAGGGCATCAGTCTTACCTTACACGTGATGTCTAATCCGTACGAATTCTCTCCTCGGCTTGAAGCGCCCCCCATTTTCTCAATCCTTGCAATAACCCCCAAAGGCACATCCAACACCACTGTCGGATCCTGAGCAGGCGAAAAAAAAGGGCAAAGTTCACATTAAAGCAATGGATTCCTAACAGACTGCACTTCCGTACCTGTGTTTGTCATAAAAGACTCTCTTATCTTGAAAGCTAACAAAGGTTATCAATTTAATGGGATGGACGCGGTCAGATTAAGAAAAACAAAAACAAAACAGCCATAATGGGCCAATGAGGCAAGAAGCATAAGTATAAAATAACCATCAACACAAAGCATTTAATAAACATTTACCTAATTGCTACCTGCTGCAAGGATAAAAATCCCAGGATATTTCAAGAGACCTGAGCTTTAAAACATTTAAATGCTGCCCTGTATCTCGGCCCAGCACTCTTGTCATCAAAGGAGAATAGAAGAAGGAAAACGGAGGAAGTTCTTGACTAAGGACTAATTGGGGACTGTTGGAAGTTACAACGGAGCTTCACAGGGCTACAACTGTCAATCTGGCAGTCACATGATATCATGTAGGGTGCTTGGCAACCATGTATATTCAGCTCTGGGAGTTGAAGTCCACAAGTCTTAAAGTTGCCAAGTTTGGGGAGCCCTGAGGGACGTGATTTACGATTTTTGCTAGAAATTGGCACTTCCTGGCAAAAAAGAAAAAGCCTTGGTGAATTGGTTCACGTAACAACTGTGGTGTTTACTTAATGGCCGCAGAGATTCCTTTACGATCACTGCAAAAAAGCACCTTAAAATCGGGCAGGGTCACGTGATGGCCTGCTTAATGATCGGAACAACTGACCGGTGTGCTCAATTACGGTTGTAAGTCGAGCTGTACAGCTTTCAGAAGCCAAGAAAGAAAAAAAAGAGGGTGAATGAGTGTCCCTTGGGCCGGGCAATAAATTGAGACTATTCCCTTCTTTCTTCTGGTAGGAGACTGCACAGCCACAGGTGACTCAGCACTTGGGAGATAGCATCAGGCTAAAAGGCTGCCCTCCAGAGCCCTTAATCTCTCCTGGAATCCCGATGCACTTGTGGGCAAGTCGAAACGCAAAGCCTAAAACCCTGGACTGAAAGGAAGAATTCAGCCTAAAAGCATATGCTCCGTGTCTTAAGAGAGCCTCGTTTTACATTCGGAAAAGAAGAAAACAAGCCATCAACTCGTACTCCGTTCAGATCACTGGAGGGGGACAGAATAACAAAACAACGGCGTTGGAAGGGACCTTGGAGGTCTTCTAGTCCAACCCTCTGCTTAAGCAGGAGACTATGCAATTTCAGACAATTGGCTGCCCACTCTTAAAAACCTCCAGCGTTGAAGCACCCTCAATTTCAAGTGGCAAGTTGTTCCACTGGTTAATTGTTCTGACTGTCAGGAAATTTCTCCTTAGTTCTAGTTTGCTTCTCTCCTTGATTAGTTTCCACCTGTTGCTTCTTGTCCTGTTCTCAGGTGCTTTGGAGAATAGTTTGACTCCCTCTTCTTTATACGGAGTTGGGTGATATGTAGCCATAACAAAATTCCTTCTAGAAATCCAAGGTCATCCTTTGTCTCTGCACCTGACCGGAACTGGATGGGTGGAACTGCCAGCGTGGCAGTGGGAGATTGGACCATGGGATGGACTGGTGGATGTGGGGGCAAGATCTTGAACCTTCAACTGGGTGGGGGAAACCGGGAAGCCTTCAGATTCAGGTTTTCCCAGATGTGCCAATGTGGCTCTCTTCATAAATTGGAACTTTGAGGAATCCTTTGCTTCGGACTCGGATTTACTTTTACTACTTATCCAAGCAGTTGACTCCAAACACCACAACAGACCGTAGAGTTTGCTTACCGATTCCATGCTTCTCAAGTAGATCCTGTAGTTTGTGATGTAGACCCTCCCTTTCACAGGGCCATTGAAAGGACACATGTAAATGACCTCCTTGTCTGTGGAGAAAAGAGAACCCCCGTATTTAAAAGGTAAGGAAGACCACAACTCCAGATAAAGAAAGAAACTAAGGCAGAGATTAATGGGGAACCCGGAAGTGATATGAACTATTATGAATGGAGGATGTTGTGTTGTGCAATGGTGTATAACTCAGATAACCTTTTTACATGCAAACATTTTTAGAACAGTACCACCGAATTTCTCATTGTTATTCAAGTATGGTGGAACATTCCGAATTTACTGTCAAATTCTAAAAATTTACGGATCTCTAGAAAGTATTTGAATGAATGAATGAGCTGGAAGGGACCTTGGAGGTCTTCTAGTCCAACCCTTTGCTCAAGCAGGAGAACCTGTGCTGCTTATTAGCAGACAATGGATGGAAATGCTCAAATGCTGCTGTGGCGGTTAAAACGAAAGTAAAAGCTGCAAAATTATCTCTTGTAATTGTATGGAGAAGACACACGTTTAGTTATTTCTGTATCCCTGGTCAAATGAATGGGGTTTTGTGTGAGTCTGAGAAAAGCATCACCTCCTTTTGATTACCTTTCGACTCTTGATTAAGAATCGACCAGGTGAGCCAGTTTTGAAACGGATCCCTTTCAACCCAGATTGACTCTGCAGATGCTCCAGAAACACCACAAAGGCTGAATCTAACTGGATTCTTATTTCTGAGATAGGCCCGAATGCTGTAATATTCAAGCATGTTATCCTTGGACAGCTTCATTCTTTCTGAACAAGGGACGGGTTTGGGAGCAACTGATTTACAAGTAGCCCTCGACTTACGACCAGAATTTCCGCTGCTAATCAAGGCAGCTGTTAAGTAAGTCGAGCCCATTCTTATGACCTTATTGTTTGGGTTGTTAAGCAAAATGGCCCAGTTGTTAAGCAATGCACAAGGTTGTTAAGTGACTCCTGCTCAGCTCATTGCTGCGATAAGAGCAGACGTTCAATGAATGGTTGTAAGTTGAGAACTACCTGTAGGCACTCTGGGACCTGTGTTTACCTGTAACTCTCGTTTCCCCCGGCAGACGAGGAATTTCTTCGTTGTGTTCCCAGTTGGTTCCATCTTTCGCGGGCTAAGAGGGAGAAATGACAAGGTCAGCCTTTTGTCCTGTGGGAAAGATCCTGAAGGTGTAAACCAAAGACAGCATTTCATGATTAAATATCTGACTTAAAAGAAGCCCGGGGAAGACACTCACTTTTTTAATGGAGGCGTTCTCCAAGGAGTTTGAGTTGCATCGAGGTGTTGAGGAAGAGGAGGCCATGCTGGAGAATGGCGGGGAAGAACTGCTGAGAGAGAGAGAGAGAGAGTAAGTGAGTGAGTGAGAGAGAGAGAGAGAGAGAGAGGGAGGGAGGGAGGGAGGGAGAGAGGGAGAGAGGGAGAGAGGGAGAGAGAGAGAGAAAGAGATGTTCAATTTTCGTTGGACTTCACACACCAGCAATTTTATATAGGGATTTTCTTTTGCAATATTTTCTAGGCGGGTGGAGGGCTCACAAAAAAAAGTTGCCACTTTATCTCCTAAATATATTACACATCTTTCTGCTGCTAAAAGTTACTGGGAAAACTAAACTTTTAGTTGCAATAATGATGTTACTCAGGCCAGTGCAAAAAAGAACACAAAATGTAAGCTCAGCAAGTTGCTATTAGGAGAAAGAGGGTTAAAAATACATAAATTTTACACTGGTGTAAAGATACCAGAAAGAAATCTGTTGTCAGAACCAAATTACTTCCGCAAAGTAAAATAGAATAGAACTGGAAGGGACCTTGGAGGCCTTCAGCCCCCTGCTCAACCAGGAGAACTTATACTATCTCAGAGAAATGGCTGTCCAGTCTCTTCTTAAAAGCCTCCAGTGATGGAGCTCCCACCATTTCTGAAAGGAAGCGGTTCCTCTGGTTTTATTCAGTGCTCCCTGATAAAAAAAGAGGAGGTGGGGAGAAATAGAAACTACAGGACTGAATTGGGATGCTGAGCTGTGCAAATGCGATGCCGTTTATGGCTGATGGCTTGAGCGAAGGGTCATTTCTCTCCCTGCCTACAAAGGCCCAGTCAGTCGTAAGTAGAGAACTCTCTGTATTGTATTCAATGCCCAACAACAGCTGAGCATCAGAATATGCCCGGGGTAGAGAAAAACCCTCTTAGCGTTAACACATCGTGTGGTATGCGGTGATGATCCCAAATGGATGCAGAAGGAACTTGTGGAGTCTGACAAGGGAGTTGCAAGCATTGCAAACATAAGGCAGTGCATTAATTCAGGGAAAGAAAAAAAAAATGAGGATGCTGTCAAAATGTTCTAGAATACAAAGCAGCCAGCCCATCACGCAGATGGCAAAAAATAAGTAAAAATTGTGTACAACGAGACCCTCTTGGCCAGATCTTCACCTGAGCGCTGGCCCATCTTTTTAGGATGAGCACGACAATCCTCCCTGGGATGGTCAACCAGGAGCTCTGCTGGCGGACCATAACATAAGGTTGTTAATTTAAATGCAATGATTCTCTTAGCCACTATGGCAGTGGTCTCCAACCTTGGCAACTTTAAGACCTGTGGACTTCAACTCCCAGAGTTCCTCAGCCAGCAAAGCTGGCTGAGGAACTCTGGGAGTTGAAGTCCACAGGTCTTAAAGTTGCCAAGGTTGGAGACCACTGCACTATGGCAATCAAGGTCATAAAATGGGGCAAAACTCACTTAATAACAGAAATGCTGGGCTCCATTGTAAACTCAAAGACTACCAATATCCCTATTTGTAGACGCAAAGCAAAGTCCCCTTCTAAGAGGTTTCTGGCTCCAGAGAAACAAATGCTGGGTTCAAAGATTTGTCTATAATTGCAGCCTATATTAAGCCTATGTGGACTGAGATCAGCAGTGACTCCAAGTTAATTATAGTAAGGAGGCTAAACGGCTGCAGGCCGCCTTGTCTGGAAGCCACGAGGATACTACAGCCATGTCAAATTAAATAAATGGAGTCGCAAAAGGGTGCTGTTACTGCATGCTTTTCCCACACAAATTTTGCAGGAGCTCCTGACTTCAGTGGCTAAAAAGCAAGGCTCAAACCCACAGTGGTCTTGCTTTCCGGGAATCCGAGCATTTGGGCTGCAAGAGAAATGGCACTGATTAAAGACTGTCCGATAAAAAGGGGAAGGAAAACCTTTACACGCCCAGAAAATGTTCTCTTTCGAAGAGAAAACGAAGAAGTGTGTGTCTGTGGGTGGGTGTGTAGTTTTCACTGAGACCCACTGTTTAAAACAAAATGGGACTTTTCTGCCCAGGGCAGTCCTAAAAAAGCCAGCGCTCAAAACCATCCCAGCAGAAGCTGAAAGTAAATAACAAATTAGCAAATCCCTTTTCTGATTTTGAGAATTGCAGCCCCAAAACTACCAATAAATAAAATAAGTGAGCGAGCCTTTTGGGCCTCCTCAAAATAGCATTTTAGCAACTCTGAGGGAGGGCTTGTCCCTTCCTACAGTCTCCGCCAGTTGCTTAAAACACAGCTATGTTTTTCTCCATGCCATGTTTTCTCCTTGAGGATATCAAGTTACCTCCCCCAAGAAACAAAACATTGTGGAGTAAAAACAGAAGGAACTGAACTTACGATACCAGCCTGCATAACAATAATTATGTCTTAGTAAACTTACTCTGAAAAAGTCCAAGAAATAACTCGCTTTGGCTTGGCTTGCAGTTGTGCGGACTACAGTGTCACTGTCACAACTACTTGGAAAGATGGCCCTGCATGAGGACGGACGGACGGACGGACACACGCACACACACACACTTGGAATCTAGATCTGGGTATCTCCTTGGTTGCAGAATTTCCGAGAGAATATAAATGCTACAGGAATATAATAGGGTGTATTAATTCTAGATTAATTAATAGGATGTATTAATTCTAGAATCAATTCTAGATTAATTCTACACTGATTTCATTATAAATACACAAGAAAGCAAACAAACCAAGAACACTGTGCATCATTTTAACACCACAGCATCCGTAAGAACAGGCGTTCACTCCCTCCACACAGCTTCATTTCCAGTGTGCTGAATCACTCAGGAACACAATCTCACAGTGCTGCTCTCCATCATTTCCCCAAGGGAGCCCAAATGTGCAGAATGATCCAACACACCCACACTGTGGGTCAAGGCCATTCAAGTTTTCCGGTCATCTTCCCCCTCCTTTGTGGGGTGGGGAGAAGGGGAAAGTCGCAGAAATTTCCAAGCCGTGGAAAAACATACCTATTTAGGCACAGAGATGGAAGAGATAGCAATAATTCCTAACCCAGAACAAATAGAATTCTTTTTAAAGATTCAAAAGAGAAAAGAGAATAAAGAGCTTTTTTAAAAAGGAGGGGGAAACTGTGGATGGGTGTTCTAGAGATTCAACAGCAAGGGACAGATGTTGTGGCAGTGGAAATATTTCGATTAAATAAACATGACAAAAGAAGTTACCAAATACCAGAGGAGAAGCAGGACAGATTCACCAAAGTCAATAAGAGTTGAAATTCTAAAAAGGGCGAGAGATGATGGATAGGCATAGAATTCTTTTTAGCATGGTGGTTATTTTAATAAGTGTTAGGAAAAAGAATTAGGAAGTAGAAACTCAGGGAATAGTATTATGTATACTGAAATATAATAACATATAATTACTAGGTATACCCAAATGTTAGTTGAAAAAGTATGATGATGTATATTTAAACGATAATATCACTATCAGAATTGTATGCAAAAAATATTGACCCAGATAATACACTGTTCACTAAGCACTTATGGAGGTTAAACAAAAAATGCACACACAGACACACGGTGGCTCAGTGGCTAAGATGCTGAGCTTGTTGCTCAGAAAGGTCGGCAGTTCGAATCCCCAGTGCTGCGTAACAGAGTGAGCTCCCGTGACTTGTCCCAGCTTCTGCCAACCTAGCAGTTCGAAAGCAGGTCAAAAATGCAAGTAGAAAAATAGGGACCAGCTTTGGTGGGAAGGGAACAGCGTTCCGTGCGCCTTCGCCGTTGAGTCATGCCGGCCACATGACCACGGAGACGTCTTCGGACAGAAGGAGTGAGGAGGAAGAAACAAAGGCATATGGATGCTATCTATACCCTCTCCAAGACTCATGAAAATAGACAAGAAAAATAACCTGCAAAAGTCAAAATTCTCTTATCACAGGGAGGCAAGCCCCCAAACCCAACCGAACCAGAGAGCAGAGAAGAAATTCTACATATGGGGTGGATCCCGACGAGTCGATAGGAGGAGATCCAGTCATGTCAAAGAAACATCGCCTGGATCCAGCCCAATGGCTACAAAGTTCACGGTGGCTATTTACCAATCAGATCGCAACAACTTGCCTCTAGAAGTTGTGGGGGCTCCAACCCTGGAGGATTTTGAGAAGAGATTGGACAACTATTTGTCTAAAACGGTATAGGGTCTCCTGCCTGGGCAGAGGGGTGGAATGGAAGACCTCCAAGGTCCCTTCCAACTCTGTTATTCTGCCCAACTGAGCACCTTTACTCGATTAGAGAAAAAGGAACACACGTGAAGCAACTCTTGTGTGCTCTGAGATGGAGAAATGCGGATTAAGGTTACCCACAAGGAGAGAAATGAAAGCCAAGGAAAGAAGCAGAGCCTGCTGGGGGAGGGCATGAGGGAGGGGCTGGTCCCGGGTAAGGCAGCCCAGCCTTTACTGGACTAGGAGCCTCGGGGGGGGGGGGGGGGAGTCTGCAAAGCATGACATGGCTTTATGGTATGGGACTCTCCCACGGGATTAGCTGTGTTGATGTTTCCCTGGTTTTCCCAAGTTTTATTTTTAGTTGTTCTGTTTGCTTGTACCCTGCCCAGACTCACCCTTGGAAGACCTGTGGCTGAATAGATGGGACAGATAGAGAAGAGGTAGATAAATAAGACAGATAAGGAAGGGGGAGGAAGGGGAGGTGGATGAGAGATAGGAGATAGATAGATAGAGATGGATGGATGGATGACAGCTGATAGATATTAGATATATACAGATAGATATTATAGAGATATATTATAGAGATACAGATAGATATTATAGAGATATTTATTATAGAGATATATTATATAGATATAGAGATGAATGGATGGATGACAGCTAATAGATATTAGACACATAAAGATAGATATTATAGAGATATTTATTATAGATATATTATATAGAGATAGAGATGGATGGATGACAGCTAATCGATATTAGATACATACAGATAGATAGATATTATAGAGATATATTATATAGATATTATATAGATATTATAGAGATATTATATAGATAGATATTATAGAGATATAGATAGATATTATAGAGATATATTATATAGATAGATATTAGATAGATATAGAGATATATTATATAGATAGATATTAGATAGATATTATAGAGATAGATAGAGATGGATGGATGGATGATAGGTGATAGATATTATAGGTATATTATATAAACAGATATAGATATTAGATAGATAAATGGTAGTTTTTCCAACACAGGTGTAAAATCAATGTCCCCCCTCCCCCCAGTAAGGTCCCTTCCAACTCTCTTCATCTGTTGCCAGAGATTCACGTGTCTTGTGTGGGTGTCTACATAGATACTTGTCTGGGTGGGTGTCTAACGTGCATATAAACACATTATATACATTATGAAACGGAGCAGAAGAGCCCCTCCCCCGTTTCTTGCGAGCCCCCCTCCTGCCCCCCTCCTGCCCAGCCAGCGCCTCAGACGACCCCCCCTTCGCCCCCCCTGAGAGGCTGCCTTTCCCCTTGCGGGGAGCCTCTGCCGCGGCCTCCTAGCGAGGACTCCCCGCCCCTCAACCTCCAAATCCCCCCACCCCACCCGGCGTCCCCCCCCCCGTCCCCTCCGGGGCGCCCCCTCACCCAGCTGCTCCGCCGGCGGCCGCCTCAGCCTCGCAGAAAAGCCCCCCCCCCTTTTCCCCGCCGACGCGGGCCGATGTCACGTGACGGCGGGCTGGACCGGAAGCCGCCGCCGCCGCACAGCCCAGCCAGCGAACGGGCAAGAGCCGTGTACGCGCGCGGGGCACGCCGGGAAATGAAGTCCTTCTCCTGCTCGGGGCGCCCCCGCGCGGGGAGCGCCGGGAACTGTAGTTTCCCCTGGCCATGACTTCGCTTCGGAGAAGGATGCGAGGCTCTCCCGCGGGATCGGCGGCGGGAGGTGACCTCCTCGGCCCGCGGATCCGGTGGGTTTCTCTGCAGAGGGTGCATTGCATCTAAGGAGACCCCGTTCAGTCATCGCTGTCCCGGTTTGGGTCCCGCAGAAGCCCCCCCCCCCAACACACGCTCCCCTATGCACACATGCGCCTGGGATTCTGCATTGCAAGTAACTAAAGCTGGCTGGTTTTAAATCACATCTTGCAATGCAGAATGAGCAAGGGTCGGATTAAGAGAGTTGGAAGGGACCTTGGAGGTTATCTAGTCCAACCCCCACCCCCACCCCGTCCAAGCAGGAGACCCTACCTACACCATTTCTGACAGATGCCAGTCCAATCTTTTCTTGAAAGCTTCGGGTGATGAAGCTCCCACAGCTTCTGAAGGCAATTTGTTGAAGATAAACCTCCAAGTGCTTCAATGACCCTCTAAAATTTAGAATACACAGTAAATCCTTCCATTCCTCACTATCCTGTCTGAGCTGAAGAAGCCTCTGGATGAGAAGCGAAGCATCTTCAAAAGAAAAAAACAGTCTGACTGTTTGGTCAACTGGGGAGTTGGGGAGAACCCCGTACAGAAATCAAAAAGCAGCATTTTTTTAAACCAAAGGTGCTTATTTCAGGTGGTAACTGGACTTCCTTGTTTTTTTGTTTTAAAGAAGTTTCGCTTCTCATCCAAGAAGCTTCTTCAGCTCTGACTTCTTGGATGAGAAGTGAAATGTCTTCAAAAGAAAAAACAAGAAAGTCCAGTTGCCTCCTGAAAAAAGCACCTTTGGGACAACCGTGATCTGGATGACGGAGAATCTCTACACACTTTTAGCTATACAATTTGGGATGGACACCATTGGAATGGAGTGGGAGGAGGAATGGATTTCTAGAGGAAAAATTGCAGACTACAGGAACCATTTGTACCACTCAGGTGACCCTGAGGACACAGGTAAACTTCCAAGTGGCCTCAACAACTCCCTAAAAGGATGCAAAGGACCAGCTGTCTGCAAGGAGTATCAATCCTTCCCTTCCCCACCATCCAGTCAGAGCTGAAGAAGCTTCTTGGAGAAGAAAAATACCTTCAAAAGGAAAAACAAGAAAGTCCAGTTGCCTCCTGAAAAAGCACCTTTGGGACAACCGTGACCTGGATGATGGAGAATCTCTACAGACTCAGAATCTGGATGATTTGAAAACCTCAGTGGATACGAATGAAAAGCAACTTTTGTGGTTAAGCTTGGTGGTTCTGCCACAAATCGATGCATCTTTGCAACTCTGGATGGGTTGCATTAAGAAAGGTTTCTAAGCCAGATGTGGGGGCCTGTGAAATATTCAGATTGACAGCAGGCAAAAATGCCAGTTGCCTGGAATGAAGAGGCAGGAATGCAGGAATGAGATTTAGGAGTGGAGTTCATGTCATCAGCCATGTTAATCCCAGCACTTAAAAAAAAAAAAAAACAGCATTTAAAAAAATAATAAATCACATTATGACCTTGTTCCAGCCAAGCGATTCATAATGTGGCTCATAATGTGGCTGTTTGCGTTGGGCTTTCTTATTAAGTTATAATTAAAGTGAGAAGTGCATTGCCGGAAGTGTGAATCCGGCTGGTATATGCAAATCAGGTCCTTAGTTAAAGAATGTCTGAGCATATAACATTATTGGGTGAATGGCCACGATCTATAGGTAATTATCCATGCCTGCATCTCTTTAATTTTATTTGCCCCGGCTTCCCTCTTTACCTGCTTTCTCTTGCGGGTGGCTCTTGAAATAAAACTGACTGCATCTAATCAAAAGCTTGATGATGATTTGTGTTGTAATTATGTTGGTCTTTAGGATGCCAAAGCAGGGGTTATGCTGGAAGAGTTATGGACGCTTTGTGAAGCTGATTAGCAGCTCCATTAGTGCTTCTTAAACATATGCCCAATATGGTAGAATGGTTTTAAAATCTTCCATAGCAGACTGGATCCTCTTCTTCTACAGATAGAATAGATGGTCAGCATTCGTTCAAGTTGAGTTTCATCTCTCTCTCTCTCCTATCTATCTATCTATCTATCTATCTATCTATCTATCTATCTATCTATCTATCTATCTATCTATCATCTATCTATCATCTATCTATCATCTATCTATCTATCTATCTATCTATCTATCTATCTATCTATCTATCTATCTATCTATCTATCTATCTATCTATCTATCTACGATCTATGTCTGTCTGTCTGTCTGTCATCCATCCATCCATCCATCCTTCCTTCCCACCCCCTCCTCTCTCTCTCCCTTAAAAAAAACAGTTTTTACAAAACAAATAACCGAAAACATTCCGTGAGTGCAATTTTTTCCCTGGCAGTTTATTATGGTATGAAGGAAAAAACAGTTTGGTGCGTCTGACATGAATGTTAATTTTACAAATGGAGGAGGAGGTTGTGGCTATTAAAATATGGTTACACAAAGTAGGAACATATTTTTTTTTTGAAGAAGTGTACAGTACAATGGATTTCTTTGATAAACAGACTCTTTAAATATACATGACAGAAAAAACATCCAAAGTTAAGTTATGTTGTGTTTTTAATCGACATCTTTATCCCGGGGAATTGGGGCGGGAGAGGGGGGGGAAATCCGTATATTTAAAACAGAATACAAAATAATAACAATAATAATTTGGAGCCAAGAATTTGTATGCTACAAATATACATGATTGACGTGGGCAAACGAGATAGACAATTGTTTTCAGAGCTGGGCATCCTGGCATAGATAATTTTGCAAAGCTAGCCGTGGCATTCTAACACCAATGCTTGATTCCTCCAGGGGCAGCTTTGCATTGCCACATCGCCATGTCTTGGTTGTTGGGAGACCTTGACGTACGACCGTTCACTTAGCGACCATTCAAAGTTACGACTGATCCAAAAACAGGGTGAATAGGATTCAAAGCTCCCCCCGCAGTCACATGACTGATCTGGTGCTCAGCAGCGTAGCCACAATTACGGCTTATTAAAAGGGCCCCACAGTCACATTTGATGACGGTTTGCCTGAAAACAGGCACTTTTAACGTCTGGTTTTTCAGCAAAACCAGGCCAATTAGGAAACACCGGTTGGCTTAAAGGTCGCGTCGCCCGCTTAGTGACGGCGGCAGCTACTTTGCGACATTTTTCTTAACGCCTGCCGCAAATTAAGGCTTGCAAAGATGGTTTTACGGCCATCACACCATTGTCACAGGCAGATGGCAGTCGTCTGCCGAGGACCACCTGTAGTATCATCGGGGGGGCGGTCGCCGATTGAACGTTTGGGGAAGGAAGTAGCTACTCTCAGCTCTGCACCTTGCTTGGATCTCATCCGTGGGGTTCGTTCACCCCTGCGGAGGCATCACTCGGAAAGACTGCCCCCAACCCCCCCGGATATTTCAATGGCTTCTTTTCTTCAGGAATTTTTTAAAAAACCGGAGCAATTAAAAGGGGAAACTACGAAGCACCGGTGTCTTTAGTTAGAGGTAGCACAACACAGGAATTGTTAGAAAATTAAAAGAAAAAGTGTGTACTAAGCCTATGTCCACAGGAGGCATACAAATAACAGAAAGAGAAAGAGGGCTAGAAGAAAGGAAAGAACGGGACAACCTCAGAAAATTGCTTTTGGGGAAATTGATTTTACTTTCTTTTTTTTACAATTTCCAGGACTTTGGAGGAATTAGGTTTTTAAGGAGAATGTTCACAACGGGTTGTTGTTTTTTTACACAGAGACTACATCAGATTCAAAGGATTGGCTTTCCAATGCACGTAACACCCCCCCCCCAAATTTTGCCTGTCCCCCCCTTAAGATCGTATCGTGAGAAGATACTCACTGCGTGAAGAACCCCCCCCCCCGATGGGGAAACCCCCCCCCCCAACGTTTTCCCATTTCGTGTAGGAGTTTGTCCCATGGACGTATCTTGTGAAGCTGTTTTGGCGGCCAATGAAAAATGGGGGTTTATCCAATTTGCACTAGGAGAAAGAGGGAAGTAAGAATTGCTGCGAATTTTTCTTTCGGTTTATTCTGTTTTCCAGGGCACCGCTCATTCATACGTTATGTCAAAAACATAAAACATTTGATGCTGTAATACACAGTATTACTGGAACTAACAATAATATTTGCATATTTAGAACAAAGTGTAATTCCTATAATATAAGAAAAAAAAAAGTAGGTCTATAAGGTATTTACAGCGTCCAGCAAAGAAGTATAAATACTTCCATATTTAATGTTTAGGAAAACATAATTTACAAAATATTCAGATATGTACACAGCTGCTTGGAAAAAAAAACCAAAAAGAATAGAAAAGAAAAAAAAACACGGCCGAGGGCAGTTAAGCAAAGTGGACGTCATTTTTTTTCTTTCAATTCGGGAAAAAAAAAAGAGATTTAAAATATGTTTTTGTCATTGCTTAAGATTCCGTTCCAGATCCTGCAAAATTATTTACACTTCCTTCCGTTCCTCTCGAGAGTCAGACATGCCCAGCGCTCTGAATGTGTTGTCCCAAAATATCATCTATCAGTGTCAAATTATTTAGCCAGTCCTCATCCGAGCCGCCGCTGTTCTTCATCAGACAGTCGATCAAGTCAGCTTCGCTGCACGACCCGGGCAACATGGCGTTGCTCTGTTGCGGTACAAAGTCGTATTGTGGCGACAACTCCAAAGGAGCGTTCATTCTGTTGAAGGTCATGGAGGACTGCCCAGCTGAGCCTGGATAACTGGGTGGCCCAACAGCTGGACCGGCGTTGAGTTGGTTGAACCCCGAGACCCCTTGGGGCATGGATTTCATAACATTCATGGCAGATGGCAAGGGTCCTCTGGTCAAACCATGTCTCAGGTTCTGGTTATTTGGAGGGACTAAGCTTTGGTTAGAAGGTCCAAGGTTCATTTTCTGCATCTGCCTGGCCTGCATCCCGGGGACAATCTGGTTGGGGGGAGGCCCGGCTTGGTGAGAAAAGGGTTGGCTGGGGATGCTTGACCTGATGCTCTGTTTGGAGAAGACGGGGTTGTTCGGGAACTGGTGCATGGCGGCCTCCATCGGATTTTGGCTGGGCATTCTGGGGACGACGGTCGGTGTCCACATCGGCGCCGAAGAATTGGAGTAGATGGCGGGCATTCTGGCCATGGCGGGTTGCCTCAAGTGCTGCTGGGCGGAAGAATGGTTGACCAAAGCCCCAGCTGGGAAGTTGGGCGCAGCCATCCCTGGCCGGGCTGCGGGATGGCTGTGAACGGTTTGACACCCCGACGTCATGGCCAGCGAGTTTTGGCTTCCTCGGAGCGGGAGGTTGAAATCGGTATTTGGGGGGAAGATGGTGGGTTGCTTGTTATGGGGGATCATCACCATTGCTCCGCTGTTCTGGTTCACGGCGGCGGCGGGGCCAAGGCCGGGGCCCATGGTGCTCTGGAGCATCCCTTGGGTGGAGGGCATCATGCGGTGGGTGGAGCCAGGGGATTGCATGCTCTGGCTGCAGTCGGTCGGCAGGGACTGCGAAACTGCTGGGAAGAAACGAGCAAGACCTTGAGTGAGTAAGTGAGCAGGAGGCCTTCAAATTTCTTATGATCATCTCTTTTATTCATTAAGCACGAGACTCAGTCAACTGAACATTTAAAAATGTATCACATGGAATATTCCAAATTATTTCAAATGGAATAATAATAATATAAGAATGGCAAAGAAAAAGAATAATTATGTGAATGTATATCTATAACTGTATGTAAGAGAATAAATGACAGTAAAAATATAAAGCATAATATAGGTAAACAATATTTTGTTATAAATAGCTAAGTATAAATGAATATAGAATAGTACATAAAAATGGATAACGAATAAGGGGACCATGAACGCAAGATAGAAATGTATAGTAGGGAAAACACTAACTGCAAAGAAACTGATACGGAACTGCGGTATGATATACGATGGAACTTATTGTTCCTATGTTGTTTTTAAGTTACGTGTTTGTTTTTATTGATGTGCTTATGTGTTTAAAAATAAAAAAAATTATCATCGAAAATAAATGCATCACAAATATCATTGACTAACCAATAAAGAATTGTCTTCCCTTTTCTTCTCTTTCTATATTTCTTTGCTATTGTATTGTATTTCTCTATTTCTCTCTTCTATTTCTATATTTCTCTTCTATTGAATTTCTATATTCTATATTTTATATTCCATAGTCTATTCCTATATTTTTCCTGTTCCTATATTTCTATGGTCCATGATAGAAAGTGTCCTCACGTACTCCATGACAGTAGAGTACACGGGTTTAACAGCTGTGGACAGGAATGCCCTGCAGAGAGGGGTCAATTAGGCACAAGGAACCCCTGGCTGCCCTCTTAATACCACTGGGTCACATCGGCAGGTCTCGCTGCTTTAGTGGAGTAAGGAAGAGACTCGGAGATGATTCACACGCTGCTCAATGTCTCTTTGCACTTCTGCCATCGGGCGGAAGACATCGAAGCAGAGCCAGCCGGACAAATCGGTTTAAAAATAGTTTCTATCCTTGGGCTGTCAGACTCTTAAACACAACCACAGTCACTCCACACACACGCATGGAAACGTTTGCTGGTTTTCCTTTTTCTTTCTTTTTCCTAATTCCTTGCATGGGCATTTATGTTGCTTGTGTTTTTCGCCATGGATTGCACCAGTGAGGCTAAAGCCAATTCAATTGTATACATGATGTACAGTGACAATAAAGGCGCTACTCTACTTGCAGAGTAAACTTACATGGTTCCACCACAAAACCGCGTTCGACTAAAGGGCGCTCGACGAAACCGCGTAGCTGACGTCATCACAGCGCGACAACAGCGTGGAGAAAAAAGCACGTTGTAAACGCTAAACCTAAAATTAACCCCCTAAACCTAATCCTAATCCTAAACCTAACCCTAAACCTAACCGTAACCTAATCCTAACCCTAAACCTAACCCTAAACCTAACCCTTACCTTAACTTGAATCGGCTTGCTTTCAAAGCGCTATTTAAAGCGCCCTTCTTTCTCCGCGCTCGCTGTCGCCCTGTTGATGATGTCAGCGACGCAGTTTAATCGGGCGCGCTTTAGTCGAGCGCGGTTTTGTCGTGCCACAAACTTACATAACAATTTCCTTTTTCCTTTTTTTTTTTTTAAAAAAAGAACACATTGTGGTTGAATATTCCTTCTTACCGGGAAACTGGCTCATCTGCTGTCCCACAAAGGGACTCCTTTGCTCAGCTGCCACTCCCATCATGCCCAGCCTTTGCTTTTCCTAGGAGGAGGAACAAAAACAACAACAAAAAAAGTTGAGTCCCCCCACTGGGTGCAATGCAAATGCAGATTAAAAAAATTGCTTCCACTTGCCAGCTATGGATTCACCAACTTTCCCTGGAAATATTTCTTTCTTTATAAACACCCGCCTTCTTCTACACTGGCAGGGCGGGATTGAAAAATGTTAGCAACCGGTTCTCTGCCTGGTTGCTGGGAGCCTCCGGGAGGGTGGAAACGGCCTCCCACAGGCTCCGGAGGCCCCACTGGAGGCTGGAAATGGGCCCATTTCCGGAGGCCCATTTTTCACCCTCCCGGAGCCTCCGTGCAGCCCCGCCATTTCCTTGCATGATGGACAGGCCGTGTGGAGACTCCTGAGAGGGGAGGGTGGGGCCAGCTGGTCCATGCAACAACCAATTGGGTGAACCGGATGCAAAATTAACCTCCGGTTCGCCCGGACCAGTGCAAACCAGCTGAATCCAAGCCCTGGACACCGGTGTTTCCCAACCTCCCCCGTTTTATGATAGGTGGACTTCAACTCCCACAATTCCCCACCCAGCAGGCTGAAAGACCAACCTGGAGCTGCTGCTGTTGCTGCTGTTGTTGCTGTTGTTGCTGTTGTTGCTGTTGTTGTTGTTGTTGTTGCTGTTGTTGCTGTTGTTGCTGTTGTTGCTGCTGCTGTTGCCGCCGTCTCATAATTTGCTGCTTGAGGAGGTGGTTCCTCATGGTGTAGTCATTCACCAAGGCTGGAGGCTGCGCAGGCCCTGACCCTGAGTTGGCGGGGACTCCTGGCTCCTGCATCCGAGCGCCGATGCCAGGCGGCTGGTCCTGGAAGAAAAGCAAGAGGAAGAATGGCCGTCAGGCGCAAAGAATCGGGACCGTCCGTTAGATTGCAGAATAGAAAACGTATTTGACACAAGACTTTGGTCAATGAAAACGCAACGCTTCAGCCAGATAAGTGGCAGCGGAATTCAGGAAGGGCTGGACTGGAGGATTTGTGAGAATTGCACCCTTGTCAGCTTCTGGGTTGATTAGCAACAGCACTTAGACTTATATCCCGCTTCACGGTGCTTTCCAGCCCTCTCTAAGAGGTTTACAGAGCCAGCCTCTTGTCCCCAACAATCCGGGTCTTCATTTTACCCACATTGGAAGGAGGGAAAGTTGAGTAAACCTTGAGCCATTCAGGATCGAATTCCTGGCAGTCTAATCACGGTGCCACCAGGGAGGAGAATGAGAAAGGGAATAAGAGGGAAGGATTGAAGGAAGGAAGGAAGGAAGGAAGGAAGGAAGGAAGGAAGGAAGGAAGGAAGGAAGGAAGGAAGGAAGGAAGGAATAGCAATCACACTTAGACTTATATACCGCTTCACAGTGCTTTACAGCCCTCTCTAAGAGGTTTACAGAGTCAGCCTCTTGTCCCCAACAATCCGGGTCCTCATTTCACCCACCTTGGAAGGAGGGAAGGCTGAGTCAACCTTGAGCCTGCTGAGATTCGAACTGCCAAACTGCAGGTAGCCGGCAGTCAGCGGAAGTCTCCTGCAGTGCTTGCATTCTAACCACTGCACCACTGTGGCTCCTAGTCGGTGACATCACCGTTGTCTGGGGAATGCCCAAATCGGGGTTCCTTTCATGTCTGCAGCAGGAGCGGGAGCGAAGGACGGGAGCTCAACCCTGCCCCACGGCAACTCTCAGGTTTTGAACGCAGGCTTTCTAACCTTCAACGCTAACCGCGCGAGCCGCCGTGCTCCTTGTTTATGGGAATGTAAGGGACTCTAGACTGGTGGCGCACTTAACTCCGCCCCCAGCTCTGCTTGCTCTTCTCCTACAATGCCCCGCTGAATCGAAAGAAGAGGAGAACATCATGGCTTCTAGAGACCTTCATAGGCTATCTCAGAACAGACTCAGGGGGTTCTACAAGTAGCCACCACCGCAATTGGGACCAGAATTTCTGCTGCTAAAGAAATTATATTTCATAGAGATATGCTCATGCTTTGTGAACGCGGACGTTTTCTCTGTTGTGTTAACATTTAGAATTTGAGGGCCCAGTTAGTCTCTTCAAATCAAAGGCATTTGTTGGGGTGTGCAACCCTGAAAAAAAAATCTACCCTTGAGTTCCTTGAACACCCTCTTTTCCCAGAAAACAACTTTCTGTTTCTCTAATTGATTTTCGGCTTCCTCAGAAGGCGTTTCTGAATTTATTTTTAGAAGAGGCAAGGATGTGTAACTGACAAGGTTGAGTTTTGATATGACTAATCCTTCCTTCACTTTGCAGCCTCTTCGGCGGCCTTGAGGGTCCCTTGGAGATCTGCTCTCATCACAGGAAGTCCAGAAAGACAAGAGAACTTGAGAAAGAATAGCAGAGTAAAGGAGGAGAGATTTGTCCACAATCTTTGGCCATCCTGTCCTTCAAAAGCCAGGTCAGAAAATACCACCCAGGAGAACCTGACTAACCTCTTCTTGTGGAAGAAAGCCAACCAAAAGCATCTTTCCCCTCAATCTGAGGAAGAAGATGGCTGGACGCCAATGTAGTTTCACTTCCTAAATCTCAACAACAACAACAACAACAAGTGCAGGTCCTCTCTGAACATGGAGACGGGTGCAAGCGCTGAGTAAGAAAAACAATAGAGTAGGTGCTGCCGGCAAATTTGTATTTGCCCAGCTTCAGGCCCACCTAGCAGTCTGAAATCATGCAAATGCAAGCAGATAAATAGGTACCACTTCAGTCAAAAGATAACAGCGTTCCATGCGCCTTTGGCACATAGCCATGCTGGCCACATCTTCCAACAATGCCAGCTCCTTCACCTAAGTGACGGAGATAAGTCTTCAGCATCTCCTTCCTCCAACAACGTTACCACCTCTTTAATCCGATGATCCTCCATGGAGAAAAGAGGAGGAAATATTACCTAGAGCTGCTCCACTTATTACACCTCCAAGGAAGAAACGACTGTCCTAAATTTCTCTCGCAGAGACTTTTAATTGGACAGATGAACAGAGATGGAAGGGACCTTGTAGGTCATCTAGCCCAACTCCCTGCCCAGGCAGGAGACCCTACACCATTTCTGACCGACGGCAGTCCGATCTCTCCTCGAAAGCTTCCAGTGTTGAAGCTTCCACAACTTCTGAAGGCAACTTTGGCTCCATAATTAAGAATGAAGACACCAGGATGTCCTTCTTCTGGGCCAAAGACTCCAAATTGGCAAAAACTCCTGTCCCACAAGATAATTGCATTTATTGGCTCGTTTATAAGTCTATCTAGAACAGAGGTTCCCAACTTGCAATTTGATTTTTAACGGGGGCAATTTGAACCTTGTTTAAACCAAGCCTCTTAGGCTTCCTTTGCGTGAGTAGAGTTAACTTTTTGATTAAAGTAAGAATTGTATGTCATTGGGGGGGGAGGGGGTGTCAGGATTTTAGAGATGCTTAGGTGGGGCATGGCCCAAATAAGATTGGGAACCTCTGGTCTAGAACCAGAGGAGATGAAGTCTCCATGATTCCTCCATCTTAAGAAGGAATGGCTGGTGCATCTGCTCTGAGACTTACCAGAGGGTAGACATGAGATCTATGGAACGTCTGAGTGGACACCAAGATACAAAACACGGGCCAGCACAGGAGCCACCGGCCCTACCAACCGCTTTCCGGTTCAGAATTCACCAGCCTCCTGTAGCTTTCTACATTATGGATGACCCCTTGTTTTTACTGGAGCGCATGTAGCATAGCCAGACTGTTTGAAACTGGACCACACTTCCTTTGTTTGGCCCGTGGAAGCCTGGAGCCTTTGTTTGAGAGGCGGTGTTATCAGGAGATAAGCCACCCAGAAGCAGAGGGACTCCCGTTGGGCATCTAACCATGAGGACATGCCAAGATGGCGAAAACAGGAAGTCAGCCCGGAAACTTTGGGCCGTGTTTACGGAGAGCAAAGCTGGAGGGGAGCAGAGACAGGGCAACATCTGCAGCACCGTTGGAGAATCCCCTCCCCTCCTGCTCTTTGCTTAATGGGAGTTTTTAAACCAAAGAAGCTCAGTGACACTGGATTGGTTTTGATGCACCACAACTTCTGAAATATTTATTTTTATTTATTTCGCTTGTCAAACATGTACAAGTTAAAGTATAAACATGGACATGGACGAAAGAAATGGATACTAATAGATGGGGACAGGAGGACAGGAAGACACTCTGGTGCGCTTATGCCTCCTTTACGGACCTCTTAGGAATGGGGTGAGGTCCACAGTGGACAGTTTATGGTGGAAGCTGTGGGGGGTTTGAGGATGTAACAATGGAGTCAAGTAGAGCATTCCAGGCGTTGACCACTCTGTTGCTGAAGTCGTATCTTCTGCAATCGACTTTGGAGTGGTGAACCTTCAGTTTGTATCTATTGTTTGCCGGCGTATTATTGAAGCTGAAGCTGACGTAGTCGTTGACAGGTAGGACATTGTAGCAGACAATTTTCTATACTATGCTTAGGTCCGACTGCAGGTGGCGTAGTTCCAGGTTGTCCAAGCCTATCAATACCTCTGCATCAACTCCCTGGAAGAACGGAAGAGGGCTAGTGGGTGATCAATTATGTTTGCCCAGCCCACAAGGGGGCCAAGCGTTTGTGGTATTGCAAAGGGTAAACATTTGATACTTGCAAATAAGTAAGTAAGTAAGTTAACCTGGGGACTCTCTCTACATCATCTCAATGGCCAATTCAGTGACCAGCTCCCAAGCAAACTTAGGATGGTGCAATGGTGTGTATTCCGCAAGAGTTTGTGCGAAGCTGCAAGGTGCTTCCTTTACAGATGTTGTCCTGCGTTTGTTCTGTATCAGGGGCTCGTGATAGAGGAGCCACTAAGTTCTCCAGTCCTGCTTGCAGAGCCAACAGCTGGTACCGCTGAGTTGTGGAGTCCTCCTCAGCTGCAGAAGGCAACCAGTTGGACGCCTGGTGGACGCCAAGAATCCCCGCGGCCTCATCAGCTCTGAGATTCTCTCTTCCAAAACGAAATCCTTCAGAAAGTTGGCAGCAGGTCACGGAATGTCCACGTGGGTTGGTGGCTGGATGGTGCCCGGCCTGTACTTTTCCCTCCCTTCAAGCCATGACTGAAGACACGGCTCATATATTATTTCCACGGGTCACACGGAGGAATCGCCTCTCGGCATTCAGTGGGGAGGGGGCCTGCGATTTGGAAACTCCGCCCTGTCCTTGTGTCGTATCTCACGCTCTTGTCAACGGTGGTGGCCTTCTGGTCTCAGCCCTCTTCAGCACCTCCAAGAGCCTCCCCCTCCTGCTTTGCTTTCCTCTTTTCGTAGCACCCCTCCACTGCCTCTTCCCTCTTCCTGACACCTGAGGCTCCCGCGGATGTTTGTTGAGAGGCGGCTCAGAATAAATACGGCTGCCGGCAGAGCCACCTGAAGGGCCGAGGGTTCGATTTGCTCGGCCTGCATTTCAAAAGGGGTTCCGGCCAATTCACTTCCAGCGGCTCCTGGGTGTGCTGGAGCCCGCGCAACCTGGGCTTGCGGTAACCTGATCTCCGAGGTGTCTCCCTAAGGCCAGGCCTTTCAGGAAGCCTATTGTGAAGAGACCATCGTGCTGACCAGGCATTCATCCGAATTCCCTTCAAAAGGCAGCTCTTCGCGAAGGGTTTTTCCTCCCACCTCTCTATCAACGGGGGAAATTATAGGGCACAACTCAGCACTCCACACAACAATCACGTGGCTGTCGTTATACGGGTAATCCACGGCCTACACCCTTGTGTTTAAAGAGCCGAGGTGGCTCAGTGGTTAGAGTGCAGCACTGCAGACTACTTCAGCTGACTGCAGTTCTGCAGTTCGGCTGTTCAAATCTCACCGGCTCAGGGTCGACTCAGCCTTCCATCCTTCCGAGGTGGGTGAAATGAGGACCCGGATTGTTGTTGGGGGCCATATGCTGACTCTGTAAACCGCTTAGAGAGGGCTGAAAGCCCTATGAAGTGGTATATAAGTCTAACTGCTATTGCTATTGCTATTAAAAAGGTAAAGGTTCCCCTTGCACATCTGTGTTAGTCGTTCCCGACTCTAGGGGGCGCTGCTCATCTCCGTTTCAAAGCCGAAGAGCCAGCGCTGTCCAAAGACGTCTCTAAACTGTCTACCATGGACCTCACCCCATTCCTAAGAGGGCCGTAAAGGGGGCGTGCATAAGCGCACCAGCGTGCCTTCCATCCCTGTCCTACTGTCCCCGTTTATTTGTACCCATTTCCTTTGTTCATGCTTTTACCTGTTATCTTGCACACGTTTGACAAACTAAATAAATGAAATACATCGAATCCTCCGGAGTTTTCAGATATTGTGTTTTCGGGGAAGTCAACAACAGAAGGTTCTTCATTTTGGCCGCTAGTGGGAACTGTAGCATCCCCTTTTGGCCGAAACCAGAGACAAACAAGTGAAACAGCTGCGAGTCAACTCCCACGTGACCAAGACAGCATCAATGCTTAAGGAACATGTGTGTGCGTGTGCGTGTGTGTGTGTGCTGTGTGTTTTGTTATGTGCACAAAAAACGCTTCTGTTGCGCCGCTTCCAATGAAACTCACTTGGTTTTGCATTTAAAAGGACGAGCCAGATTGCAGGAAGTCTATAATAAAAGCTATTGACCAATTTCTTTTTTTTTTAAGAAAGGAAAACAAATTAGTTTGGTTATTTTTCTCCCCTTTTGAGAGATTTACTAGCTGAAATGAAGCAACCGGGATCCTTCGCAACTCTAATTCCTTCGGGGAAAATAAAGGCAACCCGTGGAACATTTTTTCCCCATTCTCTAATAGAGGGAAGAATGAAACTCCCTACCCAAAAATAGGCAGAATTTGCAAGCTTTGACTTGCAAAACCTCTGAGCAAAATGCTTTCCTTCTGTCGGAGGCCTCAGTTCACAAGTCAGCCGGGACCTTACTTAGGTATCTTTTTTCCTAATGAAGACATAAAGATCGACCAAGCTTGTTTGGGGTGTGTGTGTGAAGTGGCTTCACCCCAATGGGGATGGGGGCAAGCAGTAGAAGACCTGAAGGTCTAAGATGGGAACGGATCCTCCTGGGGAAATTCTAAGAGTTGACACCTTCTTGATGGCACATAATCAATCAATCACACTGGCTAGGAATCCTGGAGTACAGAGAGCCTTCGACTTAAAGGTAGAGCTTCCCCTCGCACGTCTGTGCTAGTCGTTCCAGACTCTAGGGGGTGTTGCTCATCTCCATTTCAAAGCCCAAGAGCCAGCGCTGTCCGAAGACGTCTCTGTGGTCCTGTGGCCAGCATGACTAAATGCTGAAGGCGCACGGAACGCTGTTCCCTTCCCACCAAAGGTGGTTCCTATTTTTCTACTTGCATTTTTTACCTGCTTTCGAACTGCTATGTTGGCAGAAGCTGGGACAAGTCACGGGAGCTCACTCCGTTACGCGGCGCCAGGGATTCGAATTGCCAACCTTTCTGATTGATAAGCTCAGCGTCTTAGCCACTGAGCCGCCATGTCCTTCGACTTACAACAGTTCATTTCAAAGTTACAACGGCACAGAAGTGACTTGTGACTGTTTTTCACATTTGCAAAAGGCAAAATCTAAATTGACAGGATTTGAGCAATCAATCAATCAGGCAGCTCTCCAACACTTTTCAGTCTTTCAGTTTCTCAAATCTCCTGGGTGAACAGATTCAATTTTGACGGTACAGAAAACTTTGGAACGAGTGTTCCAAACAGCCATCCTTTCTCCTGCCCCCCCCCCCGCTTCCCCCCCTTGATGCCACGAAATCCAATCTTGCTTTTCAATCTGGTTTCTCATCTTCTGCTCTCACAACAGCAACTTGGAAGAAAACCCCATTCCTTCTATTTCCCCCGCAAACCTCCAGACTGACATAGAGACAGACTGAGTGATATACCAATAAGTGGTCGTTGCTGCTTGAGTCATAACATCGTTCGTATTGTTTCTCCATCTGTCTTCAAGATCTTTCCTTCTTTCTTTCTTTCCTTCTTACTTTCTTTCCTTCTTTCTTTTTTTCTTCCCTTCTCTCTTTTTCTCTTTCTTTCCTTTCCCTCCCTTTCTTTCCTTCCTCTCTCCTTCCTTCCCTCTCCTCCCCTTCTTCCCCCCTCTCTTCCCTTCCTTCCTCTTTTTCTTTCTTAACAGCAGCTTGTTTCCCTTTTAGGCTTGAAGGCGGGTTTATCACCCCGGTTCTCCTGGGTGCAATCCTGGGTAATGAACTTTTACTACCAAGGTTATCTCGACTCTGCAATGCTCAACCTTCGTGCCTCTCATTTCCTTCGGCTGCAACTGATCGGGAAACCAGCAGGGCTCTGCTCCCTCTAGCTGGACATTGTAATGAGAAAGGATGGGTAGGTTGATTGCATGCAAGGCGGGGGAATTCTGGGAGTTGAAGTCCGTACATCTTAAAGATGCCAAGGAAGACAGATTGGGCTGAGCATAGCTGGTGCAAAATCATTCAGTGATTTTCCATGGTTGTGGCTGGAAAAGAGCCAGGTTCCCCACGCCTTAACCACTATGGCACACTGCTGCAATTAAGTGCAATTGAGTGTGGCTGTCATTTAAATTGGGGACGAATTCTCCCCCCCCCCACAGGAAGTTTGAATGATGCTCAGCCAGGAAGCCCTCCCAAATGAGGGGCAGGTGCAGAAGCCAGCTCAAAATTTCCACCTGATGCAAACATTATGAAAAAGAGCTCAGATTACCCATCCCGAATCATCTTTTCTTCAGGAAATGTTCTTCATCCCTCCAGTTGCAAAATAGGACCTTCATTTGTGCACATAAGAAGTGCTGGTTGGTTTGCTAATGTTAATTGGGTCTTAAGGACTAGACTCCTGGTCTTTCTTATCAAACAGAGCGATCCAAAGTGGTGAGATCACTTTGGTGGGGGGAGGGGGTGTCAAATTATTCTCCAAAGCAACCGAGAGGCAGGACGAGAAAGAATGGATGTAAATTCACCAAGGAGAGAAGCAATCTGGAATTAAGGAGAAACTCCCTAGGAAGGTTGGACAATTAGCCAGTGGAACAGTTTGCCACCAGACATTGTGGGTGCTTCATTCCTGGAAGCTTTTAAGAAGAGTCTGGACAGTCACTTGTCTGAAATGTTATAGGTCTCCTGCTTGAGCAGGGGGCTGGACTAGAAGACCTCCAAGGTCCCTTCCAGCTGTATTCTGATTTTGATTGATACACGACAATGATTGATAAGAATAAATGGTGCATTCAGCTATCCATGTACTTGCTCAGATTCAGATAAATGACCTTTAAGGTGCCCCTCTCCTGACTTTAAGATTCCCACCGCCCCAATTCTTAGATTTAGGGCAGTCCTTCTTCAACTCATCAAATACCACCAAGTTCTTCTCAATCTTCCAGTCCTGGGAGTTTGGTAGATGACAGGTTGGGCAAAAACGGATTTGAAAACCCTTCTCTGGTTTATTTTCTTGTGTGCCAGTTGCAGAGCCCAACAGAGCCACAAACGTATAAGGAATTATCAAATAAATTAGGGCAGCCTCGATATAGGAGATCACACGCTTGTATGATTCCTGTTGTAATTACATAATAAAGTACATCAGTAATCCTGTAACTGCATCCTCTTGCCTACTGTATCATGGGCACCCTGATTTTTCTGATTGTTCATTATCAAGATAATTTGATGAATACCTAGAAACTCCCTAGAAATGCAGGGATGTCCGTAAAGTATATGAGGTTTTATTGGAACGAGGCACTGTATAAATTCCACCACTGGTACAAGAAATCTCCTCCTGCCACTTCTGGCCTTCTGGCAGGTGGGAGGTCTGGGCTAGGAAGCTAAGCGGGATTATATTTCATTATACTTCCATGGGGAGGGAAGAGGGGGGGAGAAGTTATAGGTCAGCTCTTCGCCGGCAGTTCCTCCATCCTCTTCTCTGCAAACCCATCCCGTTTTCCCACGGGAACGCCCCTCGGAGAACCGTGAGGCAGCGAGGAAGGCAAAGGGCCGATTTGCGAATCAAAATATCGGCTTCCTTCCCTTTGACATTCTCCCATCTGTCCAGCAAGCAGAATTTGGGCAACGGCTGCCAGGGGTTTCCAAGTGGCATTTCATACTGCGCCTTCCATATGTTGAAGACTACAACGTCCATCATCCTCTATCTCCATATTGATCAAGGCTGAGGTGGGTTGGGCATCCCAGAACTACGTTGCTTGAAAGAAATCCGGCAGGGCTTAAGAGGAAGCAAGAAGGCCTTTCGCCCCACAGGATCTGCCTACACTGTGAAACAAGGAGCAGAAAGAGAAGGAAGGGATGCTGGAAAGACCCCCTTCACCCCCTCCCCCAGCCCACCTTTCAGATTAACCCTTCGGCAGGGGATGCAGCCCTCCGGCTCTTATAAAAATGCAGCAATTCCCTTCTCCCAAGTACAAGCAATAGTAGGAAGACCCCAAATTTTACACAAACAAGACATACAGGTGAAAAGGAGTGGAAATCAATGATACCCCCCCTCCCCAGAAACCAAGCCAGGTCAGTTCTGGGACGGAGATGGCGAGCCGCTCGGCAGGGCAAGAAAACAGACGGGTCCATGGAACCTCTAGGAGCCTGGTTCAATTTGAGGGAATCTCTCCAGGGAAAAGAAACGTGGCCAACTCTTTCTGAACCCAAGATATCAAAGGCAAAGAGAAGATCTCCACCGTTGCAGGCAAGAGAGACTTCATCACGACAGAACATCCCAACCAAGCTTCCTGTGGCCTGCAGGCAAGTATGAAACCAGAGGAGGCTTCTAGAGGGTGACCCCCTTACAAGCCAGCCTCTTCTGGAGAGATTTTGAGGGCTCCAATGTTAGACCCAACCCCAGCGTTCCTCCTCTCCTTGACGAGAAGCCGACGTCTACCCTGGCTTTATGAATTATGGAAGGGGTTCACTCAAGTCAAAGCTTGCTTCGTGCAAGCTTTGGAGGCACATCGGGCAGAGAGGACGGAGGCTTCTATTAAGCAAGGTTAACTTCTCTGGCAAACGTGCCCCGTCTGCAGTGTTCTTCCCTTAAATCATACCAGGCACCACCGCCAACAAATCACGACATCCATTCCAATTTTTTGATGGCCAACAACCACAAGGAGAGAGGGGGGAGGGAGGGAGGGAGAGGAGAGGGAGGGAAACACCCTCCAAGAGCCAAGGTGGCGCAGTGGTTAAATGCAGCACTGCAGTTCAGCGGTTCAAATCTCACCGGCTCAGGGTTGACTCAGCCTTCCATCCTTCCGAGGTGGGTAAAATGAGGACCCGGATTGTTGTTGGGGGCAATATGCTGACTCTCTGTAAACCGCTTAGAGAGGGCTGAAAGGCCTATGAAGCGGTATATAAGTCTACTGCTATATATAATATTAAATAAATGGAATAAGGAAGAACGGAGGTAGAAGAACTGAAAGAACTATGCAAGGAGAACACTCCACCCAAAAACCCGTCTTTCCCTCAAAAGATTCATCCAAAAGGAGGTCAACTGCTATGACTTTCCAAACGTTGGTAGACCACAACACCCATCATCCTTTGCCTCTGTATTGATCCTTACTGGCTGAGGTGAGCTGGGCATTGCCCAGTTAGGTTGCTTAAAGACATTCAACATATTTTAGTTTGAGGAAACTCCAGAAGAAGAAATTAATGTGTTGATATTTGTGAAGAGCAAGTCTTCATTTGTGGTCCAGAAAGAGAGTCATCACCAATGGGAGCAGATCACTGTTACCCAAAGGCATCGCTTATGAATCCAGGCACTGTGAGTTTGGAGGTAAAAACCCAGGTGCGTTTTTCAAGAGGCAACTGGACTTTCTGGTTTTTCTTTGAAGACACCTCACTTCTCTCCAAGAAGCTTCTTCAGCTCTGACAAGATGGTGGGGAGGGGAAGGACTTATATTCCTTGCAGACAGTTGGTCATTTGCATCCTTTTACAGGGTCGTTGAGGCCACTTGGAGGTTTATCTGTGTCTTCAGGGTCTCTATCCGGTCAGAGCTGAAGAAGCTTCTTGGATGAGAAGTGAGACGTCTTCAGAAGAAAAAAACAAGAAAGTCCAGTTGCCTCCTGAAAAAAGCCCCTTTGGGACAACCGTGATCTGGATGACGGAGAATCTCTACACACTTTTAGCTATACAATTTGGGACGAAGACCCTTGGAATGGAGTGGGAGGAGGAATGGATTTCCAGAAGAAAAATTGCAGACAGCAAGAACCATTTGCACCATTCAGGTGACCCTGAGGACACAGGTGAACCTCCAAGTGGCCTCAATGACTCCCTAAAAGGATGCAGATGTCCAGCTGTCTGCAAGGAGTATCAATTCTTCCCTTCTCCACCATCCAGTCAGATGCTGAAGAAGCTCTTTTGCCTCCGCTGGCTTGGAAGCTAGATGGTTGAAATTGGAAGGAGAGTAGCTAGAAGAAGTGGACACACAGAGATTTTGGGGATTTCCACCAGTCTCCTTCACTAAGGGATGGAGTCTAGCTATGTATGGACTTTCTCCTCGAGATACTGTTGGGTAGGTCATCCTAAATAGGTTCAATTTCCTCTTGCCTCACAAGCAATGATCCCCAAGGTCACCTGATCGGGGAGATACAGTCGCACAAGTCTGTCATTATGGTACAATGATTGAATTGTGAGAGGACTATGATGAAAGCTGTGGTAGCTGCTGGGTTCCCTTCATTGGAGCATTGCTGGTAGGAAGAAACCAGAGGACATCATGTTAAGTACAATTCAATATTCTTTTGAATTCTGTCAGGAAGTCTCTTCCAATACTTCAGAATGAAAGGAAGTAGCGATCCATTCTTTGGTGCTTCTACCCCTCACCAAAACTATGGACTTCTTTGCTGGTATTTGGTCTCATGGGAATTTTTAGATGCGTTCTTCAATATTATGTTGTGGTTTCAGATGAGTTGCTTGTTCAACTTCTTCATATTTTAACTACTGTAGAAGATTGACGGGTTGCAGGCCAAGGGTCACAAAGGATGTTGGGTGCAGCTTTCAGAGAGCACATTTTGAAGCTTAGTTGTTATGGTCTTCAAGAGCCCACAGGCATGAGAAGAAGGTTCTCCAACAACCCATAAGCGCACCACACAAACTTAGGCGCAGCTTTTGGAGGGCAGTTCTGAAGCTTAATTTATATAATCGTCAGAATTCATGGGCATCACAGGAAAATTCTCCTACAAACTTCATTGCCACCAGCCCAAACTTTATTTACAACTGAAGGGTAGAAGTTCTCGGAGACGGTGCCAGGGACCGGAATGGTTATGCAATCCTCCTTCATTTGTTGTAACGATTGGAAATTCTTCCCCCTGTGACAATTAAGCTAAGATCGGAAAACAACACAGTCCAATGATGCAATATAAGGCATTATTCATCTCAGCTCGACTGCCATGCTGGGGAAAGGAAAGGAATATAAATAAGGATGATCCCATTCTCCTGGCTGTCCCTGAAGATCAAAGCACCAGCGGCAATTCACCTTAGAATGTTCCTTTCCCTCCATGCCAAGAGAAGTTTTCTTCCTCCCGTGTTCTTGGGACATACCAAGTTGTAGCTGAGAGGCCAAGGGACACACTCGGGGCTTAATAAATACATAAATACATAAATAAATCGGTGGCATTCAAACTAGGAAGACTCTCTGGCACTGGAAAATATTTTGTCCCTCTGCTTCGCGACACATTGTCCAAATTCCAACTTCTCCTTTTAAAAGTGTTTCCTGTCAGAAGTTCTGGAGATCTGCCTGTTGAAAGCTTTGTTCTGTTCCAGGGAGAGAAACAGAAACTGCGTATACAACGATGGACTTGCCAAGATTTTTTTAGAACAAAAAAAGAGAGAGAGAGAGAGAATACATGTACACAGAGTTGGCAGACAGTCTGGCCATTTGGGTGGGGGGGGGGAGAAGGAGAAAGGAGGAGGAGTAAAGGAGGAGAAAAGGGGAAAGAACAAGAAGAAAAGGAGGAGAGAAGAAAGGGAGAAGGAGAAAAGAAGGAGAAAGGAGGAGGAAGAGGAGAATAAGAAGAAAAAAAAGGAGAAGGAGAAGGAGAAGAATAGGAGGAGGAGGAGAAAAGAAGGAGAAAGGACAAGGAAGAGGAGAAAGGCGGAGGAGGAGGAGGGGGAGAAGAACAAGAAGAAAAGAAGAAGGAAGGGTGGAAGGAAGGAAGGAGCAAAGAAGGTTCTCCAGAATGCTGGGTTGAAATCAAAGCTGCTCTCTGGCGTCCTAGGACATCTTCCAGCCTTTATTGTCCCATAAGCTTTCTATAAAGCCAGGTCTTATTTCAGATTCATGATCTATGTGGAAATCCCCAGCATAATGCTAAGTTGTCCTTAGTATGTACACAGCCACACATTTCTGGAGCATTTCTAGAGAGGAAGGGCTCAAATCCCAACCCACTGGCTCCACAGGTTCTCCCCGAAGCTCCCCGTGGGGGGAAACCAGAAGTCAACGAGGTACACGCAGCTTCTAATAGGTTTTTCGTGCTACCTTGGCTCCATCCTGCCCCTCATGTGGAGTTGACAAAATGCACCTGCTTGTTCGGTGACATCAGTTGGTTTCTACCATGCTCCCAGTCATCCCTGGAGGCCAAGGGGGGTGACGGCAGCAGCGATGATGATGATGATGATGTAATGCTTACTCCAATCCTGCCTCGAGTCTTCACCCTGGGAGTGTAACCTAATACATGGGATGGGGAATTCAACCCTTGAGAGTCAACTCTTGAAGTCTGTTTTCTTTCGGTTAAAAATAGGCATGGCTTTCAAGCAATGCAGCCCTGGTTCTCTGGGGACTGAGGAGAAACCTTTCAGGTGCCCACAGCATTAAAACAATGGATCACGAGATCAGAAGGCAAGATCACGACACTTTGTTGTTGTTAGTTGCAAAGTCGTGTCCCACCCATCGCAACCCCCATGGACAACGTTCCTCCAGGCCTTCCTGTCCTCTCCCATCCTCTGGAGTCCCCTTAAGCCAGAGGTCTTCAATCTTGGCCATTTTAAGACTTGTGGAGAATTCTGGGAGTTGAAGTCCACAAGTCTTGAAGTGGCCAAGTTTGGGGACTCCTGATTTAAGTTCACGCCCGTCTGCTTCTCACCTTTTCCTAGAAGGAGAGAGTTCTCATTGCACGCAAAGGGTCCTTTGGTTATCACCCAAGGCAGGGGTCCTCAAACCTCTTGAACAGGGGGCCGATTCATGGTCCCTCACACTGTTGGGGGGGCTGGACTGGCTGGGGGGGCGTGGCTAGGGGGTGTCATGTGATTGGGTGGGTGTGGCCAATTTCCAGTCCAACCCCCTGCTCAAGCAGGAGACGGTCTACTAGTATTTCAGTCAAAGGGTTGTCCAATTTCTTCTTTAAAACCTGCAGGGTTGAAGCACCCACAATTTCTGGAGGCAACTTCTGTTCCACTGATTCATTGTTCCGACTGTCAGGAATTTTCTCCTTAGTTCCCGGTTACTTCTCTCCTTGGTTAGTTTCCATCCGTTCTTTCTTATCCTGCCCCCAGGTGCTTTGGAGAATAGCTTGACTCCCTCTTCTTCATGGCAGATATTGGAAGACTCCTATCATGTCACCCCAGGTACATGGTGTGTGTTGTGCTTGTTTGTTTTGCAATATTTCTGTGTATCTATGTGTGTATGTGTGTGTGTGTGTTGTGCTTGTTTGTTTTGCAATATTTCTGACCTCCCCCAATCCAAGTAGCGTCTGACAAGATCAAAAGCACGAAATAAACAATACAGCCCAAGGCAAAATTAACACATCACCCGTAGACACGGGGGCCACACGTGGCTAATATAGGTGGGGGCATGCTGACTAAACCCCTAAATTTGATTTTAAAAAACACAACCCACCCACCCGAATTCAATTAAAGGCAGAGGTAATTTTCCCCCTCTGTGTAATTTAAGCATCTCCTCCCCCCCCACCCCCCACCCCGGTCCTGTTTAAATTGGCAGCTTCTGGATGGGAGCCATTCCACTCATGAATATATGGCAATCTTTGTGGCAGAGAAATTGCCCCGAGGCAAAAGATGAGAGTGTAAAAAGTAAGAAAACTCATTTTTACCTTCTGAATGGGAAGGGGGGGGGGAGGCGTTTCTTAGAAAGTCTGCAAAGTCCTTTGTTCAGAAAACAATGTCGTCGTCCCCCCCCGTCCTCCCCCAGGTCAGTTCAGTGGGTTTCATGCCTCTTTTATTTGGAGATTTACTGCCCTGTTTTGTGTGGAATTTGTGCGTGCCGAAGGATGATTGATTTTCATTGAAGTGAGCAGGACTGGTCAGCTAAAGCAGTGTTTCTCAACCTTGGCAACTTGAAGATGTCCGGACTTCAACTCCCAGAATTCCCCAGCCAGCGAATGCTGGCTGGGGAATTCTGGGAGTTGAAGTCCGGACATCTTCAAGTTGCCAAGGTTGAGAAACACTGAGCTAAAGTATGTTGGGTTTTATACCCTTTTTATGAACTGTGTCGACTGGGATGGATTCCGTCCCTCCTCGGACAGTTCCCTAAGCAGGCCTTGAAAAGCTCTGAGAAAAGAAGTTATTGATAATACACACACACATACACACCCAAAAGAGGAGAGGACGGTGGATGGAGAGCCAAAATGATGCTTCTAACCCTCAAATGCAAATGTCTTCAAGAGGATCCCTGGCTAAGCTCTCGGTCCCGTTGGGTTTGGGGCTGCTGAGACATCTCCCCCTCTACTTGTCCGCTGCAGGAATAAATCTGATTTTCAAGGCAATTGACAGTTGGCGGGTGGGGACAAAAAAATCTCCTGGCAGATATACCTGTTCATCACAGACTTTGGAAATAAAAATCTGCAGAAGATTATCTCTGATGTAGCTTTCTATCTTCTGATTCGATAGCCCCCGTTTGCCAAAATGCCAAGAGAGTTAAAAATAAGCAGAAACGGTTGAATTTGGGCTCTAAATGAGCTTGGGGGAAATTCTAACGAATGGATGCAATTGCCAAGTTAGGTATCTCTTCTGCTTTGATCATAGCTATTTCTGAGTTGAATGGAGGCCTTTGGACTCTGGTGCTGGAGGAGAAGACTCCTGCATTGAGTCCCTTGGACTGCAAGGCCATCCAACCGGTCAGTCCTAGAGGAGATCAACCCTGACTGCTCTTTAGAAGGCCGGATCCTGAAGAGGAAACTCAAAGACTTTGGCCACCTGATGAGAAGGAAGAACTCCCTGGAGAAGAGCCTCATGCTGGGAACGATGGAGGGCAAAAGAAGAAGAAGGGGACGACAGAGAAGGAGGTGGCTGGATGGAGACACAGAAACAGTCGGGGTGAGCTTCAATGGACTCCAGAGGATGGGAGAGGAAGGAATGGAGGAACATTGTCCATGGGGCTGCGATGGGTCAGACACGACTTTACAACTAGAACAACAACATTTCTGAGTTAACATGCGTTAACAGATGCGGGGACATCCCTCTTGGGGGAAAACGAGGCGACCAGCTCTCCATTAATATGCAATTATTCTCCCTCAGCCACCCAAAAGCATTTGCAGACTGGAAGGAATACAGAAAATGGGTTTGTTTGTTTATTTAGAATAGAATCACAGAGTTGGAAGAGACCTTGGAGGTCACCTAGTCCTAGTCCAACCCCCTGCTTAGGCAGGAAACCCTCCACCACTTCAGGCAAATGGTTATCCAGTCTCTTCTTAAAGACTTCCAGTGTTGGAGCATTCAGAACTTCTGGAGGCAACTTCTGTCCCACTGACGAATTGTTTTCACTGTCAGGAAATTTCTCCTTAGTTCTAGGTTGCTTCTCTCCTTGATTAGTTTCCACCCATTGCTTCTTGTTCTGTGCTCAGATGCTTTGGAGAATAGCTTGACTCCCTCTTCTTTGTGGCAGCCCCTGAGATATTGGAAGACTGCTATCCTGTCTCCCCTGGCCCTTCTTTTCATTCAACTGGACACCCCCAGTTCACCCTCCACGTGGTCTTGATTCTATCCCTCATATTCCCATTTACTGGGGAAGGAGGGGAGGGAAATCAACATTGCTTGGAAGGACATCGAAAAGGGGAAGAAGTGTTTTATACCGTATTTTGCAGCAAAGTTTAACTCCCAAGAACCGGTTTCATTGAACTTCCTCCCGACTGGACATGATTTAAGAAAAATGCTGGAGGTGTAACACAAAGAGAGGTTCTTCAAACGTGGTGTTTTTATTTCATGGTCTCGATTTTAGCCTCGGCTAAACTGCAGAGTGAGCAACATGTGCTTAAACAGAGTGCTTGTCTTTTCTTTCTTTCTTTCTTTCTTTCTTTCTTTCTTTCTTTCTTTCTTTCTTTCTTTCTTTCTTTCTTTCTTTCTTTCTCTCTCTCTCTCTCTCTCTCTCTCTCTCTCTCTCTCTCTTTCTCTTTCTTTTTTAACCCCAAGACCGAACAGGGCTGTTTATTCACGGGGGCTCCGCTCCCCCCTCGTATTAGCAGTCAAACCGTGAATCATCTGTTTCCAGAGCTGCAGATGTAGAAGGGACTCAGTGAAGGGAATTCAGTCTTCGCTCCCCATTCAGAGAAACAATGCCGGTTCCTGCACACAAACGCGGCTTTGTTTCCCCCCCACCCACACACGAAAATTTCTCCAAAATGCCCAGACAAAGAGAGAGAAACAGAGAGAGAGAGAGAGAAACTCCCCTCACTTTCCTCAGAAAGTTATTTCAAGAAGCTACCCTGGAAAATAGAACATCCTAGCATGTTATTTGGTTTTTAAAATATAGATATATTAGTTTGCAATGTGTTCTCCCCGCCATACCCAACTAAGGCTTCAAGAAACAAAACTGTAACACACACACACACACACATATGTGCACGCACACACACACACACATCTTCTCCTGCTTTGGATTGTTTTTGTTTTTCCACTCCATCGTTGCACAACTCGGAAATGGAGCCCTGATCTTAAATGCGGCTAATGCTTCCCGGGATTTGATTCCTGATCTGAGGCTGCAGCAACCCAATGCAGGCATCCTTGGTACAATAAACACCGTAATCAGGACAGTTGTTGTCAACTTTTGCTGTTGCTGCTGTTGTGGTTGCTTTGTGGTGGAGGGAATCCTGCCAGGGGAATGATAACCAAGGGCAGTTTGGCAAGAGACGTGTGAAGGAGGGTGCCTTGTTCAGCAAAGTACACGGACTGGGGGAGAGGGGGGGGGAGAAACCCCTCCTTCAATTTATGATGGAAGGAAAAAACAGGAGGACATCTGGTTAATCAGCATTAGAAAAGGAGGCACATTTGGGGAGGGGGAGTGCTTTCTTAAGGGACCTGGTGGCTCAGTGGCTAAGACGCTGAGCTTGTTGATCAGAAAAATCGGCAGTTTGGCGGTTCAAATCCCTAGTGCCGCATAATGGAGTGAGCTCCCATTACATGTCCCAGCTTCTGCCAACCTAGCAGTTGGAAAGCAGGCAAAAAATGCAAGTAGAAAAACAGGAACCACCTTTGGTGGGAAGGGAAGAGCGTTCCATGAGCCTTCGGCGTTGAGTCATGCCGGCCACATGACCACGGAGAGGTCTTCGGACAGCGCTGGCTCTTCGGCTTTGAAAGGGAGATGAGCAGTGCCCCCTAGAGTCAGGAATGACTAGCACGAGGGGAACCTTTGCCTTTCTAAGCGCTTTCTTGGAAAGGAAAATCCCAAACTCCCACCCAGCGATGCTCACCTAAGCAGGATTTTGCAGCCCTCGTCCAAAAACCTTTGAACCCCCCTGCAGTACAGATCATCCTCGACTTAACAATTGGTTTGGTGGCCATTCAAAGCTACGACGCCCTGAAAAAAGGTGGCTTATGACCGTTTTTCACATTTACGACCGTTGTGATGCCTCCATGGTCAAATGAGTCAAATCCGGGCACCCACCAACGTACTTGCATTTAAGACAGTTTCCCAGAGAAATCTTTCAAGGCCAAGAGACTCACCGATCCAGAGAAGAACTCACAAGAGCTGCCCACGACATCTGGGGTCACGGCCTTTGCGAGCTCCTTCCCTGGCTGCTTAGAGCCCCCCACAACCCACCCAGATTAAGCAGGAGGCACCGCTTGTTACCCTGCCTTGATAGAGGCAGCATTCCCCACCCTGTAATTACCGACTTTCTTCTTGTCTAGGTTGAACCTCAACTTGATAAGCCCACTTCAGCCCTGTCCCATCAGCGCCTCCAGGCAAGAGCGGAGTTGGGAGTTTCATCGCCAGAACTTGCCTGGCATTAAGGCGGATAAGGCAGCTGCTGCAGACAGTGGGGGGGGGGGGGTTGCTGGTTGGAGGGGGGGGACTGGAGGGAGGGGGTTGTGTGCATTGTAGAGAGGCAGAAGAGTGTTGTTGTGGCCCGCCAGCAGAGCTTCTGTATAGTGAGGAGGTGGGGGAGGAAGAAGGGCCAGTCCTGGAGTCTGGGGAAGGCTCTGATGAGGGCTCTGTGTCGGAGGCAGAGAGGGGGCCAGGGCCATATTCCAGTTATCAGCTGCCTTCGGAGTCAGACATCAGTGAGGCAGAAGAACAGCTGGAGCCTGTTTCCAGTGTGCACATGGAAGGGAAGAGCTAAAGAACAGGGGGCGACTTGGGAGTAAGGCCACAGGTAGATGATGAATTTATCTCCCAGAGGAAATAAAAGAGGAGCAAAAGGGGAGTTTGCAGGAGACAATTAGTTCGCTTAATTGGTTCGCTACCCTCCGAGACTCCTTGCCAAGTTCTGCAGAGATTGACCTGGCAGCTCTCCAAGCCAGATAAGGTCTGTGACTGTAAATCCTCCCTCGAAAGACTTTGCTGGAGGTGAATGAGCAGAATTCACAGACCGAATTAATCAAAGGGTTTTTTGTTCCTGCTCTTGGGAAGCCTCGGTCAGAACAAGTGTCAGGAGAGTGTGTGTTTGTTTGACAGCTGTCCCCGTTGTCAGCTGCCGCAGATGCAGGAGGAGAAGCTGTTCTCCCCTTTCTATTCCAGAGGAGGAGCTTAAAGAGGGCGCCATCTTGCTCGGTTGAGGGATGGTGCCATCTTGGAGGCAAAATATCTTGGACTTGGTAAGAGTCACGGCCCCCTTTGGGGGACGGTCAAGAAAACGTCAGAGCTTTTATCTCATGTTGCTTAAAAAAGACCAAACCCTGCAGAAGTTACATAAATCTAAAAGCCGTCCTGGAAACAACCTCAAAGAAACCCTACAGCCACCTCAACTGGGAAGAGAGAGATCCAGAACTCCTGAAGCAGGAACAGAGGAAGTAAAGAAGGAAGGAAGGGAGGAAGGGGCTGTTTGAGCTACCAGATCCCGTGCTTAGTTCAGGGATTGGAGCAAAGCCAAGTCAACAAAGGACCATCCAGCTTTTGCCTGGGAATATCTAGAGAAGAACGGCTTCTGGTTCCATGGCTGACTTGCTCTTGCACTCGGGAATCAGGGCTCAATCAGAAGGTGCTTTCTTGAAATGCTTCCCTGCATATGTGGGGTGAAAAGGAAACTGGTCTTTGCCTCCTTTGGGGTATTTGAAGAGCAGGTCCCATATCCTCCCCTGCAGTTGTCTTTTTTCCAAGGCAAAACACACCCAGTTTCTTCCATCTCTCTCTACCTAGACATTCGAAGAAGGCTCTCTCTCCAAACTTGGCAACTTTAAGACTCGGGGACTTCAATTCCCAGAATCCCACAGCCTGGTGAACGAAAAATTAACCCAGAGAAGCAACTTAAAGACACGTCGAATCTCACTGACCAGCGAAGGCATGAGCAACAATTTAAGCCCTCAACACAGCCTCTTACTTGTTTGTTACACAATGAAATCAGCCTAGTGGAATGTGGACAGAAAAAGGACTTGCAACCAGCATTCTAGACTGCGGAGGGACTCGTGTTCACAGCCTGCATTCAAGAAGAATTTTTGAATTCATCAACACACGATGTCACCGCTTCTTCTGAAAATGTTGAGGGCACGTTGAGGACAACATCCTTACATTACAAGCCTGGCCTACCTCAAAATGCCAATTTCCTCGAAGAAGAAGAGCAAAAGCCTGCTCCTCGCCACTTGCTCTGGGTCTCCAAGAAGCTGCCTCTCATCTCTGCTTCTCTTTCTTTCCCCTCTTCTGCCTTTCTCTCCCTCCCCCCCCGGGGGCATCCTTCCAAGCTAAACCTTGGTTTCCATCCCACCTTCCAATTTGATTTTCTAAGAACGCCGGTGGGGCCCTGCGTTCGAGCCAGAGCTATTCTTGGAAACAGAGGCTTTGTCAGAAGATGGTACTTTCCTAGCTTCCCTTTCTCTAAAACAAATGAATAAAACAAAGTGGAAAGAATGCAAATGGATTCAGAGAGGAGGAGGCATAGACAACAACAGGTCCTACGGTAGAAGAGATGTCGCTGGTTGGCCCTTACTCACATTCCAGGGTTCAGAGTAAGCTGTCTAGCGAGTCTGCCTGGAACCCACACGGTACATCGGATATTAATACAATCAAGAGAGTCCAGAGATATTTCACGAGAAGAGTCCTCCACTCCTCTGCTCCCAAAACAGAATCTCTTAGGCCACCAGGCTCAAAATTTTGGCCTCGGAGAATCTGGAACTACGCCCCCCTATGGTCTGACTTAAGCGTAGTACACAAAATGTTTGTACAATGTTCTACCTGTCAACAATTACTCCAGCTTCAGCTTCAATAATACACCAGCAAGCAATAGTGTAACTGAAGGTAAACCGTTGCAAACTCAATTGCAGGAAACACGACGTCAGCAACAGAGACTCGGTCAACGCCTGGAATGCTCTACCTGACTCCGTTGTTACAGCCTCAAATCCCCCCCCCCACAGCTTCAACCTTCAACTGTCTATTCTGGACCTCACCCCATTCCTTAGAGGTCCGTAAAGGGGACGAGCATAAGCGCACCAGTGTGCCTTCCGTCCCCATTTATTTGTACCCATTTCCTGTGTTTATGTCCATGTTTATACCTGCTATCTTGTCCATGTTTGACAAACTGGAAAAGAAGAGAAAGAGAATAGAATTCTTTATTGGCCAAGTGTGGTTGGACGCACAAGGAATTTGTCTTTGGTGCGTGTGCTCTCTCAGTGTACATAAAAAGACAGGATTCATTCGTATTTGTACACAAATGCAAGTCCCGCTTCCCCTCGCAGATTCTTTTCTTTGCAAACTATTTTCTCTTCTTCGGTCCCCGTAGGCCTTCCGCTCAACGGTTCCACCACAAAACCGCGATGTCCTTATCCGCGCCGACATAAGTGCGGAGGCAAATCCGCGGCGTCCGAAGCGCTAAGAAAAAAACGACCCTACCGCCGCGATAACAGCGCGGTGACAGAAGGGCGTTCTACATGCTTCGTTCTTTGCCTCCAAAGGTAGCCCTCCTCCTCCAACTGACAGCGGCAGCGGGCACGGGGCAAAACGGGCTGCCCAGCAGCAGCAGCCCGTGGGAAGGGTCCAGCTCAGCCGCAGGGGGCAGCAGGAAGTGGAGGAGGACGCGGCAGCGGCGGCGGCTGAGGCTCTCCCGGGCCGGCGAAGCGGGCTTGCCCGGCGGAGGCAGGCTGCCCTCTTCTTCCTCAACAACATCTCCTTGGACGGGCGGCCTCCACCGCCGGCGCCTCCCCCGGAGGAAGAGGCAGGGCGGGCGGGCGGGCGGGCGGGCGGCGGCTGAGGCTCTCCCGGGGCCAGCAAAGCAGGTTGCCCGGTGGCGGCGGCCGCCCATCCAAGGAGATGTTGTTGAGGAAGAAGAGGGCGGCCTGCCTCTGCCGGGCAAGCCCGCTTCGCCGGCCCCGGGAGAGCCTCAGCCGCCGCCGCCGCTGCGTCCTCCTCCGCCGTCGGCGGCCCTGCTCTGGCCCCCCCCGCGGGCTTCCTGCTGTCCCCCGTGGCTGTGCTGCCGCTGTCAGCTGGAGGAGGAGGGCTACCTTTGGAGGCAAAGAACGAAGCATGTAGAACGCCCTTCTGTCACCGCGCTGTTGTCCCCGCGGTGATGACGCGCGGTGATGACGTCGCGACTTTAGTGACGCGATTTAATCTCCGCTATTTTGCGTAGCGCGGTTTTGTCGTGCCACGCCGCTCAACAGAATGGGGCCAGGGTTTCCTACAGCCTGAAACACCCCCGCGCCCCAATTGATACTCATCAATGTTTAACAGCCGAGGCTCTGAGCTTCAGATAAAAAGAGCTGAGACCAGATTCGATCTCCCTGTTGTCCCACGGAAGAGGCCTTTTTACGGAACTGCCTGGCTGGGCTGCAGACAGATCTGAGATGGGAGTGGTTGGAATGAAAACACAGGCCGGTCCAAGAAGGGTTCGTTTTTGGAATGCAACCTCGCCGTCTCTAAAATAAAAGACACGGAAAGCACGCACCAGCCCCGTTGCAACCCACGTCTCTCCCCCGTGGTCCACCCTCCAGCGGCGGCTCCCCTCTCCAGGCGTTCCTGGACCTGCTAGAAAAATCCCACTTTCTGCCGATTGTTCTTTCTTCTTCCTGGCTATTGTCCACATTCTTTTCTCTCTCTCTCTCTCTGTAAATAGTTGCCACGCTCCAGGAGGAAGAAGACTTGAGTGGGAGAGAAACAAAGGACGAATCTGACTTGCATTTGCAAAATGCCTGTGCAAAAGAGAAAGACACGGAGACTCTGGGAAGCACGCGGAGAAGAGCAATGAAGATGATCAGGGGGCTGGAGGCCAAAACTTACAAAGAACGGTTGTGGGGATTGCCTATGTCTTGTCTAGTGAAAAGAAGGACCAGGGGAGACGTGATAGCAGTCTCCCAATATCTCAAGGGTTGCCACAAAGAAGAGGGAGTCAAGCTATTCTCCAAAGCACCTGAGGGTAGAACAAGAAGCAACGGGTGGAAGCTAATCAAGGAGAGAAGCAACTTAGAACTAAGGATAAATTTCCTGAGGACAATTAACCGGTGGGACGGTTTGCCTCCAGAAGTTCTGGGTGCTCCAACACTGGAGTTTTTTTAAGAAAAGATTGGGCAGCCAATTGTCTGAACTGGTATAAGGTCTCCTGCTTGAACAGTAGGTCGGGCTAGAAGACCTCCAAGGTCCCTTCCAACTCTGTTATTCTGTATTCTATAAGAGCTCAGAAGAGAAGGGCCAGGGGAGACATGATAGCAGCCTTCCAATATCTCAGGGGTTGCCCCAAAGAAGAGGGAGACAAGCTATTCTCCAAGGCATCTGAGGGTAGGACAAGAAGCAATGGGTGGAAACTAATCAAGGAGAGAAGCAACCTAGAACTTAAGGATAAATTTCCTGACAGTGAGAACAATTAATCAATGGAACGATTTATCTCCAGAAATAGTTGGAGCTCCCATCACTGGAGGTTTTTGAGATTGGATAACCATTTGTCTGAAATGGCTTAGGGTTTCCTGCTTGAACAGCGAGGTTGGAGTTGAAGACCTCCCTTCCAACTCTGTTATACTGTTGTTCTAAAACTCACTGAAGTTAACTCTCCTTTGCTCTGTCAGAAAAGACCACGAGGGAAGTATGTGCTGAGTTATTCTGATCATGGATCAAAAGAAGGCCTGGATGATGAATCCTTTCTCCTCATTCAACATTCATTCAATAGCAATAGCAGTTAGACTTATATAGCGCTTCATAGGCCTTTCAGCCCTCTCTAAGCAGTTTACAGAGTCAGCATATCGCCCCCACAGTCTGGGTCCTCATTTCACCCACCTCGGAAGGATGGAAGGCTGAGTCAACCTTGAGCCGGTGAGATTAGAACCGCTGAACTGCAGATAGCAGTCAGCTGAAGTGGCCTGCAGTGCTGCACCCTAACCACTGCGCCACCTCGACTCTTAAGGTCCATGAAGGCCAATTTCTCCATCTTGACCTGATCCTTTCTGGTTCTGACAGACTACAACCCCCATCTCTTTTGAGCCATGTGGAGGTCATCTGGAGAGCATCACTCTTGGGAAGTTGGATGGGGAATCTAATATTTTAACAATACATTTAGTATTGCAGACAAGAAAGTAGGTAAGTTATCTAGAGCAGTGTTTCTCAACCTTGGCTACTTGAAGATGTCTGGACTTCAACTCCCAGAATTCCCCAGCCAGCGAATGCTGGCTGGGGAATTCTGGGAGTTGAAGTCCAGACATCTTCAAGTGGCCAAGGTTGAGAAACACTGATCTAGAGATCTAGATTCTAAGATTCTAAGAAAAGTCTAGCATGTTGGAAGTCAATTCTACAAACCTTCAACCAGCATGAAAAGACCTTGGAAGATCAAGTCCACCCAACTGAGGACTTGTATTGTGTCCTGTATAAGGTAAAGGTTCCCCTCGCACATATGCTAGTCATTCCCAACTCTAGGGGGCGGTGCTCATCTCCGTTTCAAAGCCAAAGAGCCAATACAGTCCAAAGACGTGTTCATGGTCATGTGGCCCACATGACTAAATGCCGAAGGCGCACGGAACGCTGTTACTTTCCCACCAAAGGCGGTTCCTATTTTTCTACTTGCATTTCTACGTGATTTCGAACTGCTCGGTTGGCAGAAGCTGGGACAAGTCACGGGAGCTCACTCCGTTATTTGGCGCTAGGGATTCGAACCGCTGAACTGCCGCCTTTCTGATCGACAAGCTTGAGCCACTGAGCCACCACGTCAGTGTCCTATATACAACTGTACAAAATTGGGAAATCTAGGCTGAAAAGTTGGTGGAGAACCACAGAAACGGGGGAACAAGTCCCCCCACTGCCTCTCTGTTTTGGGAAGAAGGAGCTATGGAAGGAAGGAGACATACATACAACGCAGCAGGTGAGAATAACAGAGGAAGATGGGTCTATGCAATAATGTGCTTCTGATTTATTTAATACTGGGAAAGTGTATGGCAATAGAACAGTGGTTCCCAAACTCTGCTGTCTGGAGAATTCTGGGAGTTGAAGTCCACAAGTCTTAAAGTTGCCAAGTTTGGGAACCACTGCAATAGAAGGAGCATGACACCCGTTGCTACCTCCGGGTGAGAGTGGATGCTAGAAATTGATGGAGCCCTCGGAATATTCATTTTATGTTTCAATGTGGGAAACTTCCCCAAGAAAGCAACGGACTCCAGAAGAAGCTGAATCATTGCTCTTCTCTTCCTTCTCCACCTCCTCCAAATTTAAATGTAGGATTTTGCACCTTTTCCTGATGGCTTGAGGGGATCTCACCTGGCGAAGGACGGCAAGAGATGACAAGGCAACGACCTCTTGAGTCATCCGGAGCACTTCAGTTTCTTCTGTCAAGTGGCTGATTCATTGTTGGCGATGAATTCCTTGCTGGTAATCAGGGAGCCCAACCTGTAAGTGGACATTACTAAACCACATTCTTGCTCTGAGTGACTCCACTAATCCAGAATGTACACCCGGGAGCCTCGTCGTGTTAGTCTCACCCGTGGAATGGGACCAAACTAGAGAGCTTGTAAGAGAGAACTAATCCAAGGAGAGAATCCTTAGAATTAAGGAGAAATTTCCTGACAGGGAGGACAATGGATCAGCACAATTGCCTTGCCTCCAGAAGTTCCTGGTGCTCCATCACTGGAGGTTTTAAGAAGAAATTGGACAACTGTTTGTCCGGAATGGAATAGGATTTCTTGTTTGATCAGGGGGTTGGACTAGAAGACCTCCAAGGCCCCTTCCAAAACTCTGTTTATTCTGAGCTTCTGCAAACTCACAGCCTTTGGTTCCCCTTGCAAGGGATTTTAGGACTCTTAAGAAGGATGTTCTTCCTTATTTTTCTGCTCCTCGTATCCTGTATTATGCCATTGTTTTCCCCTCTGGAGTTTTTGATCCACTGAAGGGACCCAGTACGTGGGAACTCAAAACATTCTCAGGATTATTGTTATGGTTGAGATTTACCGTCTGTAACGAAAGATGTCACTCCATCCAAGCATCTCAAAATCACCCGTGATGCTTTAGATCAGCCCTTCTTCATGCCAGCAGCCACCCCCAACAGCCCTTGCAAGAGACCCTTTCAATGGCTACAATAAACCCTTGTAACTTCTCAAACAAAAATGCCAGGGGGACATTTTGGCATCAAAGTAGATTAGAGGGATGTGCAAAGCATTGTGGCCCCAAATGTTTTTGACTTATGGACACTCCCAGGAATGAAATTCAGCGGGTTCTGGAGAACCGGTGGCGGAAATTTTGAGTAGTTCGGAGAACTGGCAAATATCACCTCTGGCTGGCCCCTCCCCCATCTATACTCTGCCCCCCCGAGTCCCAGCTGACCAGGAGGAAATGGGGCTTTTGCAGTATCCTTCCCTTTGCCACGCCCACCAAACCACAGAACCGGTAGTAAAAAAGATTGAATTTCCTCACTGAACAAGAGTTACACTAATATCAAAGAAATAGTGGATTAGAACCACTAAAGAAAGGATGCAGAAGGGGGAACAGAATGAAAGGTGCATAACAAACATTTAACTGATTTTTATTTACTTGAAATCATTAAAATTGAACTGCTCAACGGTCCCGCGGCCAAGCTGGTTGCGGTGAGGTGGCTGCATTCTGTGTCATTCAATGGTAGCCCCTGATTGCAAAGAATGGCTTTTGAACCTCCAGAATGTCTCAACAAATGTAAAAAGTTATTTATCTTACTTCTATAGCCTGCCTTTCTTCCCAAAGAGCATCACATCTCTACTTCAATGCATTTCGTAAAGTATCCACGTTGGAGAAATTTCTTTGATCGGTTTCAAAGCCTTTATCAAAAATGACAGCAGTTAAGTTAAAAACCCAGCCGTGAAGACATTTGATACAACATCTAAAGAAATTCCTTGCTAGTTACGCAAATGAATTCATATCCCAGGCATTTTCAGGGTGTTTAAGGTACAGGTGAAGCCTCTTTTCAACTCAAGCTTCACTCTTCATCATTTTGTGGGCACATCCCTAAAAAAAAACCAGTTGCGTTTTCCTGCTCATCGCCCAACCAGGTAAATAACCAGCTTTAACCCTGCTTAACTCAGTGGCTAAAATGCTGAGCTTGTCGATCAGAAAGGTCAGCAGTCCGGTGGTTTGAATCCCTAGCACCGCATAACGGAGCGAGCTCCCGTGACTTGTCCCAGCTTCTGCCAACCTAGCAGTTCGAAAGCACGTTAAAAATACAAGTAGAAAAATAGGAACCACCTTTGGTGGAAAGTAACAGCGTCCCGTGCGCCTTCGGCATTGAGTCATGCCAGCCACATGACCACAGAGACGTCTTTGGACAGCGCTGGCTCTTCGGCTTTGAAAGGGAGATGAGCACCATTCCCCCTAGAGTCGAGAACAACTAGCACATATGTGCGAGAGAAACCCTTAGCTTTAACTTTATGAAAATGAAGCAAAATCAGATAGTTTGGTGGTCTCCCTTGATTAAATCAGGATTTTTCTCTATGAAGTTCCCTTAAGAAAAAGCCTCTCCTCTTGCTTAAAAATTAGCAAAAACTCATATGGACATATGAATAATTAGATGATTTCTTCCCCCTGCGATTAATCAACCTTCCCTCGCAAGAAAACAGAACCATCAGAAGAAAAAACTTGTTAGCACCACCAGAATGGCGATAATCTACTTATCTCTCCATAGTTCACTTTAGGGATCCTCTTTGGAAATGCCCAGTTTTGCGATAAATGTCATGAAAGCGCTTTAAAAGAATCGCCCTGGTCCTTTACTGGCTTGTTATTCAGGGATGGCTTAAGCAGCGATATAAAATCCAGAGCAGGCCTGTCATTTATGACATAATTAACGTTTTAAGTCTCTCCTAGTAAAAAGGGAAAAAAAAACACCAGCCAGGCAAGTTTACTGAACTGATTTGCAAAATGTGAATATTCTCAGTGCTCGTATTTATCATCACAATAGACTCCAGCTTTTATTGTTCTAAGAAAACATTCCTGCACCAGGATAAATAGAGGAAACGGAGGAAAGGAAATAAATGGGATCTTTATTTCCCAACAGAAGGGACCATAAATTCTCCAGCCTTCAGCACCCTGGAAATCCCCCCTTTCCTCTAGAGCAGGGGTGTCCATCCTTGGCAATTTTAATACCTGTGTGGACTTCAACTCCCAGAATTCCCCAGCTGGACAAATGCATTCAGGGAGACCTGCCTATGGAGATGCTCAGGCATCCAGGCTGTGGTTGTCCCCAAAGGGGCTTTTCCCCCCCAGGAGGCAAGTGGACTTCCTGGTTTTTCTCTGAAGAGGTTTCGCTTCTCATCCAAGAAGCTTCCTCAGCTTCTCTCAGAAGCTTCTCCAGCTTCTCTCAGAGCTGAAGAATCTCCTTGGGTGAGAAGCAAAACATCTTCAAACCAGAAAGTCCTGTCGCTTCTTGAGAAAGCACCTTTGGGTTCAGAGAGATAATTAAATAGTTAATCCCTGATTTATTTTACTCTCTCAACGCAGGAGGTCCTTGACTTACAACCATGATGGAGCCTCCTCCTTGTGGTCAGTAAGTCATGGAAGTATCTGATTTTACAACCTTCTTTTGCAACGGTTGTTAAGCGAATCACCAAGCTTGTAAATCAATAGATGGTTGTTCGCGATGGGAAGTTTTTGCTGAAAAATGGAAACAAAGACCAGTTTTTGGTGGAAACGTCATAAAATGTGGTCGTGTGACTACGGAGGCTGCAAAAATGGCCATAAATGTGAGCTGAGCTATCCAGTGGTGGGTTCCGGATTCCCCGGAGTTACCCATAGGCATGTGCATGCGTTCTAGCATCAAATGACGCTTCCACAAGCCTCCACGATGCTCCAGCTGCTCCGCAGAGCATCAGGGTTTACCGTCTGCAACCCACCACTGACCCTATCCCTCCCGTCCGTCCGTCCATCCATCCCCAGCCCATGAAGCTAAGGTATTAGGTAGTTTTAGGACAGACGGAGTTGTTTACAACCAAGAGGATGCGCTGGCTGACTTGAGACTTTTGTCTTGAGCGCCCATAACAGGTGATGCTAGCCAGGTGCCTTTCTCTCTCCTCCAAAGCAAAACTTACAACTCTAAAAAGAAGAGTCGTCTCTGATTTGGACAAAGCTGGGAAAAGAAAGTTTGCTCAAAGCCCCCCTTTTTTTTTAATGCTAACCGCTTTCCCCAAACGAAGACGAGACAGTAACTTAAGTCTTCCTTCTAGGTAAATACAACCCACACAAGTTTACCCAGGGAGCCCAGGCAAGCGGAGAGAGAGAACTCCAAGACAGACGGCTCAAACAACGTATTCGACCAACCTCAGAATTAAAACCCCAAAAACAGCCACAGAGAAATGCAACCGAGGCTTTAAAGCTAAAAGCCCAGCCAGGAAATTTGCTCTTAGTAAACTCTTCAGTCGAGGGCAGTGATGAGCCCAAGAAGATGCGAATCCCTGCTCTTCCAGCAAACGTCTCCCCGAAAAGAACTCAGAGCCAAGCAACCAAATTCAAACTTACAATGCGCATGTACAAAGTTTGCCAGAAGTCTTGGAGCTTCATGAAAGAGATGGGAGCAGAGTGGTACCGGTGGCCTAGAGGTGGAAGCTCACAATCAGGAGGCTGTGAGTTCGATCCTAGGGAGAGGCAGATATTTCTCTCTCTGGGCACCATGAGAACGTATCTGCTGAACAGAACTCTGCTCTGGCGACAGGAAGGGCATCTGGCCAGTAAACACTCTGCTACCTCCAGACTCCACCCCAACGCAAGGGATTACGGGGCCATTAAAGAAGACGAGGAGGGAAGGGAGAAGGACAAAAGCCACTTCTGTGGGCTTACCTGTCGCACCTGCGATGACAACGGGGACGGCTGGACGTGCCGCTGCGGCATCCGTTGCGGCGGCTGCATCAACTGCCGGAGCTGCTGCTGCAGGAACTGGTTGTTGTTGACTTGTTGGGACTGTGGCGAGGTTGCAGCTTGCTGCTGAAGATAGTGCATGAGGGACTGCTGTCCCGTGGTGGACCCCATGGGCGGCATCTTCTGGGGAGGGGCGGCCTCTGAGCTGAAGTGGGAGAGGGGCTTGGTGTTGCTGAAGGAAAACTGGTCTTGGGCCCCGGGCCCTTCGCTCCCCAACCCCGCTTGGATGCTGTTGGAAGACTGCGTCAGCATGACGTTCATGTTCTTGGACTGGGAGGGCGGCATGTTTTTGTAGAGGGAGCCGGGCATGTTGGCGGGGTTGCTGGTCGGGGTGGCGTTGGCGATCAAGGTGCCTTGAGGGCTGAAAGGCTGCTGGTGCAAAGCTGGGCTGGAGAGCTTCTCCGGCCTGTAGGGCGAAGGCCCCGCGTTGGGGGAACTCTTAATGCTGCTGGTTGAGATGCTGGACATGATGGAGCTGGGGGGGCTGAAAGGCTGCTGATTGAGGACCGGACTGGAGAGCTTCTCTGGCCCAAAAGGGGGAGACAGGCCCCCGGGGGGGTTACTGTTGGACGTGATGCTGGAGAGCAGAGGGTTCTGGGGGCTCTGGATGTTGCTTCCTGGCAGGCCATTGGGAGTCATGCCAGAGATCATGACGTTTTGGGGGCTGAAGGGCTGGTGGTGAGGAGAAGAGCCTTGCCGGTAAGGAGGCGAAAGGCCTTGGGAAGAGATGGTGGGCCAGTTGGGCGTTGGGGGCTTGGAAGGTGGCGCCTGCTTGCTGGCTAAGTGCTTCAACTGCTGGGCGTGCCAATTGGCCCCGGACATGTGGAGGGCCTGTCCCTTGTTGGGTGTGGCCGAGGAAATGGGCGACCCCACAGCCTTGTTCTGAGACGGGACCGAGTATCCGGCTCCGGAAGGGGAGCCTCCGCTTGGGTTGCATCCGGGAGAGAAATCTTTGCCGGGGAGGTGATTGTCCAAGGGGGGGGCCTGCGGAGAAGATTTGGAAGAGCTGTTCATGGCTGAGGGCGGGTGGGCCAGGCCCCCCATCGGCTCTTCGGGCTTGCTCCCTAAGATCTTCTCCAGGTCCAGGTCGTTGGGAGAAGGATCCGGCATCTTGGTCAACTCTTCCAGCAAATCCTGAAGTTCCTGGTCCACGGCGTGCATGTTGCCCCCTTTCTCGCCGTAATGGCCCCCGAGGGGCCCTTTCTGCCCAACCTCGGCATTCGGAGGGACGGCGAAGGGAGACCCCATCCCGCTCCCGTTCATGTGGTTGTTTTCAAGGAGCATTCCGTGTCCGGGCATGGCGGGAGTCCCGTGATTGGTTGAATACGGAGAGCCCTGCATATCGGGGCATGAAACAGAATTGGACCCGGGGCCCATGGAGAGAGTGACGTCGTCCAGACAAAGCCGCTTGCTCTCGCTTGGGAAGAGGAGGTCAGGCATGGCGCCGGAGGCGGGAGACGCATCGTCCGCCACTTTCCTCTTCACAGATCCCTGCAATGGAGAGATAAAAAGGCTTTCGTTAAACAGGGCAGAAACGATGGACTTCGCACCCACATCTTTGCTCAATGGGGGCAGCTGGTTTGGCTAGTACAGTGTTTCTCAACCTTGGCAACTTGAAGATGTCCGGACTTCAACTCCCAGAAATTCGCTGGCTGGGGAATTCTGGGAGTTGAAGTCCGGACATCTTCAAGTTGCCAAGGTTGAGAAACACTGACCTGGACGGAGGTTATACAAGATGCCAATCCAACCATAGTTCACTAGCCAGAATACAGACAGTCCTTGACTTATGACTTTCATTTGAGCCCGAAATTTCCTATTGCTGAGAAAGACTAAGTGAGTTTTGCCCCCTTTCAGGAACCTGTCCTGAATTCTGAGAGTTGAAGTCCGGACATCTTCAAATTGCCAAGGTTGAGAAACACTGGCCTAGTAGTTAAGGCACCAGGATAGGAGCCAGGAGACTGTGAATTCTAGTCCTGGGACATGAAAGCTAACCAATCACCGGGAGGGGGTGAGTTCTAGTTATGCCTGAGACCCAAAAGCTGGTTGGGGGACCCAGGGACGTTGTGGAGAAAATAGGAGGAGGAGGAGGAGGGAAGAGCATTTTGTGCGTTTCCTGCCTTGACTTATTTATACAAATAATAAAGACGGAATATAAACAAACAAATCAGCAGAAACAGCCAGTTTTGGGGACAGAGAGTTAGGTCTATACTGAAGATGAGAAGTTTGGTTAAACTTTGGTCAACCTGGCTCCAATCTCTTCCCAAAGGCTCCCAAAGCAGATCTTCTCAACCACTCCTAGCCTTGACTTCAACCCCAATGTCCCAGAACCAAACCTTGCCTTCCACCCATTTGCCAAGCCGCAATGGGGCTGCGTATGCTTTGCATGTTGGCGTGTCACGCTTTGCCCATCACTAACCACGGTTTAGCATGCTGTGGAAACTGAGTTTCCAAACTCGCGAGAGCATTTTCTCACATCTATCACGGGTTGGATCTTTCCTCTCTTCCGGACTACTAACAAGTCCCCATGGTCAGAGAGATCTTAATCTGTTGATTGCGATTTGTGGGAGAAATTATGACCGTTTCCTGTCTGATGGACATGGAAACCGACCAAGGAAGAGATTCAACCTGGAAATAAGGAGGAATTTTCTGACAGTGAGAGCCATCAACCCATGGAACAGAAGTTGCCTTCGGAAGATGTGGGAGTTTCATCCTTGGAGGCTTTCAAGAAGAGACTGGATTGCCATATGTCGGAAAAGGTGTACGGTCTCCTGCTTGTGTGTGGGGTTGGACTAGATGACCTACAAGGCCCCTTCCAACTCTGTTAATCTGTAACTGTTCTCTGTAACATCCTTTTAGGAAAAGAACTTTTCCACCAGGGTAGAATGCTGTCGGCTCTTAGAGGACACACCACCCCCTCATTTTCCTGCAGAAATTAAAATTTCTCATCCAAACAATTGAATGCTTGTAGGGAAACGTGGCCCAAAACTGGCCTGGCATAGCTAACAAAGGGAACGAAGAGGTTCATAGGGAGACAGATCAACAATCCAACATTCCTAAACAGGCAGAGTGTTTGAAATAATCCGCATACTTTCTAATCCAAGCGCAACAATGCGGCCCGAGGGATCTAAACAGACTCTACCTAACTACGGAGGCTTCTGTAGAACAGCCCCCAACTGAAACAGTTGGGAAACGGAGAGAAACCAGAGGCACGAACCACGTAAAGTGTCTGTTTTGAAGAGCTCTTCACACACACAAACTCCACACTAGCATCTATATCGATAGGACCAGGGGTGAAATTGAGCAGGTTCGGACAGGTTCAGGAGAACCGACAGCGGAACTTTTGAGTAGTTTGGAGAACCGGCCAATGCCACCTCTGGCTGGCCCCAAAGTGGGGAGGGAGTGGGGATTTTGCAGTATCCTTCCCTTGCCACGCCCACCAAGCCACGCCCACAGAACCGGTAGTAAAAACATGTGGATTTCACCACTGGCTAGGACCCTCAACAACGCAGCAGTTTGGGGAGCCAAGAACTGGAATGAAGCCAGACGTCAAATTTCCTGCTGCATCCAAAGACGACTTTAAAAACAAATAAATAGAAGAATGGGTCTCCAGGGGTTTGCTTGAGATAGCCTTCCCATTTTATTCCTCCCCCCCCTCCGAATTTAATGATCGTTGGTTTCTCCCTTTCAAAAACTATGAACTGGAGGGCAACCGGATCAGATCAGTAGACGGTGAGGTATAGTATCTTGATTTAGCTTTAGGAAATAATCTAAAGTGATTTTCCCCCTATATGGAGTTATGTGACAGCTTGAGATTGCAGCTTGAGTTCTTGACAGCATGGGGGGGGGGGAGGAGGGGAAGGAGGAGAACAAGAAGAAAAGAAGAAGAATGAGAAGAGGAGGAGGAGGAGGAGGAAGAAACAACAACTATTGACTGAATATTTTTCAGATTATTGCAGAGGCCACTAAAGAGATAATGAAGAAGACGCCTCTATTTTATGTAGCACTTTAAAGCAGTTAAAGCAGTTTTCTTATCATATTTAGCTTCGGATAAACCCAGCTGTTAAAAAAGTTGATGTACATTAATTACGGGAAACATAAGAGACTCCCTTACAGCAGGACAAGAGATAGTTAACCTTGCTTTGCAAACCTTCCGTGTTCATTTATCCTACCTTCCTTCCATTTGTTTTAGGTAGCTTGGAAAAGTTGGTGCCCCCAAAAATGAAATTAGTTTGCTTGTAAAGCTTTCGATTTCTGCCAGTCACCAAAGAATCTGGCTTTCAACTTGCCAAAGTGAGCCGGGAGCTTTCTGAATCCACAGCCGAGAAGAAGAAAAAACTCCTGAGCAGAAATAAGTGACTTATGAGCTGATGCTCACAAGGCATATGCTGGATCTGGGCTGTAGGCTCTGGAGGAGAAACTCCACCTGTGGGACCTCTGCCACAGCAGATGCCAAGACTACCAGCCCTGGGCCTTTCATCGGCGCTGTAAGGCATAGGGAAGAAGGCAGCAGCCTTCGGAGTTGAGAAGAGCCTTTGGGACTCTTAATGATAGTTGCCTTCTCAAAGTTATGACTGCAGACCTTGTCACTTCCTCCAGTCTAATTCATATCCTGCCTTGCATAACTTCTACCCAAAAAAGGGAGGGCAGAGAGAGAATCGCTCAGCAGGCAGTTACAGCTACAGGAGTCTCCGAGCTCCGTTACACCCAAGAGGAGCGAGAAATATTTCTTCACGATTCAATGTGTTCCCACCAAGAGATTCTCCTCCTTCTAAGCCTAGATGTGGGGTGTCCAGCCTTGGCCACTTTTTAAGACTCGTGGATTTCAACTCCCAGGGGTAGCCAACCACCTTGTGTTCTGACCGAGGCTTTCTGAGAGCGTGAAGCAGACCCCTGGTCCTGACCAAAACCTCTATTATTAATTGGCTGGGAATTCTGCTCATTCACCTCCAGCAAAGTCTTTCAAGGGAGGATTTACGGTCACAGACCTTATCTGTCTTGGAGAGCTGCCAGGTCGATTCAACCAATTAAGCAAATTAACTGTCTCCTGCAAACTCCACTCCCCTTCTTTTATTCCCTCTGGGAGGGGCCATTCCCCCTCCACCTGTGGCATTACTCCCAAGTCAACCTCTGTTCTTTAGCTGTTCCCTTCATCTGGCAGCTCTGCACATGCGCACACTGGGAACAGGCTCCAGCTGTTCTTCTGCCCCACTGATGTCTGACTCTGAAGGCAGCTGATAACTGTCAAGATGGCTCTGGCCCCCTCTCTGCCTCCGACGCAGAGCCCTCTTCTTCCCCAGAGTCCAGGACTGGCCCATCTTCCTCCCCAACCTCCTCACTGTCTGACTCTGCTCCGCTCACAAATGTCACAAATCAAAATGACCCACAAAAGGGTCATCCATTTTTTTTTAAATCTTTTTTTTTTCATGTTATGAAACACTGCAATCTCCTTTTAGGGCACTTTTATCAAGTCCTTATTTAGGGTTAACTGCATAACTTAAGCAGCTCGACAGTTCATTAATATCTCAGAAACCACATTTAACATTGATGTAATTTTCTTTCTCATCTTTAAAGATTTAATTGATCTTAATCACCACAGTGCTAACAGTTTCCAGGTTCTCTTGTATAAATACCACATCATTCTGTTATTATACCTGTATTCGGTAATGTATTATTTGCACTTTATAATGCAATTAAATAATTAGCTTGCAGAAAGACGGGAAAATGAAGCCTAGGTTTTTGTTTTTTTTTTAATTTTAAGTTCCACCCGTTTTTTAAGCATCTCACAGATAAAAAAAAAATGGGTGAAATTTTTAATTGCACGGCTGCCATCTTGACTCTTTCGACCTGCAGAGACTTTCGCTTACCAAATCACTCCATCTGTCTTAGTTTTTTTTAAAAAATCTATACCCCTTTCCTAAGATTTAATAAAGACAGCTCAAGAAAGACACAGAGACTTCATTTCATGCTGCGTCTTTGCAAAATTCATTCAAATGAAATCCCCCCCCCCCCGAAGAAGAAAGCGCAGGAACAAACACCGTTTCTCTTTCCCCCCCCCTGTCCTGCCTGAGAAAAACAATTTAAAAAAAAAACCCTGCAGAGAATATTTTGGGCTCCGCAATGCTATTCACCTCCCCAACTGCACCGCCCCCCAACTCGATGCCACCCCCACCTCCCCCGGCAGGTGTAAATACCTTGGCGACTCAGCAAAGGAGAACAAAGCCAGAATATTTGCATCTGAGGAAGAAGGAGCGTTTGCGAGGATGGAGACAATGGCTGTTGCCACGGCATGCCAGAACCTCTGGAAAGGATGTGTCTTAATTAGTAATCCAAGGACTTCACAGCAGCCACACTGGGCATATTGTTTTGTTGTAACTTTCACATTTCATTTACTGACAAGTGTTATTAGCTTGACAGCTGAAGAAAGGGAGGCTCTGCCCTCCCCCCCCCTCCCTTTCTAATTCCCCACTCCTCAATTCTTCCTTCTTCTTCTAGCTTCTTGCAAAGCTAGGGTTTTTTTCCCCTTCCCATTTCTGGCTCAAATTCAAGATCAATCTCCCATTTATGTTTTTCCTTCCCCCCCCCATAATCTCTGTTGCTTCTCTTTACCCCCCCCCCCTCCGATACATGGCGGTCTCCTTCGCTTAAAGTGTGTTAATTTCAAGATCCTCTGGTTCCTTTAACCTAATTTCCTAAAGTTAAAGGTTTGCCTTGCACATATGTGCTAGTCGTTCCTGACTCTAGGGGGCGGTGCTCATCTCTGTTTCAAAGCTGAAGAGCCAGCGCTGTCCGTGGTCATGTGGCCGAAGTCTAAATGCTGAAGGCGCATGGAATGCTGTTACTTTCCCACTAAAGGTGGTTCCTATTTTTCTACTTGCATTTTTTACGTGCTTTCAAACTGCTAGGTTGGCAGAAGCTGGGAGAAGTAACAGGAGCTCACTCCATTATGCGGCGCTAGGGATTCGAACCGCTGAACTGCCAAACTTTCTGATCGACAAGCTCAGCGTGTTAGCCACTGACCCACCGCATCCCTTGAGTGCATTAATTCCTTGTGATGATCCAAGGATACTGCGAAGCAGACATTCTCCAGTGAGATGGTGTAGGGTTCCCTGCCCAAGCAGGGGGTTGGACTAGAAGACCTCCAAGGTCCCTTCCAACTCTGTTATTCTAATTCCAACAGATGCCCTGGTGTATTTTGGCTCAGTGCAGTATTTAAAACCACTTCTGAACCACTGCATTAAGCAAACAAGATGCCTGCCGATCGATTTAAGTTAAATGCTGTGTTTAAGGTGGGTCTTTTAGAGAGAGAGGGAGAGAGAATTAATGTTCTGTATCCAGAAGTCCAAAGGGTCTTTAACACAAGGATTCTTGGGCACCGGATGGCAGAGAGGAAAACATTCTTGGATCTTGGCCTGAACAACAGCACGCTGGGGGGAAAATAGCTCTAACCTTCATCACTCTTGGAAAGTCAACCCTGGTGGATTATTTGGTAGACTCCCAGTGCTTAATTATTGTGAAATTCTAGCTCCCACCAAACCAGCAAGATGCTTTCGGTTGGATTAGGCAGAGATTTACCGTATGTTATGTGGCAGATACATTTGTGTCCCAGAAAACCCTATAACAGCAACAATAATAACCGAGTTGGCAGGGACCTTGGAGGTCTTCTAGTCCAACCTCCTGCTTAGGCAGGAAACCCTACACCACTTCAGACAAAGGGTTATCCAGTCTCTTCTTAAAAACCTCCGGTGTTGGAGCATTCATCAACTTCTGGAGGCAAGTTTTCCCCTGATTAACTGTTCTGACTGTCAGGAAATTTCTCCTTATTTCTGAGTTGCTTCTCTCCTTGATGGGTTTCCACCCATTGCTTCTTGTCCTGCCCTCAGGGGCTTTGGAGAATAGCTTGACTCCCTCTTCTTTGGGGCAGCCCCTGAGATATTGGAACACGGCTATCTTGTCATCCCTATTATTGTATCCTACTTGATACCTAAGCATTTTAGGCCATCATCCGTCAACATCCAATCCTAGTGCAATCCTAAACTGCATTAACAGAGGGATGCAATCAAGATCAAGTGAGGTACTAATACCACTCTATAAAGGCTTGGTAAGGCCACACCTAGAGAACGGCATCCAGTTTCGGTCACCACATCATAAAAAGGCGTTGAGACTCTAGAAAGAGTGCAGAGAAGAGCAACCAAGAGGATGAGGGGACTGGAGGCTGAAACATCCGATGAACGGTTGCAGGAACTGGGCCTGGCTGGTCTAGGGAAGAGAAGGACCAGGGGAGACAGGAGAGCAGCCTTCCAATATTTGAGGGGCTGCCACAGAGAGGAGGGGGTCAAGCTGTTTTCCAAAGCCCATGAAGGCCAGACAAGGAATAATGGATGGAAACTGAACTGAGATTCAACCTGGAAATAAGGAGGAATTTCCTGACAGTGAGAACCATCAACCCATGGAACAGAAGTTGCCTTCGGAAGTTGTGGGAGCTTCATCCCTGGAGGCTTTGAAGAAGAGACTGGGCTGCCCTCTGTCAGAAATGGTGTAGGTAGGGTCTCCTGCTTGGGCGGTGGAGGGGTTGGACTAGATGACCTACAAGGTCCCTTACTGTTAATCTGTAATCCTACTCTCGATCTGCAATGCCCAGACTTACTACCCGGTGGAGATATTATTTGCAGGCCCAACACATCTCATAGGTCCGTGCTGAGGGATAGTCCCGAAAACGTGGGACATAGATTTGTATGGAATTAGGCCACTCAACTCTTCATTTCTGACAGCCGGTTCCCAAGACAGACTCCCAAAATAAGAGATTCCACTCTGCCAACTGCTTTGCCAGAACCTAACAAGGCACATTACGGAGAAGCATAATGTATGAACCGAAGCTATGACGCTAGAAAGACCGAGGCGGCAACATTAAAAATACACACACACACACACACACACCAGTGTCTCTTTTGTTCAAAGAGCTGCATCCTGAGGAATGGAAAATTTCGAGATGGGCACGTTAAACCTCATTTTTCTCAACCTGATGACTTTGTAGCTACAAATCCCTCTTTCAACAACTAGCGTTTCCCCCCCCCCAAAAAAAAAAAGAATACCTAGCTATCCTCTATGACTTTCTTGGAAAACAACACACACACACACATTTGAGGTCCATTGAGAACATACTTTTCTTTTTCTTCTGAAAACTCTTGGAGACAAGTACAAGTTTGTGAAGAACTCGTGACCAAGTGCATGAAAGTTTCGTTTTAACACAGACTTTTTAAAAAAAAAAGATATTTTTTTCTTGCTCTCAAAATGACAACAGGAAAAACAAAAAACAAAAGGAAAGAAAAAGCCACAGAGATACACACACTGCCAAAAAGAAAACAGGTGCTTAGAGAGCAACAAAAACATAACAGAAAAAAAAAAGATTTAAAAATTGCAAGTTTAATTCTTGAACAGCCTTTTAAAGGCTGATCCAAGAAGCCAGACGAACCCTCTCACTACTTACTTCCAAGCTCACTTCCAAAATGGGTGACATTTGCAGCAAGGCTCAAGGTCACGGACTCTTTTTTTTTTTAAACACAAGGACAGACAAATTGATGGGACTCGCCTGAAAGCCCATATATCACACGAACCTCCAAACAACCTTCCTTAAAGGGGCAGGAGGAACATTTGCTTCAAGTACGTTAGTTCTGGGATTCTGGAAGCTGCATTCCCAAGAGACACGGGCACACCGGGGAAGGGGCAGATGGAAGTGTGAATAAAGGAGAATATTTGTAGCCCGGGGTTCAAAGGAGGCCTCCTTGGGGCTCTCTGAGCTGGGTTGCTTTGTCAATGTCTCATGACCCAACTAGGAAACTTTATCAGTGCTAGGAGGGAAAGGGGTGTGCGGAGGGGGCGGGAAGAGGAGGAGGAGGAGGAGGAGGAGGAGGAGGAGGAGGAGGAGGAGGAGGAGGAAGATGAGGACCAAGGGATCCTTGGTGCTCTCTGAACCTGGTTGTTTTCTAGCAGACATTTCATTACCCGTCTAGATAATATCATCAGCGTTCTCATATGGTGTAGTTCTATATCCGCCTTTCCCCCTCATTGGTAGTTCCTAGGTATTGTTTTCTGCTCAATTGTTTGTCGGTGTTAATCCCTGCTTATCTGGATGTTGCTTGCCAGAGTGGACGCGTCCTGGTCTTAAGCAGGGAGCAAACCACACCCTCGCTAGCCCTGATGAGGTTACCTAATCTGGGTAATGAAACGTCTGAATGAAAAATCAAGCAAGCTCAGAGAGCATCAAGGACCCCCCTCATTGGGTAAAGAGTCCCTCTTTTGGGGGGGGGATGGGCGGTTCAGAAAAACGAAATGTAATTATACAAGACATGAAACTTTCAGCATTAGAGCGACGTTTATCTTTTCTTCATTGGTGTCAGTTTGTGTGTGTGTACGCGCAGTATGAAGTTGGGGACCAAAGACAGTGGTCCCCTTTCAAGGAAATATTTGCATTTTTATATAAAAGCCCTGCTGTTCACCACCCAATGCTTGTCTAAGAAGCCGGCACCCAACAGCACATCAATATCTTCTATTGTTTACTTCTGGCTTCTTTCACCAGCTAATCCAGCTGCTAGAGCAGTGGTTCCCAAACTTGGCAACTTTAAGACTTGTGGACTTCAACTCCCAGAATTCTCCAGCCAGCTCTGCTGGCTGGAGAATTCTGGGAGTTGAAGTCCACAAGTCTTAAAGTTGCCAAGTTTGGGAACCACTGCGCTAGAGCAATGGGAAGAGCACTTAGACTTATATGCTGCTTTACAGTGCTTTGCAGTCCTCTCTAAACAGTTTACAGAGTCGGCCTTATTGCCCCCAACAATCCGGGTCCTCATTTAACCCACCTCGGAAGGACCGAAGGCTGAGTCAACCTTGAGCCTGGTGAGATTTGAACTGCCAAATTGCAGGCAGCCGGCAGTCAGCAGAAGTCGCCTGCAGTACTGCACTCTAACCACTGCGCCACTGTAGGTCATGAACCATGGTTCAGGGCCAAACATGGATTTGTTGAACACACCATGTTGAGAAGAACTCACTCCTTACCAAGTCAGACAGTGCCTTTTTCGTCCCTGACTACAACTGTAGTCAGTTACTGGTTACCTCCAGTTGCAATGGATGGCTGTGAAGGTTGGACCATAAGAAAGGACCAAAGAATGGAGGCCTTTGAGCTCTGGTGCTGGAGAAGAAGACTCCTGCATTGAGTCCCTTGGACTGCAAGGCCATCCAACCGGTCAGTCCTAGAGGAGATCAACCCTGGCTGCTCTTTAGAAGGCCAGATCCTGAAGAGGAAACTCAAAGACTTTGGCCACCTGATGAGAAGGACTCCCTGGAGAAGACTCCTGCATTAAGTCCCTTGGACTGCAAGGCCATCCAACCGGTCAGTCCTAGAGGAGATCAACAACCCTGACTGCTCTTTAGAAGAGCAGATCCTGAAGAGGAAACTCAAAGCCTTTGGCCACCTAATGAGAAGGAAGGAAGCCAAAGAATGGAGGCCTTTGAACTCGGGTGCTGGAGAAGACTCCTGTGAGTCCCTTGGACTGCAAGGCCATCCAACCGGTCAGTCCTAGATGAGATTAAACCCTGACTGCTCTTTAGAAGGCCAGATCCTGAAGAGGAAACTCAAGTACTTTGGCCACCTAATGAGAAGGAAGAAGGACTCCCTGGAGAAGAGCATTAATGGTGGGAATGATTGAGGGCAAAAGAAGAAGGGGACGACAGAGAAGGAGGTGGCTGGATGGAGTCACCGAAGCAGTCAATGGACTCCGGGGGATGGGAGAGGACAGGAAGGCCTGGACGAACGTGGTCCATGGGGTCACGATTAACAACAACAAAAAACCAAACGTATCAAAGACATCTCTCCATCCCAGCCCTGAAGAAGCTCTCTAGATGCCTACGGAGATTCTCAATCCTCCGGATCGTGGTTGTCCCAAAGGTGTTTTTTTCTCTCTCTCCAAAAGGCAACTTGGCTTTCTACTTTGTTTTTTCTTTGATAATTTTCTTTTGCTTCTGGCCTGAGTAGCTTCTTCAGCCTCTTTGAAGTTCCACCTGAAGAAGCTTCTTGGATGAGAAGCGAAATGTTTTCAAAGAAAGAACCCCCCCCCCCAAAAAAAAGTCCAGTTGCTTTTTTTGGAGGGTGGGGGGGAAGCACTTTTGGGGCCAACCTCTCGAGATGTTTGAAGAGTTTCCCCCACTTTTCTTTCGTCATGAGAATAAAACACATCGGGCAGAGAGTCTGAATCACTAAAACTGGGAAGTCCCCTCCCCTCCCCTGGCCCAGAGATTATAGCGGAAACAAACTTAAAAGGCCAAGTCCCAGATACTAGCTCTTGCCTCACAATCACAGTTCGATCCTAGGTAGAGACGATATTTCTCTCTCTGGGCACCAGGAGAATCTGTTGGACAAAACTCGGCATTGGCAACAAGAAGGGCATCCGGCCATTAAAAACCCCTGCTATCTCCATTCAGTGCCCAGACTCCACCCTGCAAGGGATTATGGGGGGCGTTAAATGAGGTTTAAGCTCCAGGAGACTAGAGTAAAAGAATGGCTGAGGACTCTCTGTTTTCAGATGTTTCTCGCTGCACCCCACCATATAAGAATCTCCTTCTGCCCCCCTGGAAAAATTAAGACAGACAATTGCCATCTTCTGCCCAAGATGAACCCAAACCGGCCAAAGACACACAGGCTGGACATTGGATGCCCATAAAGGCATCACGGCTGGCAGCAAATCTTGGATTCCGGCCAAAGAGAGGACTCGATTCCCCCCCCCCCCCATGCAAGGTTTAGCTTCCCTCCCCAGGAGAGGCGCCTGCCGGGATCTGCCCGAGTTCCTCTCTCTTTCCAGGGTGAAAAATCAGATGGAGCCACTCTAACAATAGGCCAGCAAAATACCGATTCCACCCCCCCTCTTCCATTGTTTGAAGGGAAAACAAACCCGGAATCCGGTTGGGTCTTGGCAGAGGGTCTTCCAAGAAGAAGAAGGCGGCGTTTGGGGAATCTCTCCTGCCGTTTACGGAATCACTTGCTGTCTAAGAGCGGGAAGCCTTGAAGGCCAGAAGGGGCCCTGCTAGGCAGAGATAAATAGCATAAAGGCATTAAGGTCTTCCAGAAGGGTTTGGGGAGGCCGGGGGGGGGGGGAGCTTGGGCCACAGAGCAATCTTCTCCCAACTTGGCATCTCATCCAGATCAGTGGAGGACTCCACTTCCAGCTGTTGCAACTGCTCAGGGAATGGAAGGGCCTGTGTATTTCAAAACATCTGGCAGGCATCAGCTAAGGAGAGAGGCTGTCCCTGGAAATGGGGAGTGGGAGATGCAGGGATCGGCCCCAGCCCCCCCTCCTTCTCCTCTCCTTCCTTCCTTCCACCTCTCCCTCTCCCTTCTCATTCTCTCCATCTCCTCCCTCCCTCTCTCTCTCCTTCTTTCTCCTTACATCTCCTTACTTCCTCTCCCTTCCTATCTCCCTCTCCCTTCTCCTTCCTTCCTCCTCTTCCTCCTCTCTTTCTTCTCCTCCCTTCCTCTCTTCTCCTTCCTTCCTTCCTTCCTTCCTTCCTCCTCTCCCTTTCTCCCTCCCTGTCTTCTCCTCCCTCCCTCTCCCTTCTCCTTCCCTTCCTTCCTTCCCTCCCTCCTCCCTCTCCCTTCTTCCCTCCCTCTCCCTTCTTCTCCTCCCTCTCTCTTCTCCTTCTTCTCCTTTACATCTCCTTCCTTCCTCCTCTCCCTTCCTATCTCCCTCTCCCTTCTCTCCTTTCCTCTCCTTCCTTCCTCCTTCTTTCTCCCTCCCTGTCTTCTCCTCCTTTCCTCTCCTTCCTTCCTCCTCTCTTTCTCCCTCCCTGTCTCTCCCCCCTCCCCTCTCCCTTCTCCTTCCCTTCCTTCCTTCCCTCCCTCCTCCTCTCCCTCTCTTCCCTTCCCTCCCTCCCTCCGAAAACTATAACAGTATTTCCATCCAGCCTCCCTGGCTTGTTTCGCATTAAAATATTATCTCATTCAGATCACAGCTGAACAAAAAGTGGAGGAGGAGGAGGAAGAGGGCCTGTTTTTTTAAAAAAAAGAAAACCAAATTCGTTTGTTTTTGCAAGTCAATGGTGCCGGAGTTCGTTAAGAGTGGGGGCTATGAAACTGAGATCACGGCTGAAAATAGAGACAACCTGGGGAGAAAGGAAGGAAGCTCGGAAGGAAGAGGTTCAGGTCTGCCGGCTTCCATTCCACAATCTTCGGAAGAGAGATTGGCCTCCTTTACGACAAATCATAGATCATTTCACTGGGCGACAAGAGCCGACACGATCAATTAAGCACCCGATCTTCAGCGGAGCAGGTAGCGCTCCCTTGCCAACTGCCCCCTTTAGCGACCAAAGTCACGAAGGTTGGAAAAAACCCAGCTTTGCAACAATTCTTGTATCTGTGGCTGTGGGTGGCATCCTACGACCACGCCGTTGTCATTGGTGAGGGCCATCAAAGTTTGAAGTTCCAACAGCACTGAAAAAACCTAGTTCACCATTCCTCACACTTACAAACCGTTGCAATGTCCCCACGGCCATGTGACCAAACTTTGGGCGCTCAGCAAGAAGCAACAGATGGAAACTGATCAAGGAGAGAAGCATCCCTAGGACTAGGAGAAATTCCCTGACTGTGAGAACAATTCATCAGTTGAGCCACTTGTCAAGAATGCTCCAACCCTGAGGTTTTTCAGAAGAGATGATACAATCCTTTGCCTGAAATGGTCTAGGGCCGGGGTGTCAAACTCGAGCCCACGGGCCAGACCCAGACCACGGGGGGTTTAGATGTGGCCCAGAGGGCTGGTCTGGAAAGGAAGGACAAAGGAGAATGAAGAGGGAAGGAAAAAGGAGAAAAGGAAGGAAGGAAGGAAGGAGATTATAATGAAAGTGAGGGAGGATCTCACTTAGGGAAGTCCTGCCTTGGCACTTGCCCACCACAGGTGCCCCCAACATGAGTTCCGTGTCAGCCCCCCACCCAAGCCCTCTGAGGTCAAAGACCCCCCAGATGCAGACCTTAAATGAAATCAAGATTGACACTCCTGATATAGGGCACAGGGGGTTGGACTAGAAGACCTCCAAGGTCCCTTCCAACGCTGTTATTCTATTATTCATATCGATTCATGGCATCCTGATATCACGTGACCTTCATTTGCAACCTTCCCAGCCAGTTTTTAACAAAAGCAAAGTCGGGGCGGGGAGGTGGACTTGCTTAATGACCATGTGACTCGCTTAACAACGGTGACAAAAAATGCCTGTAAAATCATGCCTCTGTTAATGCTTACTTAGCCATGAAAGTTTCTGTCCTGGTCGTAAGTTGAGGGTTTGTCTTGAGGGCGTTTGGGGGAGCAGGAAGGGTTGCGGGGGGGGGGGGGGAATCACCCTTTGAGATTCCCGGAGAAATGACTCTCTTCCTCACGGAGGGAGATCCAGCTGGAAGGGACCGAGAGGGGCCACATCGACCAAGTCCGGGAGAGACTCGCAACGTGTCTGTTGTCTCGGAGGAAGGAAAAGGCTTCCTCGCAATGACAGAGGCCGCGTTCAACCCCGCAGAGAAACGGCTCACAACTGCTCACCCGTTTCAAACTTCCCCTTTTGTCGCCATTGTGCCAAATCGTGCAAAGGAGGGAGGGAGGGATGAATCAGATAACAAATGGGGGAGGCGGGGCGGTGGGGGTGATGTCATCTTTATATCAAGAACACATTTTCGGCAACGACCGAGCCACTTTTCGACATGTAACACACGCGTGGTCCAAGAACACATTTTCGGCAACGACCGAGCCACTTTTCGACATGTAACACACGCGTGGTCGGGCGGGAGAAAACACGGCTTCTACCTTTTCTTGCTCGGAGAGAAAAACCCCCAGGGAACATCCCCCCCCCCCCCGGCTTCCAGATCAAGCCATAAATAAACCCAGATGGACAACAAAGTCCCAGGGGATGTGAGAAACCGAACCAGAACTGAATCGCCTCCTTCCACGTCACTTAGAACAGGGGTCGCCGTCGCCCCCACCACAACCCAGGGTCTGGTTGTTAAGTGAATCTGGCTTCCCCATTGGCTTCCCTTATTGGAAGGTCACCCCCAAAGGGGAATCACATCGCCCTGGGGGGGGCTGTGAAGGCCATCAATAGGAGCCAGTTGTGCGAGTGGGCAGATTTTGACCACAAGACCCTGGGGACGCTGGAATGGACGTAAGGGCGAAAATGGGTCATAAGTCAACGTTTTTCCCAGTGCCGTTGTAGCTTGGAACAGTCATTCAATGAACGGCTGTACATCAAGGACTACTAACTGTAATTAAAATTGATAAAGGCTGTAAATAACAACGAATTCTTTACTTTCGGGTGTCAAACTTGTGACGACTTCTTCAGCTTCAACAACAACAACAACACGGGAACACAACAGACACAGATTGCAGAAGATGCGACTTCAGCCACAGAGAGGTCAACGCCTGGAATGCTCTACCTGACTCCATTGTTACTTCCTCAAACCCCACACAGCTTCAACTACAAACTGTCCACCGTGGAGCTCACCCCATTCCTAAGAGGTCCGTAAAGGGGGCGCGCATAAATGCACCAGAGTGTCTTCCATCCCTGCCCTCCTGTCCCCATCTATTAGTATCCATTTCTTTCACGTCCAAATCTATATTTGTAGCTGTTATCTTCTCCATGTTTGACAAACTAATAAGAAAAGACGAAGAAGTGGTTGAGAAGGTAAATTGAAAGGAGGGGAAAGAGTAAAAGAGGCTGGGGGTGGTGGGGATCTGAGTGGGGATCTGGGGCTCCCCTCACTCTCCCTAAAAGGACCCTCCGTTTTGGAAGAAGACGAGTATCTTGGTTATGCGCAGTGACGTTACCTCTCTGCCCAGGGCTTTCTAATTTGGTCTTGTAAACAGGAAGGAAGACGACACGCTTCTCCTTAAGTGCCGATTTCTCTCTGCTCTATTAATTCTGGAGTTCAGCAAAGCTTCTCTGGGCCGGCCCAAAGAGGAGGAGGAGGAGGAGAAGCAGCGGCCGAAAGTTCCCTCTTCAGCTGGGGAGGTCCGCAAGAAGAGCCCCCAACTACTCCTCCTCCTCCTCCTCCTCCTCCTCCTCCTCCTCCTCCTCCTCCTCCACCAGCACGCCCTTCTTCCAAAGCGGGGTTTCTACATCCTTGGAACGTAGTTAAAAACCGTCCTCAAAACTTGTGGCCAAGGGGGGGGGGATTGAAAGTCAGGTTTTCATGTCTTCTCCCGCTCCATCCCACCAAGAAGAAAAAGAAACAAATCCACCCTAAATTACGGCAGGAATCAATCTGACTTCAGGATTTGCCTGGCCCTGAGATGATGGGTGCAGAAGGAGGAGGAGGAGGAGGAGGAGGAGGAGGAAGAGAAGAGGAGAAAGAGAAAGAGGAGGAGGAGATGGGTGGAGGAGCAGCAGAGGACTGGAGGGGGAGGAGGAGGAGGAGGAGAGCGAGGAAGGGGAGGAGGAGGAGGAGGAGGAGAACAAGAAGGAGGAGGAAGAGAAGAGGAGAAAGAGAAAGAGGAGATGGGTGGAGGAGCAGCAGATGACTGGAGGAGGAGGAGGAGGAGGAGGAGGAGGAGGAGGAGGAGGTGGAGGAGAGCGTGGAAGGGGAGGAGACAAGAAGGAGGAGGAAGAGAAGAGGAGAAAGAGGAGGAGGAGATGGGTGGAGGAGCAGCAGATGACTGGAGGAGGAGGAGGAGGAGGAGGAAGAGGAGGAGGAGGAGGAGGAGGAGAGCGAGGAAGGGGAGGAGGAGGAGAACAAGAAGGAGGAGGAAGAGAAGAGGAGAAAGAGGAGGAGGAGATGGGTGGAGGAGCAGCAGATGACTGGAGGAGGAGGAGGAGGAAGAGGAGGAGGAGGAGGGAGGAAGAGAGGAGGAGGAAGGAGAGGAGGAGGAGGAGGAAGAGGAGGAGAGCGAGGAAGGGAGGAGGAGGAGAACAAGAAGGAGGAGGAAGAGAAGAGGAGAAAGAGAAAGAGGAGGAGGAGATGGGTGGAGGAGCAGCAGATGACTGGAGGAGGAGGAGGAGGAGGAGGAGGAACAAGAAGGAGGAGGATACGAGAAGAGGAGAAAGAGAAAGAGGAGGAGGAGATGGGTGGAGGAGCAGCAGATGACTGGAGGAGGAGGAGGAGGAGGAGAGCGAGGAAGGGGAGAGGAGGAGGAGAACAAGAAGGAGGAGGAAGAGAAGAGGGGAAAGAGAAAGAGGAGGAGGAGATGGGTGGAGGAGCAGCAGATGACTGAACGAGGAGGAGGAGAAGGAGAGCGAGGAAGGGGAGGAGGAGGAGAAAAAGGAGGAGGAAGAAGGGGAGGAGGAGGAGATGGTCGTACTGAGAAAGTATCCCTAGCAGTGGGAAGATAGTCTTGGGTGGCAGGGAAGGTGAGAATCAAGAAGAATGAGAGAGGAGGGGAAAGGAAGAGAATCAGCCTGGAACGAGAGATTAAAAGGGCTCCCTATTGCCCCATCCACATAGCCAGACGGGTTCACGGTGCCTGGAAGGGAAGCATTTTCACGAAAAACTGCCCCCACCAGGGAAGAAGACCTCCCCCCCCCGACGATCTCTCCCCCTCAGAAATTACGCTTTCCAAATGGCCTCCATTGCCACCTGCCCCCGTCCACCTGCCTGTCCATAGTAGGCAGAAAGCAAATCGGGGGGGGGGGGGGCGCAAGACCTCTGCGGGGACCCCCCCTGCGTGCTTTGGGGCTGAGATAACAACCCCCTGGCAGGATCCCGATTCCCACCACCCCCTGGGTAAACCTGTACACCACAAAATGAGAAGAGGCACCCAATTCCCACCACCCTCTGAGCCGATTCGCAGTCGAGGCATAGCAATTTATCAGCCAGCCCAATTAGCTTCCAGTTCAAGAAGCTAATTAAGTTGATATTTAACTGGAAAGAATGCCAAGGAAAGAGAAGTGGGAGCTTAAAGCGCTTCTGAAATAAACCTTTTTTCCCCCACCCTTGCTGGACCCAAACCCAGCTTTTTTGGGGGGGGGATGGAGGGCTGAGAGTCCTCTGTCTGTCTGTCTGCCTGTCTTCCTGGGTCTCTCTCTCTCTCACACACAGACACAACCAGCATTAAATAATTACAGTTCTCGGCTGGCAAGGTTAAAGATCAATTATTTGTCTTAACTACGAATCCTCAACACCCCGGCATGTTCCTTGAAGGAATATTAAGGAAAGAAGAGGGGGGGGGGGGAGGAAGGAAAATGCTGACAAACTGAAGAGATCCGATGGGTGTCTGAAGCTTAATAATTCATAATAAATTGCTAGATCTGTCTGGGCTTAAAAGGCATCTCTTGCCAGGAGCAAAATAGGAGAGGAGGAGATAAGTAATTGCAGCTGGAGGCCAGTGACGTACGGAAGGTCTGGAAAAACCAGAGCTTGTTAAAGCAACAAAATAATAATAATTAAAAAAAGAATGTTAAAAAATGGAGAGGGGGAAACGAATTCGAATCCTAATTTGATGCAGCCAAAGGGTTGTAAACACAGAGGCTTCTAATCTCCTTTTTTCATTTGCAGGGAATAAGACACCCCGAAATGTTTCTCCTGGGGGGAATTTTTCTGCAAAATGACCCCAAAAAGGCTCTCCGTGCCCACCACCCCGTCCTTATCAGTGCAGACACAAAGCCTCTGACCTTTCCCCAACGACCTGCGCAGTCAGTAAACATCCCATAATAACCCCATGGAAGGGAAAGGTTTGAAGCCACCATGCGCTGGACTTCCGCAGCAATGCTGGCCTTTTATTTTGAACATGTTTCCTTTGAGCTGGCTGAGCTTAAGAGATGCGGACGGAACCAAAATAATCCTTTTGAGTCATGGCTTTATATAAACGCGGGTGGCGGTGGTGGTAGTACAGCCAGTCCTCGACTTACGACCACAACTGAGTCCCAAAATTTCTGTGGCTGAAGTGAGATAATTGTTCAGGGAGTTTTGCCCCGTTTCGACGGCCGTTCTTTCGAATCGCTGCGGTCGTTAAATTAGTATGAAATGGCAAAATTGACCACTTTGATTAAAGGAAAGAATGCAAGTGCACGGAAACAAACTTTGTGCTCGAAGTGGAAAAGAATGAAACTTTGATTTGGGGTTTTACCGGTTCGATCGGAAGATCTTTAAAGAAATGGCTTGTTTATATTATTATGGAAAAGCAGAAAAATGGGGGTTTGATGTTGATGCTTTATGTTCCTGTAACCGAGAGAGCCTGGAAGTCAATGCTCCTTCTTTTCTCTTATCCTTCCTCCCTTCCCTTTCCCCTCTTCCTCCCCACCGTTCCCCTATTTACTTTTGTATTTTGGATCTTATTTTATCTTGCAACGCAATAAAAAATGTTAAGGTAAAAGAAGAAAAAAAGCAGGGAGCCTCCGAAAAGAGACTTTTTCCCCTTTCCTTTCTGCAACAGAGGCCTGGTTTTTCACACCTTCAGCCGGGAAGTCTGTAAGATCAGCCGGCCTCCCTCGGCCAGTCTGGCTGTTTGACTTCCCTTCGCCCGAGTCGCCCAGGACAAAAGAATCATTTCTTTTTCTTTTTCTTTCTTTCTTTCTTTTTTACATGGCCGGGTATTTGAGAAGGCTTTGACCCTTCGGCCTCAAGTAACCACAGAGGCTACACAAAGGAATCTCTTAGCACAAAACAAGTTCAGCTGGCTTTTCCCAAAAAAGAAGCAAGGGAGGGAGAGAAAGGGAAGGAGGGAGGAGGAGAGAGAGAAAAAGAAAGAGAGAGAGAGGGAAAGAAAGAGGGAGAAAGTGTGTGTGTATGTGAGTGAGTGAGTGAGTGAGTGAGAGAGAGAGAGAGAGAGAGAGAGAGAGAGAGAGAGAGAGAAAAGAAAGTCGAAAAAGACAGCAAGAACTTGAAAATTGTAAACTGTAGGATCCCCAAAGTCACTTTAGTTGAATAAACAAACTGAATAAATAAATAACTACGTAAAATCTATGGCAATATTTCCTAATATAGGTAGTGACCATCAATGTATGACCACCACCACCACCCCCTGGCCTAAAGGAGACGGAAGAGAGTTTCCAGTCCCTGGTCCATCTCTCTGGCAACATCTGCACTCCCCCAAACCTCTCTCGGGGGATGGGAAATTAGCAAACGATTGGAAGGGAGCTAAAAATAGTGGCAAGAAGGCCTGGTTGGCTTTTAGCAGAGCGTTCAGAAGAGAAAACGTCACTCAGAGGCCGGCTTCCGTTTCTATAACATGCTGGATCAGAGACGTTGAGTTTTATCCTCCTGGTGCAGATGTTTCTGGACTCTGTAGGACAGGGTTTCCTCAACTTTTAAAGAGATGTGGACTTCAACTCCCAGAATTCCCCCAGGGCTGGCTGCCGGCTGGAGACTTCTGTGAACTCACAGAAGTCTCCAGTTGGCCGGAAGAAGAAGAACAGGAGAAGGAGGAGGAGGAGGAGGAGGAGGAGGAGGAGGAGGAGGAGGAGGAGGAGGAGGAGGAGGAGAAAAGAAGAGGAGGAGGAGGAGGAGGAAGAGAAGGAGAAGGAGAAAAGAAGAAGAAGAAGAAGAAGAAGAAGAAGAAGAAGAACAGGAGAAGGAGGAGGAGAAGAAGAAAAGGAGGAGGAGGAGGAGAAAAGAAGAAGAGAAGGAGGAAAAAGAAGAAGCGAAGGAGAAGAAGAAAAGAAGAAGAGAAGGAGAGGAGGAGGAGGAGGAGATGAAGAAGGAGGAAGAAGAAGAGCCCTAACATTTCTTTAACAAATAAAACCGCTCTCCGCCTGGGAGGGTAAAAACTCCTGCATCCGCTTGTAGAGAAATGATAAATGGGTCATATCTCCACAATAGGTTGTTCGTCTTCCGCTCCCAGACATTCAAGCAACCCAAACTAACAACAGCCTGCTAATTAGATTCCCTCCCTTTGGATATTAAGGGCCCATTTGCACGATTAATACGGATTACCATTACTTGCTCCATGAATCAAATTAACCCATTTACCCAATCGCAAACTCTCCTTTGGGCTCTTAGGAGAAACAGATGGGGAGGGGGGAGGGAGACGGGCCCGTCCCCCACCCTCTCTGATCCGACAAGCGGCAGGACCCCTAGAGAGAAGATCTCGGGGTGGGGCTGGTTACATTTTTTTTTGGGGGGGGGGCGAAGCATGATACAGGGAGTCCTCAATTTACACTGAAAGTTGAGCCCAACATTTCTGTTTTTTTGGTCGCATGACCATGGGGATGCTGCAATGGCTGAAAGTGCGAAAAGCGGTCATAAGTACGAAACCCAAAAATCATAAGTTGCTTTTTTCAATGCCGGTTTAACTTCGAATGGTCACTAAATGAACTTACTGCAAATCAAAGGCCAGCTGCACTGCTGGCATTAGTATTATTCAATCTGCATCAACGGTCGGCAATCTGTGGCTCTGGAGCCGCATGTGGGTCTTTCATCTCTCTGCTGCGGCTCCCTGTCGCCACTCGGCTCCACAATTGACAGGGCTTTCGGTTAGGCCGGGTAGAGGAAAAAGGAGGCCGCACTAGGAGGAGACTCTATGGTGGAGGACCGGACTTCCGGTCGGCTCCAGAATTGAACGGGGGGCTTCCGGTTAGGACCTTTGTGGCCCTTTAAGGTTGCCAGCCCCTGATCTACATGTACAACCTGAGCATCCACAAAGTCCAGCGAAGGATGGAGACCCAGAATTGGCACTTGGATCCATTCACACAGAGTTAGTCACATCCTTGGTTTTCTAGATCAGCTGCTCCCCCAACCTTCGGGGCACCAAGGAACTGGTTCCATGGAGAAAGGTGTTTCCGTGGACTGGAGGCTCACGGTTTTACATGCTACCTGCATCTCACGGATGCTTGTTTGTGTTGCCCGATTTCTGGCATGTCACGCCCTGGTACTGGATTGCGACCCGGGGGTTGGGGGCCTCTGTTCTAGTAGGGGGTCCCCAAACTTGGCAACTTTCAGACTTGTAGACTTCAACTCCGAGAATTTTATTCTGGCTTTAAGATCTGTGGGCTTCACCTCCCAGAATTCCTGGGAGCTGGCTGGGGAATTCTGGGAGTTGAAGTCCACAGAGAAGCATTGCTACACATAGAGTAATCACTAATTTCCACCCTGACCTCTAGGATTACAAGCCATGATTCCACACTAACAACCACCATTTTCAAAACATCCGTACCGGATAGCAAATATTCTCTTGCCACAGTTGAGTATTCCATTAGATGGCATTTTAAGGCTTCGTTAAAGCAAAGCGATTAGGAAAATGCAAACTAGTGTGTGTGTGTGCGTGCGGGGGGAAGCTGTTTATAAATCTTTATTTAGCCCTCCTGCATCTGATGCTATGAATCACATCCCTGATGCCTCGTCTCAAATCTAGAAAGCACAGAAAAACAGAAAAAAAGCAGCAGAGATTCTGAATCAGCAGAGAACCGTTGCTTGCAAATAAAGTCACTGGCAGGTTCATTTCCGGTCCTGTAACCGAGTTTTGTTTATTTTGGGGAGAGCCGGTTGGGTGGGTGGGGCTGCCCTGTCCTTGGGCAGAATCAGAATTCAAAGTTAAAAAATCATTCCTGATTCATTTCCAATTGGGGCGACGGCCACAAAACTTGCCCCGAAAGACAAGCCGAAGGGAAAGGGATTTGCGAAACAAACAAATACCAGACCTTTGACTGACGACCACGATTTAGTCCAATGTTTCTGTCACAATTTGTTCAGTGAGCTCTGTCCCCTTTTTACGACCTTCCTGGCTATCCTTGCTATGGGAATCACTGCGGTCGTTAAGCAAGTCACACGGGTTGTGAAGCAACTCTGGCTTTCTCTGGGGACTCTGCTTGTCAGCAGTTTGCAAAAGGGGGGATCGCGTGAACTTCTGGGGACGCCGCAACCGTTGTAAATACGAGCCACTTGCTGAGGGTCTGAATCTGGATCGTGTGACTATGGCTGATGCCACCATGGTCACTTTTCTTAATGCCGTTGTCGCTTTGGACAGCCGCTGAACGAACGGTTGCAAGTGGGGAACCAGCCCGCCAAACCCGGCGCGGAGAAAGCGAGGGCCGAGAGCAGGGGAATTCTGCCGCCTGCCTGCTTTTCCCGTCAAGGAGAGTTTATTTCCAGTTTCTAGCACCAATGGCTGCCGACAGCTGCGGGGCCCAAGGAGAAAGTAGGTCAGAGGGAGCATCGGAGCCTCCCACCGACAGACAAGCTGGCAGGCTAACGTGCCCAACCAGGAAATGTGTAATGCAACGATTGGGATGGATTTATCTGCAGCAAGCCGTCATCTGCTCCCCCCACACCCCCAATGGTTTGCAATTCTTTCTTTTTCCCCAGATTCTGCATTCTTTCTGGATTGGTCAGCCTCCACCAGGGATGTGATGCACAGCATACGGGGCAAGGCTGCTGGACATTTACATGCAGACGCACAGACAACCCCCCGAGTTTGGAATTCTTCTAATTGTTTGCTTCGGCAAAAATCTTAAGATGCCATCTGATGGAAGGCTCATCTGTGGCTACAAAGGACATTTGCGCCAGCCGCTACCGATTATGATTATTTATTTATTTTACTAATGTTTGTTTTGTTTTGTTCTTAGCACCGGAGTTGCCGGAATGGAAACCCAACCTGTAAACCTGGGAGGTGAGAAAACAATCAGAGGTTGCCCTATTTAGGATTCAGAAACAAACAGCCTGGAGGTATCTTCTGCTACAACTAGTGTATATTGATCTCCATGGGATTATAACACTTCTCTCCGCCCAGTGGCCCAGTTTTGTCTGTGTTTGAAGTTCTCCGTATGAGAGGTAATAACGCACGTCCGTCAAGAAAAGGCATCCGAGAGGATAAATTATGTCAAAGCAGCTGAGGAGCCCATCTCTTCTTCCTACCTTCTGGTAGGCCTTGCCCATCCCTCTTTCACAACGCTCCCAAACCATCTACCCCAAGGACTAACCTTCCTCTCTGACCTCATATCTGCCACATCCCCATGGGGCTCAGAAGTCAACACTGATCCCTCTCGTCCCAAGTGGACCTCTCAGGCACTTTAGATGGTTCCTTCAAACATGACCATCGGTGGGGCTCTTAAGTCCTCAACGTTCGCACCAAGAGCCTGAAGGGGACAACGCTAACAGTTCCTTTCTCAACAACTCCAAAGGGGACAGCTTTTTCCAGATGTTGTGTTACCCTCTGGGATGAGACCCCTAAGTCTGGAAGGGAGATCTCCAGAAGATATGGTTGCATGGTGAGGGAAGGGGAGAGCGCCAAAGCAAGAATGGTTTTGGGTGTCCCAAAGGTGCTTTTTCAAGAGGCAACTAGACTTTGGGGGTTTTCTTTGAAGATGTTTTGCTCCTCATCCAAGAGCTGAAGAAGTTCGAAGTTACAACAGGATGGAGAAAGTGATTTTCACGACCACTGCAGGATCTCATGGTTACACGATCCAAATCTGGGTGCTTGGCAACTGGCATGTACTTATGACGGTTGCAATGTCCCAATCATGTGTCCATCTTTTGCGGCAAGTAAAGAGGGAAGCCGGATTCACTCAACAACCGTGTGTTACTGACTTAACAACGGCAATGATTCGCTGAACAACTGTGGCAAAAAGGACTGTAAAAAATGGGCGCGCCTGACTTAACAGCTATGTTGTTTAATGACAGAAATTCTGGACTCCATTGCAGTCGTAAGTTGAGGACTGAAATGAGAATACATGTCAACAACCATGTCGCAAATAAAAATAGGGAAGTTAATGAATTGTTTTCACATGACATCACTACTATACCAGAGCTATGAGAAGAAGGAAGAGGAGGAAGAGGAGGAGGAGGAGGAGGAGGAGGAGGAAAGAAAGAAAGAAAGAAAGAAAGAAAGAAAGAAAGAAAGAAAGAAAGAAAGAAAGAAAGAAAGAAAGACCAATTTAGAAACTTTTCCAAAACTCAATGGAAATTTTCCCACATAAAACACCCTTTTGGTGCCAATTAGTCCCTGCAAGCAAATAAGAAAACACAACATTTGTTCTAAAATGCAAAAATACTTAAAAGGAAAACAGTGAAAGTGATTAGTGTGACCAGATCACCACCCTACAAAAGGAAAGAAGATGTTTTCAGATGTACTAAAATATGTCACTGATTTGTCCACATTTTTCATAAAAATCAATGCAATTAACAAGCAGCTGAACATGAGAAAGAGAAATTGATTGCTGGCGAAGGCCGCCAGAAAATAATCATTTCAGTCTCCTAGATCGCCTCTTCATAATAAAAGTTACTTAATCGCTTCCAAATTATTTGCCCTATTAATAACAACATGAACAGTAATTCTTTTCTTTGCAATAGCCCCCGTTTTTCTCAAAAGGTCCTCAAAGTCAGAGTTTCAGCCTCCAGCGTAATTTTTAAGGTCCTCATCCATCCCCAATTCCAAATATAGAAATGCAGAGCAAAAAGGTTTAAGATCTCCGAACTTGGCAACTTTTAAGACTCGAGGACTTCAATTCCCAGAATTCCCTATCCGGTGGGCCACAGGTCTTTAACTGCCAAGATTGGAAACCACATACCCCCCCCCCCCGGCTCTTAACCTTTCAAGACCTCAGATCACCAAGAATAATTCCTAATTGCAAGATGGCACAGATCCCAGATTAATGCTAGGAGGAGGAGGAGAAGATGATTATTCACTGAATATTCTTCATTGAGCGAATACAAGATCTGGACATACTTAGAGAGGGTTGAAAATTCATTGCCACTACTTTTAAGGGATCTTTGATTGAAGGATAATTGTCTCATTCCTTCTGCCTTCGAAAGACCCAAAGACCACGTAGACAAGTGAAAGGCACGAGAGGCAAGTGGATAATTAGAGTAAATTTAATCGAAACTTAAGTGGGAGCCCTTTCATTCTGGCAGAAGACAGACACCGAACCACCTGTTAGCCTGCTGTAAGGGAAATCGTGCAGGAAGTCACCAGATCCTGGTTTCAAACCACAGCAAGCCGTGATTTTAGAATTCCTGGGACTCCTGCAGGGGTGAAATCCAGGGAGATGAGGTGGACTTTCCACCAACTCCTGATGGGAACCCAAAGACACGTCAGGTGGCCTTAAAACTCCCTGAAAAAAACACATCCACCTGTGTGAGGTCATCACATCACTTCTGCCCTTGGCCCGTAATTATGAAAGACGTGATCCCATCAACACCAGCTCCACCCCCCCCCCTTTGAAGGTCTTTCCACCAAAGGAAAAGTGTGTCTCCTCGGGTTTGACCGGAATTCCAGGATTCCCAGCGATGACGACCAGCTACCACGAGGGCCATGAATTTTAAATTGTAGCCCTTGTGCTCTCAGGCCTATCATGTGGCCACACACATGCGGCAATATAGGAAGAAATGTAGAGTTGTTGAAGGTCCAAGGAAAGAGGAGATGCTTATAGAGTAACACAGTTGGAAGGGGCCTTGGAGGTCTTCTAGTCCAACCCTAACCCTAACCCTCCACCACTTCAGACAAAGGGTTATCCAATCTCTTCTTAAAAAACTTCCAACCGTGTTGGAGCATTCACAACTTCTGGAGGCAAGTTGGGTTGGGCAGCCCCCATCCTGTTTGGGGGTCAAGATGAACCGTGTGTGTGTGTGTGTGTGTGTGTGTGTGTGTGTGTGTGTGTGAGTGAGAAATGATTCCCCGATAACCTCAGACAAGGCTGGGCTTCTGCATCAGGGGAAGAAGAGACAAGATGCTCGGGATACGTGAGAACTGGAGAATTCGTTTAACACAAGTGTTTCTCAACCTTGGCGACTTTCAGTCCTGTGGACTTCAACTCCCAGAATTCCCCCAGCCAGCTATGCTGGCTGGGGGATTCTGGGAGTTGAAGTCCAAAGGACTGAAAGTCGCCAAGGTTGAGAAACACTGGCTTAAACACATCCATCCAAGAGGCAGATGACAAGTCAGCCGGTGCTCGGAATGGATGACAGGCCTGGGCAAGGATGGCAAATATGCCACACATGTTTTTGGAGGCTCCTCTGCGGCACTCCGCTTTCAAACAAGGGCCCCTGGCAAGCGGAACCGGCCTGTCCGGCTGGTTTTCTAGAGTGCGGCTGGGTCTTTTAAAAAAAACACACCCAACACACCGTGGAAGACCCAGTCAGAGCTTCCTAGGCCTCCAGCGGACGTTCTTTCCTTTGGCTGAAAAACATTTTTTAATTAGTTTATAATATAGCACAGGAAAAAAAATACAAAAGAAAACAGTAGGGGAAATAGGGAAGGGAAAAGTAAGGGAAAGAAAAAGGGGGAAATTAATAAAAAAAGGCACTGACTTCCAACTCCCTTTGGTGCAGTAAAATAATCTATTTATCTCTCTCTCTCTCTCTCTCTCTCTCTCTCTCTCTCTCTCTCTCTCTCTCTCTCTCTCTCTCTCTCTCCATCTCTATCTAGTCGAACCTCCTGAAAAGTTCACTTAACATAAATTTCTCGCTCAGCAACATAAATTGGCCGGGGGGGGGGGGAGCTCAGTGGTGGCCGTAAGCTGAGGACTAGCTCTTCTTCCAGACTCCCGAAATGCTATTAAGGTAAGCTGACACTGAAGCAGATCATCTCGTCTGGTTTCATGTCTGATCTACCTGGAGAGGTTGACCCATCTGCCTGGGGGATCTGGCCGAGTTGGAGAACTTTTCCCCAAATCCGTAACTTTTGTTTTTTGGGGCTATTATTATTTTTTTGCCAGGCTGCCCCCAACATCTTCTCAAGACTCCTAAAACTCATATTAGCTCCCTCCAACCCCTAAGTGAGGATCCCTCTTCTACAATGACCCCTTTGGCAGAGGAAGCAAACGGGGCGTTGAGTAACCTCAAGCTTTGACCCACGTCCTGAGCAGCCGGCAGGTGAAAAATTGAGGATCATCCTTTGCTTTTCTCCCTCTCTTGAGGAAAATCTCCACACCCAGCAGGCTCTGAAGGGCACTGAAGATCCCGACAGTGTGGCTGTCCAAAGAAGAAGAAGAAAGGAAGAAAAGGAGAGGAGAGGAGGGAGAAAGAAAGAGAGAAAAGTAGGAAGGAAAGAAGGAAGGAGGAGGGAAGGAGAGGAGGGAGAAAGAAAGACAGAGGGAAAAGTAGGAAGGAAAGAAGGAAAGAGGAAGGAAGGGGAGGAGGGAGGGAGGGGAGGGAGAAGTAAGTAAAAAGAGAAGGAGAGAGGGAAAGGAAGGAAGGAAAGAAGGAAGGGGAAGAGTTAGGAAGGGGAGGAAGGAGAAGAGAAAAGAAAAAAAGAAAAACACTGGCTGTTCCTGCAGTTAAATTACTCTTTGGAGGAGAAGCAGAATTCCGTTCTGATGAGTCAGACCGGGATCCAGCCTGCATTTCTGACTGCAGAAGGGGGACTGGATTGTGTGTGTGTGCGTGCGTCTCTCTGTGTGTGTTTTGCAAAGGGTGCAGTGCTTTTCCAAGAAAATAACACCGTTTGGAAACCAATGCTGGCGGGAGACGCCGCAGCTGGAAAGGACAAAATGGAATTAAATTCGCGATCTGTTTGGTATCTTCAAGTCAGGCAGTACCTGACCCACTATTTGGAAAAAAATTCTCTAACTGGATTGGAAGATTGCTTTTTTAGGGGGGCAGTAGAGGGAGAGAGGGAGGTGTGTGTGTGTGTGTTGTGGGGGGGGACCCGCTTAGCCCAACCACCTGGGGCAAATTTCCCCCTTAAAGCCAATCCCTGAATTGCAAAGTGGAAAATACATTTGTCACTTGGGCCTTTTCTCCCTGCGAGAGACATCGTTGCGCAACACAAATTTCGGGAAACATTCCCAAGTTTGGTTTTTATTTTTTGTTTTTAAAGGAAGAATAAGCAGCTGGCCACTCCCTTTCCCTCGGTTTCCCGAATATTAAGATAATGCAGTCATTCCTCTTACAGGCATGGTCTTCAAAAGCCCTGGTTTGCTTGAAGCTAGTTGGTTAAATAAACTACAATCGTAGAGGCTCGGCTGAGGCGGCCATCCGCGAAGCACGCTCTGTCAATCACCTGGACCAGTGTTTCTCAACCTTGGCCACTTGAAGATGTCCGGACTTCAACTCCCAGAATTCCCCAGCCAGCGAATGCTGGCTGGGGGATTCTGGGAGTTGAAGTCCGCACATCTTCAAGTTGCCAAGGTTGAGAAACACTGTCCTATAGAGACAGAATGCTGTGCTTCAAGAGCCGAGGTGGCGCAGTGGTTAGGACAGTGTTTCTCAACCTTGTCAACTTGAAGATGTCCGGACTTCAACTCCCAGAATTCCCCAGCCAGCGAATGCTGGCTGGGGAATTCTGGGAGTTGAAGTCCGGACATCTTCAAGTTGCCAAGGTTGAGAAACACTGACCTGGATGGAGGTTATACAAGATGCCAATCCAACCATAGTTCACTAGCCAGAATACAGACAGTCCTCAACTTACGACTTGCATTTGAGCCCGAAATTTCCTATTGCTGAGAAAGACTAAGTGAGTTTTGCCCTCTTTTAGGAACCTGTCCTGCCACGGTCGTTAAACCGAATCCATGCAGTTGTTAAGCGAGTGACACGGTCGCTAAGGCGAGCAAAGCAGACTTGGGCAAGTGGTGCGGCTTCAAAATCTGCCACAAGCCCAATTTTAATGCTCCCCCTTTGCAACTATGAAAACCTTCGGGTCAGAAAGAAGCAGGGAAACAAGGAGGAGGCAGCGATGGTGAGAAACTTTAAATTGCCATCCTTGTTAACCTGATGAAAACAAACAGTGTTTGGTGAACGTATTTTTTCCCCCACTTCAAGAAGGCAAAAAAGAAATAAATTGGCAGTGGAGAGACCACAGATAAGAAGAGGCTGTTTAACCAACTCAGAAAACAAAAATCATATATAAATGTTCTTACATTCGACTTGCAGCACGCATTATTTTAGCGGGCAGCTTTAAATCCCCTAAATTAATTTCGAGAGCCAGCGCTAAGTAAGAGCCCGTGTATCTCCTTGGGCTTTTGTTAGAACATGTTCATGGGTAGCAAACTGTGAAGGAAATGTTGTAATTAGAGGTTAAATTAATCCCTGACAGACAAGAGGCTTAGTAAATCCAGAACCTCGTCACAAGGCAGCCAGGGAGACTTGCTACTCGGGCAGGATGGGAGACAAAGCCACCAAGAGGTGGGTTGCAAGGCGTTTTGGCCAAGCCTGACAGACGTCTCGAGACAGAGCGACAAAGGAGAGTGTCAAAAATCCACTTAAACGGTCTCTTCTCCACCCTCTCCACCAGCTGAATGGCAACAAAGCCTTAAAGAGAGACCGCCTTCTGCCGATTACCTCCCTTCGTCCCATCAGATCGCACAGAGTGGTCCTCCACCGAGTTCCATCTGCCAATGTCGACTGGCAACTACGCGGAGGGGAGCCTTCTCAGTAGCAGCTCCGACCCTTTGGAACGATCTCCCCGTAGAGATTCGCACCCTCACCACAGTCCAGAGCTTCCGCACAGCCCTTAAGATCTGGCTATCCCGTCAGGCCTGGGGCTAAGATCTTCATACACCCCACCCGAATGTTGAATGAATGTTGTGTTTTATTGCTATTTTTATTGTACCCACATATTATTTTACGTTCTGTCTTGCACTCCCTTCCCATGAGTTGTAAGCCGCCCTGAGTCCCCTCAGGGAAAAGGGCAGCCTATAAGTGACAATAAATACCAAATACCAAATTAAAACGGCTGGCAACCTTCTCAAGACAGAATATCACAGGTGACAGATTAACAGAGTTAGAAGGAACCTTGTAGGTCATCTAGTCCAACCCAGGTTTTGCTTGGGCCCCATAACAGTTGGTAGGTAGCCAACTATTCATTGGCTTAGCTTGGAGCATTCCAGCTTTATTTATTTACCTCTTAAATCAGTTTGCTTGTTTTGTTTCACTAATTCCAATTATTTCATTCTAAACCTGATGGCTGCAAAATGCCCACAGGAGACCGGAGAAGGTGATCTTCAAACATTCTGGACATGGGAGAAGAAGACACTTAAATCCAAAAGTGTGTGTTTTTCTTCCACGGTTCCAGATTTAAACCCCAGAATGGTGAAATTAGGGTACCCTAGAACAGAGGGTCTCCAACCTTGGCAACTTTTAAGACTTTGTGAACTTTTTGCTGGCTGAGGAATTCTGGGATTCAGTTGACTTGACCAGAGACCATGGCAACCTCGACTTCAAAAAAAGAAATGCCCAACTTCAACTCAACAAAATATTGTGTTTCTTCTTTTGAAATCCCTGTTTTTCTTTTTTTTAAATGCCAGGCTCTTTTGTAATAAACATGTTAAGCCTTTAACAAATACTTCCAAACGTCTCCTCAAAATATCTTCACTATATTCTCCTATAAGAGCAAGGTGTTTAACTATACATTATAATCTGAAAAAGTCAAACCAGAACCTCAATATGAATTATGAAGCCAGATCAAGGCCGCCTCTTGATCTTCAGGGCTCCATGTAAGTTCATAATGGTCCACGCCTAGAATTCTTGAGCCATCCTGAGCGGTGAATAATGCTCTGTCCGTCTTTGCCCTCTGCTCCCCCAAAACACATAAGCAAACCTTCCTGTGAATGATGGGAGTTGAAGTCCATCACATCAGGAAAAGTTAGTCTGGGAACTTTGTAGGCTTTTTTCTGGAGATGCTGATAGGCATGGAACATCACCTGTGACCACGCTTCATCAAAACATCCCCTCTGTCAACAACCAGATGGAATTCATTGTACACTTCTGAGGAACCTCAGGATATCAAAGGTCATAGCAACTAAGTTCACTTATTAGGCTAATCCATGTAGAGTGGAGTGGAGTGGAATGGATGGAATATGGAATATTATGAATAGAATAGAATAGAATAGAATAGAATAGAATATAGAATATAGAATAGAATTCTTTACTGGCCAAATGTAATTGGACTCACACGGAATTGAAGTTTGTTGACTTGACTTGACTTAAGTCTTTAGCGTCGGTACGGCATCGCCAATCCCTTCGCTGTAGAGTCGCATGCATCCCGAACCATCACCACCCATTGTTTGCGATTTTGAGCGGCAGTTTTGCCATCTCGTATGGTAAAATGGATTCGCGAGAGGTTTGTTGGTAAATCACAACTGGCTTGGGGCACACAACACAGCATGGCTAAGCCAAATAAAGGCAATAGTGGTGTAACAAGCTATTTTGGCCCCTGTTTGAGTTCCAACTTCTATGCTAAGCCACCATGCACTTGGTTTATTTATGGCTAAGCTCAATAAATGTATCTGCCCATTAGCTCATTATCGCTGAACGAACAAATCATAGCCTTCCTCAGATCGTGGTTTAAGCTCAGCATATAACCCATTCATTCTGTCAACTGCATATATTCAAACCAACTCTGGGGTTCCCCCACCACCACCAAACACGTAATGCAAGGAACGTCAACGGCCAATTCCCATCATTTCCACTCTCTCCGAAGCTCTGCAGCCGGAGCAAATGGCCTTGTGTGAGAATGTTTACACAACTCTAATAGCCCAGGACAGATTAAAAGCGTGTTGAGGTGCCGATCTCAGCCAAAGAGATTGGCTCATGCACACTGATTAGGAGGCCGAAGCAAGTTCAAGCATCGTTAACCCAAGATAACTGATTGTGTAAACACCTCCCCGGGATCTGACTTCCTTGGCTAAGTGAGCGGCAATAGGAAGGAGTTGGAGGGAGAGAAGGCGGGCTGCTCATTTCACCTGTGAAATTACTCCTGCTACTGTTTATATTCTACCGGAAAAAATGTTAAAATTGTAGATGCCCACTAGACACCTTCGATTATTTTCATGTGGGTTTTGTTTTGTTTTTTAACACGGAGAACGTCTGCAGGCCTTCAAAGCAACAATGAACCTCCTGAGAATTCTTGGAACGCTCCAAGGGAAAGAAACGAATGTTAGGGTTCATAAAATCTTTCTTTGTTGGCTTGTTTCCACGCCTTGAGGTGTTTGGCTGCTTTACACTCTGCGCTCAAGCCACGGTCTGCTCTCTTTCATGTGGATGGACTCTGTTGGGTTGACTTAAGCCATCCTGGCTTGCAAACTATAGATAACCTCAGTCAACCGTAGCTTTCTGTTGAATCGTTGCTGAAAACAAATAACGGTTTAATGAATAAACCAGGATATCGGCTCTCTGGAGCAGCGGTCACCAACAGTGAATGAGCAGAATTCGCAGGAAATTAATAAAAGGGTTTTTTGTGGGGACCAGGAGTTGGCTTCGTTCTCTTGTGAAGCTTCGGTCAGAACAGCTAAGCCTTGGTTGAATAGCGAAATGTCTTCAAGGAGGGAAAAACACAAGGAACTCCAGCTGCCTTTTGGAAAACCACCTCTGGGTTCTCCATGTGTCCTTGACAGGTGAGACAAGACCAGGTGCATTGGGTAACAGCCTCATCATGAAGAAATACAAGATGACTTTCCACAAACTACTTTGAGAGAAGCTTCAGGGAAAGCACTGATCCAGACAAGGAGGTCTAGTTGTCCCATCTACGGTTGAAGACCAACATCTAGAGATCCAGCACTGGAATACAAGAAGATCCCTCTTCTCATCTCTAGGGCCTCACCTGGCCTGGCAATGCAAGGTAACCAACCCACGTTCAGCCTGGGGAATCCATGTCAGGAAACCCCCGTTATTGTGGCAGGACAAAAAAAACCCCAGAATCTCATGGAATCGACTCGGCATTGGCTGAGGCGGCCATAAAAGGCAGGCGATGGATTGTGACCTTCTCGGCAAAGAGGTCTGGTGTGTTTTTCGCCTGCTTCCTGTTTTGCTGGCAAGCAAAAATCCCGCCGTTCCCAGCAGATGCAACCGAGCCGCTCGAAAAAAACAAACCAACCACATGAATTACAGAAACTCGGAAGCTCTCCTCTAAGTCACTCGACGATGTGTAGGTTGTACAACAAACCCCCCAACGGCACAAGTGTTGGTTCCGTAGGTCGACCACATAATAACAGCTTTTTTTAAAAGAAGGGAGTAAGACACACGGGGTGAGTAGAAACAGGTCGTCTTCAAACTGAACTCAACTCCCGGGGACTGGACGTAAATATTCAATAGCCGCCCGCCCACTATTGTCTTAGTGAAGGGTTTTTTTGGCCATCACAACCCTGCTTAGTGCTCTTAGATCAGAGGCTGCCTCCAACTCGGTGCTTTTCCAGAGGGAAAAAACCACCAGAAAATCTTACTGAACTTTAAGGACTTGGTTATAGGTCCCCTGCTTCCATGGGGTCGTTGAACAAATGGTCATAACTCAAGGACAACCTGGGTTATTAAAAACAATACCTCAGTCTGATGTTTCTATGCTGCCCAGAATCACCTTGTAGGGAAAGAAGGGTGGGTGGGTGGCTGGCGCGCGCGCACACACACACACACAGGCCTTGTTGTATTCGGGTCTTTTCCCCGTGTAAGATTGAGATTGTCTTGGCAATGTTTCGAAAACACCGGCCTGAGGATGGCGAGTGAGACCTCACCAAAACGTTGCCAACACAATCTCAATCTTACACGGGAAAAGACCCGAATTCAAGACCAGCATACCTACACCGGTGAAAATCTACAAAAACACACACACAAGCACGCACACAGACATATTGTGTGTGTCTGTGTGTGTGTGTTGCAGCATAACTCTGGAATGCCTGGGCTGCTGAAATGAAAAAGGAATGAATAATTATATCTATAGTGTCAAATTACAGTACTTTTGACAGTGATAGTGTGCATTTTGGATTCAAGTTCATGTGTGTGTGTGTGTGTGTGTGTTTGTTCCAGCATTATTTTCACTTGACACTATTGATATAATTCATTCCTTTTCCTGTCTAATACAGGGTTAGGATAAATAAATACCGGGCAACGGCAGGTTATCAGCTAGTATAAAATAATAACATTAAAATGATCTCGATGTCATTTCAACCAATCGTTATTGGTAATTTCATCGATTTTTCAACTTAATGGGAGATTTTTGAATATATTTGAATGCGCGTGGCAGTCTTGAAGTCAATTCAAGTGCCTCTGTTCCGAGGGGCCCTGGGATTGTGCATGTCATTATCCAAGGGGGGGAAATCCCACTTTTGGGTAAGTTGAGAAACACTTTCTAACATCCCCTTTGAAGGGGTGAGGGTGGGTTCACCCATGCTTTAACCCTCAATGGGAGTTGCTTGGCTTAGTCTTGGCCTGTTGCGTTGAGCCAGCTGTGGCTTCATCAGCAGGCAATGGTTAATTAAACAGGCCATAGTTTAGCATGAGGTGGCGCAGTGGTTAGAGTGCAGTACTGCAGGCCACTTCAGCTGACTGCAGTTCTGCAGTTCGGCTGTTCAAATCTCACCGGCTCAGGGTTGACTCAGCCTCCCATCCTTCCGAGGTGGGTGAAATGAGGACCCAGACTGTGGGGGTGATATGCTGACTCTGTAAACTGCTTAGAGAGGGCTGAAAGCCCTATGAAGCGGTATATAAGTCGAACTGCTATTGCTATCTTGACCATCTTAGCAATGATCGCAGGCAATTCCTATCCCCTCGTAATTCTCGCCAGACGTAGAACCATGTTTTGGATTAACCACACATCTTTGACATTTGAGATGAGCACTGGCTAGACTGTGGTTTAAGAGGGGGGTGGAATGAATACTCTGTCCCTTCTCTTCCAAAGGAAACATGCAGGCCATGCTTTGAGCAAGTATGGGGAACCAGAAGCCTTCCCCGGTTTTCTTCGCTACACTCCAAGTATCCTGTCTACCGTAGAAGTCAGAAATGGCAATATTCAATCAGCCACCGATATATAAGGTTGTAGCAATAGAAGAGGATATCTGCAGCTCAGGATTGAACTGTGCAGTTCTCGGTTGTTTTCCTGATGATCTTTCATTACCCTACAAGGAACATCATCAGTGCTAGAAGGGGTTTGTATACAACAGACAGCAAGCCTTTCTCCCGTCGAGCACTGATGATGTTCCCTAGTTGGGTCATGAGATGTCTGCAAGAAAATAGCCAAGCTCAGCACCAAGAACCCCATAGTTCTCCTCCTCCTCCTCCTCCTCCCCACCACCATCACCACCACCCCCTTCTAGCACTGATGATGTTCCCTAGTTGGGTCATGAAATGTCTGCAAGAAAATAGCCAAGCTCAGCACCAAGAACCCCATAGTTCTCCTCCTCCTCCTCCTCCTCCCCACCACCATCACCACCACTCCCTTCTAGCACTGATGATGTTCCCTAGTTGGGTCATGAAATGTCTGCAAGGAAACAGCCCAGCTCAGCATGAAGGACCCCACAGTCATTCTCCTCCTCCTCATCCCAGGTATCTGGATAACTTACAAAGCCCACCCCAATCCAGGATAAGACAATGTAAACGCCAAACCAAGGTTCTTTCAAACGTCGCCAATCTATCTCAAGCTCCCCCCCAATGGTTTCCTCCCCCGCCCAATCGACCGACCCCATTGTCCCATTTCAAAGGGGACCAAAGGGACTCTACCTCATTCGACTCCGCTTCTCTGCCACCGCAGATGGACAAGCCTTTGGTGCTTGGATGCCAGCTGCAGAATCTCTGCCAGCTTTCTCTAAATTTAAGATGCACGGCGCCAAGGGGAAGATTCCCCAGGTTTTCTTTTTTTTAAAAGAGCCATGTAAAATCTCTGGGAAGGAAAGAGCCCCCCCTCGCCCCCCGCCCAGAATATTTCTTTTACAGCTGACTGGTGCTGCCTTGGTTATCTGTCAATAGCCCTGGAGTATGTTGTTGTTGTTGTTGTTGTTGTTGTTATATTATTATTATTATTATTAAAAGAGAGCTGGGTAGGATTGTGCTGAACTACGCTAACCAACTTGGCATCGTCCGTAGACATCTGGGGCCCTCAATTCAGACTCAGCAATCTCTCTGCTCCAACAAACACCCGGCGTTTTTCTGCTTGGATAAGACGTTTGAGTTGGGTTGGTTTTTTAAAAATAAGATCCATTATGCCCATATCAACATTTATGGCACCAAAATAACTGCTCGAGAGCCCCAGTGTGTGTGTGTGTGTGTGTGTGTGTGTGTGTGTGTGTAAAGCATGCTCCTTTTAAATGTAAGCTTCCCCCCCCCTTTTTAAAAAATAAAATGAAAATAAATCAATGTTGATATAAAACAGTTGGAAGCAGGGGTGAAATGCTCTGAAGTCTGCTACCGGTTGGTTCGCACGCAGGTGCACCGCAGGGGGCTGGAGAAGGAGGTTGAAGAAGCCCTTCCTGTCTCTGCAGAGGGGAGTAAACATGAAGGGGGGGGAGCAGCTGTGCCGCGTGATTTAGATTCGCTGGAAAGGAGGAGTCCCAAGGTGGCGCAGTGGTTAAATGCAGCACTGCAAGCTACTGCTAGATCAGCAGTTCAGCGGTTCAAATCCCACCGGCTCAGGGTTGACTCAGCCTTCCATCCTTCCGAGGTGGGTAAAATGAGGACCCAGATTGTTGGGGGCGATATGCTGACTCTCTGTAAACCGCTTAGAGAGGGCTGAAAGCCCAATGAAGCGGTATATAAGTCTACTGCTATTCCCAGCGAGTATAAATCGTGCAGCACGACTGATTGTCGCACAGCTGATCGTCGGAGCTACCGGTTCCCCCGAACAAATAGTTAAAAAATGCTTTAAAAGGTTTCCAAAAAGTCCTGGCAATCAGCTGTGCCCCACAATTTCTAGCATCCTCTGACGGTAGCATTTCTCCACTGGTTGGAAGCCCGGACAAGCCAATCTTTTAATCTGCAATGTATTTGTTGTTATTTCTCCATCAGGTTATTCCGGAAAACCAGGTAGCGATGATGGCTAATGACTAATTGGGCCTTCACGGAAAGGTGGAGGAGAGGGAAACTTAGCAATAGGATGTTATTCGTTCCTTAAATGAATCCAGTGGCCAACTTGGGTAGAACCAGAAATCTATGGCACATTATTTGACCTATTTTAGAATGAATGAATGAGCTGGAAAGGACCGTGGAGGTCTTCTAGTCCAGCCCCCTATTTTATCAATCTTGGCTACTTTAGGACTTGTGGACTTCAACTCCCAGAATTCCCCAGACAGCATAGTTGGCTGGGAATTCTGGGAGTTGAAGTCCACACGTTTTTAACGTTACCAACACTGAGAAATACTTAAATATTGTTGTGCAAGAATACCACTGCCTGGCTTGAATAGATCTCGCCACAGAACAAGTTCTCCTCGGCTTTACGACCACAACTGAGCTCCACATTTCCGTTGCTAAGTGAGACATCTAAGTGAGCTTTGCACCACTTTATGACCTTTCTTGACACAGTTGTTAACACCGCAGTTGTTAATTGAATAACACGGTTGTTAAATGGATCTGGCTTCCCCATGGACTTTGTTTGTCCAAAGGTCGTCAAACGGGATCATGTGACCCCAGGACTCCTCAACCGTCATAAATACAAGCCAGTTGCCAAGCCTCCGAAATTTGATCACAGTGGGGACACTTCAATGGCCGTAAGTATGAAAAAAATGGTCATAAGTTATTTTTTTCATCTGGCGGTGTTTCTTCGTTTTTCCAATATTGTGCAAATATATAATTCTCCTGTTGTTAAGACATGTAATCTCTCTATATAAAAGCCAAATACCACTCATTCGTCACAAAATCTCCAGAACCATCAAGCCTACAAACTTGAAATTTGGCATGGACGTTCCTCTTGGCTTCTAGGTGTTCGCTAAGAAAGGGTTTTTCGAAATGACCATCAGATCATTAGTATTTCTTATACAATAGTTAACATGCTCTGACGCTAAGGTGTTCTACTCCCCCTCCCCGCCTGAAAAGAACTCTGTTCCGACTGCCAGTTGCCTCACATTCTGTTACCTCAGTTCAAACTGGAAGACGTTCCACTTCTTCACTCAGGAGCGGCCTGAGTGCCCTTACAGTACTAAACAGCGCCCTTACAGTACTAAACGTCACTAGACCTCTACAAGATGTCTACGCCTTCCACCCATGGAACTGTTTCCGGACTCAAGGCAGCGGGAGAGAGATTCCCTTATGTGTCTCAATCACTGACCACCACTGAGCCAACGGATTAAACCGGAGTGAACCAGATTTCCCGATCACATAGTTCCGTCGCGAAGCACAGGGTGTCAAGCTAGAGTTAAATATATACTTTTCTTCACAGGTTTTGCCAACGTTACACCTAATAAAAAACAGTTCCAGGTTTAAAGTCTCCACGTTTTCCTATCATCTTTTCTAAGCACTTTTTTTTTTCCTGTGCTGCCATAACTTCATGAACTGTGGTTAAGTCAAGGACTGCCTGTGTAGATCTGACCGGCCAACAAGTTAGCAAGAAGTCAAGACATTTCCACGTCCCTGGCCTTAGCACGCTTTTCAAAGGCTTATCATCCTCTGGCAGCAGCTGGCGAAGAAAACATGATTTGAATCGGGAGAACCTTTTAAGTGCAGATGATTTCCTGCGCTGGTCTTTTGCAATCCTGAACCAGAAAGGCCTGTTTCTACACAGCATGTTCCTACCCTACGCGGTGCCAGAGGAAATCCCGCATTTCTCCACTCCAGAGGATAAGCCACAAATGAATTCCGAATCTTGTCAAGGTTTACAAACAGAAAACCACAAGTGTTTCCCAACACGCAATAGCAATAGCCCTTAGACCAGTGTTTCTCAACCATGGCGACTTTAAGTCCTGTGGACTTCAACTCCCAGAATCCCCCAGCCAGCTCTGCTGGCTGGGGGATTCTGGGAGTTGAAGTCCACAGGGACTTAAAGTCGCCACGGTTGAGAAACACTGCCTTAGACTTATTCAACGCTTCCCAGCGCTTTACAGCCCTCTCCGAGGGGTTTACGGAGCCAGCCTCTTGCCCTCAACAATCCGGGTCCTCATTTGACCCACCTCGAAAGGAGGGAAGGCTGAGTCAACCTTGAGCCTGGTGGGATTTCAACTGCCAAATTGCAGTCAACCGGCAGTCAGCAGAAGCAGCCTGCAGTACCGCACTCTGACCACTGGGCCACTGCGGCTCATAAACACAAAGACTTGGGGAGCCCCCGAAGTTTGAATCTATGGTTTATTTTCAGAACTCAAAGAACTTGCTTTGACGTGACAGATGAGCCTCAAAAGTCTGTTGCTGAACAAGACGGTTGTTAAATGAGTTCTGCTCCCCCCCCCCCGCTTAAAGATCTTTTTTTGCCACTGTTGAAGTTAAGCGAACAGCCGCAGTTGTTAACTTAGTAACACGGTTGTTGAGTGAATCTGGCTTCCCCGTGGACTTTCCTTGTCAGGTCACCGAAGGGGATCATGTGACCCCCCCCGGGACATAGCAACCGTCATAAATATGAAGCGGTTACCAAGCGTCCAAACTCTGATCACGTGGCCACGAGGATGCTACAACGGCTGTTACGTTAAACTCGGAGAGCAGAAGAAGCTTCTGAGAGAAGCTGAGGAAGCTTCTTGGATGAGGAGCGAAACCTCTTCAAAGAAAAACCAGACAGCCCAGTTGCCTCTTGAAAACAATAAGCCCCTTCGGACAATCTGGACTCGGGGGGAAAAAGGGCCGAGAGCAGTTAGATTTCTACAGCTCCACCTTCCATCCGGTAGCCTCGGAGACTCCGCTGGGCTGGGGATTCTTTTTTTTTTTTTTTAGAAAACCCAAATACTGAGCCCGATGACTAAAGGAGGCTCAATGGGCGGAGGGCCAAGAACCCAAAACACAGACACAGATTCCCGCCGGTTGGTTTTTGTGACTTGTTTTGAGCTGCCCTCCTCACTTTGTGGTCATCTGAAGGTGAACAGAAGCATCACTGTTAACCTCCTTGTATTCAGTGGAAGATCCCCAAGACTCAAGTAGACCTTGAATGTTTCTCACTGCCTCTTTCCCACAACAGGTTTACAGGAAACATCTCTCTCTCTCTCTGTTTCTTTCTCTCTTCTTTCTCTCCTCTCTGTTTTTCTCTGTCTCTCTCTTCTTTCCTGTGTTTTTTACTCTCTCTCTCTCTTCTCTGTGTTTCTCTCTCTCTTCTTTCTCTCCTCTGTTTTTTTCTCTCTCTTCTTTCTGTATTTTTTACTCTCTCTCTTTTCTCTGTGTTTCTCTCTCTTCTCTGTGCTTCTCTCTCTTCTTTCTCTCTTCTCTCTCTCTGTCTCTCTCTCTGTTTCTCTCTCTTCTTTCTGTTTTTTCTCTCTCTTCTTTCTGTGTTTTTACTCTCTCGTTCATCTGTGTTTCTCTCTCTTCTCTGTTTCTCTCTTTTCTTTCGCTTTCTCTCTCTCTTCTTTCTCTCCTGTTTTTTTCTCTCTTCTTTCTGTGTTTTTTACTCTCTCTCTCTTCTCTGTGTTTCTCTTTTCTGTTTCTCCCTCTCTTCTTTCTCTCTTCTCTCTCTGTCTCTCTCTCGTGTTTTTACTCTCTCTTTTCTCTGTGTTTCTCTCTATTCTCTGTGTTTCTCTCTCTTCTTTCTCTCCTCTCTCTCTTCTTTCTCTCCTGTTTTTCTCTCTCTCTCTTTTCTGTGTTTTTTACTCTCTCTCTATTCTCTGTGTTTCTCTCTCTTCTCTGACTCTCTCTCTTCTTTCTCTCTTCTCTCTCTCTCTCTCTCTGTGTTTCTCTCTCTCTCTCTCTCTCTCTGTGTGTGTGTGTGTGTGTGTGTGTGTGTGTGTGTCTTTCTACCTCTCCCTCTGTCTCTCTCACTGTGTTTCTCTCTCTCTCCTAGCAGTTAAAAAGCGTTTTACAGCTCTCAACTTACAACAACTGAGCCCTGAATTTAGGATGCTAAGCGAGACATTTGTTACGGGAGTTTCCCCCCATTTTATGACTTTTTCTTGCCGCTTTGGTTAAGTGAATCACCTCAGCTATTGAATGAGAAAGCCAGGGGTGAAGGGGATCTGACTTCCCCCTTCCTTGTGCTGCTCAGAAGGTCTCAGAGTCCCCCACACACACAAGGACACGGCAACCACCCCTAAATATGAGTCAGTTGTGAAGCTTCCGAAGGTCAATCACGCGGCCACGGGGATGCCGCAAGGGTCGTAAGTGTGAAAAATGGCCATAAGGGCCGTTGTAACTTGGAAGGGCCACTACGGGAACTGTCTTAAGTCTGCATTTCCCTTCCCCAGGGTTCCTCTTTTAAGCACTTGAAACGCACCCACACAAAGGGGGGGGGGAATCTCAACGCAGCTGAGCGCTTTGTCGCTCTCTTCCAGCGCCACCTCGAGCGAGCTCCAATGCTCGCTTTTCCAACCCCCAACAATCCCGACAAACTAACTTCCTGGTTGAGTTGCAAAGCGTTGTGACTGCAGCCTACACAGCTGTGTCACCACCGACGTCAGCAGGACGGAAAACATCACAATCGCCCTTTGCTCATGTTTTCCTAACATGGAATATCCTGCTCGCTCTCGCTTCTAAACCCAGAAGCGGCTTTCTCTAAATTGATTCACACACACACAAGCACACGCACACACACACACAAAAGGGAGCCCCTGTTATTTCCCCACAACATATGGAGATGGGTGGGAGGTTTGTAACCCTGCCGAAATGGGGAGAAAGTTGGCTTCGTTCTCGGTTCCAGCCAGCCCCGGCTTTTTCCTCCGTTAACATACTCTGGAGAGTTTGGGAAGAGTCTCAAGGCGTAAGCAGCTGGGGTGTGTGTGTGTGTGTCTGTGTGTTGTGTGGCTTGGCAGGCAGACAAGATGGCTGGATAAAAGCCGATCTCTGCTATCGACAAGGGGCTAATTGCAAGGTTTGGCTGTGGGGGAGGCAGAGGAGGAGGGCGGCCGTGAGATTTGTAGTTTTAGAAGTACTCTCCCCCCACAGACACACACACGCAGCGCCTGGGACACCGGGAGGACGAACTACAGGAAAAACAGCTGTCTTCACTTATTATGGCTGAAATAATCCTTGCACAATGACAGTGTGTGTGTGTGTGTGTGTGTGTAGAGACAGGCAGAGGGTACAAAGAGCCAAAATTACAAGTGTTTCTTTCAGTTGCCTCCCAAAAGTTCTCCTTGGTACAAACTATATATTGCAATATATAATATATAATAATCTATAACAGTGTTCTCAACCTTGTCAACTTGAAGATGTCCGGACTTCAACTCCCAGAATCCCCAGCCAGCGAATGCTGGCTGGGGAACTCTGGGAGTTGAAGTCCGGACATCTTCAAGTTGACAAGGTTGAGAAACACTGTCCTAACCACTGCTGGGGAATTCTGGGAGTTGAAGTCCAGACATCTTCCAAGTGGCCAAGGTTGAGAAACACTGATCTATAATCTATAATACATATATAATATATAATTATATATTATGTACGGGTAGTTCTTGACTTGCCACCACAACTGAGCCCAACGTGTCGGTTGCGAAGGTTTTTGTTAAGTGAGTTTTGTCCCCTTTTCACGACCTTTTTTGCCACTGTTATTAAGTGAATCCCGGCAGTAACACGGTTCTGGCTTCCCCGTCGCTGGTTAGAAGGTCGCCAAAGGAGACTCTACCACCGTCATAGGTACATGCCAGTTGCCAAGCATTCTGGATTTTGATCACGTGACTGTGGGGATGCCACAACGGTCGTAAGTCTGAAAAACGCATCCTAGGTTGCGTTTTTTCCAGTGATGTTGTAATTTCAAACAATCTGTTGCAAGTGAAGGGCTACCGTTATATTAACCCATATAGTGGGGGCTGTAGCTTTTTTCTCTCTGTTGCTTACGTGTGAATTTAGAATAGAATAAATGAGCTGGAAGGGACCTTGGAGGTCTTCTAGTCCAGCCCCCTGCTCAAGCAGGAGAAACGATACTATTTCGGAGAAGTGACTGTCCAGTCTCTTCTTAAAATCTCCCAATGATGGAGCATCCATGATTTCTGAAGGTGAATTGTCTCACTGTTAGGGGGTTTCTCCTTAATTCCTTCTCTCCTTGATTAGTTTCCATCTGTTGCTTCTCCTCCTGCCTTTGGGTGCTTGGTAGAATAAGTTGACCCCCTCTTCTTTGTGGCAGCCCCTCAAGTACTGGGATATGGCTATCATGTCACCCCTAATTCTTCTTTTCTTTAGACTAGCCAGACCGAAAACCTGCATTTTACCGATTAGATCGTTTGTTGTTATAGAAGTGCTTCCGTACCAGAGACAAATTCCTTCTTTGCCTAATCAGACTTGGCCAAATAAAAGGTATTTAATTCAATAAAAGTATTCGGAAAAAGAGAGCTCCCTTTTCCTTGTTTGCCTAATCAAACTTGGCCAAACTTGGCCAAATAAAAGGCATTTAATTCAATAAAAGTATTCGGAAAACCAGAGCGTCCTTTTCCTTGATGGAAACTCCAGATGCCTTGCCCACGTGGGAAAAAGCCTACCAGTTTGACTTCTAAGCACCCGGGGAGAACCCGCCTTTACCAGCCTTTACTCCTTTATCCCATTCTGCACCCAAATATATTTGGGGGGGGTGTGTGAGGTGGGAGGGGAGAGGCGGCAAAAGAAAAGGCGAGCGAAGCAGGAGATGAGATCACAATTTCCCTCTTCCTGGCGAGAACTTTTTAGTATGCAAACACAAGAGACCATCTAGATGGGGGAGGGAAGGGAGAAGATGGGGTGGGGGGGGGGAGAGGGACAGAAAAAGGGAGCGCTGTTTCTTTAAGGGATGAGCTGATTAGCTGGCCACCAACAGCTGGTCACTCCACCAGGTTCAATACCATTTTAGTTGCTTCTCTTATGGCGGCACCATATGTTCCATCGCTCTGTTTGGCAGCTTTGGTTTCCAATAATCCTGCTCCAGGAGAGAAGCACAAAGGGGGAGGAGGGGGGGAGGAGGAGGTGGGGAGGAGGAGGAGGAACTTAAAAAGGGGGGGAGGGGGGAGGGGAGAGACCCTGCTTTGCACCGGATGGATTGTTCATAGTCAGACTGGTGAAGACTTCATTGCCCCAGGGCCTAAGCCAGGGATGGCCACCCTTTCCGGCACTCGCACGGAAACGCCATGTGCGCGCACGCTCGTCGGGGTTCTGGAAAAGCCGAACTCCTGGGTTCTGGCATGCATGCCCACCCGACAATCAGCACACGCACACTGGCCTTTGGCACTGCCCCGCGCATGAGGGACAGCTGATCGTCGTGCGTGCCTGTGCGCCAGAAACCTGGAAGACAAACAGGCAAGGCCGAGGGACATGGCTCTGCGTGGCATTTGGGCACATGGATACCATAGGCGCTCTCCCTCTCCCCTCCCTCCCTCCTCTCCCTTCCCTCCCTCTCTCTCTCCCTCCCTCTCCCTCTCTCTCCCTCCCTCTCCCTCTCTCTCCCTCCCTCCCTCTCTCTCCCTCCCTCCCTCCCCCCTCTCTCTCCCTCCTTCTTACTCTCTCTATTCCTCTCTCCCCCTCTCTCTCCATCTCTCTCCCTCTCTCTCCTTTCCCTCCCTCTCTCTCTCCCCTCTCTCCCCCCCTCTCCCTCTCCCTTTCCTTCCCTCCCTCTCTCTTCCTCCCTCCCTCTCTCCCACCTCTCCACCTCTCTCTCCATCTTTCTCTCTCTCCCTCTCTCCCTTTCCCCTCCCTCCCTCTCTCCCCCCTCTCTCCATCTCTCTCTCTCCCTCCCCTTCTCCTTCCTCTCTCTATTCCTCTCTCCCCCTCCTCTCTCTCCCTCTCTTTCTCCCTCTCTCTATTCCTCTCTCCTTTCTCCCTCTCTCTCTCCCTCTCTCTCCCTCTCTCTCTCCCTCTCTCTGTCCCTTTCTCCTCCCTCTCCCTCTCGCTGTTCCTCTCTCTCCCACTCTCTCTATTCCTCTCTCCTTTCTCCTCCCTCTCTCTCTCTCCCTCTCTCTCTCTCCCTCTCTCTCTCTCTCTCTCTTTCTCTCTCTCTCCCTCTCCCTCTCTCAAACGGTGGCCATCAGTTAGCAAACCCCTGCCGGTGTCTCTGTCTACCCCGCACATTTCTCAAGGAGATGCTTGAACATGCTTGAGTAAGAATCAGATCAAACCAAGGGACTGCAACCCCAATGTGTCCAGGAAGCAGTGATGTAAATATACAAAGTTTAGTGAAGATGAGAGATAAAAGAGATACTGAAGCTTTCTTAGAACTCAATTCCTCCCCAACTTCTAACCTTCACTGCGTCCTTCTCAGGTGAAGCCATCCTAAAACCTGGACAGGTTTCATTTATTCTTTGATAATAAGGTTTTTTTCCCCACCTCTTGACTGATCTCAAGAAAGGTTAAAAGCTGCCACTAGAAACCACATCCTTGTTTGGAAACAAACTACAGGTTAATCCTCGACATACAAAACCATTCATTTAGTGCAGTGTTTCTCAACTATGGCGACTTTTGGGAGTTCTGGAGTTGAAGTCCACAGGACTGAAAGTCGCCAAGGTTGAGAAACACTGATTTAGTGACTGTTTCAAATTACAACAACCCCTGGAAGAAAAGGACCGATGACTCTCTAAATTGTTTCAGCCCCCCCCAACGGTCCCCCTGATC